>NC_042615.1:436284029-436970274 GCF_901001135.1 Rhinatrema bivittatum | reverse complement strand
AATACTGCGCTCCACTACTTCTGCCGGAAGTTCCTTGCATCCTTCTTGCAGTGACACAGACGAAGATGCAGACTCCGATACAGTAGCAGGTAAAGAAGTCTCTTTTAGACTATTTTTATGGTACATTTTTTGATGTTTAATAATTCTTGCTCGCCTTGGTGATTTGTAGGTACAAAACTGGCAAGAAAAAACCTTGCCAAATCCATCATGCATCATGATGTTGTAATTTAAGGCTCCATCTATAGCAGCTCCAGATGAACTCTCTCCAGACTGACCATGTACCTTTCTGGTATGCTCTATGAGGAGGATTTTTGATCTGAAATAACGCACACAGAATTTGCACTGAAAAAACTTGTTTGTTGGTTTAGGATTGGATATGATATTCTGACCATAAAAACCTGAGCTTTGTCCATAATAGGTTCCAGTCCCCATCTGAGCTACATTTTGTCCTAAAGAAAGAAACAAAAAAAACAAAAAATGGAATTCATTACAAATTTTAAAATATTTGCTTTCATAAAGAAATAACACTGTAAAAGAATCACAGCTTCTAAAAATTAAATGCCCAATATTTAAAAATATCCAGGTAACTTAGAAGGGATATTCAGCGGCATGGCTATGCCACTGAATATACCCAGATAAGTTCTAGTTAGCCGGATAAGTTACATTCAGCTAACTTTAGACCTGCAATCGAGCAGATCTACCTTATTTGGTTAATTTAACTAGATAAGTCCGAATATCGGCACTTATCTGGTTAAGATAACTGGATAAGTAGTCCCAGCCCCGATCCCCCCATTTGCCCATCTCCATGATATCCAGCTATCTACCTATCTAGATAAATACTTATCCAGCTAAGTGACATCCACTGAACATAGCCAGCTAGTCAGTGGCTGCCACAGCTGAATAAGTCTCTATTTATTTGGCTAAGTAGGGCTAAATATCAGCCTCCCCATGTAAAGCACACCAAGCAATGTTGTAAATGTTGTTTTCAAGATAGTGTCCTCTCACAAAGGAGTCTGAAAATTCAGAGTGATTAGGAAACCAGTGGCATATAAGATTAAATGTGAATTTAGGTTCTTTAGATTATGGCTATCAAGAAACAAGAAAAGCTATATAGAATGGCATCTAATCAAAGGATGAAGTTATCCTCTGGGGAAAAAAAAAAGCTTTTCTGACTGTCTTATCTTTTTCAGCAAAAAAGACATTTACGAAGAAATATGGTCATGGAGGTAATTTTCAAAAGGATTTACAGGCTTAGAACTGGTTTTACACGTGAAAATGCACTTTATATGTGTAAGTGGGTTTTTGAAAATTGCTATGATAGTTATGTTACATTTATGCGCGTAACTTCTTTGAAAATTACCTCCATACTGTTTGTTCACTTACATTAATGGATTGGTGAAAGGAGCCTCAAAAACGACAAGGATGGAGAGAAGTAGGTTTGGTTATTACCAGTATAGTAAAACTATGGAATATTCACCCACGGGAAGTTGTTCTGGTTACATCTGTCGACATGTTTAAAGAGGCGCTCGGACGAGCTTCTGGATAATAAAATGATCAGCAGAAATAATACCTGCTTAGATTTCAGGTGCCAATTCAGGTAAATGCCATTTTGGAATTATGAAGGCAATTCCTCTTGTGTGGGCAATTTTGCATCTCACTGGAATCACTTCTTAAACATGTCTGCAGATTTTCTGTTTGTCTTTTCTTGAATCACCATTAGGGAGTTAACAGAGAAGCCAGTGAAGCTGAACATGACAAACATGTGGTCTTACCGCAACATTACATGCCATGCTATCAATACAAACTACAGGCCAATCATTATTCAATTTTCCCTCAGATGAGTTGGAAACACATCCCTTTGTGTTTCAACACACATTTATCCAACTATAGGACTTATTCACTAAGGCATTTTTCCCCTTCTGTGTCTACGGGAAAATGCCTTGATGAATCGGGCCCCATATTTGGAATTCAAATGAATGCATCTCAAATTCATTTCAGATTAAATTAAATTAAATGAAGAATGTACCATGACAAGCACATATGATTATGATGGATATCCAACATGGAAACCCTAGGACAAGAGGTTCAAGCTCTACAATTACAAAATTCTTAGCCGTACAGATATCAAATATAGTATACGTTAAATAAGTCTTCCTAATAAGAACTTATTAGAATATTCTTTAATTCTTCAGGAGGGGTGGTATTTAAAGGAAATGCTGTGATATAATCTCACTAGTTCTTTAGCAAAATTGAGTACAGCAGAATTGCTTACCTGTAACAGGTGTTCTCCTAGGACAGCAGGATGTTAGTCCTCACACATGGGTGACATCATCAGATGGAGCCTGGCACAGAAAACGTTTGTCAAAGTTTCTAGAAATTTGACTGGCACACTGAGCATGCCCAGCATGCCTCTATCCACATAGGGTCCCCTCTTCAGTCTCGTAATATAGAATTCACGAAAAATAAAACCACCATAGGAGAAACCCAACTCTGTGGGGTGGTGAGTGGGTTTCATGAGGACTAAAATCATGCTGTCCTAGGAGAACACCTGTTACAGGTAAGCAGTTCTATTTTCTCCTAGGACAAGCAGGAAGGTAGTTCTCACACATGGGTAAATATGTAGCTACAGGCTGCTCCCAAACTTTACTAAACTCACAGGCAATTAACTGGGTGCCAATGGGCACAACAACTCCGATG
The DNA here is from genome assembly GCF_901001135.1 of Rhinatrema bivittatum. Lineage (NCBI taxonomy): Eukaryota > Metazoa > Chordata > Amphibia > Gymnophiona > Rhinatrematidae > Rhinatrema > Rhinatrema bivittatum. Next base: position 436,967,577 of record NC_042615.1, on the reverse strand, counting down.
CTGTGGGAAACAGCCGAAAAGGGCCCTAGGCAGGAAGAGTTCGGTTCTATAGCTGAAAGAGATTCCAAAGGATAGACTGGCTGAAACTGCTGTTATGTCAGCCATCCCTGTCCAAACAGTAATGGGCAGCGAACATGTGGAGCGAACTCCATGTTGCAACTTTGCAGATCTCGGCCACGGGGACCGCTCACAAGTGGGCCACCGAATCAGACATGGCTCTGACGGAGTGAGCCTTGATATGGCCTCCAAGCTGAAGGCCCGCCTGCGCATAGTAGAAGGAAATACAATCCTCCAGCCAGTTGGACAGTGTTTGCTTGGTAACCGCAACTCCCAATTTATTCTTGTCGAAAGAGATGAAGATCTGTAGGGACTGTCTATGGCTTGCTGTCCACTTGAGGTAGAAAGCTAAGGCCCTCTTGCAATCCAAACTGTACAGAGCCCGTTCGGCCTGATGTGAATGGGGCCTGGGAAAAAAGGTGAGCAGAATGATTGACTGGTTAAGATGAAAATCAATCACCACCTTAGGCAGGAACTTAGGGTGGTCCTCTGTATTCACCCTATCATGAAAGAACTTTGTGTAGGGCGGATATGTCACCAACGCCTGAAGCTCACTGACCCTGTGCACCGAAGTGACTGCAACCAAGAAGATGACCTTCCAGGTCAGGTACCTCAGTGGCTCAAAAGGATCTTTCTATGAGCTGAGCTAACACCACGTTGAGATCCCAGGACACAACAAGAGGTTACAGGGGAGGCTTCAGCTGAAGCAAACCCTGCATGAACCATCCTACTATGGATTGCAGAGAAGGGCAAACAGTCAACACCCTGGTGGTAGGCCCCTATGGCACTCAGGTGTACTTTGACAGAGTTGGTCTTCAGACCATCATCCGACAGGTGTAGCAAGTAGTCAAGCACCTTTGGAGTGGGCAAGAGAACAGATCCAAGCCGTAGCTCTCACACCAGATGTAAAACCTCTGACTGACTGGTGGAAGGTTTCCTGGAAGCTACAAGGACCCGAGACACACTGTCAGAGAGGTCAAGGGGCTGCAGAATCTAGCCTTTCAACATCTAGGCTGTCAGAGACAATGCCTGAAGTTGGGATGGCACAGCCTGCCCTGATCCTACGTGATCAGGTTGGGGGAGGTCCTCAGACTGATCAATTCTCTGACCGAGAGATCCCGCAGGAGCGGAAACCAGACCTGCCTTGGCCAACGAGGGGCAATGAAAATCATGGTCCCCCCTGTCCTGTCGGAGCTTCAGGAGAATCTTCATCACCAGAGAAAGTGGAGGATACACATACAGAAGGCAACCCAATGGTGGGCAAAGGCGTCAGAGGCTGGCTTTCCATCTCCCCTATACAGGGAGCAGACGTGCCTCACCTAGATGTTGCAGGGGGAGGCGAAGTGGTCCATGTCTGGGACCCCCAAAGGTGGAAGATGCGATCCACTACCGCCTGATCCAGGGACCACTCGTGGGGTTGGAATGTTCGACTCAGCCGGTCTGCCACCACATTCTTCGTCCCGGCTACATACATGGCTCAGAGCAGCATGCCCTAGGACTGATCCTATGACCAAATCTGAATAGCCTCCTGACAGAGGAGGAATGATTCCATACCTCCCTGCTTGTTAAAGTACTATATCGCCACTTGGTTTTCGGTCTGTATCAGGACCGCCTGGTTGGCCAAGCGATCCTGGAATGCCCAGAGTGCATATCGGATTGCTCGAAGCTCTAGGAAGTTGATCTGGCATTGAGTTTCCTGAGTGGACCAGAGACCTTGCATGTGGAGGTCGTCCACATGCGCACCCCAACCCAGGGTGGAAGCATCTGTGGTAAGCACAACCTGGGTCAGGGGGTACTGAAAAAAAAAAACCCTACTCCAGATTGGACAGACTCTCTGTTAAGCGCCACACCATTTTTTATGACGCTTATGGCCAGGGAGACAAGAACACTTAGATTTTTGTTGAAAGCATAATTTTTTATTATTCAATATAAGTATTCTTGGGAGATGCTGATGCCATGCCTCCTACAAACTGTCCACCAGCATCTCTTCGTATACAGGAACTGATCCTTCTTTTATAGATAACATACAATATTGCAGAAGATTCTAGTGTGTGTGACTGCCCATTTACATAGGTTGTCATGTCAACTGCATGATAAGATCATCCCTAGCTACCCCTGATTACTTTTTTCCAGGTGTGGCCCATTTACCATCACTCTCGAGATAGTCCTTTGTTCTGTTAAAATCTTACTTGTCAGAGCAATTAACAACTCTGTGGCTGTGTTTATAGAAACTCCTGAGAATTAGTGCCTGAAGCTCCCGCTGTTGGTTTCTTCTTTGTATGAACTTATGAATAAGCATCATCTTGGAGCCAGCCTGTCCAGATATCCTGAAAAACCTGCAAGTCATTCTTAATAAGTCACTTAGGGTTCATTCAGCCCAGGCAGGCTAAGAAAACCGAGGACTCTGGGATAAGTGCAAGGTGTTGCATATAGGGAAAAATAATCCTTGCTGTAGTTACACGATGTTAGGTTCCATATTAGGAGCTACCACCCAGGAAAAAGATCTAGGCATCATAGTGGATAATACATTGAAATCGTCAGCTCAGTGTGCTGCAGCAGTCAAAAAAGCAAACAGAATGTTAGGAATTATTAGGAAGGGAATGGTTAATAGAACGGAAAATGTCATAAGGCCTCTATATCGCTCCATGGTGAGACTGCACCTTGAATACTGTGTACAATTCTGGTCGCCGCATCTCAAAAAAGATATAGTTGCGATGGAGAAGGTACAGAGAAGGGCAACCAAAATGATAAAGGGGATGGAACAGCTCCCCTATGAGGAAAGGCTGAAGAGGTTAGGGCTGTTCAGCTTGGAGAAGACACGACTGAGGGGGATACGATAGAGGTCTTTAAGATCATGAGAGGTCTTGAACGAGTAGATGTGAATCGGTTATTTACACTTTCGAATAATAGAAGAACTAGGGGGCATTCCATGAAGTTAGCAAGTAGCACATTTAAGACTAATCAGAGAAAATTATTTTTCACTCAATGCACAATAAAGCTCTGGAATTTGTTGCCAGAGGATGTGGTTAGTGCAGTTAGTGTAGCTGGGTTCAAAAAAGGTTTGGATAAGTTCTTGGAGGAGAAGTCCATTAATGGCTATTAATCAAATTTGCTTAGGGAATAGCCACTGCTATTAATTGCATCAGTAGCATGGGATCTTCTTAGTGTTTGGGTAATTGCCAGGTTCTTGTGGCCTGGTTTGGCCTCTGTTGGAAACAGGATGCTGGACTTGATGGACCCTTAAGAACATAAGAACATAAGAAAATGCCATACTGGGTCAGACCAAGGGTCCATCAAGCCCAGCATCCTGTTTCCAACAGTGGCCAATCCAGGCCATAAGAGCCTGGCAAGTACCCAAAAACTAAGTCTATTCCATGTTACCATTGCTAATGGCAGTGGCTATTCTCTAAGTGAACTTAATAGCAGGTAATGGACTTCTCCAAGAACTTATCCAATCCTTTTTTAAACCCAGCTATACTAACTGCACTAACCACATCCTCTGGCAACAAATTCCAGAATTTAATTGTGCGTGGAGTAAAAAAGAACTTTCTCCGATTAGTTTTAAATGTGCCCCATGCTAACTTCATGGAGTGCCCCCTAGTCCTTCTACCATCTGAAAGAGTAAATACCCGATTCACATCTACCCGTTCTAGACCTCTCATGATTTTAAACATCTCTATCATATCCCCCCTCAGTCGTCTCTTCTCAAGCTGAAAAGTCCTAACCTCTTTAGTCTTTCCTCATAGGGGAGCTGTTCCATTCCCCTTATCATTTTGGTAGCCCTTCTCCGTACCTTCTCCATCGCAATTATATCTTGGTCTGACCCAGCATGGCAATTTCTTATGTTCTTATGTTCTCCATGTTGGTTTTCTGTTCAGGCCCACTCATTACTCTCCCACCAAAATACAGAGGTCTGGAGAGGCGGCGTGATGTGAATGCATACACTGAGGTCCAGGGTGGCCTGCTGCCACTGAGACAGCAGGGTTCATTGAGCCTTCCGCATATGCAAGCGAGTCCAGAAAGTAACATGATCAGATGCGGCCATTTGACCCAGCAACTGAAGAAGAAATCGGGCAGAGACCTGTCGTTTGACTAGACTCGCCACAGCAAGAACCCAAGGAACGCAAGGAAGAAAGGCCCAGGTCTGTGACATGTCCAGACGGGCACCAATAAAGTCTAACTGAGGCAATAGGGTGAGATAGGACTTCGGGTAGTTGATGACAAACTCGAGGGACTCCAGCACCTGAATGGTCAAGCGCAGGGAACGAAGCACCCCCCTCCTGGGTGACGCTCTTAACCAGCCAATCGTCCAAATAAGGAAACACATATACCCTCAGCCGGTGGAAGTGTGCACCCACTACTGCCAGGCATTTGGTGAAGACCCATGGGGCCGAAGCAAGGCCGAACAGCAACACCCTGTAATGGAAGTGCCTCTCGCCCACGAAGAACCGTAGATACTTCCTGTGACCAGGGAAGTTCTAGATGTGGGCGTATTTGTCTTTTAGGTCAAGGGAGCAAAGCCAATCCCTTCTTTGCAGGAGGGGAATCAGGGTGCCCAGCGAGACCATTTTGAACTTTTCTCTTCGCAGAAATTTGTTCAAGGCCTTTAGATCCAAGATGGGGTGGAGCCCCCCTGTTCTCTTTGGAATCAGGAAATAGTGGGAGTAGAACACCTCTGCCCTTGCTGCCACAGCAGTACAGGTTCTACTACCCTGACTATTACAAGGGCGGAGAGCTCTGTCCAGCGAATTTTCTGATGCAGGGACTGGCCCCACAATGAGCAGGGGGGAGAGTCTGCTGGGACACGCAGGAAGTTCAACCTTGACGAATGATGGACAGGACCCACTCATCTGAGGTACCCTGGGGCCAGTAGTCCACAAAGGACCATAGCTGCCTTCGCCCCAGTGTTGGGTCTTCACCAAACAGCAACACCAAACAGCAACACCAAACAGCAACACCAAACAGCAACACTTCCATTACAGGGTGTTGCTGTTCGGCCTTGCTTCGGCCCCATGGCTGCGAGGGGCTTATGCTCCCTCGCAGCCAATCAAAACCCTGTAGCGGGGCTCTGCTGCCTAGAGTGGCCCCTAGAACCCACTCATGGTGAACAGGCACATGAGGCCGGAAGATAGTAATTTCTCTGGCGATAGAAGGACATCCTGGCACCCTGACGCGAGGATTTCCTGTCAGAGGATAGTGGGTCAGACATACTGGCCGAGAGATGCTGAAGTGATCCTTCAACTGAGCCACAGCATTTCTCACTTTATCTCCAAAGAGATTCTTGCCAGTATAGGGCATGTCTGCAAGCTTCTCTTGGACCTACGGATGGAGATCAGAGGATCGGAGTCATGCCATTCTATGGGCGCCGATGCCTGCCGCCACCATCACCCTAGCAACCATCTCAAACATATCATAGGTGGACTGCACCTCGTATTTACTACATTCCAAGTCTTGCTGGGCGACTGCCAAGAAGGCTTGCTGCTGCTGCTAGGGAGGTGCTCCGACAACTCCTGAACCTGCTTTCAGAGGTTCCGAGTATACTGGGTCATGTACAACTGGTAGGAAGCAATCTGGGCGATTAGCATAGAGCCTGGTAGACCTTGCTACTTAAGGCATCCAATGCCCTATGCTCCCAACCTGGAGGCACAGAAGCGTGGGTGCGGGAACGCTTGGCCTTCTTGAGGGCAGATTCCATCACTACTGATTGATGTGAGAGCTGATGCCTCTCAAATCCCAAGGTCTGCTGTACTAAGTAGACCATATCTGCCTTCCAGTTTACCAGAGGCACCGAGATGGGGTGCTTTCAAATAAGAAGGAATAACTGCTTAAAGATGTCATGAACAGAAAAGCCACTAACTCCTTTGGGGTGTCAATGAACTGGAGAACATCCAGCATCTTGTAACGGGCATCCTCCTCCATCACAAGCTGGAAAGGAATGTCTTCCGCAATAGCCTGCACAAAGCCTGCAAAGGTTAGATCCTCCAGTGGGGACCAGCACCTCTCATCTGGAGGGGACGGGTCTGAGGGACAATCCCCTGAGTCATCAGAAGACTCCAAGGTATCATGTGAAGCAACCTCCTCACTAAAGTCCCCTAGGGACCCTTGTGGAGGGCCCCGCCCAAGCTTCTCAGTTTTGGCACTAAAGGCATCGAAGACACCAATGGCATTGAGGGCATTGAGGTCCCCGAAGGACCAGGGACTGGACCTGGCAATATCGGGTGCAGTACCAAGTCCTCCGACATTGTCCCGGGCTGTGATACATCGTCCTCCTCGGAGGAACCCACAATGGTAATCACCCCTGCGGAAGAAGGCCTTGGTGGCTGTTGGGGTATCGAGGGACCCCTGTGCACCAGCAACTGCTGCGTAGGCAAGACAGCCAGCAGGACGTCGAGGCGTTCCAGCAGTGGTGCCAACATTGCAGGTACGTGCTCAGACACCAGTGGAGGCACCGGTGGAGCCGGCGGCCCGATGCCCTGAAGGACTCAGAGCACTGCCACAGCACCTACAATCCAGATCGTCCTGAAAATCTGCCGAAGACAGAACGGATGGAGGAGGCGGCGGCATCACCAGAACTCCCTTGGAGCCCCGAGGGAGCTTGGTGCCTGGCACAGATATCAGTGGGAAACGCCTGGGACTCCCGGGTTTCTTAGAGGTCGATGCCTCCTCTCCGTGGGAGTCGCTTCGGGGGCATTATGGTGGTCGCTGGTGCCGACGACGACCAGAAGCAATGTTTCTGATATTTCCCTCAGTGCTCGGCACAGTCTTTCCCCGGCACAGAGGATGGAGACAACCTCGACATCCTGGAATGCAACAACACCGATGACAGCCTATCCCTGGCCCCTCTCTCCCGAGAGGGCCCCGGTGGAGGAGTGGACATTGATGGATCTGTGTCATTAGGCTCACCGCAGCCTTTGGGCGTCAATGCATCCGACACTGGAGTCGAAGGACTAGACTTTTTGGACCAAAAAGTTTCTCCATCTTATCCAAATAGGCCCGACGACTCTTGAAGGTCATTTGATCTAAAAAACAACACCCCCAAACGTCGTGCAATGCCCCCCGGCAGAGGATATGACCTCGTGCGGCTCCATGATGGACATGGTCCATGGGCACTGGGGACATCTGCGAAAACTCAACGCCATAAAAAAGAGCCAGTGACTGTCGAGGACTGGCAACCACCGAAGAGCAACACTGCCGGGAATTGACCGCAAAGAACGAGAAAAAAAAAACAAAAAAAAAACTTACTGCACCACCTTATCGAAGCACCAATGGTGGAGAAGAGAGACCTAGTGCAGACAAATCAAAAGCGACCGGAAAAAACTGCCAAAAAAACTCTGAAGAGATTAGAGCTCCACAAATGCTTGCAGAAAAGAAGATTCTGAAGAGGGACCCCACGTGAACGCGTAGACAATGGCATGCTCGGCATGCTCAGCATGCCAATGAAAGTTCTAGAAACTTTGACAAAAGTTTTCCTTGCCGGGCTCCATCTGATGATGTCACCCATGTGCGAGGACTATCATCCTTCTCTTCATAGGAAAATTCATGTTGCTAATTAAGAGCCTTAGAGGATAACTTTAAAATGTGCGCATAGGCTACTATATATGCATATATGTGGACACATGTAAAACTGCTTTGGTATTTTATAACAGGTGCACATATGATGCATGCAGGTTTTAAAATATTTGTAAACATATCTAGAACATGCATGCACATGTAAAAATTGCGCAAATACATTTTTGTACTTAACTGGATAAGTTCCAAGTTATCTTTCTAAGTAGTGGCACTCATCAGGATAAGTTCTGATTTATCCAGCTAAGCACTGGCAAAACTGCTACTCAGTCTTAAAAAGCTACTTATCTGGTTAAATCAGATAGCCGGATAAGTCTAAAAAACACTTAGCTAAATAAGTAGTGATTTCAAAATTATCTGACTGTCCTAGCGTTTTAAGACTTATCTGGATAAGTACCACTACTTGGCCAGATAACTTGGAATTCATCCGGATAAGTAGAAGCAAAGACATTACATAGTCAGATAAGTCAGAATTTAGCTGGATAAGGGTTGGCAATTGGTATACCCACATAGTTTTACTTCTAATTTGAAAGTTATACGCAATGAGGTGAATTTTAAAAGTCCAGAGAATGCACCAATTGGCGGATACATGCACCAACTGGACTCGTTTGCGCCGACCGAATTTTAAAAGCCACCTAGACATGAGTGTATCTCCCACTGCGTGCACATCTCAAATGTTTTCAAAAATAGGCAGGATGTGAGGTCTGGGTGGAGCATGAGCGTTTTGGGGTGTGGTAAGAGATGTGCATAAATATTGTGTGTCTTGGCGCATGCCTAGGTCCGGTGGTACATACGTTTACTTCTCCTAGGGATGAGGTGCAAGTTAAAAAAAATAAACCGAAAGAGCCGTTTCTCAAGGGTTTAAGGGGTCCTAGGTAACTGGAGGGGAATGCAGACCAAGCCATGGGGATTTGGAGGACCTAGCTGTTAACTGGACAAACTGGTGGATGAATTGGTGATATTGGCAATGGTCTGGATAAGCGCTCCTTTTAAAATTCCCCGACTTACATGGTAGAAGCGGCATTTATGCACAAGGGTGCACATTTGTGCACGTTCAGGCTATTTTATAATGCACACGCATATATATGTACAAGTTATACAATGGCCATGTACTTGGGCATGCGCCGATGCACACACACCAAAGAACATCCGTGTGCCGGTTTGAAAGTTCCCATCCTTATATTTAACCATGCGTAAGTTAGATGTCTGTCCGTCAGGAAATTTTCTAACATGCGCATGGCAATTAAATTACCAGTTCGATTGCCATTTGCAAGTTAGAAAATCTAACATGCGTGTAGCAACCTGCAGGTCACTGAGACCTTCCGGGCTCTTCAGCCTCAATACCCCAAATTTCATCCAGATTCCCCCACCCAAAAGGATTTCACTTTTAAGACACTTACAATCACTTACTCTACAAGTAAATATATGTAAGTTGCCAAATTTTCATGCATAAATTGCTTATAAAATAGCAACTTGTGTGTGTAAAAGTTGTCCCTGTCCCAAAATACCCACGGCCTGCCCCCTTTTCTTACATGTGATTTATTTGAAGACCCTGATTTGCAGGTGTTATGTTGAGGTTTCTAAAACAGTGCCAACAGAATGTGAGTGAAGTGTAAATTCTGGGAGGCATCAAACGTGGAGCTTCATCAGTATAATGCTTTCCCCATGAAGCACTCCACCCATTGTCATCATATGCCAGTCTTTTATTTGTATTATTATTAAGTGGTGATTTAAAAATTTTAAATCGTGAATATCCAAAAAATTTAAAAAAGCTAAACTCATGAATGCCCCCAAGCATCAGTCAAAGAAAGTCAATGAGAGATTACGACTTAACTTAAATCTTCTCAATCCTCCTTGGTACAGGTCTCCTGATAAGAATTGCCGAAACATCAATGTTGGGACTAGTAACACATTTTAATTGTTTTTCCAGAGGAAGTTGTTTTTGGGAGAAAGAAACCCGATGAATGACAATATCGAGAGAATTAAGTTAAGTTGCTATCTTTCATTTCATTTCTTTGACTGACGCTTGGGGGACATCCATGGGGGTTTTTTTTCTAGTTTTTGGATATTTACAATTCAAATTTTTAAATCATTACTTAATGATACAATTAAAAGACTGGCATATGATGACAATGGGTGGAGTGCTTCATGGGGAAAGCCTTATACTAATGAAGCTCCTCTTTTTAATGCCTCCAAAAATTTGCACAACTATATTGTTTGATTAAATGCTGAGGGACCGATGCAATATCATGCACGCAAAAAACATGCGTCCACGGTTTGTTTGTTTTTTTAAAGCGTGCATATCCCCTCTCTTGGGCGCTCAATCTCATATTCTAATAAGCTGGAGCGCTAAAAGGGATACACACCCACGGGTTGAGAAAATGGACGCTCGTAAAGTGAGCATCCCTTTTCCTAACCTGACTACTGACAAGTTTTTGGTTTTTTTTGGGGGGGGGGGGGGGGGGGGGGGTTGTTGTTGCAGCTTTCTGTGGCTCCTCCTGCTTAGTATTGCGACAATATTAAGTAGGAGGAACCACAAAAAAAACCAACTATTTTTTGCTCTTCTGAGCATGACTCGGGGTGACCCAAAACTTAACAGCAGCTCTGAGCTGGCGTTAACTTTTGAGTGTTAAAATGTGCATGTCAGCTGCACATTTTTTTTTTTTAATAGAGGGATACAACTAATAGCCTCATCAACATGGCATTTGCATGTGATGAGCGCCATTAGCTAAGCGCTGGTATGGACGCACGTTTTGGACACGCTAATCCAGATATCGTATTGGGCGAATGTCTAGCGTGTCCAAAACACGTGTCCAACCGGGCATTTAGCGGTGCTCTGAGCTCAGTGCCAGATATTGCATTGGCCCCTTAGTAAGTTCTTTACTCATGTTCTGTTGTGACTTGATATTAATACGTGGTGTACATTCTTCTTTTTTTTGTATTACATTGCAAGGTTTCTAAAGTAACATATATACTCATGTATATATTATTTTACATGCATTATCTGCTGATTTTTACATGTGCAACTTTTGAAAATTCACCTTCAGTTCAATAAAGACTTTTCCATAGGCAAAGAATAGGAAAAAGTCCTTTCTGAATAAAGTTTGTTTGGTTTTTTTATCTTTACCAGATGTTGCTAACTTGTATTCTTTTCCTGTAGCCTTATTATGTTTAATTTCCCCCCCCCCCCCAGTTCATGGAAATGCTGTCCCTAGCTTACAGTGTAAGAATTAATAACAGCATAGTTGAAAAGTGGGCTGGGACAGGTAGTTCTCATCATGCAGGCAACAGCATGATGAGTAACACCACCTTAATAGCTCATCTCCTTCTACTGGTTGCTTGCAAATTTTTGCCTACTCTTCGAAAATATGCTAGAGCTGTAGATTTCAACAAAACTATCACAGATCTGCAGCTTAAAAGCTAAGGCGCTTAGACATGCCAGTTTGCTGTGTTAAATTTTACAGAAAGAAAGCTATACCCAACTGTGTACTATACAACAATCTGAAAGTAGCACAGTCTTTGTCAGTTGAACTGTTATGTAAATAAATTAAATAAATAAATAGGTTCGTTGCCGCCCACCGCAAGTCCTTTGAAATCCTTGCAACAGGTACCTTATGCAGAATGGCCTCATGCACTATGTATGTTAGGGATGTGTGTGGACAAAAGTTTTATTTTGATTTGTTCACTTGTTTCATAGGTCACCTCCATTCATTTCATTAGTTTCAAAAAACATTTTTTTTTAAATTTGTTTCATTCGTTTTCCATTAAAGTTAATGGGAGAAGTAAAGCAGTCTATTCTGGATTTCAAAATTTGGATTTTCTAATCAATTCTAATGAAACTTGTGAATAGACTACATCAGAAGGGGGGAAGAGAACTCCAAGGCACCAAGACTGTGGCAAAGTGGCATGAATAACCTAAAGCACCATGAAGGCTGAATATAGCAATAAAGGAGCAGAAAAAAAGAAACCCAGGCACTGATAAAGAGACAAAACAACAGTGTGTGGCATGAAGACACCAAAGCACCTTGAGAGATGCAAAGCAGCCACCCACAGTGACAAGAACACCCTAAGGTGTAGAGTCTGGGGTACGACAGCAAGGCAGAGTAGCAAAAAAAACCCCCAAGGTTTAGAATAAGGGGTATAGCAGCAAAACAATGAGTGACTGTAAGACCCCCAAGGAGTAATATAACTGATATGGCAGCAAAGCCAAGGGTCAGCATGACCACCACTAATGTGTACAGTCTGGGACATGGCAGCAAGGTTGAGTAGCAGCAAGACCCCTAAGATGTATTGTCAGAAGCAGGGCAATTTCATCTTGATTGGTCCTTCATCCCTGTCTTCTTGCCCTCTTCTTCTGCTTTGGCTCTGTCCTGGCTACTACCTCATTCAGGAATTTCTTGGTTGCTAAACTTACTAGTTTCACTGTAGCACTTTCCAATGGGCCACAGACTTGAATGGGAAACAAACAAATGAAACTAAAGTTTTCATTTTTGGGCCCCCTCCATTTGTTTCGGGGGCCCATACTTGAAACAAATATGGTCTCATTTGTTGCATTGTACACATTTGTTTCAATGGAATGCACATCCCTAATGTATGTTATTTGTGACATCCCACCCAAAACAGACCAATTCATCCGAGGGAAAATGAAGCAGCAGTGCTGACAACAATCCTTCAAGTGCTGTAACAAGGCTTGTTATTCAGGAGAAAAGAAACATGCATCTTAACCTGATTCTTAGAAAAGTGTGCACAAACAGATCTATATGAGGACAATTAGAACTTTCCTCCTAAAATGACTGCTCTCAGAGAGCCTGAGGAACTGTGAAGAAGCAATTAAAGAATTTCAAAAATAACCTAACAGAAAAAAAGTCTGTAATTTATAAAGTGTAAATATTACAACTTCACAGGGGGTACAGAATTCTTTCAAAAAAAAGCACTTTAAATGCTAACTATGAAATGCACTGCAAAGATTACTGCCATATGCTCATGTATAATCTTTCTTTATATTTTTGCTGCTCTGCTTTCTGGTAGCCAAAATTCACTGCATCTGGGAACATGTTATCATACAGTCCCTTGCCGCTCTCCCCAATGGAACATCACTTCAAGGAAGGTCACCAATGGAGAATCCGATCAGTCCACCTGGCTTCCTGAGGGCAAGGCAGATAGAAGTGTTTTGTCCTAATGGAAATGCAGCTGCTCCAATAACTGGGTATGTCTGGCAGGGAATACAGGGGAAACTAGGAGACCAAATGTTTGAGGCAATGACCATGCTAACAGTGGCAATTATTTACATTACAAAGCTGTGTGATTAGACATGGGAAGGAAGGAGAGTTGGACGTGGGCAGGAACTAAGTGCGGAATTTGTATGCTCATCTGCCAAGTTGATAAGAGTACAAATGAGAAAGATGACAAAAGCTTTCATGAACAAGGAGAGATAGGTTACAAAACGGTCATACTCTATGAACAGCAGCTGGGGGTATATCCTTAGCAATGCGGATGGGGCAGTTGGGCAAACTAGATGGGCTGGTGGCCTTTTTCTTTTTTGTGAATGATATTGCTAGGGAATCTGTGGGGCTCTGAGGGGCTTCTAACTTTCACAAACATTAAAAAAAAACACCAATTATTGGCTAAATATATGTTTTCATATCTACAATTTTGGTGGTCTTTTTCTGCCATCATCTACTAAGTTAATATCTGCAATAAACTGATGATGTTTATTGTGAGGTCCATATTCAAAAGCCGTTTAGACATATTACATAACAGTTATCCGTTCTCAATGGTTGACCCAGCTATATTCAGCCTTTACCCAGCTAAATTCTACTTGCTAATAAGTTAGGAGGGTAGAATTTATTCGGATAAGTTAGGGGCGGTCCGGGGCATAACTGGGAGGAATTGAGTTAGCCAGCTAAGTGGCTAGTTCCAATATTCAGGGCTAGCCAGATGACTTAAAAAACTAAATCTGGTTATGTCAAACGAGCTGTCCTAAAGTTAGCCGGCTATATTCAAAAGTGTGGCTGCACCGTTAAACATGCCTCCATTGTTAGCCAGTATGTGTCTGAATATAGCCTTCTGTATGTTTTTGGGAGGGTGAAAGGGGATCTGGAAGTTTCCTTTCGCACTTTTGAGCTTCCAGCTCAATCAGAACCGGGCTGTGCAAGGCTACAGCATTATGACGTTCATTTGCAACTTTACAGGGTTTTCCCCATTATTTGATCCCCCTGCTTGTATCTTATATAGCCACAGCCATTGCAATGAAGGGCCTAGGTGTAACGTTTGGCCATCCATGGCAAGGGGACAAGGCCACCTCATTCACCCCTGCATCTCGGTCAGCACCTTCATGGCAGGACACCTGCTTGGCTGGGACTTCCTAAGGCACGTGTACACCAGTTCCTGTCTCTTAAAAGCCCTGTGGTGGGAAAAGAACCGCAACGCCTCCAGGTGACATCATCAAGCGTTCCTTATTTGAAGTGCTGCCAGACCATCGGCAGGTGCCTCAGCAACAGGTCCTTCTCCCCCTGCCTGCAGTGTGTGTTGCTTCGTTCCCGCTCCTCCTTGCCTCCATTCTAGCCCAGCCTGCCTTGCCTTTGTTCCAGCTCTGCCCTGTCCCTGCTCCAGCCTCTTCCTTGTCCATCCCTAGTCCTGCTCTCTTCCTCCCTGCCTGCTTCTCGGATTGCCTCTTGGATCGGACCCTCTGCCTGAATACCAATGCTGCCTGACCTCGGCCTGCCCTGACTATGGCCTAGTTACGGACTCAGCCTGCCTGCAGTCCTTGGAACTCTCACCTAAGACCTGCTGGCCTCAGAATCCAAGGGCTCCACCTGCAGGGGGGACGAGGCTGGTACAGTTGAAGTCTAGCTTCAGTCCCAGTCCTAGCAAGTCTGCCTCCTGTCAGTGTGGGCCTAGCTGGTTCACCAGCCAGGCAGCATAAATTCCACCACAGCCCAAGGGCTCATCTATCGTGACACTAGGCCAGGGACCACAGACTGTGACTCTCTCCAGAAACTGGTATATTTGCACCTCAAGTCTGGCCACTGGGTGTCGCTTTCATGCAATAACTGGAAAATCCTACCCCCGCCCCCACCAAGGGGCATGTGAAGGCTGCCTCTGCGACCTCCCCAGCTGCAGTCAACTTGGAGGGCAACAAGGCAAGCTTGGGAAGTGAACCCAGATCTTCCTCATTCACTGAACAGTTTGGCTGGCCCTGTTTGTGGCAAGTGAGTTAAACCTCTGCTAAGCCAATCTTGACCATCTTTGTTTCATACTATCACAATGCAGAGCACCAAGGAAGCCAATGTAATTATAACAAAGCAGGAATCAGAAGCAACAGCAATGAGAGGAAGCTTGCATATTTTATCAAGAGCTAACCTTTGAAGACCAACCCAAAAGCAAATATAAATTAAAAAAAAAAAAATTCAGGCTATTAATTTACCCGAGATGTCCTCTGTAGCTCCAAACTCATCCTTTACTTGTGAGAACTCCACTTCCGTCTGGTTGCCAGCGTTCATGCCAACTGATCTAGGCTGGCTAATGCCATCCTCTAAAACATCTGTTGGCTGCAAAAATGCTGTATGGACATCCTGAATGTGTGCCTTAAGTTCATCGTAGGACTGTGCTCGGAAATCACAGCCATCACACTGCAGGACCTCCATGATCTTGGGATAGTACTTTCACATGAGGAAATTCTGGAAAACAAAGAGTGAGAAAACAAATACCTATTTAATTAAGAGCAAAAAATACATGGAATAATTTAAGTGCAAAAGGTACTAGCTGAAAACTATATTCTAGTTTCCAGCACTGAAAGGTGACAATAAGAGAATTTGCACCAGCAGGGATTCAGCCAAATTTTTATTAGAAAACAAAATCTACCTATCAATACTTAGAAAGTATTCTCCTAAGCTTGGAAGAATAAACAACAACAAGAGGGAAGTATGATCAAAAGGTTTTGTTAGTTCTACCCTCTTAATCTTACAGTTTATCAAACCTAAAACTTTACTTTATTTATTGAAATAATTTCTAGCCCACCTCCCGGAACCAAAAGCTGGAACGCCCAAAGTGGCGTACAACAACAATATATCTCCCATATAAAATCAGGAATAAAAACAATATTAAAAAGCATTATCTCAAATAGGGCCAATTGGAAGCTGGCTGAAGGATATTCTGCCTTGCTAAAATGTTAGATTATGTGGCATCTTCCAGGATGTCCAGCGAGGCTCTCTTGAAATACACCCAAATGGAAACAAGGAATCATGCTACTAGTACTGCTTAGAGCTGGAAAAATACAGGCTCAAAAGAAATGCCTCTGCTTTTGTGTTGGCATGCAAAAATTTAACACATACACACACACACACACACAAAAAGCATTAAAGTACCAAACAGTAGTCCACCTAACTAAGCACAGTCCTGTTGAGCAAAGGAGCAAAAGATTATTTTGACTGTATAAATTAATTTATTAGTTTCCCATAACTCCTGAATGGGTCATTTTGGTCTGGAGCTCAAGAGGTCTGAGGAATAGAAGAGCAGCCACAATGACCTATGATAAGAATTCCAGTCCTTTATCACAGAACATAACAATGGTTTCTACAGTAGGATTAAAGTTCAATAAGATTGACTGAATGCAATGAAAGAGGGCACTGCATCAGGATTTTACACATAGCAATGCTCCTCCTGATAAGCTTGCAGAAACAAACCCTTCGCCAAGAAACATTCTGGAAAGACAAAGCACACAGAAACCAAGACTGTTACCTATACTTACAATCTCTCTCCCCCCTCTCTCCCCCCAAATAAAAACCAGGCTTGGCACAAGATTCTTTGAAGCTAACAAAGTTAGAGAAATCAAGATATTCCAAGCTTTTGTGTCTCAGCAGCAGAGCAAGCTGTGTGGAAGAGGGTTGCTATCTGCTCTGGATCAAATTACAGCAGTGACTGAAGCCCCACCCCACATCTCCTTCAGCACAGTCCATTAGATGTGAAAGCAACATTTTCCACAGTGCAGATGACTCCTGCATTTAGAGCACTTCAGAGAAAAGCAGATCATCCAGTTTTCATTACCTATTCCCAAAGCTTACTCTTTCATTTCAGCCAAGGAATCCACAGTTCTGCTGAATACATTTATCACAAAGCTCCTTCGTCACTGAAGCTTTAAGACACGCTGAGCTGCCCTAGTCCTCTGAGCTTCAGAAGCAGCCATTTTAGCTCACACAAGCAATGCACTGAGAAGCTCAGAGCTTCTAGCCTGCACACAACATGGCCACACTCATCACAGCTGCATCTCAGGCAGACAAGATGCGACCAGAATGCTAAGAAATCAGCTTAGGAGGAACATTCCTTACTTTTTAACACGAGAATAACTATTTCCATGTGTTGCTAAAACAGTGCTTGCTTTTTTTTTTTTTTTAAACTCCAATATCATTTACATAATTCCTTGAAGGTTCTTTCACTTCATTGAAGGATAGATATGTTAATTCCAGCCAGAGGTCTCATGCATGTCCTGACACAGCCCCACAGGCTGAAGTAAAACAGAGTAACCTTAAGCAACACTAGTAAGCACAGAGAAAAAAAATCCTCATCCAGAAGCTTCTCCTCTCTTAGGATTCATGCTACAGAGAAGACAGAGACTGATTGAGAAATTCCAAAGGCTACAGATCTTTGTTAATCACCAGTCTGCTCTCTCTCAGCAAGCCCTTTCAACAGACACACCCTGATATACAAAGGCTGTAGCTATTCATTTACATGAGGTTCTCTGAAAGCTCCATTGTGCAGGAATGGACGAATATAAATATAACCTCTATTTACAAAAAGAAACATCTCAAACTTTTACAGCATTAGAAATCTACAACCATGGTTTAAACCACTTAGATTTGTTAGTACTGAAAACAAAAAAGCATGTTAAAGGACTAGCTGTTTAGCTGTTTCCATATTTCTAATATGAAGACAACTTCAGGAATTATCGTCAAAAGATATCATTTGATGTCAGAGAGTAAGCTCAATGCACAAGTCTCCTTGTTCTGCTCCAGTGGATATGAAAGGGTTACGCAATCATGAAGCTATGCCACTCATTCAGAAAACACAGAAAACGTTCTTTCAGGAGGTTCTAGCCTATATATTATTGCAAAACCAACTACAGAGAAGCTCCGAGTCGGTCAGAGAAGAGGTTAATCTTACAGCAGCTAAAGGGAACAACTAGCTGAACGGCCTTCAATTTGATGCTTTTCTCATCCATGGCTGAAAGCAAGATGCAGCTTTATTTTGTGAGGATTTTCATCTCACTGTGCACACATTTCTCTTGAAGACCCCCTCCCCACCCAGACACAAAGCACGAAGAAAAAAAAGTGTCCTGTGAGCAGAGCAACCACAAATGAACCCGAAGCAGCAGATCTTCCTTTGTCTGGTATGGAATGGAGAAAGCAACCCATTTTGTCAGCCAACAAAGAGCACATTTGCAATAAGAATGCTAAGCTTGCATCAAACCGCTGACAAGATAGAAAGAGAGAGAGAGAGAGAGAGAAAATATCCTGCCATGAATCAAGATTTGTGTATTTGGTCAAAAGTATAAGGCGAGCTACTGCAGCACTTTTGGAAGGGTCGAGTTGGCAAACATCTGCTTCAGTGTACCATTTCATAAAGCATTTCTGGCTTTCATCCCAATTACTTGGGAAGGCCAATTTCCCCAAGCCACTGACAGAGACAAATAGCAATTTACCCAGGTCTGAAAACCGCTTCCTCAGAGCAGCTAAAATGTAGACATGGGGGTTCACACACATGGACTTTTAGCCACATCAAAAATAGGTGCCACTTTGGTTGTGTTTAGATCGGGGGAGCAAAACAGCGGGTGTAGTTGGCATCTCAAACACTTGAGTGCAATTTTGTTTCCCCCCTCGCCTGTCCAAACAGCGGGTACAACTTAAATTCGCACTTTTTTAGCATCCGTACTTTCCACCATCTACGAAGTCTGTGCTTACTTTGAATCTACATGGGCTACTCAACACTTCCCCCCAAAATGCAGATTTCTGTTCACGATTCTGATTACTGACTCAAAAGAGCACACTAAGAAATCGTTAAACATGAAAATCCCAGAGATGAATCTACTCCCATAAACCAGCGCGCCGGGATAGTTTTATTAGCAAGCTTAACAAATTGTCCTGCAACCGCTCCGATTACATTAGGGCTTATGAACGTTCTGACCCCCCTCTTAAGTTACGGTTTTGTTGCTTTGTCTCTTAACCGGACAAAAAAGTTGCAATCTCTGCAAGCACGCAAAGTTTTATTTGGGAGGCGCCAGGCTTGTCCTGCACCCCTCCACTGCATGGAAAGGTTAACCAAGAAGTTGGAGAAACATTACATAAACAAATCAAAGAATCCCCTGCAAGCACAAATCCATTCTGAGGACCATCACAGATTATGGCTGAGTCTTCCGTAGGTTTCTGAGGTTTAATACATGTTTTTCTTCTGCACAGTCCCCTACAATAAACTCCTTTAATTTATTGGGAATGGCAGTTTTTCCAGCTAATGAAATATTAATCCGCTTATTTGATGTCCACAAACATCAAGTTAACACACATTCGTATTCTGAATAAACAATGCTTTAGAGAGCAGTATTATTTTACAGCGCATGGTTTGGATAGCAGAAGATTGTTTGGCTCTCTCCTAACGGTTGTGTCGCAAATATATGCTATCAGAAAATGCAAATATATTCCAACTTCTATGTCTCATTTTTCCTATACTCCTTCTCCATCCTTAGCTCTATTTATTTCATTTGTTCTTTCTTCCTCTTTCAACTCCTTTTAATTTTCCTTCTTTTCCCTTTCCAGTTATCTCTCATTAGCCCCATATTCCATGTTCCCTACTGTCAAAGCTGCACCGCACGACTGACACACCAGCGCAGCACCCAGGCCCACTGTGAGGAGCGCATGCACGGTGGCAACACTTCTTAATGGAGCTGTGGCGGTAGTTTGGGTCCGGGCACTCTCTGATGATGTCAGCTGCAGATGTCCTACCAGTGCCTCGGCAACGGGTCTCCTGCATCGTTGCGTGTAGCGGGTGTTGCTGCTTTTGGTTCTTGCATTCCTGGGTCCTGCTTCCTGACTCCTCTCTCTCCAGCCCAGCCCACCTTGTCTATCCAGCATAGCCCGCCTTGTCTCCTCAGTCTCGCTTGCCTTATCTCCCTGCCTTCCCGCGGACTGACTTCTGGATCTCACCCTTGCCTGCACATTGACCATTCTTGATTGCCACATGTCTCTGACCCTAGTTTGGCCCTGGATCGATGCCTACGACATTGCCACAGACAGACATTCTTGCCTAAGCCCTGCCGGCCCCCGGAACCTGAGGGCTGAACCCAAGGGGAAAAGGGTAGGTAGCTCCTTTTCAGTCTGCACAGCTCTGCCAGCTGTTGGTGAGGGCCTATGGGGGGGGGTTTAAACAATAAAGATCTTCCAGAAAAGGTCTGTATAGACTAAAATGAGAGAATAGGTATCCAAGGAGTGAAAGGCCTCTATACTTTATTTCATAATACTGCACTGGTCATGTGTTAAGGACGCCGTGTGCCACCTATGGTCCGCACACTGTAACACATTTGGGTGGGGACAGAGTGCGCCTCTTGCAACATTTTCACTTAAATGCCAGTGTCATGGAGTGCTGCCCATGGCTAACTCCTGATGAAGCACGGGCAGAAAACAGTTTATTTTTCTTTTAAAGTGTGGTTTTTTTTTTCACAGACAACAGCACAGTTTCATGTCCTTGAGGCACCAGGGGGTACTCCAGACATGCAGAGAAAGTATTTAAACACATGCTGGCATAACTTTAATGCACCTCCCATCTCTTCTATTTCTTCAAATTATGACCAACCTTTATCAACAGGCTCCCAAAGTAATATGAAGGCAGAAAAAGACCTGTGGCACCATGAGTGCTTGGTGGCAGACCAGGCTGGACTGGTCTGAGTACCCCTGGTGCCAAGGACTCATTGTGCCACTTCTTATTAATCACAGACTAACAAATGTAGCTAAAGCAGCTCTTCTTATCTTAGCAGTTTTCAACCAAAAGACAGCACACTATTATCCATCTGTAGGCTCCTTCTCTTCCCTGGACCGAGCTTATCATCGCCTTCTAGGGAGACCACCCTCACAGCAAAACTCCCTTCCTGTCTGTGGCTTAAGGTAGACCAGGCTAAATGCCTAGTCACGGACTTTTAAGGAGGGTCTGACATACACTCCTTCACAAGACCATATGGCCTAATTAGTTTCACCATCTACACCAACTACTCAGATCTACAATCTCTCAGAGATCTCATGTGCTTATCACATGCTTTCTTGAATTCAGATACTGATACTCTTCAGTCCCTTACTGGAGACAGGATGGAGTTAGTGCAGAGTGTAACTACAAAATGGTCAGTTGTCTTCATTCTAAAGCAAATAGGGGTAGACTCAAAGATCTAAACATGTACACTCTAGAGGAAAGGCAAGATAGGGGAGATACATTTAAATATCTCAAATATTTATATACACAGGATGTGAGCTTTTTGAATAGAAAGTAGGTTCTAGAACGAGGTTACGGGAGTAAACTCAGGAGTAATCTTAGGAAGTATTTCTTTATAGAGAGGGTGGTGGATGCATGGAAGTCCCTCCCAATGGAGATGGATGAGACAAAAACAGTATCTGAATTTAAGAAAGCATGGAATAAATACAGGGGATCTCTAAGGGAGTGAAGGGAATTATAAAGCTAAATTAATTGGGCAGATGGACAGACTGAATAGGCCATACAGTCATTTTCTGCCATCATGTTTCTATTCCCAACTGGAGTGGCAGCTCTCCTTTTACCAGTTTCCTCTGACTAGCCTCTGTTCTTCTGGGGTCCTTTCATCTCCTTGGCATTCCCCTGACCCCAGAGGTCTGCTAACCCAAGAGATATTCTGTTTTCCCTTAATTAGCCTCACCTATACTCCACAATTATTAGCACATTTCTCTGAGGCCAGTATCTTTCTCCTGATTGGCTTCTGGTTAAGACTTCCTGAGGCTACAACCTCCAAGCAGCAACCTACTCTCTGAGGACTACAACTCCCAGAAGCCTCCACTTTTCAACTTTTTCCTTTCTTAAGGAGCACTATCTCTGGGAGTTCTCTGTACAGTGCACACTCTTTGGACGGCTACTTTCTTCTCCCCATCTCTAGATGGTGCCTGTGTGAATTACTCACATTATTACAGCCGGATATCTTTTGGCAGATACTAACATTTATTTTCTGACTGGAATGCACCTACTCCTGACAATAATCCTCATTTAAGTTTGCCCCTTTAGAATATCAAGGGTCCAGGAGGCAGCTGGCTAAGATTCTGGAGGTGGTGATGAAGGGCTTTCAAATGAAAAAAACGTGTGAAAGGAATAGGTGGCAAGGTACTGCTGGATGCAGCCTTGGCTCAGAGAGAGTCCTGGACACTTCATCTGCTGCTGGGGCCCACTCAGAAGTAGACCAAAAACATTCAGGTCATGCTCCTCAGTCCCTTTTTCTCCTCCAAGTCCACTATTGAGGAGGACTCCACTTCCAGCACATCCTGGACCCCAACTGCACAGGTTGACGTGATGAGTTCTTGGACTTGTGGAAAAGAGAACATGTCAATATAAATGTCCTAATATGTGGAGCCTATTAGCAGTGTCTCTTAGTGCTGTCCTACCACAGTGGTAAGTATTTAGTACTGCATGAAAGTGTAGGAAAGTAGTTTAAGGGTCCACTTCCACTGTAAGCCTAATGTGATGGTGTATAACATGATTTGGAGAAATGAAATAAGTGGAGGTTTAGATATGTTCTCCTGAATCTTGTGGCACTGAGTTGTGTCTCTGAAATACTTCCTGTTTGATGTGTTAGCTAGATGCTGATATTACGTGTGAAGGCCTGCATGTCTGATGACCTCTCAGATAAATGAGGTTCACCCCACAGCCTCACTGGTTTAAGGTAGACTCAACCCCCAAAAAAAAAATCTTGTGGATGTGGTGGTATGTGGGTACAGTGAATATCTTTTTCTTTTTTTTTTTTGCAGCCAGGATTGTGGTCATATCTTGATTGCTTAAAAGACTTTTGCATTGTTTAGGTATCAGGATGGCCTTCAGCCTTTCTTCCATAGCAAGGAAATTGGATGGAGAAAGACATCTCGATTTCTGTTTGCCAAGTCCATATCTTCTCCAACAGCAGTAATTCCTCTTGCAGTTATCCACAGTACATTCCCCAAACTGCTGTCAGCTATGGCAATCTCTTTCCTCAACTTATACTTTGCCATCCTGGACTTCTTGTAAAACTCGTTCACAAAGAGTACCAACTATTACCAAAGGGTCGGGTTAAGAAGGTCATTCTCCTCGGCACTGATGTTCTGGATCTACGATCTGATTTAGGGTGTCCCTGCAATTTCTCATCCAGTGGTTCAAGTTGCTGAGGGGACTCCCTTTCCCCATTGTCTCCTTCTCCCTACTTGTTTCTCCTTTCTTTTTAGTCTCCTGCTTTCCTCCTCTCCCTCTGTCTTTTTATGTTTGACTTCTTTACCTCCCTACTTACACTCTCATATACAGATTCTTAGCCTCTCTTGTAATCCATCCGCACACCACTCACACATACATACTCCATTTTAGAATCTCCAAAGAAAAAAAGACCTGCCAGATCAAGAGAAACCTTCACATACTAAACCACTCCAGCAAACATCCCTCTCAAATAAAAAGATATGTTTTCCTGCGTGTTCTTTTTTTTTAAATTTGACAATTTTTATTAACTGCAAAACACACAATGTCAAATGCAAAGTAGACATGAAAGCGAAACAAAATGTGTGACCAGTAACAAGAAGAGTAATATACAGTTTGTATCCCCCCCTCCCATTCCCCCCCATGAAGAAGTCTCAGTCCATGCAAATAGTCCATCAGTCCAAGGGAGCGAGCTGCAAAAGAAAGTTCAAATACCACGAGAAGCGTAACAGCATATCATCAAACCAAGTAACCAGTCTCTATGAAGCGCAGGTATCCTATGCAAGAGATAGCAAGGTAAAAAGGTATAAAAAGAAAAAGAAAAATGTAAGGGGCCTCCAGTGCACATTGGCTCTAGGGATACAATAGAGACCTCCCCAGCTCGTGAGAGGAGGGAGCGATGGGGCGGCACGGACCCCAAGTCCCAGGATCAGAACAGGAAAAAGTGGTTATGGGCCACCCAAAAAAGTAAGAAAAGGGCGCCAGGCCTTTAGAAATGCAGGAAGGCGCTGATGTTTTACCGCCGTCAGGGAAGCCAATCTATAATAAGTGTGGAGCTTCGCCTGAATCTCCGGCAGGGTGGGCACATGGTCAGATTTCCAGTATGTGGCAATAAGGCTGCGAGCAGCTATAAACAGCTGAGCACAGAAGCGCCAGTACAGTTTGGGGATGGCATCCGGAAAGATATGTAGTAACGCCATGGCCGCCGAGGGAGACAAAGCTATGGTGAGGAGGTGACTCAGCCAGGCAAAAACCTCCCGCCACAGCGCTGAGAGCTTAGGGCAATGCCACCAAATATGTATATAGGTGCCGGTCTGGGAACAATTACGCCAGCATTTATCATCAATATGGGGGTAAAATTTATGGAGTTTATCAGGGGTAAGATACCAACGGTATATCATTTTAAAGCAATTTTCCTGCAACTTGGCTGAGATCGAGCAGCGTTTGGCTTGCTGCAGGACCGCAAGCCATCCCCCATTGCCCAGCTGCAATTGCAAATCAGTCTCCCATTGTGAAACAAAAGTGCACTGATCTACCCCTTGTTGAAAGAACAGTTGGTACAGTTTGGATGTTACACCTTTAAGCAGATCACAATAGGAAAAATATACTTCCAACAGAGAACGGCCAGAGCGCAATTGATTAGTGCCCTGTAGGTACCGGATGAAATGCACAACTTGGGCATAGACCAGGAAATTGGGAGAAGGAAGGTTATGCTTATCTGCCAATTGGGCCATGGTGAGAAACCCCCCTTGTGATAAAAAGTGACCAATAGTAAGTATGCCCTTCTCCCGCCAAGGAGTAAAATGTGGGGAGGAGTGCCCCGGGGCAAAGCGCACATTATGAACCAGAGAGGATTGGTAAAAATAGGAATGCGTCCCCACCAGTTGTTTACGGGACTGTCCCCAAACGCGGAGGGAGGTCTCCAAGGCCCACGGGATACAACGGACAGAGGTCCATGTAGACCTAGGTTGCCAGGGCATGGCTGCAATAGCCATGGGACCCACCATGGCTTGTTCAATAAGCGCCCATTGTTTAGGGGAACAGGAACGATTGAGGTCTATCAATGCCCTGAGCTGTGCAGCTCGATAATACCAGAGAATGTTAGGCACTCCCAACCCCCCCTGCAGTTTGGGTAAGTAAAGAACCGCCCGAGGGAGCCGAGGGGGCCGTCTGCGCCATATGAAATCAAAAATTCTCTTTTGCCAAGAGCGTAGATGAGGGGGAGAGAGATACACAGGGAGAGAGGAGAACAGGTAAAGGAGTTTAGGCAGGGTATTCATTTTAATAATCGCAATTCTGCCCAGCCATGAATACAGACCCTTGTTCCAGCGACTCAAATCAGTAAATATTTTATCAAGTAATGGCCGATAATTCAGCCCGTACAAGTCAGCAAGCTGAGAGGATATCCGAACCCCCAAGTACTTGATATGATGTGGAGCCCATTTGAAAGGAAAAAGACCCTGTAACGCTCGGACATCCTCAGAGCTCAAAGTAACGTTGAGCAGTTCAGATTTATCAAAGTTGATCTTGAGGCCGGAGACAGCGCTGTATCGGTCTAATTCCCGGATGGTTCCCTGTAGAGACGCCTGGGGGTTGGTCAATATTAACAGCACATCGTCAGCAAACAATGATAATTTATACTGGGCAGCACCTAATTCAACACCCCTAATCTCCTGGGAATCACGGATCGTAGCGGCAAGAGGTTCCAAATATAGGGCAAACAGAAGAGGGGAGAGGGGACACCCCTGCCGAGTACCCCTGCCTATAGGAAAAGCGGGTCCATAACCATTGTTTACCTTCACCCGCGCTCGGGGGTGATCATAAAGGCGCCTGATCCATTGACAAAAACCTGGCCCAAAGGCCATCTTCCCTAGAGTCGAAAACAAAAAGGGCCAGTGGACCAGGTCAAACGCCTTTTCGGCATCTAGGGAAAGCAAGACTGCTGGGTCCTTCCGCCTATGTACCCACCACACAAGGTCCAGCACCTTCCGAATATTGTCAGCCGCCATACGATGCGGAACAAAGCCCACTTGATCAGAGTGAACTAAGTTCGGGAGATACTTATTCAATCGGAGCGCCAAAATCCGGGCCAGAAGTTTAAGGTCTACGTTTATGAGGGAGATAGGTCTATAGGAGGCGCACTGGGTGGGATCCCGCCCCGGCTTTGCGAGGACGGTGATACCCGCCACATTTGCTTGAGGAGCTAGAGTCCCCTCCACCCGTAAACTATTAAAAAATTGAACCAGCGGCCCGGCAAGGACAGGTGCACATTTCTTATAATAGACCCCAGACAGACCATCCAGGCCTGGCGCCTTTCCAGGCTTGAGGGACTTGATGGCCACTAAAACTTCCTCCACAGTTATAGGCGCATCTAACGCATCCCGTTGGGGTGAGGTAAGGCTCGGTAGGGTAACCCCCTGCAGGTAATCAGTGATGCTCGCAGAGGGGATGGACCCGGCAGGGCTATATAAATGTTCATAAAAAGCAGAAAATGCAGCTCTAATATCCGTAGAAGCCGTCACCACTTCAGCCGTAGCATTCTTAATTTTAGAAATAGTGTGAGCGGCTTGCCTAGCCTTAAGACTACGTGCCAAGAACCGCCCCGCCTTGTCCCCACCCTCATAGTAAGCCTGCCTGGTCATATTTAAGGCATGGATCAATTGAGCATTGTCAAGATTATATAACTCAGATTTGGCAGCCAATAACTTCTGATAACAGGAAGTGGAAAGAGTATGCATATGTTCCTTAGTAAGTAGCTGAATTTTATGCATCAGAAGTCGCCTAGTCTGTTCCCGTTGGCGTTTACATGCCGCCGCCCGAGAGAGTAAGAGACCTCTAGTATACGCTTTAGAACAATCCCAAATGATACCGGGGTTAACCTCAGGGTCATTATTTAGATCAAAATATTCCTGCAATTGGGGAATAAGTTGCTGAATATAGGAATCATCTTGCAGCAGTGACTCATTCAGGCGCCAAAAACGCTCTCCTCGATCCCCATCATGCATATCCACCTCTAACAAGAGGGGAGCATGATCGGACCAGGAGATGGCATCTATGTCCGTCGTGCGAACCAAATTGCCCAATTGTTTGTCAATTAAGAAATAATCGATGCGGGAGTAGCTATCATGGGGAGAGGAATAAAAAGAATAAGAGCGAGACTTAGGGAAACGGTGCCGCCAAATGTCCAGTAAGGACCAGTCAGTAATAAGGGATTTAAGCTGTCTGCGGAGTATCTTAGGTGTATGAGATTGAGGCAGGGAGTTATCAAGCTCTTGCTGCAAGGTGACGTTAAAATCCCCCCCTAGAATTATATGCCCCTCTGCATGCTCTAAAAGTAAACCGCCAAGCTCCGTCAGAAAGGAGTCACGATCCTTATTTGGAGCGTATATAGTAACCAGGGTGTAGACGCGGGTAGCCACCCGGACCTTCAGTAGGAGGTACCGCCCTTTAGGGTCAGCTTTATGGAAGATGTAGTCATGGACAAAGGTCGCAGCCAGCATAATCCCCGTACCCGTAAATTTACTGCCACTCCCACAGCCCGCGTGATAAACATGTGGATGCGTACGGAGCGCTAGGAGATGGCTATGCCTTGGTTTTAAGTGCGTCTCCTGTACATATACGATATCGGCTCGCTGGCGC
Organism: Rhinatrema bivittatum; assembly: GCF_901001135.1. Taxonomy (NCBI): domain Eukaryota; kingdom Metazoa; phylum Chordata; class Amphibia; order Gymnophiona; family Rhinatrematidae; genus Rhinatrema; species Rhinatrema bivittatum. Next base: position 436,940,109 of record NC_042615.1, on the reverse strand, counting down.
TGAATTTCCTGCTTGAGTAGGAATCTCTTGCGGTAGGAGTTGAGCCCCTTAACATTTAGGGATACTATTTTAACCATGCGAAATAACTAAGAAAAAGAATTGAACCATAGGATAGACTGGTGTGGTAGATCGTCCCTGCGACAGACAAAAAGGGATAGAAAGTTGCCCCTTGTCCCTTAACCTTAAGGACCAGACAAAGATAGGTAAAAACAAATCCCGGTGAGACTTCAACATATCTAGATGGGAAATCAGAAAAGTCCATCGCCACCCTCCATGGACCATGTCCCCAGGGGGTCAATAAACAGCTCACCAGCCGACAGTCAGCACCCCCCCCTCCCCCCAAGCTCACCTTAGAAAAACATCATGGGAATAAAGCAGTAAATTTAGCGGTAGACAGCCATAAAACAGAAATCTAGAACCCACTCTAACACCTAAACATAAGAATAACAATGTGAGTGGGCACAAGTAAAAAAAAACCAAAATAAAAGAATCGAACAGGTAAAGCAAGTCCGTGGCTCTACCATAGGCTAACGAGACATCACCGGTCTCCGATCAGAACAATAGCGGTAGTATAGAGAAGTCTCAACCCTGATCCGCAGTGGGTAAACTTGCTGGGGTATTCTGTCTGCGTAGGCGGCCCCGACCCGCTTCAGGTCGCCGCCATCTTGGAGTGGCATCCATCCGGGACGGTCTGTGGGAAGGCCGTTCAGCAGTAAACGTGATCGCCAGCCCCGCTTCCGTAAAGACCTGCTCCGCTTCCGTCAGCGTTTTGAGTTTGTAGGTAATCCCCTTGTATTGAAATGACAGGGCAAAAGGGAATGCCCAGCGATATTTGATCCCCGCATTCCGTAGGGCACCAGTCACTTCCCGAAGTTGAAAACGCTTTTGGAGGGTAGATGGCGCCAGGTCACTATAGATAGAGATGGAGTGGGTTTCCCAGGTCCAATTAGGCAGAGATCGAGCTGCAGCCATAACATCCTCTTTTTGCCGAAAGTTGAGAAATTTGATGACAAGGTCCCTCGGCAAATTGTCTCTCCTCTGGCCCAGCGCCCGGTGTGCTCGCTCCAGCTCGATAACCGGATCCGCTCTCACCTCGCTCGAAGGTGACTGAGAATCAATTAAAAGAGCTTTGCAAATGGCCGCCGCCGTAACCATGCAGTCCTTATAGTTGTCGGTTTCAGGCACGCCACGTATGCGGATGTTAGACCGCCTGGAGCGATTTTCTAAGTCTTCAAGTTTGTCGGACATGGCTTCCACCGTCTGGTGCAATTGTGTGGTTTGCTGATTTAAATTTTCCAATGCAGCACTTTGGTGATCGGCGCGAGAGTCGAGTTCGTCCACGCGGTTCCCGACTGCATTCAGGTCTTCCCGCAATTCGCCCATGCGTTCCTGCAGGTCGGCTTTGTAACTTTTAAGATCCGCTCGAATTTCGCAGAACCAATTTCGGATTTCAGAGCGGGTGGGTATATCAGGGTGAAGGCTTCCCATCAGGGGATCAGACAAAGGGGCCGCCCCGGGTCCCTCGTCCGCGGCCGCCGCCACTTCAGCCCGCTGCTGACCGGCCTGCTCGTCGCCGTCCTCAGAGCCGATCATGTCGGCAACTTTGCTAAACGAAAACTGTTTCAAATCAGCAGTCCTTTTTCTCGCTGTCATCCTGCACGATCCAGCTACTAGCCGTCCGATTTTGAAGAGAAAAAATCCCCACTATCCGCAGAAAAAATGAAAATATCGGAGCTTGGGAGGGAGCACGAGCCACTACACGACCATCCGCTAGCGCTGCTCACCAGCGCCCCCTCTTTCCTGCGTGTTCTATCTCTCTAAATACAAACCTGTGCTCCTCACTTCCTTTAGTAGTTCTTCACATCTTCCTCACAGCTCTTATATGCAAGTTGCAGTAAAGACCTTGCTTTTATACTTTTCTTAAGGTGGTGAGAGGATTCTTTTTGTTGCGAGCGCGTAGGAGCGGTCGCTTCTCAAGGGAAATTGTGAGCCCTTGGATCACAGCGCGGCTAAGGGAGGAGCCCCAAACCACACCACGAGAGGTGAGCAAGTACAAGCATGGGCAGAGCAGGAGCAAAGCTGGACTGAAGAGAAGGCAAGGAACGTCTGGATCAGGAACAAGGCAGGCTCAGCCCTCCACTGGACTTACATGCACCAATGAGACCCAGCAAAGCAATGCTGGTCTCAAGAGTAGCCCTCCAGCCACTCGATAACCCTTCCAGACCCGCCGCTTGGGAACAATGAGTGTGTGAGGCCAGACGGAGGCTGAGGGCAGGAACAAGACAAGACCAGAACTAGAAGACTCAGACGAAGATTCAGGGTACTTGGAGGACTCAGACAAGGTTACAGGTTACTCAGAAGACTCAGACGAGGTTTCAGGTTGCTAGGAGGTCTCAGGCAAGGATTCAGGAGAAAGTACTGAGTGAGGGCTGCATCGCAGCACGCTCTACACAGTCAGCCATGGCTGGTTGCGGACCACGCTGGAGTGGAGCAAGTTCTGGCAAAATCTTGGGCTGGGACGGAAGCAGGCACAAGGAACTCCGAAGACTGGGATAGGATTCAAGACTCAGGATTCAGAAGCTAGGATTTAAAAACAGGAGCCTTCCGGAGGCTTGCACTGCAGACAAGAAGGTAGGCCTTGTACCACGAGGCACCCTACACAGCCCCCCATGGGCTGGTCATGGACCACGACGGTGGCACGCCAGGAAAGGTGAACAGACAAGGAATCTGGGAACCGGACGAAGAGCCGGAGACGAGGAAGACGGATTCAGGGCTGGAACATCAGATATCAGGACATGGAACATGGAACAAAGGAGCTCCAACGAGGGATGAGACCAGGAACATCTAGACGAAGGAGACCAGGAACATGAAGAACATGAAACGAAGATCCATCAAGACACAGGAAGACCACGGAGGACCTGGACCGGAAGGAAGACCACAGACGCTGTGAAGACTGGATCCGAAGGCCCTGAGGAACTGAAGCAGGGCCCTTTTATAGGGCTGATCCAGGCAAAGATGGATGACGTCATTGGTGAGGGCCGCGGGGCTTTTCCCGCCACTGGCCCTTTAAAAGAACAGTAGAGACGCGCGCCTACGCCTAAGAAGGGCAGGAGGCAGGAAACATCAGTGGCATCCCTGCCACGTGGGAAGAAGCAGCAGGCAGTGGGGGGCGGCACCTCTGCCACGGAGGCCACTGGCAGTGATAGTGGCGGCTTCCCACCGCTTGTCCAGAGGACCCCGGCGGCGGCTCCATGCTGCTTCGGTGGAGGGATGGCAGCGGTGGCAGCCTCGGATGAAAGGTGAGGGACTGCCTGTGGCTAGACCCACAGGCAGGATCCTTACACTTGATATTTTGCAGGTCTCACTTGGTCAAAAGACCAGAAGAATTTTTTTTCTGTTCAATAGCATATTATTGCATAGCAATGCAATAAAAATATCGTGCAATATATTTGCATATTATTAGCTTCTTTCATAGCATAACATCTGTTAGCAAAATAATTGTGCAAATAATTCTAAGTTGTTGATGTTAACTTACCCAACTTATCACACTTTAATGCACTTATCTCTAAGTATCTACTCTAGTGTACTTTCCAGATTTATCTAGGCCCCAATAAAGCTGCTTTCCATCTCTCTAAATTCAAAATACCACCTCTTTCTTTTTTTTCCATAGGCACAGAATAGAAAATAGTCAATTTTGAATAAGGCCCTTAGTTTCCTCTCTACATGTACCCACAATAGTCTTCATATCACACTCATCTCTGCAACCTTAAAAACAATCTGACCAAGCCCGCTCTATTAAACAAAAAACTAGCTATGATTCATGACCATAATCAACAAAGAAACCTAGACATCATGTGAATCATGGCTCAACACTGCAGACCATGCTACACTTAATGGTATGAGCCCACCTTGCTATATCATACACTCCTTTTCTAGAATCATGTGTAAAGGAAGGAAAATGGCCTTAAAGATCTCCACAGCAAACAAACAATCTGATATCACCCAATGACAAGACTCAGACTGTCTTCTACTAAAACTGAAAGGCCAGCCAAACTAGACATCCTAATACTGAGGACCTCAAACTTCAAACCACTCCATCGACTAGTTGACAGAACTAATCTCGAAGTAAGTCAACACATCTACTCATACTAGGAGACTTCAACATAAAAGTCAACAGAATCTTATTCTGAAGTTCATGAGATTTCATAGAATCAATGGAAGAATGGGGCTTCATACAGATTACCACCACTCCCTCTCATTCAAGGGACACATCTTACACCTAGTCTTCTGCAGCATTACCCTGATGCTATATCTACTCACTGACGAAACAGTTAATTCAGAGATTTGGTCCAATTACCACCTAATAAGCTTTGTCAAGATGGAAATATCAACTTGCGCTTCAACTCTCAAGCCACCACAATATATTATATGGGGCATCAAAAAATCCAACAGCCACCAAACTGATAGTTCACTTATGCAACCTAGATCACCCCACACAATAGATGATTAGAATCAGACTATTTCCAAAGCAATACCCAAAATATCCCCAATTAAGACCAGAAGAGACATCCTGAATAGCCTCTCCCCTTGGGATACCCAAGGAATTACGAGAGTTCAAAAAGATCAGAAGGAAATTTCACTCTAAAGTTTACAGACTAACTTATAGGGGCCACTTAAAAGAATATAACACAGATCAGAGAACACAAAAAGTCTGTTCTCAAACAAAAAATGCACAACCCACAAAATAAAACCAAAAGCCCGCTTCAACATCATGAACAAACTAACCAAATCTGCCTCCCAACAATATGTAACCACTAAAATCCCAGAAAATCTGTCACCTAACTTCTTTGCAGACTACTTTAGAAGAAAAATAGAAAACATAAGGACAAGATTTGATGAGGACCATCCTGACTCACTGGAACCAAAACACATATCCAAAATAAATGATCAGTTTTCCAAATGAAGAAAGGTCACGAGTAAAGTACCATAGAGACCTGTATTTGGACCTGTCCTATTTAACATATTGATAAATGATCTGTAAAAGAGAAAAACAAATGAGGTGTTCAAATTTGCAGAGGAGACAAAGTTATTCAAAATTGTTAAAATAGTAGCAGATTGTGAGGCACTACAAAACTTATCTTGCGAGACTAGAAGACTGAGCATCTAAATGGCAAATGAAATTTAATGTGGAAAAGGGAAAAATGATTGTACACAGGAGTAAAATAATCCCAACTACAGGTATACAATGCTGCATTCTCTAATTGGAGTCACTACCCAGGACTAGGATGTTGGGAGTCCTTGGGGACAATACATTGAAATTCTCAGCTCAGTTTGTAGTGGTGGTCATAAAACAAAATAGGAATGATCCAAAAAGGAATGGAGGTCTGATCATAGCATCTCAAAAACTAGAACCAGAAAAATGAAAAGGGCATGAAACAGCTCATCTATGAAGAATGTACACAAGTTAGGACTTTTCAGCTTGTAAAAGAGACGGCTAAGAATTTTAAGTGGGGTGGTACAAGTATATAAAAAATGGTTATTTGCCCTTTCAGTACCACGAAAACAAGGGAATACTACATGAAACTAACAACCAGCAGATTTAAAACAAATTGTAGAAAGAGCTCAATGCACAATCAAGTGTGGAATCTGTTACCAGAGGACATGTTAAGGCAACTAGCATAGCGGGTTTTAAAAGAGGTTTGGGCAAGTTCCTGGAGGAAAGTCCATTAAACGTTATTAGCCAGGTAGACTAGGGAAAGCCATCGCTATCCCTGGGAGTGAGTAACAAGAAATAGATCTTTTTTTTTTTTTTTTAAATCTGCTGGGTACTTATGACCCAAAATGGTCACTGTCGAAGAATGGATGATAGATTTGGTCTAACAAAGCATGGTAGATCTTTATGTTCTTACAACTACCAGAGAGTCGATGCTCTTGTCCAGTATAATCATTACGATATCATGAAAACCTGATTGGCTAGGTGTGTCCCAAGAACTGGATTGAGATCCTCCTTCTTTTGTTATACATAATGTGTAAGGTGTGGTCCACTTAATTCATAAGTTCTTCTGCTTCCTTTCACAGAACCCAACACCCAGCAGGAGACAGTGGAATCTCAGGCACACCCACAGTCCAAGACCCAGCCCTAGTCACACACAGAGAAGCCAGTGAAAGACAGTAAGGATCAAGACATGTGCAATCTCTCTAAGTATATACAGGATCTTACAGTGGGGGGTGGGGAAGGGAAGGAGGAGGTGGCTGTTTTTGAAGAAGCCACCACAATTTCACTACATAGGCAGGAGGAAGACAGACAGGCATAGATGTATAAGTGTCTACAACATTGCCTACAGGGTCTCAGCAAACAATTCCACCAGCTCAACTGTTACGACAGGACCCCCTCAGTTGCCAGATGTCACCATGGCCAGCATGCAAGATGATCTAAATCTGCAAGGCAGTGTACTCCACCAGGATTCTAAGGGGTCTTCGGAGGAAATGCAAATTATGCGGCAGGCCCAGCAGCAGCAGACACAAACACTATCCCAAGGACTGAATACAGTCTGCTTTAATGGGCGATATTATACCACATGAAGTGGAAATACTCCTGCAGCACATTTTGTATCTGTTTTGCATATTTACATAAAATTAGTGGGTCAAGTTTTTAACACACAGTGTGATAACTTTTCACAAGAAGCAAAAAAGTTTCTTGAGAAATTTAAAGCATGATCAGTATTTTTCGCATGAAAATGTCATAAGTCATACTAGATTTATCAAAAAGTTTTATGTATGCTGCAAATTGAACAAAGTACACATATTTTATATGCTACAAACTGTACTAAACACCAGCTTGACATATTATATATATATATATATATATATATATATATATATATATATATATATATATATATATATTTATAAATGCTGGCTTTAGTGATCTGAAGATCATTAAAAACAGAAGGGGCTTAAATAAGCTGTAAAAAAGAAGTGCAGAGTCATGCACATGGGGTGTGGAAATCCGAAAGAACTGTATTCGATGGGGGGTGAAGGGCTGATGTGCACGGAGCAGGAGAGAGACCTTGGGGTGATAGTGTCTAACGATCTGAAGTTGGCGAAACAATGTGACAAAGCGATAGCTAAAGCCAGAAGAATGCTGGGCTGCATAGAGAGGAATATTGAGTAAGAAAAGGGAAGTGATGATCCCCTTGTACAGGTCTTTGGTGAGGCCTCACCTGGAGTACTGTGCTCAGTTCTGGAGACCATATCTCCGAAGGGACAGAGACAGGATGGAGGCGGTCCAGAGAACAAAAAGGTGGATGGTCTTCATCAAATGTCTTATGATGAGAGATTGAAGAATCTAAATATGTACACCCTGGAGGAAAGGAGGAGCAGGGGAGATATGATACAGACTTTCAGATATTTGAAAGGTTTTAATGATCCAAAGTTAACAACAAACCTTTTCCGTCGGAAAAAAATCAGCAGAACCAGGGGTCACGATTTAAAACTCCAGGGAGGAAGACTCAGAACCAATATCAGGAAGTATTTCTTCTCGGAGAGGGTGGTGGATGCCTGGAACGCCCTTCCGGAGGAAGTGGTGAAGATCAAAACTGTGAAGGAGTTCAAAGAGGCGTGGGATAAACACTGTGGATCCATAAAGTCTAGAGGATATGAATGAAGAGTGGGTGGCTCACGGGAATGACGGCTACTACCTGGAGATAATACCCTTATTCAATAAACATACACATGGTTAATGCAACTCCACATTGCTCTAAGCTTCAACGGCAAGAGGTAATGTGTAAAAAAGGATTTCCATTCACAAAAAAAACGGGGAGTAGCTTGCTTGTTACAGCAGTTACTACCCCAAACCAAATAAGCCTGATACTTCGCTTTCAATGCATATCCAGCATAGCTCTCTGCTTCAAAGGCAGGGGGGAATGAAGAAAAGTGGATCTATATACAGACAACAACCAACAAGGACTGAATTACATAGTCTGGGTAAACAAATAAGCATGGGTGTAGCTTGCTTATTGTGGCAGTTACTACCCCTAACTAATTAAGCTAGATATTCACTTAGATGCAGTTCTAACACTGTTCTCTATATTAATGGCGGGGGTGGAAGGGAAATAGAACCAAAAGGTTACTAGGAGCCAAGAGTAACAGATAAGTATGAGAAAAAAAAAAAAAGAATGTGAAAGCTTGCTGGGCAGACTGGATGGGCTGTTTGGTCTTCTTCTGCCGTCATTTCTATATTTCTATATGTATGTAAATAGAATCATCAGAACAGAAAAGCTGTGCAGAAAGAGACAAAGGCACAGACATTAGATAAAAGGGTAGGGGTTTGCAAAATTAGTGGCATCCTAGCTCACGTTAAGTGAAAACTCAGATTCACCTTGAGGAGAAATATTTCCAGAGCACTGCTGAGCATAACAGCCAAGCACTGCATGAACTGAAACACATTTCGGTTCATGTACCCTCTATAATCTAAAAAGGTACAACGCTGATATGGGACTATGAGTAGACTTTGGAGAGTGCCTATGTAGGTGGTGGGGAAGTTTGGTTATCAAATTGTATGGAAAACCTAAAAAATGTTGAAAATCTGTTACTGGATCTTTCCACATATAATGTCACAGAGGTATGTACACTGCACTCTTTATGCAGCAATTCTTTGTGCAAAATGCATTATTTTGCATGGATGATTAAAACCCTGAACAAATAGTGGCAGATGAATGAATTCCAGACAGTTCCCAAGCCTGGGTAGATAAATGCTTTTTGCATCTCTCTTCGACTGAACGAAGATACCATACAATGATGAAAGTGAGAGGTCCCCTGGGCCATTCTGGGACTGTGAACAATTAAACTCAGTCAATCATATTTGTACCTTGCATTGCAAGATAGAGAGGTGGAGATGCAGCAAACAGAGGTTCTGCTGGCTGCTGTGTAACCTTAGGATGCAATGGATCAAACACAAGACTCCAGAAACCTCCACCGCCTCTCACTTTCATCATTTTATCTTCTTTCAAGCAAAGAGATGCAAAAAGCATTTATCTGGGAACTGTCTGGAATTCTTCAGATTACTTAAAGTGACTGATAGCCCTGTTACAAACCATCCAATCCTATATTATTCATAGACAAAAAGAAGTAAATTCATGACTGGAGCACTGAACTACGATTCAGAAGATGTGGGACAAGTGCAAACCTTCACTCTGCTATTGGCTTTCTGTATGACCTCGGGCAAGTAATTTTATCTCCCTGCGCCTCCAGAACTCAGCTGCAAAGAAGAGAACTGTCTTTGTCTAACTTTCCCAGTCAACGTGACATGTACATGGTGACAATGGGCTCTGGCTTGTGCCAAACTGTATTTTGCTCAGAACAAGTTTATTGCAGAGAAGCAGAGAGCTGCTTACATCAAAGAGGTCTAAACAGACCTCTTTGCTTGCCAGCATCTCAGTTCAGAGTGAAACGTCTGTTTAATGCTTTGTACAAGCATCAACATTCCTGCGTACCAGATCAGATTAAATATAAACCATGTAGTGTAGGTGATCAATTGAACCCGGATAAAATACAAATGGGATCAGACAAATCCTAGACATTTGTGGCTCAGCTTAGATAGATCAGGACCATTCACAGCTCAGCTCTGTATCTTCATACTTGTCCTGTCTAAATCTTTTTAACCCAGTTCAGCAACTGCCTGTTTTCTGTGGCAGCTCAGGGAAAGATTTCTACGGGACTCTTTTTTTAAACTTCTGTGGCACATTTGCATGTAGTTTGGAACACAAAGTCAAGGTTATTGAAAATTTTTAAAATTTCTTAAAACATTTTTCCAACAAAAATAAGAGTTTTCCAACATCTGTTGTGTGTGCTGCGTTCATTTCTTCTCTCTCCATGTAAATCTTTTCTATTGTTTTTAAAACTTTACCTATATTTTCTTAATCATCATCCTTTCTTTTCTCCATTCTTCTATATCATTTCCCTCTTACCTACTCTCTATCATTACAGTTTCTCCCCCCCCCCCCCCCCCCCCCCCCCCAATATTTCTAGTTTGCTCTTTTCTGGCCTCTCATTCTCTCCAATCTCCATCACCTCTCATCCTTCCCACCCCCTCCCTTAACACTTCCTTCTAAGCTTCTCTTGTTCTACACTATTCCGTCATCAGTCCCTTTACTCTCATTCCTGTCTTCTCCACCTAATTTCCTTCTCCTCCTCTCCGCTCCAGTTAGCCTCTGCCTTTCCATTGCATGTTTCCAGTTTCCTCTTTCCCCAGCTCTTACCAAGGATTCTCTCTGATTGCAAAAACTTCCAACCCCCTTGTGCTCCCACCATACCTGCTGCCTATGCAAGAGCAGCAGTCTGACTCCCTCACAATTAATTCAAGAAGCAGCTTTCACAGGAACACCAGGTGGATTCAGGAAGCAGCAGCACTGCATGGTCATAGAATGTGGCAGCAATAGGTTATGTCGTGCTGACAGAGAGCAGTGATTAGGCATGGAACAGAGGTGTTTCAGAGGGAGTTAACAGCAGCATGGCATGGAGTAACAATGCAGAGGAAATCTATGGTTATCAGCAGCATTGGATTTGAGATTATTGTGTCCATAGACAAAGGAACAGGAGGTGGGAGATGTACTTTTCAAGAACATTCAAAGCAAAAAGCCTGTGAGGGAGTCAGATGGACTGCTAGATGACCGAGAGGCAACAGAAGTGCTCAGGGAGGACAAGGAAAGAGCAGAAAAAATAAATTACTCTTTGCCTCTGTCTTTACTGAAGAGGATGTCAGGGTCTTACCCACAATGGAAACATCTTCTGATGGTGATGACTCTGAGTGACTAAAAATCACTGTGAAACCAGAGGATGTAATAAATCAGATTGACAGACTAAAGCAGCAGTTCTCAAGCAGTGTGTCACAACACACCAGTGTGTCGCCAAGCACACACAGGTATGTCAAAACCCCGTCCCCAGTTTGAGTGAGGAGCCGGCTGAGGCTTGGGAGCTCTCTGCTCCTTGGGGCGGCTGCGGGAGCTCTGATGTGTTGATGGGATAGAGGAGGCAGAGTATAGTACTTCATTTGGTGAAAGACTTCCTTGGCCCCAGCCTCAACAGCTTCCTGGAGGAGGAGGATGGGTCTGGAGTACTGGCGGAGAGTTGTTGGAGGGTTTCATGATGGTCCTGGAGTTGGGTCACAGCGTCCTTTACCCTATCTCCAACGAGATTCTCTCCAATACATGGCATGTCAACGAGTCATTTCTGTACCTCCGGTTGGAGATCCGAAGCCCACAGTCATGCCATTCCATGGGCACAGATTTCCACTGCAGATCCTTCGATGCCTTCTTGAAAACATCGTAGGTCGCATGGACCTCGTGTGCCCCGCACTCCAGCCTTGTCCACCAGAGAAATGAGGGTGTCTTGCTGCTCAGCCACCTCCTGCACCTGCTTCCAAATGTCCCATGAGTATTGGCTCATGTAGAACTGGCAGGCAGCAATGTAGGCAATAAGCATGCTGCCTTGGAACACCTTCCTCCCAAGAGCACCCATCGCTCTGTGGTCCTTCCCTGTGGGTGCCGAGGAATGGGTCTGAGAGTGTTTGGCTCTCTTGAGAGCGGATTCGACCACTACTGACTGGTGAGGTAGCTGATGCTTATCAAATCCGGTAGCCTTCAGGACGACATAAACCCTATCCATCTTCTTATTAATGGGAGGCACTGTGAGAGGGTGCTCCCAAATCTTCAGCAGGAACTCCTTAAGGATCTCGTGCACCTGGACCACTATGATCTCTTCAGGAGGCTCCACAAGCATTTTGTGCCTAGCATTCTCCTCTATCAAAAGCTGGAATGGAATAGCCTCCACCATCAACCTTACAAACCCTGCGAAGATTACATCCCCAGGCAAAGACTTCCTTCGCACATCTGGAGGAGAAAAGACTAACGGGAGACCATCCGAGTCCTTGGAGGAGGATGCCATTTGATCATCCCCCCAGGGGTCATAGGGACTCTCATTCTCATTGTATGCCACAGGGGATGGCGCTCTAGGGGCTCGACTTACGTCCAGAGGTTCAGGCACCAATGGAACTGGATGGGGGACTATAGGCCTCAGCTACAACTACTGCATTGGTAGGGGGAGGCCTTGGTGCAGTCCCAGAAACAGATGCCAACTGGGTCGGTAACACACAAATTAGCACATTGAGCTTCTCCAGAAGTGGTATGAGGATGGGTAGCACTGGCTGCAGTGCTGTCAGTGCCACAGGACTGAAGCCTTGCAGTGCCTGCTTCACTGCCAGCTGGATTCGACGCTCCAGCTTCTCCTCGAGCATTGTCGATGCCAACACCGACTGGGAGAAAGGAAGGGTGGCAGGATCTTCCTTGGACCCACGAGGGGAAATTGGCAACTGGCACCAGGACCGGTAGAGACCTTCATGTGACTCAGGCATCAATGGAGGATAGGCGCTCCTCGCCATGGGATCGATTCAGGGGCATCGCGGCAAAAGCTTGTGCATCCCTGTACCCTGACAGTGCATCAATGGGGACCGGTGCCGATGCTTCTTAGGCTTCCCTCAATGCTCGGCCTGGTCCTTCCCTAGTGTTAAGGTCGAAGAGGATGAACCACAGTTTCTTTGGCCTGGAGGAGATTGACAATGGTCAGTCTCCGGCACCCCTATCCACCGGTGACCTTGATTGAACAGACAGTCCCATTGATGTCGATGGCGTGGTGTCCATCCAATGGCTTCTACTTCCTCAACCCGAAAAGCAGATCCATCTTGTTGAGTCAAAGCCAACATCTCTTTGGGGTCATCTGGGTGCACAAGCGGCAACCCTGATGCCACTTGATACCCCTAAGCAGAGGATACATACCTCATGAGAATTAGTGATCGACATGACCCTCGGGCACTGGGGGCATCGGCGAAAACCAAACGAAGCAAAAGGGCCGAATGACTGAACGATAGTGGTGGGCGTAGATAACCGGCCGGCACCAAGGCACCGCCACAATGGGGGAATCAACTGCAAAAAGAAACAAAGAAACTTACCTGAAACTCTAAAACCCCAGACTGGGGACACTACGGGGAGGGACCCAGAGATGGACCGAAGAAAAAGGATTGTGAAAAAATGTGAAAAACAAAGTTTTTCACAAGGCAAACAGCCAAGTTTTTAGAGCTCAAACCGCAAGGTTCACAGCTCCGCGGAAAAAGAGAGACTGAAGAGGGACCCCGTGTGGACACGAGGTATAGTGCATGCTCAGTGTGCCTAGTCAAAGTTCTAGAAACTTTGACGTAAGATTTTCCGCATCAGGTTCCATCTGATGTGTGTAAGGACTACCATCCTGCTTGTCCTTGGAGAACTATTATTTTATTTTTATTGGGTGAAGACAAGTGATCTCAAATATCCATACTAAGAGGAGAAAGAGATGGGGAGAGGAAGGGAGGAGGATCATGAATGGAGTGAGTGTGAGAAGGAAAGAACTAGAGATAAGAAGGATGCGAGATGAGGAAGATTAGGAATCTGGGATGGAGAAAGGGAAGGAGAAAGAGGGAGGATCTTGGATTGAAGAAGGGGAGAAGGAAAAGGAACGGTTAGGGAGTGAGTTCCAGGATCTGAGAGAAGGGAGAGGTAGGCAGAAAGGCAGAAAGGATGGTTACAGGATCTGGGGATAGAATCCAAGAGAGAGGATTTGAATTGCATTGGGTAGGGAGAAGAGGAGGGAGGTATTCTTACCATGCTTCAGTCCTGCACCTCCTTGCACCTCATTTCTAACACCCTACCCAATATGACATACACATAAATTTGGAAATAATGACCTTTTGTTAGCCCTTTGCACCTTTGTGCTCATGTTATCTCTATCCTTTTTTCCTCCCTCCCATTTCTCTCAGTTCTCTTTTCCCCCTGTCCCATACCCCAATCCCTGTTTATTGTATTTCTCAACAGTTTCATGTAAACCGTTATGATGTCCATACGAATAACGGTATAAAAAAGTCAATTAATTAAAAAATTAAATTAATTAATTAATTAAATAATACACACACTTGGTACAAAACCCCTCTCTCTCGCACACATGAGTACTGTCCCCTACCCTTGTTCCCCTCTCTCTCATACAAAGAAACATGCTCCCCAGTTGATCTCACCCTATCATTCCCATACCTCCACCCTTCTTCAATAGTCTCTATTCAGCCCCTCCTAATCTCCCCAAAATGATCCTCTTTTGCTCTGTCTGCTGCAGACTGTCCTGTTACCTTCATGCTGCCTGAAGGGGAAAAACTGGATCAGGAGATGGCTGCTCTCTGCTGCCTCCCATACTTCTAGGCATGGGCCTAGTGTGCCTACTGACAAATCCAGGCCTGACCCTAGGCACGTGTCTATGTTGCCTATGCCTACATACACCCCTGATGTTAGAACGAGGAGCTCATAGAGAGCTATGGCAGTGTGAAAGTTGGCAGACAGCAGAAGCTGTTGTTTTCCACAACTGTGTGGCAATGGGCCAATTCTGAGGCAGTTGCTCCACTCAGAAAGTTATGGAAAACCAGAGGCCTTGCAAGTCATATGTTAATCTTTGCAGATTAAGACTTATATTTGAGGATTTCCATTTCCCTGCAGTCTTCCAGCCTAGAAACATTCACAACAAATGTCAAATGCATTTAATATATAGATAAATGCTGCAGTCATAAGTATTTTTAGGTTTATTTTCTCCTCTTCAATTTTTTTTTGTGTGCACATTGTATTTGATAGAACAAAATTACTGTTTCAGAATTTGAAAAGAACTTGATTAAAAAAAAATGTTCATTCTTGATTTCTTTACTTGCTGATGTAGGAACCAAAGGAATATATAGCAAATTATTAAGCAGCTAATAAAAATATTTCCCAAGATTTTCAAACCAGTTCAGTAATCTTGTTTTGTGAAAACCAAGTCCAGATTCATAAATCACCTCAGTAAACACAAAGTCAAATATTTGCAGAGCTAGACCTGGATTTCAATCAGGTCAGTGGAGATCGACCAATTCCTATTATATACAATTGTTCATTTCCTTACAGAGATGTTTGCCGCATGACTGCAGCACACATACCTTGCCCAATATTTAAAAGAAGCCGTCATGCTTCAGGCAGACATGCTTTTTGCATTATGGAGAGAGAGCAATTTCAGTGCAGAATCAGAATGAACAAAACGCCAGAAAACTGAGAATTCCATCTTCCAAATTCCAATAGGACAGAATTTTGGAGGTCAGCTGTGATCATAAAATATATGGAAAGAGAGCAATATTGCTCTATTGCCTCTGTCTGTGGTAATAACAGATTTCTAATTCATAAAATATGTACATCCTCCATAACAAAGTACATTTGTAAAGGAACGTAACATTAGGAGAAGTACCACAGCATCAGAAGAAAGGGCATGCCGCAGACAGGGCTAATCGTATTGCATGTCCCCAAAGTAGAAAAATAGATCATCAGCTCCAGATTCTGCTGTTTAGTGCTTCCTGGGACTTACCCCCATAGTGAGACACTGCAGTCTCAGTCACCCACTACGCCTTGCGATAGCATGTGAAAATCGTTTCACATGCTATCTAGATATATGTGATTTACCCCCCACAATTTAAATGGCTAATTTGGATAACATGGAGTTAGACGGATAACCACCATGTGTCCCCTCCTTGTGTGGGACTGAGGTTCAAGTTTTTCCCCTTAGGCATAAACCAACATTGAACCTTACCATGGAACTTCCTTTCTTCTGATATTGTAGTCTTTCATGTATTGTGCTTTTTTTAAACATTAATTTAATGAATTTTGGCTAAGGGTTTGCTTGCCATACAAAAAGAAAAAAAGTTACTTACTGAAGGGAAGGAAGCACCTTAGCAACTCACTGGTTATCTGGTGTATGGATTCCACTGTGAATCGATGCCAAAATACAGAGAAATTATTTTTGCCTCCTCTATGAGAGGGAATATAGCATGGGCCCTGCAATTCAGTCTTTTACTCTTTGTGCTGATAGGTTATCACAGAGAGTCAAGATCCCAGAGAGGATGACAAAATGTGAACGGCACTAGGGCCCCAAGAGAGAGAAGCCACAGACCATACACTCTGCAGCCATTTTAGATTAGATCAGTGGCCTTTACTGCCTGTATCTCAGATTAATTTGAAGGTAATACTCAGCACTTCTGTTTGGCTTTAGTTTTAAATAGAGAACATACCACGTCATTCATTGATTCAATAGTAGTGAATGCTCAATGTTCTTTCTGTTCTACTAGCACAGTGGTTCCCAGCCTTTTTTGTGTCGTGGCACACCTGGCATTGAGCTCACTTCCATCATGGCTCACCAGCACCTTCCCTGTCTCCACCCCCCTGGCATCATCATTCCCTTTTCTTCCTCCCCCTCAACCCCTAGCAACATCACCTTCTCTTCACTATCCTCCCCCACCCCATCACCCTCTCTCTTCCCTCCCCCCATTTCCTACACATCACCACCATTTTTCCCCTCTTTTCCCTCCACTGCAGTCATCATATTCTCTCCATCACCCTTGGCAGCATCACCTTTTTTCCTTCACTGCCCCTGGGGGGGGCACCCCCACCTCTGGTATCACCTTCTCCTTCCATCTCTCCCCTACCCCCAGCATCATCACCTTCTCTCCTCCTCTTTCTCTCCCCTCACCCCCTAGTATTATCACCTTCCCTTCCTGCTCTCTCCCTCCACTCTCCTGGCACCACCACCATAACCATTAGCTTCCGCTTCCTACTCTCTCCCCTCCACCCCCTTGATATCGTCTCCATCACCTTCCATTTCCTACCGCTCCTCCCTTGATACAGTCTGCATCAACCTTTCTCCTACCTCTCACTCCACCCCTCCACCACCCTCACTCACTCCACTCACCCTCCCCCCTTACTCCCACTCCACCCCTCCTTTTTCCTACCTTGCCTCTTCCCTCCTTGGCATCAGTACTTTCTCTTTCTTTCCCTTCCCTCTCCCCCAACATCCCCAGCTTCCTAGCTAATTCAGCTACCTCTTCCGGCAGCACTTACCTGGTGCTACTTTGTTCTTCTGTGCCTCTTTCCCTCTGTAATGGGGCTGCATGGGGCCAGCAGGACTTGTGAAACTACAGGGTCCCCCATGTCATTTAAACTGCAGAGGAGAGCCAGCAGAGGGGAAAACAGAAGCAGCAGCAGCAGATAAGTGCTGTTCTCCGACTCCCTCTGCTGGCAGGAGGATATCCTGCAGGCCAGCTGTCGGGGGGGGGGAAAGAGAAACTGAAGATTGTTGCAGCACACCAGAGCTACAGCTATGGCACACTAGTGTGCTGCAGCATACCTGTTGGGAAATGTTGCACTAGAGGTCCATATTCAGTTGCTGGCTACCTTGCAAAGTTAGCCGGACAGACTCATCCGGTTTACTTTTCAGGGATGTTCAGTGGTACATATACCACTGGGTATATTCAGCTGGCTGAATATACCCAGCTATGTTAAAGTTAGCTGCATGGGTTTAGCTGGCTAAACTTTAATACTACTCTTTGGCAACCCTAAAAAGTTAGCCAGCTACAGGCCAGATTCAATAAGGCTTTTCTCCCATTTTATGTCTATGGGAAAAACCCTTAGTGAATCAAGTACTATGTTAGCTGGATAATGCTGAAAATCAGTATTTATCCGGCTAACTTG
Organism: Rhinatrema bivittatum; assembly: GCF_901001135.1. Taxonomy (NCBI): domain Eukaryota; kingdom Metazoa; phylum Chordata; class Amphibia; order Gymnophiona; family Rhinatrematidae; genus Rhinatrema; species Rhinatrema bivittatum. The sequence goes on along the minus strand of NC_042615.1, from coordinate 436,922,503 downwards.
GCTGGATAGCTGGCTCCGTCCCGGAATGCCCCTGCCCTATTCCCAAGCTAGCTGATAAAAAGCTATCTGGCTGCCTCAATTCTCACCATTTGCCCAGCTAAGTCAGAACTTACCTAGATAAATGGCACTGAATATGGACTTCCTAGTTTTTAAAACTCAATGTTACATAAGCTACTGGGTGACCACTAAGGTCTTGGGTTCCTTGATCCCTGGCCTGAGTTGATATCTTTTTATCATTTCATGTTTAAGACATAGTAATCTATTTACTTATGGGGCAGAATCTGTGTGTGTTTGTTTTATAGGCCTTGCAGCATGCAGTAATCAAATATATGTTTTCAAATGATAACATAGTGACTTAGTAAATGACAGCAAAAAAATACCAAAAACAGCCCAACCAGACTGCTCAGTCAAGATGCGCCCACTTTTGAACATGTATTTTGTTGGATGATTTAAGAGGATTCTCGATTACCAAACTTTAATATTTTTATTTGTCACATTATAGATATGTGTCAATGGTTGGTTTTCATGATATATTTCTAGTATTTTTCCATCACTCTTTATTGCTATATGAAGATTTTATTGGTTTAGTTATATAAGAGGATTTCTGAACAAAAAACGTTACAGGTCTTCATGAGCTGGATTTAACTGTAACATGTTCTGGATAAATTACTACTGCAAAACTCTGAAGAGCTGAAGTGCCACCAAGTTTGAAACATCACGAGACACATGGTTAGAGGGTGCAGATTTCATACGACTGGAATGTACTACCCTGCAATAAGTTTGTAATCTAGTGGCATCTTGGAAAAGCATGTCAAGAGGAAAAAAAATCATTGTATACATTGTACTGTTATTTTGAAACATACCAGTTGCCAGCTTGTAAACTCCAACATACGGCGAGAGCACTTTGGTTCCATTGATCATTGGTACTGTCGTTATTGACAGCACATTGGTAATGCTCATTTATACATCAGGAGAGATGGAAGTCCTTCCGATCCACCTCTTTTCCTCCTCCTTTCATGAATTTATTGCCTTCCCTCACAACCATTGCTCAGAGTGAGCGTGTGAACTTATACACAAAGAACGCCCATGGATCTCCTCTATCTCCATGGGTACTTCCCGGCTTCTCGGACAATCTCGACAAAGCTTCCCTGACTTGCTCGTGAGTCACCAATTAGGTGAAGTTAACAGGATGCCAGGGCTTCCTGATGGGGCCTTGATCACTCAGGCACCTATAACAAAATTAGTGGGATGCTGAGATTTCCCGATTGGCTCTTGGGCAGCCAACCAAAATAAATAGTTTCTATCATGACATCTACAGAAAGCAGCAAAAATGAGAGTTAAAGAGATAACAACAAGGAACCGAGGGAGGTCACAAGAGGAAGCACCACCTGAAAGCTCACATTCCCCAAGCTTCCTCTTACATACGGAAGGGTGCAAGGCAGCTACTCAGCATTACCTCAACTTGCTATTCCTGCTAGCCAGGAAAAGACAATAGTAGATTTAAATGAAGGGAAAAGATGTAAGACTAAAACACAACTGCAGTTTCTACACAAAAAACGTCCAGTTCCTGCTTTATAATCAAAACGAAAAATATCTGACTTTATAACTAATTAAAATTATAGAAGGCTTGTCGCTAGACTTGATACCTCACTTAACCTTTGTCTACTCATAAAGAAAAATCACTGTATTTAGCTTGAAAAATTAAGCTTAATTCAGAATCTTACCATTGCTACTTTGCCAGTACAATGAATACATTTCTCTTGTAAATGAATTAGCTGGGTCAAGCTCACCAGCGACGAATGACTAAATTAAGTTAAGTTGCAACAGCAAGGTGAAACCACAGGAACGATCTTAGCACAACTGCTGGTAACAGCAAATAAATGTGTGGAACATTTTGCCATTGATTCAAAAATAAATGAAGTGCTCTTGTTGCCATTCATATTGTGAATACATACATTAATGGGCAGTATAAATGCATTAATGGGCAGAGGCATCATCAGCAAACAAAACTAAAATAAACATTAGTAAGATTACCTCTCAGACCGGAGGTAGATCTTGTAAGATTGGTAAATTCACACACTTAAAAAAAAAAAAAAGGTTCAAACTGGGGATTTTCTTTTCTGTCTTTCCTGTTAATTCCTTTAGCAGTTAGGGCCTGTGAATGCTATAGCTCGAGGAATGTAACTGAGAGCAGCAGCTTCACATCTCAGGTTACCTCCTAGCACCTTCTGTTCCACTTCCTCCTCAATCTTCAATGCCCTTCCCACCATCTAAGCACTTCTTGATCTCAATCGTGATCTTTGGTAACCTATACAAGACTATAAAGAGGTCAGTTTTCAATGGGTTTAGGTGCCTAACTTGGGTCCTTTTAAATTTTTACTAGGGGCCTAGTGCTTAAATTTAGGTTCTTAAATTTAGGAGCCTAATGAAACTAACACCCTAAAAAGAGGGCAGCTACAGGGCAGTTAGGTGAGAGAAGAAGAGCTAGGTATTTAGCACTGATTTTCAGCTCTAGGCACCTAATTTAGGGGCCTAAATCCAGGCAAATAGTAGGCCTAAGTTATATGTGCCTACATTTAAGTAAATTTTCAGCTGAAAAATCTGGCTCTTAAGCACCTATTTTCAGCCAAATTTAACTTAGACACCTCGAAGGAACCTAACTTTACGTGCTCAGCTTTTTTGAATACTGGTTTCATTTATACCGGCCAAGAGACCAAGAGTTCCTGGACTTATAAGCAGCATACCCAAAACATTCATTGGGGGTGGTGGGTATTCTGACTGCTGTGGGAGTTACTAAAACAGGAATTGAGAGTAAGGAAGATTCTATTAATATTACATTCTCAGGCAGTGGGGCTCAGCATAGAAATTCCTCTTATGCTATGATTCACTGCAGCTTAGAAAATATTTCCCTCAAACACTGATTAGCTGATACTCATTTGTTCATACTACTGTTTGGTCAAGGTATGACTGGAACCCAATTTTGCTGCGCTGCATATTTATTTCTCAGAGATTCAAGCTCTTTACACATATAAAATAGAGATTCTTCTAGTGAAATGTGTACTGCACAAACCTGGGAAAAGTTCCAAGGCCTTTCATGAATGAAGCAAAGTTACATTATATAATACAAAGAGGTAAAGCAAATTTGCTTACCTGTGAACAAGGTTCTCCATAGACAGTAGGATGAATCAACATGTGGGTGATTTCATCTTACTGCGCCAGGGGTGGATTCTAGGAAAATATTGGCCCGGGAAATTTTTTTCAAAACAGGTCCATGGATTGTGTGTCTGACACCCTTGTGAGTTTTCTGAGTAGCACATGTTTCAACAGCTCCCAAAAGCATGACACGCCAACCCCTTGAGAGGTCCATCATGTGACCTGGAACCAAAATATCTCTATTTTAAATTTAACATTTTTCCTAAATAACTAAGAAGTAGAGCACACCCTAGACCAGGGATGAGCAAACTGAACTGCAGACTCCCTACCATCCATTCAATTGGTTGGCCCCACACCTGTCTGTGGCCTGGTGTTGCCAAAAAAACAGTTGCCAAACAATGTGGCAATTACATGCTGTGAATAATCAAAAAAAAAAGTTATACTCACTTATTGGTGGTTAGGGAGCACAGGCAAAGCCATGGGATAATGGTGTCTCAGTGGACTGCCTGTTGCTACAGGAGATTGTGCCTCTTGCCATGGGAATCGTGGACTGCAAGATCCTACACTCTATTTAGGTTTTTATTTTTCTTTTGCTAGGGCCCTCGGCAGAGGTTGAATCGGCAGAAGAGACATGAGGCACAGTTCCCTATCCTCTTGTGGCTCTCCTAGATTCGCTCCCGCAACTTCAGCTGCCTTTCCTCCCTGGCTTTGCCTCCTGGCCGCCTCCCACTGAGAGGTAGAGCCAGGGAGGAAAGGCGGCTGAAGGTGGGGGAGAGAATCTAGGAGAGCTGCGAGAGGATAGGGAACTGTGCCAAAAATACACAGACAGTAGAAGGGGACTAAATGCCGCTATAATCACATTTCTGGCCGTCAGGTTTCTCGCTGGCTACAGGAGGCCACGGAGCCCACCGGGATTGCAGCGAAATGGGCCAAATATAAATACAGATAGTATGAGGCTCCTACTGTGTGAGTAGTGCTAGGGGCCTAGTATTGGTTATAGCGGCTCCACAGGCATAAGGCCGAAGCAACCAACATCAACCACGTGATTGGGTGGACCGGCCCACGGGGCATGCCCAAAGCCCCAACAGGGGCTCCCTGAGCTCAGTAAAAATCTTATCAAACATGCGTGTCAGTTCCCACGCATACACCCTGTCTCATGAGCTCCTCAGTCTTTTCCAAAAGTTGAAAAGGTTAGCAAGTTAGTCAACTGTTACAATAGAATCGCTTAGCCTAAGTCTGACAAACTTGGCTAAGAATGGATTCAGAAAGTAGGCCTCAGTGCTATTCCACTGACCCTTCATCATGTGATTGTAAAACAAGTATGATGTACAGGCTCTGCGGTCAGGGAGTTAAAAGCTGTTTCTCACTCTGGGCTATGTGTTAGAAGATTGTATGTGTCTCTCAAAAAATAATTTCAGATGTACAGTTAAAAATGGTGTAAGTAACAAAGGCAAAGGACAGAGACTTGTGAACTTCTAGACGGGACAGAGCCATGCTTTTTCTGGGCCTGTATTGTACTATATTGTTATTATAAACCATTGCTTTTGCCATATCTATGTATTATATCTGCTGCACTGTTTCTGAAGTGTAACAGAGTACTTAATAAACCTATTTCTGGAATCTACAGTTGTACTGACACAGATGTGGAGTTCTGTCTCTTGGGGTAGCAAATCTCACCAGGCAGGTGCCTGGGGGATATTGGCCTTGCGTCTTATCACACCCACACAGTGAAACTCTAGAGAGGCAGGTGGGTACTAGCTGAATCATTCTATCTACGGAGACCGTGTTTACAGGCAAGCAAGCTTGCTTTCTCCATCTACAAGCAGGAATGGATCAGCCATAACACGCAGCTGGAGTATGGCATTGTAGAGCAAATATTGAAACAGATAACCTGGACCCATGGGCCACTGGGTGAATAAGCTGTGTAAAACTGCTCATCCAAAGTTACTGTTTCTTTGGGGCATGAAAGTATGAACTGACAAATTAGCAGCTTTGCATAAGACTTCAATTGAAGTGGCCCCGAGATGAGCCACTGAAATCACCATGACTTTCACTTGATAAGTCTTGACAAAATTCTGTAATTTGTAAGCTAGTCTGCACATAACGGTATGCGATACAGTCCACTAGCCAATTAGACAGTGTTTGGCAACTATCCTTCCCAATTTATTGGGATCAAAGGAAACAAACAGATGAGACTCTTCAGTGAGGTTGAGTCCTCTTTAAAGTAGTATGCGCCCAGGCTCTCTTGCAGTCCAAGGAATAAGGAGCCCTTTTCTCCTCTGTGCGCATACAGTTTTGGAAAGAAAATTGGCAGCACAATAGCTTGGTTAATATGGAAAGAGGACACTACCTTTGGAAGAAATTTTGGATATGAAGAGCCACCCTATCGTGAAAAAAAACTGCAGGTATGATGAGTATGAAATCTAAGCCTGAACCTCACTTACTCTGAGCTGAAGTGTTGGCTACAAGAATAGGGTGAGAAACTTCAAGTTCACCAACTTCAGAAGTTCGAATGGAGATTTCATGAGTTGAGCAAAGACCACGTTGAGGTCCCAAGGCACTGGGGGTTTACTGATTAGAAGCTTGGACTGCCACAATCCTTTCATGATCTTTGATATTAACAGATGGAAGGAGATCAGAGCCCCTGGTGATATGCTGTGATGGTGCTGAGATGAATTTTAACTTAAGACGTGCTGAGGACAAGAGGAAGAGTAATTATTGAAGCAAGTCCCTTGGACCAAAGGAGAAAGGATACAGTTAGCTGGTCCCATACCATAGCAAAAACCTCTTCCACTTGAAGCTATAGGATATTCTGGTTGAAGGCTTTCTAGCCGAAATCAGCACATCCTCCACCTCCTTTGAAAGAAGAAAGGAAGAGACTACTTCACATTCAACATTCACACAGTGAGAAGCAGTGAAGGAAGGTTTGGTTTACAAAGCCTGCCATTTTCCTGTGTATTAAAAGTCAGAGACATCCCCAACAGATGTGATAGAAAGAAGAGATACCTTTACTACACTTGCCATACTAAACCAGAGATATGACCTCCTGGACAGTCCTGGCAATGAGAAAAATTGTTGGGCATGATTATCTGTGCTCTAGTGTAGCAAAAAAACATCCAAACTGATCTGTATTTGCTCAGATGCATGAAGCAGAACTCCTCGAGCTTCCTGTTCTCCTTTGGGTGAATAGGTTGATTGGTGTTCTCCAAACAAGTGAACAAGCTGTCTGCAACACTTTCATCCAAGGAGCAGTCATGTGGTAGTAGCAACATATTGTCTGGATCAAGACTGTCTTTCCTGAAGGTAGGTGAGAGAAAGCCTTTAGAGCACAACAGATGGCTCATAGCTCCAAAAAGGTTGATTTCTACTTGACTCTCCAGTAGGGACCATGAACTTGGTTCAATGCAGCACTAGTGTGCATTCCATATGCCTTAGTGGTAGTGTCGGTAAATAGGGTCACTTGATGCACTGGAATGCATAGCAAAAGACCCACCAAATTTAGGATTTTAGGTAGAAAGCTGAAATCCAGACCCTCCAGGATAGCATTCTCTGAAATGCTCCCTGTTCCACATGCACGTCCACAGAGGCAGGAAGAGCTCCAGAGTCTTAATGCATGGATGAAACAATGGTGCATAGAAAAGGGAATCAGTTTTGTAAGGAACTGGGCAACCAGTTGGGGAAGGGGGGAGTCTTTTCCGAAATGATGGGCTCCATCTTAACCAGAGTGGAACAAAGCTGCTAGCACTAAGTTTTAAAAAGGAGACAGAGCAGCTTTTAAACTAGAACAAGGGGGAAAGCAGACAGCTGATCAGCAGTACATGGTTCGGAGGGAGGCATCTTCAAAGGATACTAATGAAACAGGAGAGTTAGGGCATCCCAACAGAGACGTTCCAATAAGAGCAAAAGTAATCCATGTGCCTAAAGTAAAGAATCACCTGAGCTAAAGGATTCCAAATTATCCCTGCCAACTGAAAAGCAGGTTGTTAATACAAATAAAAACCACACTTTGAAATGTCTGTATGCCAATGCCAGAAGTCTAAGAAGTAGGATGGGAGAGTTAGAGTGTATAGTAGTGAAAGATAAGATAGGCATAATTGGCATCTCAGAGACCTGGTGGAAGAAGGATAACCAATGGGACAGTGCTATATCAGGGTACAAATTATATTGCAATGATAGGGAAGGTTGACTTAATGGGGGGGTGGGAGGGGGGGCGCTTTATGTCCGGGATGGCATAGAGTCCAACAGGATAAAGATCATACAAGAGACTAAATGCACAGTAGAATCTTTATGGGCAGAAATCCCGTGTGTGTTAGTTAAGAGCATAGTGATAGGAGTATACTACTGTCCACCTGGACAAATTAATGAGAAGGACAATGAAATGCTAAGAGAACTCATGCAAGCTAACCAATTTGGCAGAGCAGTAATAGGAAATTTCAATTACCCCAATATTGACTGCGTAAATGTAACATCAGGACATGCTAGAGAGGTAAAGTTCCTGGATGGAATAAATGATTGCTTCATGGAGCAATTGGTTCAGAAATCGATGAGAGAGGTAGCTATTCTAGATATAATTCTTAATGGAATGCAGGATTGGTGAGAGAGGTAACAGTGGTGGAGCCACTTGGCAATAGTGATCATAACGGTCAAATAACTAATGACTGGAAGAGGGACAACGTAAATCTAAAGCTCTAACACTAAACTTTCAAAAGGAAACTTTAATAAAATGAGGAAAATAGTAAAAAACTGAATGGTGCAGCTGCAAAAGTTAAGAGTGTACAACAGGCATGAACATTGTTTAAAAATACAGTCTTAGAAACACAGTCTAGATGTATTCCACACATTAAAAAAGGTGGATAAGAGGCCAAACGATTACCAGCATGGTTAAAAGTGAGGTGAAAGAAGCTATTTTAGCCAAAATAAGCTTCCTTCAAAAACTGGAAGAAGGATCTATCTAAAGAAAATAGGAAAAAACATAAGCATTGTCAAGTTAAATGTAAAACATTGTTAAGACAGGTTAAGAATTAATTTGAAATGAAGTTGGCCATAGAGGCAAAAACTCATAATAAAAACTTGTTTTAAATATATCCAACCTGTGGGGGGAGTCAGTTGGACCATTAGACAATAGAGGGGTTAAAGAGGTTCTTAGGGAAGATAAGGCCATCCCGGAAATAATAAACTCATTCTTTGCTTCCTTGTTTACTAATGAGGACGTTGGGGAGATACCGGTTCCAAAGACGGTTTACAAGCATTATGATTCAGATGAACTGAACCAAATCACAGTGAACCTGGAAGATGTAGTAGTTTGTAGATTGACAAACTAAAAAGAGTAGCAAATCACCTAGACTGGATGGCATTCACCCCAAGAATTAAAAAATGAGATTTCAAAATTATTAGTAAAAATTTGTAACCTATTATTAAAATCGTCCATTGTACCTGAAGACTGGAAGGTGGTCAATGTAAACCCAATATTTAAAAAGGGCTCCAGGAGTGAGCCGAGAAACTATGGGTTGGTAAGCCTGACTTCAGTGTCAGGAAAAATAGTGGAAACTATTCTAAAGAACAAAATCACAGAACATATACATGGTTTAATGGACCACAGCCAGCATGGATTTCCCAAGGAAGTCTTGCCTCACAAATCTGCTACAGTTTTTTGAAGGAGTTAATAATAATCTGGATAAAGGTGAAGCAGTAGATGTAGTGCATTTGGATTTTCCGAAGGCATTTGACAAAGTCCCTCATGAGAGGCTTCTAGGAAAAATGCAAATATCATGGAGTAGGGGGCAATGTCCTTTCATGGATTGCAAACTAGTTAAAAGTCAGGAAACAGATTAGGATTAAATGGTCAGTTTTCTCAGTGGAAAAAAATAAACAGTGGAGTGCCTCAGGGATCTGTACTTGGATCAGTGCTTTTCAATATATTGATAAATGATTTGGAAAGGGACACAAGTGAGGCGATCAAACTTGCAGATGAGACAAAATTATTCAGAGTAGTCAAAGCACATGTGAATTGTGATAAGTTGCAGGAGGACCTTGCGAGTCTGGAAGTCTGGGCGTCCAAATGGCAGATGAAATTTAATGTGGACGTGTAAGGTGGTGCACATAGAGAAAAATAACCCATGCAGTAGTTGCACGTTGTTAGGTTCCATATTAGGAGTTACCACCCAGGAAAAAGATCTAGGCATCATAGTGGATAATACATTGAGATTGTCAGCTCAGTGTGCTGCATTGATCAAAAAAGTATGCAGAATGTTAGGAATTAAGAAAGGAATGGTGAATAAAACAGAGAATATCATAATGTCTCTGTATCGCTCCATGGTGAGACCACATCAGGATTACTATGTGCAATTCTGGTCACCCCATCTCAAAAAAGATACAGTTGTACTGGAAAAGGTACACAGAAGGGTGACCAAAATGATAAAGAGGATGAAACAGCTCCACTATGAAAAGAGGTTAGGGCTTTTCAGCATGGAGAAGAGACAGCTGAGGGGGGATATGACAGAGGTCTATAAAATGAGAGGACTAGAAAAGGTAAATGTGTATTGATTATTTACTTTTTCAGATAACAGAAGGCCTAGAGACAACTCCATGAAGTTAGCAAGTAGTACATTTAAAATAAATTGGAGAATATATTTTTTTTCACTCAATGTACAATTAAGTTCTAGAATTTGTTGCCGGAGGATGTGGTTAGGGTGGTTAGTGTAGCTAGGTTTAAAAAAGATTTGGTTAAGTTCCTGGAGGAAACGTCCATAAACTGCTATTAATCAAGCTGACTTAGGGAATAGCCACTGCTACTACTGGCAATAGTAACATGGGATCTATTTAAATGTTTGGGTGCTTACCAGGTATTTATAATCTGGATTGGCCAGTGTTGGAAACAGGATGCAGGGCATGATGGACCTTCAGTCTCATCCAGTATGGCAATTTCTTATATTCTTATTAGAACATCTAGACTCATCCACCACTGAAGGAATACACTCATTTTGGAAGTTACAGAGATTTGGTTGGATAACTGTTGACAAGATTTGATCCCACTGGCTTTGAAGACTCCCCATCTGCAGATGAACCAAAGAAACTACAAGCACCACTGTGGCCATATGCCCGAAAAGAACCAGGACCTACATTTCTGATGATGGTTCTGCTATAGAAAAGACCTTACCACGCTCATTATTATTCTGATTCTTTTGATGGGGGAAAATGCCTTTTCTTGAAGCAAGTCTATCTAGGCTCCTATGAACTGAATTATTAGAGACAGTACCAAGTTGAACTTGGAGAGTTGACCAGGAAACCCAGGGACTGGAAAAACAGGATGGTTATTTTGAGTGATTCCAGGACTCCTGGAGATAGACCAGTCACCAACCATTTTCCAGGTAGGGGAATATATGGATTCCCTGCCAACAAAGTTGTGTAACCATAATAGCTAGACATTTTATGAGCATACTTGGGGCTGACAAAAGGAGGTATCTTTGCTGGTAATGTACATCCTTCACGACAAACCTGAGGAACTTCAGGTGGGCAGGATGAAAAGGAATGAGCACATAAGCATATTTCAGATCCAGAGCACGCATTCAAGCTTAAGTGGTAGCCATATTCTACATTTTTCAGGGCCTACCTGTCCTTCATGACATGAATCTATTCTAGAAGGAAGAACTGGACCCTTTCCCTCCACCAGAGGAGGTGGGCCACAAGCACATCAAAAACTGGTCCCAGGCTTAAACTGCAGCTGTTGCTGGGCCTTTGGTTCTCACTTCTCCATCTGCTGACCTCTTGTGGGCAGCTGCTGCTGCAGGAGAGTGGGAGGAGCACAATGATATTGAAAAGAGTGGAAAGGAAAGGATGTCATTGCAAGAATGGATGTTTGTAGTAGAAGTACTGCTTTTGGGCTGTAGCAGGTTGGTCTACTGCCACTGCTGACAATGACTGCATGATGGCTTAATGCTACCGTCTCTTGCACTTATCCTTTGTACAAGGTTCATCCACCAGATGGTTGTGCACATCTTCATGAAGTCCACTTGCCTACAACCACACGAGCTTTCTTACTTCTATCAAGCAGCTAGAGTTCCGGCTGTGGTGTCATACACGAAGCGGATAAGAAGTTTTCCACACTCCTCTGCATCTTCCAAAGCTTGATAGAATTCTGCATGTCCAAGTTCGTATGCTTATTTATCTATTTACAATTTTTATATTCTGCCTACACTGGTATTGCCATGCTAAGCAGATTACAACAACATATAAATCAAAGCATAATATATAACATCACAAGCAAAACAAAAAAATCAAAATCAAAGCAACAATCTCAGCCTTCATAAAACCACCTTGAAAAGCCTAATTAAAAATAAGACAGTTTTTAATGGTTTATGACAAAGTTAAGGATCAGTCAAAGCCCAAATATCCTCTGGCAGTCTATTCCAGAGCAAGAACTCCACCCATCGATAGATAACTGCTGTCTGGTTTCTTGGAGATGCACTTCTTTAAATCAATGGCATCTCAAAAAGGTGTTGATCAGCTGACCTTAAAGCCCTTCATGGAGCATCAACCTTAAACAAATTAGAAAGGAAAAAAAAAGAAGCATTTCCTTGGAGGGATTTATAAACCAAAGTATGAACTTTGAACTTGACCCTTTGCTCCACAGGTAGCCAGTTAAGACAAAAAAATTAGAGGAAACATGTTCCTGAGGCGAGGTCTTTAAAACCAGCTGAGCTGCTGAGTTTTGCAGTATATGTAGTGCTCAAAATTGTAATTTTGGAACACCCAAATAAACTGAATTCCCATAGTCAAAAGTGGGTAAAAGAAAGACTTGCACTATAGTCCGAAAATCAGAGGGCTCTAGTAAAGATCTTAAATGGTGAAGTTGCTTACATCCAGGATTTCAGCTTTTGCACACAGCCATGTAAATATTGCACTATGTATAACTGATGAGATGCAATCCAAGCCCTAAGTATGCATCCCTGAAAGACCTTCATCCCAAATATATCCAACACCTTTGGGTCCATCATAGGGTGTATATTAAGAGGGATCCTAGGTGCGCTTTGCGAGCTTCAATGCAGACTCCACCACCAGGAAGGCCTGGACTCTAAATTTCAGATCCAGTTTTTAGGCTACCAGAAGACTAAGTCGGAGTCTGCAAAATTCTCATTTGCAAGTATTTGAGAAAGTTATTCACCAAAATGGACACAGAATCTGTTGGAGATTAGAGAACTTACAGTAGCCTGAAGACATCCACCTTGAGACCAGTTCTTCCCTAACAAGGAAGGGTAGCATCTTCGGTAGCTTATCTAAAAAGCTTGAGTAACTGAGATCCTCTGGGAGAAATCTATACTGAAGCAGATCTAGCAATGACAGAGGAGCACTCGGGAGGTGGTGTGGCGCTTTATGTCTGGGATGGCATAGAGTCCAACAGAATAAACATCCTGCATGAGACTAAATGCACAATTCAATCTTTATGGGTAGAAATCCCTTGTGTGTTGGGGAAGACTAAAGTGATAGGAGTATACTACTGTCCACTTGGTCAAGATGGTGAGACGCACAGTGAAATGCTAAGAGAAATTAGGGAAGCTAACCAAATTGGTAGTGCGGTAATAATGGGAGACTTCAATTACCTCAATATTGACTGGGTAAATGTATCTTCAGTACATGCTAGAGATATAAAGTTCCTGGATGGAATAAATGACATTTTTAATGGCAATTGGTTCAGGAACCGACGAGAGGGGGAGCAATTTTAGATCTAATTCTCAGTGGCACTCAGGATTTGGTGAGAGAGGTAATGGAGGTGGGGCCGCTTGGCAGTAATGATCATAATATGATCAAATTTGAATTAATGACTGGAAGGGGGACAGTAAGCAAATCCACGGCTCTCGTGCTAAACTTTCAAAAGGGAAACTTTGATAAAATGAGAAAAATTGTTAGAAAAAAACAGAGGAGCAGCTACAAAAGGTAAAAAGTGTGCAAGAGGCGTTGTCATTGTTAAAAAAATACCATCCTAGACGCACAGTCCATATGTATTCCACACATTAAAAAAGGTGGAAAGGCGGCAAAATGATTACCAGCATGGTTAAAAGGGAAGATGAAAGAAGCTATTTTTGCCAAAAGATCTTCATTCAAAAATTGGAAGAAGTATCCAACAGAAGAAAATAGGATAATGCATAATCGTTGGCAAGTTAAATGTAAGACATTGATAAGACAGGCTAAGAGAGAATTTGAAAATAAGTTGGCCGTAGAGGCAAAAACTCACAGTAAAAACTTTTTAAAATATGTCTGAAGCAGAAAGCCTGTGAGGGAGTCAGTTGGACCTTTAGATGATCGAGGGATTAAAGGAGCACTTATAGAAGATAAGGCCATCACGGAAAGATTAAATGATTTCTTTGCTTGGGTGTTTACTGAAGAGGATGTTGGGGAGGTACCCGTAGTGGAGAAGGTTTTCATGGGTAATGATTCAGATGGACTGAATCAAATCACGGTGAACCTAGAAGATGTGGTAGGCCTGAATGACAAACTGAAGAGTAGTAAATCACCTGGACCGGATAGTATACACCCCAGAATTCTGAAGGAACTCAAAAATGAAATTTCAGACCTATTAGTAAAAATGTGTAACTTATCATTAAAATCATCAATTGTACCAGAAGACTGGAGGATAGCTAATGTAACCCCAATATTTAAAAAGGGCTCCAGGGACGTTCCCGGGAAACTACAGACTGGTTAGCCTGACTTCAGTGCCAGGAAAAATAGTGGAAAGTGTTCTAAACATCAAAATCATAGAACATATAGAAAGACATGGTTTAATGGAACAAAGTCAGCATGGCTTTACCCAAGGCAAGTTTTGCCACACAAATCTGCTTCACTTTTTTGAAGGAGTTAATAAACGTGTGGATAAAGATGAACTGGTAGATGTAGTGTACTTGGATTTTCACGAGGCGTTTGACAAAGTTCCTCATGAGAGGCTTCTAGGAAAAATAAAAAGTCATGGGATAGGTGGCGATGTCCTTTCGTGGATTACAAACTGGCTAAAAGACAGGAAACAGGGAGTAGGATTAAATGGACAATTTTCTCAGTGGAGTGAGGCAGTGAAGTGCCTCAGGGATCTGTATTGGGATCCTTACTTTTCAATATATTTATAGATGATCTGGATAGAAATACGACAAGTGAGGTAATCAGATTTGCAGATGATAAAAAATTGTTCAGAGTAGTTAAATCACAAGCAAACTGTGATAAATTGCAGGAAGACCTTGTGAGACTGGAAAATTGGGCATCGAAATGGCAGATGAAGTTTAATGTGGATAAGTGCAAGGTGATGCATATAGGGAAAAATAACCCATGCTATAGTTACACAATGTTAGGTTCCATATTAGGTGCTACCACCCAACAAAGATCTAGGTGTCATAGTGGATAACACATTGAAATCGTCGGTTCAGTGTGCTGCGGCAGTCAAAAAAAGCAAACAGAATGTTGGGAATTATTAGAAACGGAATGGTGAATAAAATGGAAAATGTCATAATGCCTCTGTATCGCTCCATGGTGAGACCGCACCTTGAATACTGTGTACAATTCTGGTCGCCGCATCTCAAAAAAGATATAATTGCGATGGAGAAGGTACAGAGAAGGGCGACCAAAATGATAATGGGAATGGAACAGCTCCCCTATGAGAAAAGACTAACGAGGTTAGGACTTTTCAGCTTGGAGAAGAGATGGCTGAGGGGGGATATGATAGAGGTGTTTAAAATCATGAGAGGTCTAGAACGGGTAGATGTGAATCGGTTATTTACTCTTTCAGATAATAGAAAGACTAGAGGGCACTCCATGAAGTTAGCATGTGGCACATTTAAAACTAATCAGAGAAAGTTCTTTTTCACTCAACGCACAATTAAACTCTGGAATTTGTTGCCAGAGGATGTAGTTAGTGCAGTTAGTATAGCTGTGTTTAAAAGAGGATTGGATAAGTTCTTGGAGAAGTCCATTACCTGCTATTAATTGAGTTGACTTAGAAAATAGCCACTGCTATTACTAGCAATGGTAACATGGAATAGACTTAGTTTTTTGGTACTTGCCAGGTTCTTATGGCCTGGATTGGCCACTGTTGGAAACAGGATGCTGGGCTTGATGGACCCTTGGTCTGACCCAGTATGGCATGTTCTTATGGGATATGAAGGAATCCTCATTAAATCCTCCTCCCCTGACCATAGGGGCACGCTGAGGCAGAAGCCTGACAAAAATGAGAGAGATTGAAGAGAAGACCTTGGTTGGTCCAACAAGCAATCCTCTATTAAGAATTCAGAAGGAGCTGATTCAACATTTCAATTCATAAAGAGATTTCCATGGAGCGGGTGAATCTACCCTTTAGGACTTTGATTTACTCCAACCACCATGAGTCCTTGAGGTGAGGTATAATCTTTGGGGGACTCTGAGAAGCCCCACTATAAGAGAAAAATTATTCCATTTTGGACAGGATAGATTCCAACTTCCTTCTCCAGTCTTCAGAGCTTAAAGAGGCAAATAAATTCTTCACCATCTTCAACAGCTGAGCTCCCACTGGCTGAGGGACCCTTTGCACTGGAAGAGAGAGACATCCTCTAGAGAAATCCAGAATGGTTCATCCTCGCTTAGACCTGCTGAAGCCCATGGTGCTAAACAGAAGCTCGGACTTGCAGTGGTTTTAACTGTTGAAGCAGCTGGGTCTGACACACAATGCACCATCTGTGCCAGTGCCTTCCACTGGTATGCACTGATTCTGATCACTGGCAGCAACAACATCTTTCTGCATCATAGCTGTACTTTTCTATGGTGAAGGGACTCTTGTCCTCTGATGAAATTGAAGGAGCCTCAGCTTGTCTCACGAAGAAAGCCGATTGCTTCTCAGTATGCGTGCTCTGCCTTGATGAGACATACGGTGCCCTGGTCATATCTGGAAAGAATAAATGGCTCAGCATCCTAGTGATTTTTCACACCATGAAGGATGATGTCATCTGCACCAAAGACTTCTTGTGTCACATTAAGAACATAAGAAATTGCCATGCTGGGTTAGACCAAGGGACCATCAAGTCCTGTTTCCAACAGAGGACAAACCAGGCCACAAAAACCTGGCAATTACCCAAACACTAAGAAGATCCCATGCTACTGATGCAATTAATAGCAATGGCTATTGATGATGGGTTTGTTCTACCAGAGACCCACACTAATGGCACTGGTTTCTTTGGCACTGAAGGAGATGGCCCAGAAGGGGATCCCTCATGCCACTTTGGTGCTCTTCTGGGTATCTCATCCTACACCATGGTGTTCCGCACCTCACAACTCCTGACTTGCAATGGATCTGGGAGCCGGCGCCACAGGAGAGGGGCCACCTTCCCTGACTAGCAGGAAAGAGGGGAAGCAGAATACCACCTCGACTTCATGCGGCGCTGGAAATCTGATGATGACTCACTCAGAATAGGAATAGCTCTGTTGTCTGACCGTGGTTTGAGGCCTCAGGCTTTAACCCAATGGCACCTTCCGCAGGGCCTCCATCTTCCAAGTGCAGTACTAGAACAGTTAGTAGTGTCATGCTCCGGTCACAGGCAGCAATAGTACATGCAATGGGTATCTGTGATAGACATCTGGCACTAACAAATGAGGACCTTAAACCTCTTGACTGAAGGCTTCTTGGTCTTGGATTTCTCTTTTATATATATATTTTTTTAAAGAGCATAAAAGTTCTGCAGAAGGACTTCAAGACAGCAGCAAGAGAAAAAGATACAACAGGCAGAAAAAGCTAGGCCAAAGAAAAAGGCCCAAAAAATCTGAGAGAGAGACTGGGAACACATCTGTGGCGGAGCTTAGAAGAAGAAAGCCTGAGGGGCTCATGAGGCAGTGTAAATGCACAGAACTCCTGTGCATGCTCAGTAAGACTTCGACTGAGCTCCAAGAGCTGGGTCTGTGTTAGTGCTGTCAGATGATGTCATCCACTTGTTATGACTGATTCATGCCAACGGAGAATGGCCTAACAAAGTTGGTATACGATTTTTCGCTGCCTGAAGTGCTCCTCCTTCTCCACTCTCCCCCCTCCCTTCCAGCTCACCTCAGTTCTACCCAGATGACAGAGTTTCATGGGGCAACCTGCTGCCAGGGAACATAGTGGCACTGTTTCTGAGCCAGTCTACAATTTCAGTCCCTGTGGAAGCCTCTCTACCTTCTCCTGTGTTTGGAAGGAAACACTTGCACTGGCAAAGGAGAGGCCACCACAGGGACTGTCAGCATGGACCAATTCACAGTCCGCACTCTCAGTGACAGAGTGCTGCTGCTGTTTCCCGATAGCAGGCAGATTCAGGACCACCTTGTGCAGCTCTCTTGCTCCAAAACTTTGGTGAGCTGAGTGGAGGCACGCGGGGGAAGAAAGAGTAGACGTGTGGTGGTGGAGGGAGAAGATTTTACCCGTATGGTAGTGCCAGCATTGGCCTTAATGCCTTAGTCCTGTGCAAACTTACTACCCTGAAAAATCTCACCATTTGTAAATCAGAAATCAAGCCCTCAATGACACCAATCTTACTCTGATAAGCGGAAACAGCAGCCACATGAACCCTTATTGTACTAACACTCCCGGAAACAAAAAAAAATCCAAAACCTGGCTAACAAACAGGCTTTTGTGTGTCTGTCGTTGCATCACGGGGCAATTTATTTCCAGAGGGCATAAGCTTTGTTGATAGAACCCTTCCCTGCCTCTAGCAGACTTGAAAGTACTCTACTAGAACAGCCGTCATGGGGGAAAGCTTGCAAGAACATTTTCAAGAGGGAAACTCCTTGCATTTTTACCACCATAAAAGCTTTTGAAAAATTGCCCTTCCTATCCCAGGGCATTCTTCTTAACCTCCAGGCCATCGGTTTCAGAAACTGCAGCCTTTACATGACTGGGTTCCAACTTCTGATAAACAGTTTCCTACATCTTCAAAAACTAGCAATTCTGGAAATTGAAGTGCGCTCAGCCAGAAAGATGTTATCAGCATTGTGTCTGTTTTGCAAGATCTTAGTTTTGCTAGCACTAAAGATGGCAATGCCTACCAAAGAAAAATAGCAGACTTTTTTTTTTTCTAGTCTTGAGCACATATATTTATGGTCGCAACCCTTGTCAACCTTGAAGATAGACTTCAATAGCACTGTGCTATGGGTCTGCACCATCAGATTTATGGCTAGGGCATCCCACTGAGCACATACAAGCTTAAAGATCTCCATCTTGCACTTCCCAACGGCCAGAGCTGCTCTGCTCACCCAGTCTGCCTGCATGTTCATACATCCCACTGTGCCAATGGTTGCAGGGCTAACTGGGTTTTGTTCTGCTCATGTTAGCACCTTGAATAGCACTTTTATCAGACTGGCACACCTTGGGCTACCTTCTTTGTTCAAACAGTTTCCGTCATCACATTGTTTGGTTCCCATGCACTCATGAGAAACCTGATTTTCAAAAGCGGTCAAGGTTTTAAAAAAAAAGACAAAAAACCCAACAGCCCTTATTTCTGACACATTCACAAAACAGACAGGTGTCTTTTGTAGGGGTAAATTTCAAAATTGTACAGACATGTGAAACAGTCCGCTGGTAATTTTTTTAACCTGTGGATTTTGCATCAGTTTTCAAAACAAAAGTATGTAGAAACCTTCTCTTTGAAAACTGCCCAAAGAAAAAGAGCCCGCAGAGATCTACGTGTTTCCTGCAGATATTTTTTCTGGGCAAAACAGCATGCAGACTTTTGAAAATGCAAAACCATATGCACTGTTGCCTCCATCGGGAATGCCTCTATGAAAATGTGGGTAAAATACGTGCAATATGGCACAACACACATACGTTTACCCACATACAGGTTAGGCAATTTTCAAAAAGCCTCTTGACCAGGGAGAACAGCCATTTTCACAGGTAAATGGCTTTTGAAAATTGCCCGCAAAGGGGTCAATTTTATAACAGGCTACAGAAATGTATCGGGTTGTGATGTGCCCAAGTTACACCAATTTTGTAAGTTCACTTTGAAAATTATTAATGCAAAACTACACACACACACACAATTATATCTGCAATTTGGTGCATGCCATTTGGAGAGAGAATTTATATATAGACTTAAGATCAAAAAGTCCAAACCTCAGCCAAACTCCACCTCTGTACGTGCATACAAAGTGTCTGCACGGAATTCTATGCACATATCGGTTGCGCAGTTTTCTAAGCCTCATTTCGGCAGCTAAAGCACTACTCTACCCACAAAAGCCCTTTGAAAATTCCTAGCTTTAAAACAAAAAGTCCCTGTGCAGACTGATACAGAAGAGTTGCTCCCCACCTCCTGAGGTTGCAGCTGTAGTGATCTGCACTAACTATGGCATACTTAAGCTCTCATTTCTAACTAGATTCGATCTGGCTACCTGCTACAGCAAAGGATATCTAAACTCCCTGCTTAGATTTATTGTATTTATTTAGCAGCTGCAAATCTGCAAATTGCGTCCAAAAACAACAATAGCCTCCTCATTAATTGTATTCAACATTCATAATTTCTCTCTAAGTTTGTAGAAGGGATGTTCCTCTTTTCCGTGTGACACAGATTCTCCCTCTCAACATGTGCACAAAGGTTTGGCTCTAAGGTCTCAACAAGGGAGATTGGTCATTTAGAGGCCTTTGCTTGCCATGAACCTTGGGGGCACAATGGATAAGTGTTTGCGTCACACACCCTTGTCTGTTCCCAGGACCTCCTGCAGACAGATATGAAGGATCCTACTAGGAAATTTTATTCTAAGAAATCCCTAGAAAGAGTCCACTCATGGAATCTCAGGCCTTCAAAATCTGGCAGATCCCAACGATCTTTCCTGCAATAGGACTGGCTCTTTGAATCTTGCAACTCAAAGTGGAAAGCTTGTTGGCAGTCAGGCACGACCTCAGAATTCTCGCTCTCCAGAATTCCATTGACCCACAGTGGAAATGAGGAAGGTGAACACTTATTATAATCAAAGGATTCAAGTCATTGTGCTCCACTCCTCACGTTAGATAGATGTACCATGTCCAGTCCGGTCCAGCACCGCTGATCCAGCTCCTATCTCAAAAACATGTTTTGCAACACTATACAGGTCGGCAGCTTCGATGCAGCAAATCTCAGTTGAAACTATGGGTCAGATCTGGATGCCAACCTCTTTCAGATGAGTCAGTACTGCAGGGTTCCTAAACAGTATGCATACATGGGAACTTTAGATTTCCACCCACCCTGAGATTGTCACAGATTGTATGTGTGGTGGTGGTGGTGGTGGGGGGGGGGGGGGGGGGGGGTTGAATGATGCTGGTAGCGTGGGCACAAACTCTCTCTCTCACACACACACACTAACGCATTCATATGTTCATTCTCGTACTCTGTCACATAAATACATGCTCACTCTCGCGCCTCTCATTCACCCACATACATACACTCTCGTACACATGCGCACTCACTCACTTCTCCCCCCCCCTTTCCACACACACACACACTTACTTGCATACCCATACATATGTACTTCTCTGCCTCTCACACCAATGCTCACTCATTCTCTCTCCTCACCCTGAGCCCATCAGTCACAACAGCCTCCTCTTTCTCCAACGTTCTCCTCCTCCTTCTGCAGCGCAGGCCCGACACTGCTATTTCTTCTTCCCCGTATGGACCTGATGCTCACCCTCTTCCTCCTTCTGCTGCAGGCCTGACACTCCTCCTCCTCCTAAGCCTGCGCGACTCAGGTGACCTATCCTTCGGGGCCTGCTCCTGCAGCATCACCAGGAGGTTTTTTTTGGTTGTTGGCCCAGAGCCCTGGAGTTTCCTTCAGAATTCCGGAGCCTCTAGGTGAAATCCAGAGAGCTCCCAGGTATGCCTACATGAAACCTGGTTTTATAGAATCACTTCTATGGCCCCAAGAGCTGGAGGCAAAGACGAGCAGGGACAAATTCCAGCATATCTTCCAGTTAACTAGATTAGTCCCAAACTGGCATAGAAACTTGCTCTTTAGTGAGAGATCCTGTGATGGGGTTTTAGTGTATCATTGTGTCCCAAATGACAATCAATCCATTCACCTGCAACAAGGAAATCACTTTGTTGTGGGCCTCACAACACTCCAGGTGTGCCCAATCCTTGATGTTGTCTATGTCAATATCCTGACCTTGGCAGTTTGTTCCCAGCCCCCTGGAAGGCACACTAGGCGCCGAGGTGAAGCCAAATGGAAGTGCTCTGTGTCAATACCGACGTTTCCCCCAGGGCGAACATGTAGTATGTCTGACGACATTTGCCAGTGAGGTTGTGTGGAAATACATCCTGTGCCTCCAGAGAGAGTACAGACAGTTCCCTCATCTGACTCTTTCAACCCGAGAATGGAAGAGAGACTCCCATCTGAAAGTGCTGAAGCTGCACAGAACTGCTCAAATTCTTTAGGTGCATGTAAGCTTCAGGCCCTCAAACTTCCTTGGGACTTGGAATGAACATCTGCTTACCTTTATGCAACTCAGCACTCTGGCCTGCATTCTTGCAAGTTGATTCAGGGTCCACCACTGTGCTGCAGCCTTCCCCCCTTTCCTGGGGAATTCTCAAGCTCATGCAAAAAACATCCCTGGTCTGGCATGAGAATTCTATGAGGTAATCCTGCTGGATGCTCATGATCCAAACATCTGCAATGGATTTTTCCCTACTTTAGGCTGTCCTGGGAGTCAGAATTTGCCCCTCTGCATTTCTTCTATTGCCTGCGGCAATTGGATTTCACAGTCCCGAGGAAATTAAAAAAATGCTGCTTTTCCCTAGAACAAAAAAGGAAGACTTGCTGGATCCAGATTTGTCCTAAAGATCTTCCAGCACAGAACAAACCAGATTTGCACCTTCAAAAGGAAGTGACTCTTAGAAGAAGCAGCCACAGGCCAGCCATAAACGTCACTGCCTAGCTGCTACTTCCCATGCATGGCCTTAAAGGAGCAAGAAGCAAAGCTGTTGTTAAGTCACATCTGCCAAGATCTCTGCACTGCACCCATAAGCAAGAAGGATAGGAACAGGCTGGCAATGGTTTACTCAGGGCCTCCTGCACATTCTGTTACCACTTGGTAAAGGCTTAGACCAGGGGTTTAAAAAATATTTAGATAAGTAAGGCACCAGCTAAAAAAAAATATAAATTTTTCTCTTTACAGTTTACATATTGCAGGGGTTTTCTTTTTACTCAGTTTTTTTTTCTAGTTTTTCTATTTTTTTTTTTTTAACAGCTTCTTTGGAAGCGAGGAGATTTTTTTTTTCCGCTTTTTATTAAATTTCTCTCACTTAGCTTCATCCTCTTTCCTCCCCTTTTCAATCTCTTACTTCATGTTTGACCTTCCTTCCATTCTTTTTCTCCCTGTATCTCCCCTCCCAGGGCAGTCTGCCTTTGCCAGTTCCCGGCAGTGCTGCTGCATGGCAAGAGCCAGGCACGAAAATCTGGTCACCCAGTTGTTCGGGTATCTGGAATTTTTCCATTCCTGGCCTAGATCCCCCATGCCAATACATGGCAAATTGCAATAAGAAGGTAGTAGACTTGTAGTGCCTTTCCAAGTCCATCTCCGGTGCACTCTTAGTGGAACCCTCTTTCATCCATTCCAGCAATGGCAGATTCCAAATGAGCATCCTTGACCCAAAAGTCCACTTTAGCTAGCCTGCTCAGCTTGGCCAAGATTTTGGGCACAGTAGCCTTCCTATCTGGACAGTCCCGTTCTTTCTTAATGGGACTCTTTACAGCCAGGTGTACCATCCATACTTTGTTGCCCTTCAGCCTCTGTATTAAGCAGAGCCTCTTCAGGACTATTAATCTCCGGCTCTAGTCATCACCAGGCAGAGGGCCACAGTGACGTTTCTTTTGAGAGAGAGTTTGCCAGGCCCTTTCTGTGAATGGTTCTACGATTCATAATCTGCATCCTTGGATCAATCCCAGCAAAAACGAGGGACGCAGATCCTCGTTGCCTTTAATACCAGACTCAAGGACGTACTCATTAGGATTTCTCTCTCTCTCTCTGGGATGGCTTGCATTCTCTATGAGCACAGCCTTGAGAATATTAAGATCTTTATGATGCATCAGAATAAGAATCTGCACCACTTTCTGGTTTGGAGGTGTCACTGCAGGCCCTCTAGAAGGCCCTCGTATCTCAGGCTCTCCTTCGTTCTCTTCAAGGACCAGAAGGCTCTCCGGGGTTCTCCCTATTAACCTTCCACGTCCAGCAGACAAAAGGATCCAGCTTCGGAAAATTTAAATCTGGTCTCACAATCTTCACAGCGTCGTCTTCTTCTCTGAGGAGGCTTGCTCTTACCAGACACTCTAAAAATCTGTCCCAGTCCCGAGGAATAGCTGTGTGTGAAAGCCTTGCGGATGCAATCCAAACATGTGTGCTACCTGAGAGCCAGCCCAGCAACCAGGGACTTGCAGGCTCATTTGGGAACGTTATGCTGTGGGCCCACCCTTATCATTGAGAACCAGGGAAGGCAAACCATTATTCCTGTCTTAATTAGAGAGCATAAATGTGAAACTAAGTTCCAAGTGACAGGCCTTGCCGAGGACCTGGTCAGAATTGTACCTCATCCTGCAAAAATGAAATCCCTTATTTTTTTTTTTGTCAAGCATCTTACTGCAATCCAAAAATAGTCCCGAGAAAAAGAAAAAAATATATTTCTGGCCTCCAAGGTGTTACTTAAAAGCATCGTAATTTGCAAAACCCGACTCTAAAATGGTACCTACAGATTAGGGACGCACAGTTTGCCTGCTGACAGAGTGGCTGCGAGAAACCATAAATGGAACTCCTTTCCTTCCAGGGCCAGGGGGACCAGCAATCTGACTGGAGCTCGACAACACTGCTACTGGGCCTTTAAGGTTGCCACGGCAACACCGAGTTCTCTTTTGGAGCTTGGAAGCAGGGATCCGTAGAAGCTGCTACTGCTGCCGCCCTTCCCTGTCCAAGATCGGACAGGAAGCAGAGCTGCAGGAGGCGGCGGCAAATCAAACCGTGCTTCAAAACCTCTGGTTTGAAGGTGCTGGCCTTGGTTGTAAACTCCCCTTGCCCCAAAAAAAAACAGTAATGCCCACTGGACCATGACGACTGGGGGAGTATAAAAGAAAGCACAGTAACATGGCACGAGACCAGACTACATTTATAGCTAGGAGGTAGTCAATATTATAGTTAGGATAACCTTCCATAAAATACTACTGTCTTCTGTTCAACATACTGTTTGTAGCAACTCATTTAAGAATTTACGGTGTGTGGATGGGGGTAGAAGACTGAGAACATTTTATACTCACACTGCAGAGTCCTCATGATCTTGGATGAGGCTTTCACATCGGGAAATTCTAGAAGAAAAAATAAAAGACAATTTGTTAAGGATATAGCAAAATAAATAAATAAATAAATAAAAGTAATGCAGAGGAACAAAATCATTAATTAGCAGAAGGAAGTGTCGAGATCCTGGTGGCTCTCCTGCTCTTTCCCACGAGTGAAGTCAGCGGAAGCAGTCCAAAGGTGGGAAACCTTCTAACCTACCAGTAAATGGGAGGGACAGCTTAGAAGCAGGATGGGAGGATACAGACACAGGAATCAGAAAGGGAAGAGGCAAAATGTGGAAGTTTATGTGCACCAACCGTTTTAAGCCTCAATAATAAAATCATGAACCTGGAGGCTCCAACGGTACAAACTGCCTTGAACAATTGTAATTATCTCAGAGACACGGTAAAATAATTGGGATATGTCCAGGAAAAAAAAAAAAGAAAACAAAAAAAACAGGTTAGGTAGGAAAGAGGGAGGAATGGTACCCTATGTTAAAAATCATATAGAAAACAACTGAAATACAAAGAATACAGGGTGGGGGAGGAGGCACTGTTGGATACAGACCCCCTACGACAGGGAGAAAGTTTAGCAAAAGGCATCATTAAAAAACAGCAGGTGCTGTTTGTGAGGAACTTCTCTCTTCCAAAACGTAGATGTGGGTATATCCCTGTAGGAATTAGAAGTAAGGGATGTGCATCAGATGACTAGCAACAATCTCCCAGTAGAACTTACTCAAGGAAGTGATATTGGGCCTAGCACCCACAAAAGGGGGGAAAAAATGTGTTGCAGATGATGTGATGGGCAGCCAGTAATGACTGGATAGCGTAATTCAACATAAATGCGATGCCGAAGCATAGTTCAGGAGCGCCAACGTAGTCAAAAGCAGAGGAGGCACCTTGACTGGTGGGTAGGACTGAAGTGAAGTCTGAGTAAAGCGGATAGAATTAAAAAGGTGTCATCTGGATGGCAACATTCGTCATAGCAGGAAGGTAAACACAAGACATGAAGGAGAACAGTATAGTTTTTGAAAGAGGAGGCTGAAAAGGTCAAGGCAAAAAGCTTAGTATAAAAAGGCTCAGAAATGCGGAAGATGAAGGGTAAAATCTCAAAAAGCAGAGGGAAGCAGGAAAGGTAGTCAGGAGAGGAAAAAAAAAAGGCATGACTGGATGAGGAGACAGGTAATGAAGAACAGCAAGATCTTTTTAGGGTAGGTTAGCAAAAGGAGAAAGTGCAGGGGTAGGACTGTGAAACAGAGGGGGAAGGGAAGGAATGTGTGAAGGACGATTGGGAGAAAGCAAACCTACCGAAGCAATACTTTTCTGTAGTACTCAATGAAGGGATTGCCGACAGAGGGCAGCAGACAAGCTACAGGAGCATAAGTGGTAGTGAGATAGACACCCCCCACCATTCTATTTATGAAAGTGAGTTCTCAAGGAAAACCAAACTGAAAATAGACAAGGCGATGAGATATTAAGGGAGCTTAGAGGGGTCCTGGCAGCACCACTCACAGCCCTGTTCTTCATTCAGGGGAAGACATGAGTGATCCTAGAGAAATAAAGCAAAGCAGATGTAGTCTGTCTTTTCAAAAGAGCGAGGAGGGAAGAGGCTAGCTATCCGAACTTGAGTGATGGGGAAATTAACTAATTAAACAAAACCAAAATGAAACAAAAGACGCTGAAATAGCTTGAGACCACAGGACTGCAGTATCCAAAGCAGCATGGGCTTGGATTGATTTCTTTGACTGGATGACCTAGGAAATAAGATCAGAGGACAGCACAGTGAATGTGATCTACTCAGATTTCAGTAAAGGCTTTTGGCGCACTTCCATAAAGGAAACTTTATAAACAAGCTGGACACTCTCGGTGTGGGTCCTAAATTGGAAAACTGGATTAGAAAGTCCATATGCATGACAGGAAACACTCTGAAGAGAAAAGGGTGACCAGTGGATGCCACTAGCCTCTGCTTGGTCTAGCAATGTAGCAAGACCAGAAAGGAAAGCGTGCCTTTTTTGCTGACGACACAAAGATCTGCAACATGGCTGGCATGCTGGAAGAATTAAAAAAAAAAAAAAAAAAAAGTGAGGAGCAAATTAGGGAAGTCTGAGGAGTAATCAAGAGTGTGACATCTAAAATAATGCAAAGAAATGCAGTCGTACATTTGGGATACAAGAACCTAGGAGGTCAGTACATGGTGACAGAATGATCTTTACAAACAAGCAGGAGAACAGTCTGGAGGTAATCATGTCCGACGCTCTCAGGCTGCCAGTGTGGGGAAAGCCAACAGTGGGCTAAGACATACAGCAAAATAAAGGGGTACTACCTCGGAACAAAACCAGTACTAGGACATGATCTGGACTTGTGTCCAGTGCTGAAGGCCACATGTCTAAAGGGATATGGACAGTCTTGAGGAGGAGCTTATAAAATGGTGCAGAGCCTATACTTTAATCCTTAAAGCGTGCATATAAATAAGTAAAATCTGAAGGATACAAGGGGGTAGATAGGATAGAGATATTTAAATACTTTGAGAGTATAAATAATACTCGGGGGGGGGGGGGCATTCATTTTTGGTAGAAAGGTAGTTTTTAATCAAGAGATCATGGTTGACTCACAAGTAATATACCTAAATAATCCTTCACAGATTTGGTGGCGAGAAAATGGAAGAGCCTGTCAGTGAAGGCAGTGCAGTCAGAAACAATACCAGAATTCAATATAACATAAGACGAGCATAGAAGATCCTTAATAGTTGGAAAGTGAGGTTAATGCTGGATTAAGTTACATGTTGCAGTAACACAGTAACCTAGTAAATAAAACGGGAAGGAAAGACCACATGGTCCACGCAGCCTGCACAAAAAGGCGTTCAGGGTTGTGACTGCTGCTCCATGCAGCTCCCCATATTCAGAAAAGTTACATTTTACCCCAGTGTGTCATTATTTTCTGGCCACTAGGAATCCTCTGTGTCATTCCATGGACTTCTGAATTCCGTCACTGTTTTTGGCTTCATCACCTCCTCCAGGAGGGCATTTCAGCCATCCGCCACTCCTTCCGTGAAGGAATATCTCCTGACGTTGGTCCTGAGACTTCTACCCTGGAGTTTCATGTCACGATTCCTAGCTCTACAGGTTGCATATAGCTCCTTTACGTTTCTGCACCCCAAATTCATGACTCGGAAACCTTTTTGGCATTAAATCTCAACTGCCAAGCTTTGACCACTCTTCAAGCTTCCTCAGATCACTTATTCTCTCTGCTCCTCCAAGGGCATCCACGCTGTTGTAGATCTTAGTTTCATCTGCTAAACAAAAAAAAAAATTGTTTCCTTCTAATCTCTCCATAAATGTCGGTCACAAATATATTAAACAGAACCAATCCCTGAGGCACTCCACTAAAGAAATTAAAACTTCTGCTACACTCCTCTGACTTTCACACAGTACTACAAACTACAATGTTTTCTAAAATCGACTACGGTAACTCACTTATTTAATTCTTTTATATACCGACCTTCATGACGGGAGTCATATCAAATCGGTCATATCAACTTCTCCAAGGCTTACCCAAAAAAGCCATCCACTCACTCCAAATCCTGCAAAATACAGCTGCTCGGATCCTTACCAACACGCGCAGAAATGAACATCTCTCACCTGTACTAAAGGAATTACACTGGCTCCCCATCACATCCAGTGATGGGGAGCCAGTGTATTTTACACAAGGTCTTTCCCAATCCCGAGATGAAGTGGTTTAATGATTCACTCATTTTCCATGAGTCATCTAGACCAACCAGAAACCAATAGCTCGCTACCATTCGTACACCTTCCCCTAAAAGCACCAACCTGGCATCCACAAGAGCACGTGTACTCTCCATAGCCGGACCCGCTTTATGGAACACTTTGCCTGTAGGCCTACGCCAGGAGGACTGCATAAAATGTTCAAGCATAAACTGAAGACCTGGCTTTTCGCACAAGCTTACACCTAATCCTACCCATCCTCTGCCACCCAGCACTCTCCGCCATTAATCCTTGTCTATACCCTTG
Organism: Rhinatrema bivittatum; assembly: GCF_901001135.1. NCBI lineage: Eukaryota > Metazoa > Chordata > Amphibia > Gymnophiona > Rhinatrematidae > Rhinatrema > Rhinatrema bivittatum. The sequence continues at coordinate 436,894,064 of NC_042615.1, read as the reverse complement.
ATAAATGTGCAATACTCTCTACCTCTTCCCGCTCCTTCCTTTCTCTCTAAGTTGGTCTCAGCACCATACCATTTCGCTAACTGATATCTTTCCCCTAGTGAACTATAAGCAACCCTGTAAATAATTTCTGTACCATGTATATTTACATATATATATATATAAACATTTAGACATATATATCGTTCTTGGCATTGTACATATCTACTCATTTAGTCATATATATTGTTCTTGGCATTGTACGTATCTACTCATGGTTTTATATGTGATTGTTCTCCTGTTCCTTGTCAAACACCTCTGAAGCGTAGTTTCCTGTTTATTGTAAACTGATGTGATATCTTTGATGAATGTCTGTATATAAAAACCATTAAATAAATAAATAAATAGCCTCTCTCCCCTCAGAGTAAATTCCATTTTCCCTCTTTTGTTTTTAATCACTCAACCAATTTGTAATCCATTCCAGCCCCTTGGGCCACTCATTTTATCCATGAGTCTCCTATGCGGGACAGTATCAAAAGCTTTGCTGAAATCCAAGTAAACTACAGCTAGTGCATGACCTTGATCTAATTTTTTTAGTTACCCAATTGAAAAAATAAATTGACACAATCTTCCCATGGTAAAAACCATATTACCTTGGATCCAGCAACCCACTGGATTGTAGATAGTTCACTAGCCTTTCCTTCAGCGGAGACTCCACCAACAAGGTAAAGCTAATCAGCCTGTGGTTATCAACCTCCTCTCTGCTACCACTTTTGTAAAAAGAGAAAACACCTGCTCTTTTCCAATTCATCTGATGGGCTTTGTCAAGTTTTCTGTTTGTATGATACTAGTAGGCTATTCTATTGTTTCCAATAGGACACCTAATAAGGATCCTACCAGTTCCTTGACACGTGCACAAATCTGGTTCCTAAGTGCCACAGATACTGTCTGGGTTCCATGGCAGTCACAAGGCCCATATTTATCAACTCTATTTGCACACATTTAGTCAACGAACTGGGCTAATTTGCATCTTTTGCTTACTATGAAAACCAAATTTGCTTGTTATCTTTGCTGACAAACATTATCTCCGCTTGATGCAGAGGCATGATAAAGTACAGCAAAATTATCACACTTCACATGAATTTCTTAAACATACAAAAAAACAAACCCAATGATACATGGCACAAATTGTTCATGTATTTTATTTATTATACAGCACGTATTTCTAAAATCAACCTTTCATTCATGTTTAAATCTTATATCCTAAAGTGCTTCACGCCAGGTTTCTCTTTCATTGATTTTTAAATAGGTTTCTCTTGCAAGTATATTTTGCAATGTTGCATCACTCCAGAGGGCACAATGGAATCCGAGTGCACCCTGTATTCTATTAGCAAGAACATATCCAGTAGCTGCCACAAATGGCAAAAGCCTTTTTCTGCTTAATTGCCATAGTGCCAACAATCTAATCTAGGAGCACCAGGTTAGTGGTTGCTAATGCCTTTGCAATTTCATTTTCAATCAGGAGACACACCTCTAGGGAACCAGTGAAACTAGCCAGGGATGCTACCTTGTGTGCTTCTGCCACCATCACTTGTACAAGCACAGGGATGCTACCTCGTGTGCTTCAGCCACCATCACTTCTACAAGCACAGAATCAGAAAATAAAATAGATCAGGGCTCCTACTCTCCCTGAAGACTGCTGACCTGCAAAGTTAGGTAACCTAAGAAGCTGCTCCAGCTGTCCTGCATCTTAAAATGATTTCATTACAATTTTTATACATTTTACCTGAACAAGATTATATCTATCCAACTCTACCTTCCAATTAAAATTTAAATCAGTTGCATTTCTTGCCAACAATTTCTCCAGTCCATCTAATACCTTTAACAAGTTAAGAAGAGGCTTTGACTGACAAGCTCTTCCTCATTGTTCTTCAGAATTTATTAAAACAAAACCTTTAGCTGGAGTTGATGTAAGCATGTACCGAAATTTAAGACTTCCTTAAGGGACAAGGCCAAAGTCTCAATAAAAGTTGCCCCAGCTTTTGTACTGGGATACAAACCTCTAGACATGAGAGATAAAAAAAAAGACAGTGACATAAAATGGTCACTCCTCAAGAACAATACCGTTGAGCAAAGTAACCAATGCATTATCTTAATCCATAAATTACTTCATCACAGTGGGTCACTATACTCTACAGCTGTAGAGAGCTGAGCACATGAGCAGCAGCCACGGTTTTTAAGGATGAAAAGTCCATTCCTTCCTTGTAGGACATAAAATGATTTATACAGTCGGATTAAAATCATGGTGACTCAAAAGAAAGCACTGCTTCAGGATTTTACACATACCGATGCTCCTCCTGATAAGTTTGCTGAAATACAATTCCTGCCAAGAAACATTCTGGATAGACAGCACACGCAGACACAAAGGTGGCTACCTACACTTGCTGTCTGTTTTTATTTTTTTCTAATAAAACTGGGCTGTGCACAGAATTCCTTGAGGCTAACAAAGTTTAGAGATACTCCAAGCTTTTGTGTCTCAGCAGCAGAGCAAGCTGTGTGGAAGGGCTTGCTGCTCTGGATCAAATTACAGCAGTGACTGAAGCCCCACCCCACATCTCCTTCAGCACAGTCCATTAGAGGTGAAAGCAACATTTTCCATGGAGGACTTCTGCACTTCAGAGAAAAGCAGATCATCCAGTTTTCACTACCCATCCCCCAAGCTTAGTCCTTTCATCTGAATCAAGCCAGCCTCAGTTCTGCTGAATGTGTTTATCACATTTTCAAGAGACAAGCTAAAGCTTTAAGACACGCTGAGCTGCCCTAGTCCTCTGAGCTGCAGAAGCAGCCATTTTAGCTCACACAAGCAATGCACTGAGAAGCTCAGAGCTTCTAGCCTGCACACAACATGGCCACACTCATCACAGCTGCATCTCAGGCAGACAAGATGCTACTGCAGTGATGTAAGAAAGCAGCATTAGAAGTGCAATTTTCATTCAAATCTTTCTCCTTTATTAAAAAAAAAAAAATCCATTTCCCACATTAAAGCAGTACCTTTTTGTCTTCCTAAATATAATTTAGAAATATCTAGGAAGGCTTTTTCACCTCCTGCAAGCCAGACTGGTTGATTAATTCCAGTCAGAAGAGTAATGTATCCTGTGCCATTCCTATAAACTGGAGTAACAATGTAACCTTAAGCATGATATGAACAAACAAAACCCTTATCCAGAAGCCTCAGCTCTCTTGGGAGTCGTCCTTCTACACAGAAGACTTACCATCTGGCTCTGCTTGAGAAATTCCAAAGTCTAATGACCTTTGTTAATCGGCAGCCAGTTTTCTCTCTCAGCAAAGCCAGACACACCCTGCAGCACAAAGGCTGTAGCTATTCATTTACATGAGGTTCTCTGAAAGCTCCATTGTGCAGGAATGGAAAAAAAAAATAAAACCTTTATTCACTACAAGAAAAATGTCCAACTTATGCAGGCTTTTAGAAGTATCCAAAGATGCTTGCTCTTAATGGCTTTTCAAAATATTTGGACTTTTCAGCATAACAAAATAAAGAAGACTACAAAAAAAAAATCAACAACAAAAAAATGGACCTGAATGTTGTTAAAAAAATAATAACAACAACAAAATGGTCATTCCATCTTCTCAAATATGACACCTTCAGCAGTTACCTTGGAAGATGAGCAGTTGTTGACTTAAGACTAATTGCAAACCCACAGCTTCTTTGTTTTGCAGTACTGGAGATGAAAGGGTTATGAAACTGTTCATGTAGAAAATGTGGAAAGAACTTTTGGGAGGTTCTAGCATTAATGTCATGTATTTCAACATCATCTATAGATCAGCTTTCTGCCAGAGAAGGGAATCTAACAGCAGTCGAAAGGAACAAATGGCTGAATTGCCTTCACATTTGAGTTTTCTTTCATGGAAGGCTGAAAGCAAGATGCAGCTTTATTTTGTGAGGATTTTCACCTCATTGTACACTCATTTCTCTTGAAGACCCCCACCCCCTGACACAAAGCATGAAGACAAAAAATACTGCTCCAAGAGCAGCTACCACAAATGAACCTGAAACAGCAGCAGATCTTCCTTTGTCTGGTACAGAACTGGAGTAAATCATTTCTGTCAGCAGCTTGCACATTTTCAGTAAACATGCTACTCATGTATCCTCCCATGCACACAAAAAACCTGAAACCCATCATAGTATGATATTTTTTTATATATGTGTATGTGTATATATATATATATATACTTATATTGTCAGAACAGTAAGAAAACCTGTCCATGTCTTCTTTAGTGTTCCATAACAGACAAAAAACAATTATGGATATTCTTAGATTTTTATTTCAAATATAAATGCAGATCTAGTTTTGTGCTTTTAGCCACCAAGTCAAAAACAGAAGAGCAAGTTTGTGAGCTAAAATAAAAAATCATTAGGTGAATCTACTATAGTAACTTATCAGTCTCATAATGAGCACATTTTATAAACCCATGAACATGTGTGTTTCTTGATTTACATCAAGCATCACCAATTAAAATGTCAGTGTTTCTTTTCAGTCTCTGCCTCATCAAACATGAGAGATACCAACTCCTATGCCTTCCAAGTCTTAACATTTTTCAGTTAAAGACAAGTTTTTTTCCTATATTCTACATTCAAAAAAGGGAATAAAACCACCCAGTCATAGAAAATGTTGCATAGTTCAAAGCTTGGAAGAATGAAACAAATCACACAAGTGCAAATCCATCAATAGATTGGTGACCATCATAGAATATGGCCCTCAACAGGATATACTGGTTACCTAGCAATCACATTTACAAATGTTGCCAACAGTCTTGATCAACATGCTGAGGCACTATACGCAGAATTACTACAAGACCAGGTCATGTGGGCAAGATGAACAAGTTCTAGGATTGTGCCATGATATATATGGACCTGAAGTTTTGATTACATTATTTGAAAAAGGCAAGTTTGCTTACCTATAAACATAGTTCTCTGTAGACAACAGAATTAATCAGCTATAATGGGTGTGTGATATTATCCGACGGTGCCAACATGGATCCAGAGCTCAGAGCTCAGTAAAAGTCTTACTGAGCATGGGTGGGAGTCCCTGTGTATGCACGCTGCCTCGTGAGCTCCTCGGTCTCTTCCAGTGCTTAAGCTTGAGCGAGATAGTTGACACTACAGGGAGATGGGTGGATATAAGATATGGCCGATTCATCCTGATATCTACCGAGAACCCTGTTTACAGGTAAGCAAATTTGCTTTCTCCGTCCACAAGCAGGCATGAATCAGCCATAACACATGGGGAGTCCCAAGCTGAAGGGATGCATTGTGGAGCAACTACTGAAACAAACAAACTGATTCCCATCAGTGGGGAGTGGACTCCTGGGTGAACAGGCTACGCAAAATTGCTTGTCTAAAGTTACTGTTTCTTCGAGACATGTTATCTAGACAAGAGTGGGAGTGAAGGTGCAAACAGACGCCCAAGTAGCAGCTTTGTATGTGTCTTCATTAGAATTGACCCTGAGAAGAACTAATGAAGTCGCTATGGCTGTCACGAGAACTTTGGTGGAATATGGTAATCTGTAAGGCAGCCAGCGCATAACAGTGCGCTAGCCAATTAGACCGAGTTCATTTGGTAACTGCTCTTCTCAATTTGTTGGGATCAAAAGAAACAAACAGATGAAAACTTAATGGTGAGGTTGAGTCCTCTTTAGGTAAAATGCCAGGACTCTCCTGCAGTGAAAAGCCCGTTCTCCATTGCACACATGCAGTTTGGAAGAATGTTTGCAGCACAATAGCTTGATTAATGTGAAAAGTAGACACCATTTTCAGAAGGAATTTAGGGAAAGTATGCAGAATAAGCCTATTGTGAAAAAAATGCAGATACAGAGAATATGAACCAGAGTCTGTAACTGGCTTGCTCTTCAAGTCAAAGTGACGGCAACAAGAAACAAAGCTTTTCAAATGAGAAATTTCAAGTCTGCTGATTCAAGAGGCTCGAAAGGTTTCATGAGTTGATCTAGGACCAAGCTGAGGATTTAATACTCTAAAGTTTTATTGACCAGACTTAAGAATGCCGGAGACCTTTCATAAATTTAAATACTAACGAATGGGGAGAGATCAGAGCAAATTCTACCTGCTGATGATATGCCGCAATGGTGCTGAGATGAACCTTGATGGAAGAGTTTCTGAGGCCTGAGAAAGAAAAGGTATTTAAGCAAGTCCCTTGGACCACCAGGGAAGGGATACAGTCAGTTGGTCCTGTGCCAAGAACCTCTTGCACTTGAAACTGTAGTATTTTCTGACTGAAGTCTTACTGGAGGAAAACGACATAGGTAGGAGTAAGGAGGAGACACCTGGGCATTAAACAATCATACTATGAGGGCAGCGATGGCAGGTTTGGATGGCAGAGACTGCCATCTTCTTGTTCTTTGAGAATAAGAGACTAATTGGACAGACAGATGAGATATGGATGCCATGCTTGCCATGGCCAGGCCAGTGTTATGAAGATTACCCCTTCCTTGTTCCGAAGGACCTCCTGGAAAGTTCTGGCAGTGACTGGAATAGGTAGGTAAGCATAGACCAACGCTTCAGTCTAGCCTGAAGACATCGGGAGCTCATATGCATTTGCTCAGATGCATGGAGTAGAACTCTTCAACCTTCCTATTGATTTCTGACCTGAACAGGTTGATTATCAGCATGCTCCAACAACAAAAGAGGCCATCCATAACCTCTTGATTCAAGGACTATTTATATGGCTGTAAAACTCTGCTGAGATTGTCCAGTACTGTGCTCTGAACTCCAGGAAGGAAGGCCACCTAGAGATGTGCATTGTGATCACCAGCCCACAACTAGATTTGGAGGGCCTCCTCACAGATTGTATACAAGCCCATGCCTAATTGCAAGTTTACATAGAGCATGGACACCTAGTTGTCTGTGTGGATCAAGATTCTCTTATCTAAGAGCAGGTAGAAGAAAGCCCTTAGTGTATAACAGATTGTCCACAGCTCCAGAAATTTGACTTTCTGTTAGGGATCATGATCCATGGGTCCAAGCAGTGCTGGAGTGCGCTCCCCACCCTCTGGTACAAAAGGTCATGATGCGCCAGAACACATAGTAGAGACCCACTCAGATCCATTCACCACTAGAGGGACATCCACATCTCAGGAGTCACTGAGATGAATAAAGGCTGGTGTAGTTAATCCCCCTGGTACTGAAGGGCCCACGGCATAGAGACGTCAAATGAATCACATCAATCACTGCACACATGTGACCTAGAAGAAAGACTGACCCTACTCATTGCAGTAGGGACCCATCAGTCTCATCAAAACTTCAACTCATTTGATAGGAAAAACCATCTTCTTCTGAAATGAGTCTATCCAGGCTCCTACAAACTGAATCCTTTGAGACAGAACAAAGTTGGATTTTGAGAACTTGACCAGGAATCCCAGGGAATAGAGAAACCAAAATGTCATGCTGGAGGACTCGAGCACTCCTGCTGGAAATGGTCCAGTCACCAACTTGTCATACAGGTATGGAAGCACACAAACCCCTTGCCAACAAAACCGCACAGCTATGACATATGAGATATTTCATGAACACTCCTAATGTAGCCAAACAGAAGCCATTTATACTGGCAGTGTACTTCTTGTACCACGAACCTGAGGAAGTTTTGATTGGTGGGTTGAATGGAAATTTGTGCATAAATGTCCTTCAGATCCAGAGTGCACATCCAATCCCTTGGTTGGATGACAGAATTATCTGGAGGGACTGAGAAGAAGAGTTGGAACTGAAGGCTGCTCTCCACTGGATTAACAGGGGCGAAAAGAATAACAAACAGTAGCCATATTCCATAATTCTCAGGACCCACTGGTTCAGAGTGATGCAGACCTACTTCAGAGGGAAAGACTGGACCTTACTCCCACCGGAGGCGGCAGGGAAACAACCTTCAGGGACATCAAAAATTGGTTCCAGGCTTAGGATGTGACTGCTGATGGGCCTTTGGTGGATGGCTCTTCATCTATCAACCTCCAAAGGATAGCTGCTGCTGCTGTAGAGTAGGAGAAACTTTATCATATTGAAAAGAGCGGAAGGGACATCTTTGGAAAAACGGACGATTGTAGTAAAAGTACTTTCATTTGGCCAGAGCCAACAGGTCCCCCATCACAGCAGACACCAACTGCACAGTGGATTGATTCTTATTAAATGAGAACTACAGTCTCCTGCACCTTATCTCCAAACAAGTTTTTCTCTGTACAAGGTACATCCACCAGATGGCTGTGTATGTCTTCATGAAGACCACTTGCCCAAAACCACGTGAGCCTTCTGATTCCTACAGGTACAACCAAAGTTCTGGTTGTAGTGTCAAAAGCTTCATACATGGAGTGGATAAGCTGCTTCTTCACTCTGCATGCCCAGTGTCTGACAATAACATCAAAGTCTTCAGCTTTTGCACACACTCATGTAAATACTGCACTATGTACAACTGGTGAGCCACAATCTGAGTGCTAAGAATGAATCCCTGAAAAATGTTCTTCACAAATGCATCCAATGCCTTTGAATCCTTCCTAGAAGGCATGTTAGAGTGATCCCGGATGTGCTTTGCATGTTTCAAACATCAACTCCACCATGGAGTGGTGCGATAGCTGGACAACCCAAAAGCCCGAGAAGGCTGGATTCTATACTTCAGATCAAACTTTAAGGCTACTGGAAGACACGATATTGAAGCCTGCCAAATCTTTATCTGCAGGTCCTTGAGGAAGCTATGCACAGAAATGGAAGCAGAGTCCACTGGAGGTTGAAGAAATTGCAACAGCCCAAAGATATTTATGATCAGGTCTAGCATCTTCGCTAGCTCATGCAAAAAGTGTGAATAGCTGGGATTTTCCAGAGGAGACCTATGTTCAGGCAAATATTGTGGGTGATCTAAAGGAATCCCATTGAATCTTCTTCCCTTACCACAGAAGCACACTGAACCATGAATCTGCCAATGGTGAGGGAGAATGAGGAGCAGACATCTGTTGATCTGGGGGAAACATCCAGTAAAAACTCAGAATGAGCTGAACCTACCTTTTGTTTCTCCTGATCCATGAAAGGAGTCCTGTGGAGGAGGTAAATCTATCACCACAGGACAGAAGCTTATTCCCATTGCTGGAATCCCCTGAAAGGCATGCATCTAAGGGGGATGAGGCTCTACTATGTGAGAACATTTCCTCTATCCTGGACAGCTACCAATTTTTAACTTCAATCTCTGGTCTTCAGGGCTTAAGGGGACAAAGAAATTCTTCACTAGTTCCGACAGCTGAGATCCCACCGACAGAGGGACCCATTACACTGGAGTTGGAGAAGAGACATCCTCAGAAACTTCACTAAGGGCTACAGATGTTGGTGGCACTGCCAAGTAGGAGTTCTGAGCCACACTGGTTGCAACTGTAGAAGCAGAAGGTTCTGACACACTTTGTGTCAATTACTCTTCCTGAACGACATCAGTTCTGGTTGTTGACACCAGTAAGACCATCTTCTGCACCACAGCACTGCCTTCCATGGTGGAGGGACTCTTAAGCACTAAGGCACTTCACGCCAATGAGATTGAAAGAGACTTAGCATCCCACACTGAGGGGGCTGACTGCATCCTGGAGAGTGAGCTATTGCTGATGACATGTCCAGTACCCAGGCTGGGGTTGGGTGGAATAAATGGCTTGGCATCATAGGAATCCTTCATGCTATAAAGGATGCATTGAGGAAGCTATCTCTTGTTTTGGAATCGAGGAAATGTCCACACCTGACACACCCCACACAAAACAGTGCTGGTTACTTAAGCAGTGTGAAGGATCCTGTCTGGGGCGATCTCCTTCACTGCCGAAGTGCTTTCCTTGTTGCCTCACTCAACCCCTGAACTGTAGCGAATCCAGGAGCCGGCACCACAAGGGGGAACCTTTCCTGACTTGTGGAAAGGAGAGGAAGTTGAAATCTGAAAAGGCCTCTGGAAGGAGTAGTGGCTCTGTTGCCCAGTCTCGTGTTGAGGCTTTGGGGTCGTAACTGACAGCATCTTCCACAGGGCCTCCATCTTCCAGGTGTGGTACTGCTGCACCCTCAGGGACATTTATTTATTTATTTAAAATCTTTTATATACCGTCTTTTAGTAATGCACCATCACAACGGTTTACATCAGACTATAACCATAACCAATTGGACGCATCATGATTTGGACCTAGGCAGTGATAGCAGATAGAATGGGTGTCTGTGATGGACATACACTACCCAGACATGTAGATCTTAAACCAGCTAACTGCAGACTTCTTGGCTCATGGATTTCTCCATTTTTTTTTTTTAAGATCTGAAAAGTTCTGTTGAGGGGCTTTGAAAGCAGTGATAAGATTAAAAAATGGAAAAAACAAGGCTAAAAAGGAAAACGTTTTTTGGGAACATGTCCAAGCAGTAGCTCGGCTGAAGAAAAACTGAGGGGCTCCGGGGGAAGTGTGCATGCATGGGAAGTCATGTGCATGCTCACCGAGGGCCTGATTTTAAAAAGTATTTGCCATTTACTTGAGTAAGTAGGTTTTTGAAAATTGCTACAATATATCATTGAAATGTCCATATGATTTACTCACGTGAGTGCACTTTACTCGAGTAAATGGCTTTTGAAAATTGCTACGCTAGTATGTTACTTTTATGTGCATTAACTCCTTTGAAAATTGCCTCCTAAGATATTTATTGAGCTCTGAGAGCTAAGTCCGTGTTGATGTTGTCAGATGATGTCACCCATGCACAGTGGCTGAATCATGCCTGCTTGTTGACAAAGAACCATAAAAAGGCATGATCTGATGTATATCTGATAAAAATAGTACCAGTTAGTAACCCTAGTTATACAGGAAGATCACAACTCCATCAACTGAAATGTAATCTGGTTTGTGTGGATTCTGCTGACAAATTAACTCTCTTTAACTCCTTGCATGGTTAATCAAGCAACTATTCTACTCTGGGCTTGGCGGGTTTATGCGTTCAAATGCTCAAAATCCTATTAACAAAATCACAGGCCTGGCAGTCATGTTGGCAGAGGCAAATTTGGAGGTGGTTGCGTTCAATGAAGGTAATTTTCAAAGGAGTTACGTGTGTAAATGTAACATACTATTGTAGCAACTTTCAAAAGCCCATTTACTCACGTAAAGTGAACTCACTCGAGGAAAACCCAGTTTTATGAATATAAATGCTTTTTAAAATTGGGCCTAATAAGTCTTGGTATAATGGCAACCAGTTTTGGGATCTGACTATCCCAGGTTATAATCTCTTCAGAAATAAGGAATAAGTGTGGGGGGGAGGGGGGAAGAAGAGTTCTTTATAATAGAAACATTATAGCAACTATTTAAATAAAGGGAGAACAGGAAGAAGCTGAATTGCTGTGAGCTGTCCTGACAAAAATATAAGATTACTAATTATATGACAGTATTATACAAAACAATAACAGAGATAGATTCAGACATGGTAAGAGATATCAAGGTGGTGTTTAAAGGGGATATTCTGCTTGTAGGTAATTTCACTCCACTGGATGTGGACTGGAATCTACCTGCTGCAGCATCACCTAGGAAAGGACAAACCCTGGATGCCTTATAAGGAATGTTCTTCAGGAAACTTACATGACAGTTCACTTGAGGGGAGGCTGTGCTAGACCTGGTACTGACAAATGACATCAGTGGAACGCTGCGCCTCAATGCAGCAGGACGCCGCTGATGATTCCCGCAGAAGCTGTCTGGTCCCACTCCTCCTAGGGGGTGTGTGCACCCAACATCATCAGCTTTAAAAAGCCCAAGGTGAGAAAGACCCAAAGGTGCCTCTTGTTGTCATTCCCTTTAGTCTATAAAAGGCCCCTGCGGACCCTCCACCAGTGCCTCGACAACAGGTCTCCCTACTGTTTATTAGTACAAATTGCTTCAGCATTCTTCATCTTCAGTTCCAGCTCCTTGTCTCTGTCTTCCGTTCCAGTAGTCATTGCCTTCGTCTTTGGTGGTCCTTGTCTTCATCTCCAGTTACTGTGTTCAGTTCTTCTGTTCTTCAGTTCCTCAGTCTTCAGTTTTCTATGTCTCCTCGTCTGCCCGCCTGTTCTGCTTTCCTTCCTGCCCTGCCTATCCATCCTGCCTTTCTCTTTGGACATATAGCCTGTATTGACCACTGCCTGCCTCCTGGACATTCCTGAACGCCGCCAGCCACTGACCCCAACTTGCTTCCATATTTGTCTGTACTACATCTACTCCGGCCCAGCGACCTCTGGCTCCAGCACCCAAAAGGTCAACCCGAAGGAAACATGGGCTGGTAAAGGCGAAACTCTGGTTGGACCTCTGCCTCACCCGACTCCACCTGCCAATGGTGAGGACCTGCAGGGCTCCTCCCTGCAAGTTGTGTCAACTCCACTTCGGAGTCCAAGGGTCCATGAGCTCAATAAATAGACTCCAACCTGAGCGGAACTATATAAGAAAAAGATCCCAGCATCATGAGAGCTGACTTTAAGGTGAGTGATAGTATTGAGAAGGTCCTACTGGAAATCAAGGAGCTGAATGGTTATGGAGGAACTTTGGTCAGTAACTATGTTCAGCTCTGGAGGCTCTCATAAGAACATTGCGAGAACTGAGGTGGTTTGGGAAAAGGACTACAAAACTGCTACAACACCTGCTACAAGGAGAAGCTTAAGACACTTAAAATGTACTTGCTGGAGGAAAGAAGGGACAGGTGGGATATGATAGAAACATTTACATATCTAACAGGTTTCAATGAAGTATAGAAAGGTGAACTTTTCTGTAGAAATAGAAATTCAAGGACAAGGGGTCATAATATGAAGTTGAAGGGAGGGAGGCTCAGAGGAACTTTGCTAAGAGGGTAGTACATGCCTGGAATAATCTACCAGCAGACGTGGTAAAAACCAGGACTGTGACAGAATTCAGGCACACTTAGAACAAATATAGAGAGTTGTTGTAAGAATAGGACTAAGAAGCCAAATGAAAAGCATGGGGGAAAGGGGTGTCTGGGTACTGTTTGACATGGGGCACTAGTGTACTATCTATCCAGAATGGGAGAAGGCCAAAGAGCAAAAGCAACAACACTGACTTGGATATCTTGCAACCAGCTAAGCTTGTATGGCTGACAGCTGTGCTGTATCCTTAGCTAGAGCAGTGTAGACAGGAAAAGATGAGGATAATGGGTGAGCCAAATGGCCCTTATCTGCTGGCAAGGAAAATTCCTTGATGACTCAAGACCTAAATCTTTCAGGTTCTTGCACGAAGTTTAATCCAAGTAGCTGAAGTGAAAGAAGCCCTTAGTCTTATATTTGTCTTTGAGAATCTTTTGGCACGTAGAATAGAGTCTTGGTCAATTTTATGAAAGCTATGATCTATTGAGACATGAAAACCATGCTTTGCTTGCACAGTATTCTAAATTAGTATAGCAACCATAAACTACTCCTAATTTGAAACTTTTTAAACATTCTGATAAGAACGTGCCTTGGAATCTGCTTTCTCTAAAACAGTGTGGACAGAAAAATAAAGCCTTTTCCCTCCTCTTGCAAAATATAAAAAGCCCTAGACAGGTATCAGAGCAACGTTTGGGATCCTCCTGTGAATATGCTTAATCAATGATCTTAATTCAAAGATGGGAACATCTTCAGGGAAAGAAAGTGAGGTAAAAATCTCGCTTATTCCCTAAATCTCAAACCATTAACTGATTCTCTGCTCATGCAGGGAGTGGTGGGGAAGTGCGCTACAAATGCAATTTCATGGAAAAAATCCAATTTATTCAATGGGAAGACGATTCTGAGAACATGACCGCCAAAGAGCCAGCACTCAGTCTACAAAATGTTATCTTTCTTGATCGGCCCAGCTTCAAATGTAGCAAGGACCCACCTAAATCCAGGTTAGACAACTCTGAGGATAATTGTCCAACTATATATTTTGGAACAAATTCCATGGGCACGCTACCCCATAGACTTTGCTTTAATTTTCATAGCAAAAGCAATATGAGTTCTTTTGTTTTAAAACTTGCCATGGGGACAGAATTCCTGCGGATGTCTGCATCTGCTTTCTCTGCAGGTACTTTTTTTTTTTTTTTTTTAAGGAAAATAGAGTGCATAGATTTGAAACCTGCATTCTAAGGGGGTCACTCTCCTTCCCTGAACAAACACTTCCCCCCCTGAGAACACTTCCTCAGAATGGAGAGACACACTGAAGGATGTTAATTTCAGACAGAGGATTTATACGCACGACAACTGTCTTCTAAGTTAAACTGTCAGACTTGCCTCCTTGCATGTCAAAATGAAATAATTGAGGTTAGATATGTTTGTGAAAGAAGGATGTCCAGATCTGAAATACTGCAGGGAGAAAAAACTGAAATTGTAAAGGATGCCAAGGAAAAATTACAAGTAATGGACAGATATTTTTGCTCAGAGATCATCAAAGAAAGTAATGGAGTAACCCCACATGGTAAAGAGATTTTGTTTATATATTTTGCATTTTAGCACTTCACAGTAGCTTACATTCAGGTAATATGGGTATTCCCCTATCCCCACAGGGCTTATAATCTAATTTTGTACATTTATTTATTTAACATTTTTCTATACCGACCTTCATGGTTAAATACCATATCAGGACGGTTTACATCAAACAGGGCAACAGAGGGTAAAGTGAGTTGCCCAAGGTGTGACAGCAGGATTTGAACTGTGGTTTCCTTGGGGGATGTAGCCCTGTGGCTCTAACCACTAGGCTACTCCTCCACTCTGCTATTCCATTTACAGAGAAGAGAGTTTGCATAAAATACAAAAAAAAAACCCCCAAAGTGGACAAGACAATGTGGCTAAATGGAAGAATCCTAGCACAGTAAAGGAGCTTGCTTCACTGATAGTTCTGTTCAGCAATTCATAAAAGTGATATTAGGGAGGAAACTGATAATTTCAAATTAGTCTGATCTCTGTGCTGGGTAAAATAAGAGTCACTACTAAAGGAGAAAGGATAATAAAATATCCTGAAGCCAGCAAGTTACATGATTAAGGCAGCACATGCCAAACAAACTGGATCAATTTCTTTGACAGAATTAAGTCAGGGGCAAGTCCTGGAAATGTCATACTTTGACGTTAGCCTTCTGATACTGTTCCATACAGAAAACTCATAAATAAGGTCAGCAGCCTGGAAGTGGGTCTTAAGACGATACGCTGGGTTAGGAACTGGTTGAAGGATATACCACAGAGGGCAGTGGCAAATAAAGTTCAAGCCAAGGAGTTCATCAACGGAGTCTCTCAATGATCAGTTCAGAGTTCAGTTCTGTTTTGCTGATGATGCAAAGATCTGCAATAGGTTGGACACTTCAGATAGCGTGAAAAAACAGGGGTGTGAGCTAAGAAAACACAAAGAATTGTCAAACGTTTGGCAACCTAAATTCAACACAAAAAAAAGTATAGAAGTCTTGTATTTGAAGCACTGATAATCAAGGCAGCAGTACTAGATGGATGAGGTATTTGATGTGCACCAAACATGAGAGAGATCACAGTAATCACATCTGATGAGCTCAAACAACCAAAACAATACCATAAGGTAGTGGTAAGGGTGGATGAATGCTAGAATGCACACAAAGAGGTATTACGAGTGGTAAAATTTAAAAAGGATGCCTCTTTACAGGTTATGGGTGAGTCCTTATTAGGAGTATTTTGAGGCCGCATTTTGAGAAGCATATAGATAGATCAGAGGCAATCCAAAGAAGGGCTACAAAATGCTGCAGTCAGAACCAGAAGACCTTTGTAATGAGACGTAAAGACAAATATGTTTACCCTGGAAGAAAGGCAGAAGAAGGCAGATATGATGGAAACTCCCAAATACCTCAAAGGTAAGGTATTGCCCAAAAGCAAGCATTTTTTGTTTGGAAAGATAGTTCCAGAACTTGGGATCATGCTATGTGACTCAAACAGAGTAGGCTCACGAGTAATATAAGGAAGCATTCCTTAAGAGAAGGGATGGCAGACATGCAGAAGAGCCTCCCAGTGGAGATGGTGAAACACTAAACCAATAACAGAATTTAAGAAAGCATGGGATGAGCACGGAGTATGCTTACCTAGGAGGATACGAATGTAAAGCCGGAGCCTGAATAGGCTCTGCAGGACTGCACCAGAAATGGGGCAGATTAAATGGACCTTGCAGTCCTTTATCTACTATCGCTTTCAGTGTTTTGATAAACAAAATTCTGGGTCATTACCACATATTCTTCTTACTCAAACGTTATCTACAGAATTGGCAGATGAACCTAAAAAAATTTAAAAAAAAAGGTCTTGTCCAGGCGTGATGTGGACTATGACCGCTCATACTCAGTCCCTCCTGGGTCTTGTATTCAGAACGTGCATCCTTCTTTTGAAGGGGCCCCTTCACAAGCAAACGGCTCTAATCTATAGCTCACACAGCTGAACATGGGAAGCAGAGTCCGATCTTTAAACTTTGATCCCTACAAACAAACACAGGACTGTGTTGCAGAAAGCTTTCGACCATCTCATTAAGCAAGGAAGGCAAGGATCACTTGCTCCAGTGATCACAGCAGTGATGACAAACGCTAACATTAACATTTTACTTCCAGATTTGGTCTGGAATAATAGGTGCGTAAACAATATAAACAAGAACTTCAGTGACAGAAGCCCAGTTTCATCTGATCAGTGTCGTCCATCCTTTCAAAGCTGTGTGGATCATTGATGAGAAGGTTTTAAAAATAATTAGGCTGCAGTAGGAATACATTTGTTATTTCTCCTTTTTTTGTTCAGATTTTCTTACTTTACTGCAGAACAGAAATATAGCCTGGAAGATTTCGAAAGTGCTTCCTACTCAGTGTGTCCCTCACCACTATGGATTTAAGAGAACCAGGGTGCTGCAGTGTTGATTGTCCTCAGAAACCCATGCTACTGCCCCTCTGATAAGACAAAATAAGAGTTATAATATGAACAGGTGGAAAGCTGGCAAGAGCACTGAATGACTGGGTAGACTGCTATGAGCCTCCACAGCCCTTTTACCTCAAACTCATTGGGTTTAAATTAAGCTCGGGTCAGTAGTGACAGTAAGTTATCATCATCTGAAAGCGGGTTGAAGGTACAGTACAAGTGCAAAAGAATTGCTGGTCCCAGTTTGGTTCCCAGTGGACAGATCTCCACATTATGCAAGTCCTTTGGCCCCCTAGCCCCATCAGCACCATTACAGGGTAACACTAATTGACAAAGGTATTAGCAATCTCAGTGGAGAGGCCAAAGGTTGAATGGGGCCTGGTGCATGAATTCCCCTCTCATTCTTATAAGTGGTCCCTACTTGACCAGAGCTGAGACACGTTGGCAAGGCAGTGTGAGGAGTCCTGTCCTGTTGCTCTGCTGGATTTCATTTCCACCTTTGTCAACACAGCAATTTTCACATACACACTTAAAAGTTCATTAGAAAAATAATTGAAAACAATTTTAATGAAAAAAAAAGGAAGCTTTTAAACAATGGGCTTTTAAATTAAAAAAAAAAAAAAAAGTTAACATACTTAATTTAAGAAATGAAGAACAATAAAAAATGAGATGTTTTGAGTAAAACAAAGGAGATTTGGAAATAAGACCAATTGTAGGAAGGACAAAAGCAGAACAAACAAGGAAGCTGCTCTCCTGAGGACTGTAGGCAGTGCTGCCACTGCTCAAACCAACAACTGGGAGTTTTAAAAATTGAAATTTCTGGGGTCCATTTAAGCCCAAACTCATAATGTGACCCAGTGGCAAGTGCATTGTTCTTGCCTTTGATCTTTTGCTTTGATCTATACCTTTTGCCTGTCACTTTTATGGCATTTTAATATGAATAAATATCCAAGAAATAAAAATTGCAAAAAATGTTCACAGAAGCACGTTTAGTACAGAAAAATTAAAAACACGAGTGATCCAGCATCGGCGGTGACAATGGGTCTTTCTGTGCTGCTATCAAAGGAACCCATTTCCAATAAGAGCCTACTGATTGCGCTGCTAGTTACACACAAGATTCAATAGCTCTGTCTCCTATTCTAGCTGGTGTCTTCTGGGGTTTTATTGTAAAGGTGCCGGTGTTAATTGCATGATATCCTACTCCAAGTGGCTATTAGCGACAGGTGGCACTTCCCTCCCACCCCTCCATATAGTACACCAATTTAATTCCCATAGCAACAAAGTATACATCCAAACCCAATCTCCGAAATATTTTAGAACTCTGGGTGCAAACTAAAATGTTATTATATAATCATCCAAACTGAAACAACCCAAGCTGAGGGAAAAAAAAAAAAAAAGAACTTGTGAAAATGTAAATCAATTTTAAATCACTCTGTAGTTTATAAAACAAAATTAACAAATTGGCTGTTAAGACATATCATAGGTTTCTCGAAGATCTCATCTTCCACATGGAAAAGCAGGTGTTCCCTTAAGAGATTAATTTAATACTCATAATTAAAGGGGTACATATTCAGTATAACACCTAACTGCAAAGGGACGCTCCTACCTTTAAGCACATACAAAACAATCTGATTTTCAATTGCTAGGCCGCTGCAGAAATTGCGTTTGAAAATACTAAGATCCACATTAAGAAGCATTTAGCTGGATATCAGAAGTTATCCGGCTGAATTAATATTTGGGCACTTATTTGGCCAAATTCTAAACGGGTAACTTGTTACTCAGCTAAAATTTGGCTAGTTAGGGATGTTCTCGGAGTATAACTGGGAAGAATTGAGTTAACTGGATATGTTACCTGGCTAACTCCAATATTCAGAATTAGCCAGGTAAGTTATCTGGCTAAACCTGTGCAACTGCACAGCTGTTGAAGCTAAGTTAGGTTTATGTGGCTAACTAGCTGAGCCGCACAGAGGGTGAATATGGACCTCCAGGTTATGTGACTAAATATAAATACATAACCTTACCCAGACAAATTCAAGTGTGTTATGAACTTGCATATGAACTTGGCTGTTCAGCCAAGCCTTCCCCACTACAAACCCCATTGCCTGATCTAGAATTGTCCACCACCCACCTATGTAAACAAATTTTCCATATTTCTCATGCATAGTATCTATTAAAGAGGTTGGCTCCTTGCCCCCTCTTCTGTATATAGTATTTATTTTATTTATTTACTTTTCCGTTCACCCCTTCTTTATTTCTTACTCCAAGTTAAGGCATCCTTGTTATAATGTAACTGTATGCTCCGTATCTCTTGTTGATTGGTTAATTATATTTTCTGCTTAGTTCATTGTAAACCGAGTTGATTTGATTTGTATCAAGAAAGTCGGTATATAAAAGCCTTTAATAAATAAATAAATAAATAAATGTAGTTTTAGGCATTTGAAAATCCCTTTTTAGGTGCATATAGCCAACCTATGTGTGTCAATTTTAGCCAATCGTGAAAATTTGCCCAATAAAGACCAAGGGGGTCATTTTCTAAGCCTATCGCACGCGAAAAGGGACTTTTCGCATGCGATAGCTTGCTGGGGGCGGAGCCGGGGTGAGGCAGACGCGGTGTTATCTTCGCTGGCAGCGATAAGGTAAGAGACTGTTATCGTCGCCAGTAGCACGCCCAATAGCACCACCTTTCACGGTGGCGCTATTGGGTGCGAAAGCTGCCAGCGATAACAGCGCGGTGGTGCGATCGCTGCTGGCTTTCGCAGGCCCACCCATTACCGCTGGACTCACCATTCTCTGAGAGAATGGAAAATCCAGCCCCAAGTTTGTAAATGGAGACAACTATCCGCACATATACAATGTGTATCTCTCTCTCTCTCTCTCTATATATATATATATAGTTATACACAAGAACAACCAATACAAAAGTTCAAAAGTTCGCGTGCATACACAAAGTATATATAATTCAATAAAGGAACAATATTGTGCTGAATGTACAATACCGCCAAGCTATTCCACTGTTCAGCACGATGGGATGCTGCTCCGCAATGCTACAGGTAGCCGCCGATGTTCTTCATGGCAGGACGCCGCTGACCCTCACCCAGGCTTCCCCTAGGTGCGCACCTAACGTCACTCTATTTAAAGGACCCACGATGGGAAAGGCCCGGAGGCACTCTTTGATGACCTCACACCATTAGGCCTATAAAATGCCCTCCTGTTCTCCTCTTCCTACTATTCAGTAGTGTGAATTGCTCCAGCATTCTTCAGTTCCAGCGTCCTCGTCTTCAGTTCTTCAGTTATCTTTGCCTCCTTGTTACCCAACTATTCTTCTCTTTGTCCTTCTGCCCTGCCTGTCCGTCTCACCTTTCCTTCAGATGGATACTCGGTATTGACCTTGGCCTGACCCCTGGATACGCTTGACTGCCACCTGCCACTGTCCTTTGCCTGTTCCTGGATACTCCTGACCACCGCCTGCAACTGACTACTACTTGCTACCGGAATCACCTGACCTACGTCAACTCTGACCCAGCAACCCCAACCAATCTCTCCACCATCAGAAGAGGCCCCCATCTAAGACCTGCCAGCCCCGGCATCCAAAGGCTCAACCCGAGGGGAACACAGGCTGGTAAAGGCGAAGCTCTCTCCCTCATTCGGGTCCGCCTACATTTGTGGGGACCTGCAAGGCTCTTCCTTGCAGGTTGCATCAACTCCACCTTGGCTCAAGGGTCCACGATCTCAACAGGTGTCAGCAAAGTGTCCCCTTACATACATCAGAGACTTCACAGACCCTGCATATGTGATTTCAGATAGGATTGTGGAGCAAACACACATACCAGTGGGAGGTATTTTGTGGGAAATGTGTTTTAACAAAAACCTATGAACCCATTTTGGCTCAGGATCTTTTGTACAGTCATTTATCTTAAGAAAGTGGCTGACTCATTTCAGAGCCCTTAGGCCTTAAAGAAGGTCTCTTTGGGATCCAAAGATAATCTAAAGATTGAGAGAACCAAGAGAAGTGAAGAGTAGTGAAAGGGGAGTTATTTCTATACTCTTTATATTTCACTGAAGATTTGTCTTAAGGTTTATAGAATGGATTTATGGTTTAAGTGAAAGTAAGGATTGCCAAACTGGGAGATCTACTTTTACATGCTGCTCGGAAGGAGTCAGCAGAAGCTCATACACTCAGGAGTGTTCTAGTTCATATACTGGACAACTGAGATCTGCAAACCAGAAGGCAGATAGTAAAAAGGGAAGAGAGCCCAGGGAAGGTCCCATCTCCAAGGAGCTAGTGGGTAGTGGAGAAAGAAAACCACAGTGTATGAAGATTTTCAATGACTGTAACTTTTTAGACTGAATACTGCCTTTTGTTTTTATTGTATGGATTGAATTATTCTCCAGTGTGCACTCTACTGATTTTATTCATCACTGGGAAGTATCCAACTGTTGTGGTACATGTAGGCATCAATTACATAGGAAGGGTGCAGAGGATAAATTTGGG
This sequence comes from Rhinatrema bivittatum, assembly GCF_901001135.1. Lineage (NCBI taxonomy): Eukaryota > Metazoa > Chordata > Amphibia > Gymnophiona > Rhinatrematidae > Rhinatrema > Rhinatrema bivittatum. Next base: position 436,872,704 of record NC_042615.1, on the reverse strand, counting down.
CTTCTCAGAAATACACCCCATTCCACTTGCAGGACTCCAGAGGCAGGTTCAGCTCCAATGCATGCATTAGATGATGGTGCAGGAAAGAGAGCTTTAGATTTGTTAGGAGCTCAAGAATATTCTGGGGAATAGGGAGCCTACTGCATCAAGAAGGCCTCTACTGGCACTAATATTTAAAAAGGAAACAGAACAGCTTTTAAACTAGACCATGAGGGAAAGTTGATAATTTCTCGGAGGCACATGGTTCGAAGAGAGGTATCATCCATGGATACTTGCAAAACAGGGAAGTTACATTATCAAGTAGAGAGGTTGTGGCAAAAGGCTGAAGTAGACCAGATGGATGTAGATAAAGAGCACATAGACGTGAATGACTCTACACTGCCTGGATCATCTGCTAATAAGCAAGTTATGAAAAAAATACAAATACAAATAAAAAATATACTTTAAAATGTCTATATGCAAATCACAGGTGTCTGAATAGTAAGAGTGGTGAGTTAGAATGTATGACATCATACAATGATATAGACATTATAGGCATTTCAGAAACATGATGGAAGGAGGATAACCACCGGTACACTGATAACAGAGTATAAATTATATTGGCATGACAGGGCAGATCAAATTGGTAGAGGGGTGGCATTATATGTGAAGAATGGCATAGAGTCAAGCATGATAAAAACCAAGCAGGAAACAAAATGCACTAGGGAATCCTTATAGATAGAAATTCCATGTGACAGGTAAAGAGTATAGTAGTGGGTATCTACTAATGTCCACCATGACCATGATGAAGAAAGACAGTGGAAAGCTAGCTGAAATTAAAAAGCAAATACATTTGGCAAGACAATAATAATGGGAGATTACCTCTGTACTAATTGTGTCAATGTCTCATCAGGACAAGCTAGAAAGGCTGGGATTTTAGATGCCATAAATGACTGCTTCATGGAACAGCTGGTCTATAACTGATGAAAGGGCAGCAACTTTAGTTCTAGTCCTCAGCAGAATGCATAATCTGGTGCAAACGCTTACTGTGGTGGGGCCGATAAGCAACAGCAAATTATAACAGAATCAAATTTGACAATCATTGGAGGAAGGACATTACATAAAACTAGTGCAGTAGCATATCACTTTAAAAAGGGAAACTATAGTAGAATGAGGAAATTAGAAAAAAGTAAAAGAAGCAGTTGCAAAGGTTAAGTTTGCATGAGGTGATAACATTGTTTAAACATGCCGTTGGAAAGCCTAGATAAAATATATTCCATGCATTAAAAAAAGGTTGAAGGAAGACCAAACGACTGCCAGCATGATTTAACGATGAGTTGAAAGAGGCAGTTAAAGCTAAAAGGGCATTGTTCTAAAAACAGACTAAAATGAAGAAAGTAGGCAAGAGCATAAGAACTGGCAAGTTAGATGTAAAATATCAGTAATACAGAATTTATTTATTTATTTATTTAAAATCTTTTCTATACCGTCGTTAAGCTAGTTGCCGTCACAACAGTTCACAATAAGGCACATAATTTCAAACTTAAATGTGTTGAGTTATATTAACTAAACAGGTGCCATCAAATACTGTAACATAGTTTCATATTAAATATTACTTAGTGGTTGTGATAAGTCATGTCTACTTTAAGTATATCGGCTATAAGATAGATTAACACTTAAGTCAGAATACACAATATGAGAAAAGGCTTGGCCAGAGAGGCAAACACTAATAATAAAAACGTTTTCAAGTTCATTTGAAGCAAAAAGTTGTGAGGATGTCAACTGGGCTTCTAAATGAACAAAGAGAAAAAATGATGCACCAGGCGGACAAGGAAATAGCAGAGAAATGGAATGAATGATTTGCCTTGGTTTTTACTGAGGAAGATGTTGGGAACATACCCACACCTGAAATATTCTTTGATGGTGATGATTCTGAGCAACTAAAGCATATCTCTGTAACAATAGAGGATGTAATAGATCAAACTGACAAACTAAATAGTAACAAATCACTAGGACCGAATGGCATCCCAGGGTCCTAAAAGATCACAAACATAAACTTTCAAAACTGTTACTGGTAATCTATAATCTATTATTTAAAACAGCCACAATACCTGAAGACTGGAGGGTGGTCAATGTGACATAAATTTTTAAAAAGGGCTCCAGGGATGATCCAGAAAACTATAGACAATTGAGCCTGATGATGATGCCAGGCAAAATGGTAGAAGCTATCCTTAAAAACAAAATCACTAGCCATATAGTTAGAAATGGCTTAATAGGGAAATCAACAAGGTTTTAGCAAAGGGAAGTCCTGCCTTACTAATCTTTAACATTTTTTTGAAGGTATAAATAAACATGTAGATAAAGGCAAGCCATTTGATATGGTGTATTTGGATTTTTAGAAGGCAAATTTGGCAAAGTCCCTCATTAGAAACTCCTCAGAAATTTAAAAAAGCATGGCAGTGTGCTATTTTAGATTGGTAACTGGTAAAATACAGGAAACAGAGGGTATGACAAAATGATCAGTTTTTCAAATGAAGAAAGGTTATTGATGAAGCACCAGAGATTGGAACTGGGAGCTGTGCTATTTAACATATTCATAAATGATCTATAAAAGAGAGAAATGAGAAAGGTGATCAGATTATACTAAATTATTTAAAATTGTTAAAACAGCAGTGGATTGCAAGAATCTGCAGAACTCTGTGAGACTAGGAGACTGGGTAACTGAATGGCAGATGACATTTAATGTGGAAAAGTGCAACTTGACGCACATAGGAAAAATAATCCCAAACACAGATATGCAATCCTGGGTTCTGTACTGGGAGTCACCAGCCAGGAAAAGGACCTTGGAATCCTTGTGGACAATACATTGAAATTTGCAGCTTGATGTGCAATGGCTATCAAAAATGCAAATAAAAAGGTATGAATGATCCAAAAAAATGGAGAATAAAATGGAAAATATATTGTTTCTATTTTGAGCCATGGTACAAATGCACCTTGAGTTTTGTATGCAGTTCTGGTCACCCCTTCTCAAAAAAGCATATTTGCAGAGGACAGCAACAAAAATCATAAAGGGGATGGAACAGCTCTCCTATGATGAGAGGCAACGCAGGTTAGGGCTCTTCAGCTTGGAGAAAAGAGGGGCCATGACACAAGTTTATAAAATCATGAGTGGGGTGGAAAAGGGTAACTAAAGAATGGTTAGTTACTCTTTCAAATATTACTAAATCAAGGGGATGCTCCATGAAACTAAACAATCAAAAGATTTAACACAAATTATTAGGAAGTACTTTTTCATTCCGTGCACAATCAACTGTTACCAGAAGACTTGGTCAAGGCAACCAGCAGATTGAGTTTTAAAAGAGGTTTGGACAAGTTCCTGGAGGAAAAGTCCATAAGACATTACTAGCCTGGGAGTGAATAACAAGAAATAGAAATATTTTTTGGGATCTGCCAGTTACTTGTGACCCAGACTAGCTACTGTGGCAGACAGGATTCTGGGCTCGATGGACTCAGTATGACATTTCTTGTGTTCTTATGTATTTGCTATTCCTGTAAAGAATTTATTGTGGAAGAACGCCAGGCTGTGTAGCAGTGTGTTATTTTTACTGGATGGTGTCAGAAGTTCTCCTAACAGCCTGAGGGTCTTGAAAGACCTTATCGTTCCTCTATGTCAAGAAAGAACCTAAGGCAGCATGAGGTGTTTGCTTCTCCCACAGATTTTGAATGTGCCCCAAAGTTCTAGCAGCCTGTGGAACAGGGGTTATATATCCATCCATCAGAAGCCTAAGTTCAAAGAATAAGGCCCAATTCCTCTTTCTGCAAAGATAGCAATTCAGTGACAGCCTGTGATGTTGCTTATTCCTCACTGAATTGGCAAAACAATATGGTAGAGGATAAATTGAATACTGCAATATCAAAGTGATTGATTTTGTTTGCCATTTGAAACCAATTTTCTGTGTGTACTCTGAGCTCCTCTTCAGCTACACACTCTCCTCTGTGCTGCAGGCACAGTCATGCTGTCCTCCAATTCATCAATCAGGGTTTTTTTAGTCTGTGCTATATCTGGATCCTTATGAGAGCAAACCAGCATTTTATTTTTAAATCTTAGACAGAGAAATTGGCAAACAAAGGCTTCAATAATCAAGAGCAGCAAATACAACCTAGTTTTCACAATGACTAAAAGCATCAAATCTGTTGATATGTGTTTGGTCCGAGAACCTGGTTAATATTGGTTATTCTGAAAACCAATCTGTGTGCGGCCTTCAAGGATCAGAGTTAAAAGTCTCTGCTTTAAACATTGCCAAAGCTAAAAGATATACTGTCCCGTGCCGAAACAGCAAGACGCATTCCCCTCTTCCACCAAGTTGGCATTAACACTTCTGCTACCATGTCCCATTTCTGACAACTGAGTCTATGCCCTTTTTTTTTTTAAAGATGCACTGTGTGCCACCACACTATCCTCATTCCCCTAGCTATGGCCCTTCTGCTCACATTAGGTCATGAAAACTACAGAAAAATAGGAAATCTGTTGCACACCATTTTTCTCTACCTTATTAGTTAGTTTCTTAACAAATATGAAATTGTGTACAAATAAAAAGGGCTTAGACAGCTTAGGCCACGCCCTCCACACATTTTCTTGGTTGTTTGGAATCGTTCACTACATAGGGTTTTCCTGGTTGGCTATCATTTAATGAAGCAGGGGGAGAGAAATGATTCTTAGTGCCCAGTTCCTTCTTTTTTCCCCCAATGCGTTTAGAAGAGCTTACATGCCATGTTCCATCTCTTCTACACACCATCCAGAACCACTGCCGGGACAAGGAGCATCCCCCAAAGTCAAGAGGATGCAGTTAGCCAGCCAGGTCCCCATTCCAATGATGCAACTGCAATGCAGCAGTTGCATGGAAACTCTGGAGAGCTCTTGCCACTACAGCTGCAGCATGGAGTGCTGGTGCCTCGCCCTCTGATGAGGCATGTTGGCATCCCAAGGGTTCTCCCATTTTTGACAGCCCTATTTTATTTCTTAAAAAAATGTATGTAACATTATCCATTGTTCTTCTAAGTGGTTCACAAAAGACGTTCATATATAAATTTAAAAAAACCTTTTGGTCCAAAAGCGGAAGCCCTGACTCAGAGATCAAAGCAGGAACCTTCTGCATAATGGTGCATAACACTGAGCCACCAGGCCTGCCATAATGTGGGATTCTAGCTGAATTGTTTCTAATACTTCCACTCAGCTTTCCAATCAGTACATTTTATGCCTCCTCTCTTTTTCCTGAGTGAACATTGGAGAAGAAGGAGTGAAAAGCCCCGTTTTCAATGATTTGCTCAACCTTCTATGCCCTTTTCATGATCCCTGTATTTGTAAGATCAGATAAGAATGAGAAAGTCCTACTTCCTCTTGACCATCATAGGAAGCTTAGTTTCCAACCTCTAGAATACTGCTATGGCAGTTCTAAAGATTCAAATGTTTTCCCACTCACTAAAATTGCAGCAAAATGAGCTCTTTGTACTGAAAGATGACTTGGTGTCAAACACGATGGCCTTGGTCCCTTCAGAATGCAGATCCTCAAGGTAAAATCTGCACAATGTTTCCAGCTGCCAATTTCTTCGAAGCGGGGAACTCGGTGCTCCAAGCTCAAGGCAGCTTACTGATCCACGCAAAAGCACCCCTCCTAGGCTGGAGGTTAAGCCAAGTCGTCCTGCACAGGGCTCTTCGCTGCTACTTAGACAATTCATTTTGTGCCAGCCACAGCCGAGCACTGAGTCGTCAAGGGCCTGTTCACCCCCCTCCCCCCCACAATGGGAATAACTTTCAGCTAGCCCAAAGCGGATGATCCCAAAAGAGTTTCAAGTCATCAGTCACCTGTGAATTTTGAAGATTAACAGCACAATAGTATCAAAAGAAATGTTTAGACAACTCTGTTGGCAATTCAAACTAAATCAATAAATTTCTCCCTCTTTGGACCTTTGATTGAATTCCTGCAGAGATATGCTGGAATTATTTTGAAAGCTCTTCCTACTTTTCCAGCTTCACCAATGTAAGTGATGATACTCCTATGTTGGCCTTCACCAGAAACTCGTGCAGGCAGTGATGCAAATATAGCATGAATATAGCTTGCACGGTAGAAGAGTGGACTCAGGAGATTTTTTAATGAGGCATGGCCACATGCCATCTTATATGCCAACACAGTGTGAAAATGTGAGAATAAAACACATTATAACAACAATAAAGACAAAAGGCATAAGACTAGAGCAGGGCATACAAGTGTAAACAAAGAGACAAGTTGATGTTTTGAAGAATCTAACCAGGATTGTTGCTTTTAAACTAATTTATTTCCCTTTATTCTGTTTTGCAGCTCATAGCACAGAAGAATAACACATGTGGCTACTGTAGGCAAGCTGCCTCAGAAGAGAGGAATATCAGAGCAATTTCATCTCTAATCTGTAGTCAAGCTCCTTCCTCCTTTGCAAACAATGAATAAGGAAAGATGCTTGAGGCTTGATTTATAAAATGGTTTCTCCCACTTTGTGCCTATGGAAAAAACTACTATAAATCAGTTCCTTGATATTCCACACTAGCACTTCAGATTATTAAAGTATTGCTTCATTTAATAGGGCTAATATTACAACAGTGTCTAAACCACACAATCTTTCAATGCAATTTCAGAAACAAGCTCTCTCATTACGATTTAAATATATTGAGGGAACATTAGTATTATCAGCGCTCCTTAGCCACTCATTCAAATTCATGATATGCAAAGCAGTGAATTCTAAGTCAAATATACTTTTCTAAATGTATGCATATCAATGAGAAAATATAACAGAGAGAAGGAAGTCAGGCAAAATTACCAGGAAACATAGAAGGAGGCAGAAAGAGCAGTTAGCAAGTTTGCTTAACTGTAAACAGGGTTCTCTGTAGACTGCAGGATGAATTAGCCATTACACATGATGTCATCTGACAGCGCCAAACAGACCCATCTCTCTAGCTCAGTAAAAGTCTTATTAAATATGCATAACGGCTCCCTCATGGGGAGTCCAAAGCTGAGAATTGCACAATGGAGTACTTGATGAAAAAAGCAACCCGGCACTACCAGTGAAGAGTGAACTACTGAGTGAACAGGCTGCGCAGAACTGTTTGCCCATAGCTACTGTTACTTTTTGATAAATTGTCTCTCTAGACCATGGTGGGAAGTGAAGGTGTGCAGGTTTGAAAATGTCTTGAGTGGATGCAGCCGTGAGGTGAGCCACCAAAGCCGCCATGGCCCTCACCTGATAAGCCTTGCCAAAATCTGTAATCTTTAAACCAGCCAGCGCATAAGTGGTGCATGATACAATCTGCTAGCCAATTCGATAAAGCTCTTTTGTCAGCTGCCACTCTCAGTTTGTTGGGATCAAAAGATACAAACAGTTGAGAAGCTTGATGATGAGGCTGAATCCTAATCAAGAAGTAGGCTAACACTCTCTTAAAGTCCAAAAATGAAAAACCTTTTCTCCTTTATCTGCATATGGTCTTGGGAAAGAAGGTAGGCAAGTTAATAGCCTAACTGATGTAAAAAGCTGATACCACTTTTGGTAGAAACTTTTATTTCTCCTGGGTCTGAAATATGTTTGGTCTTTGTAAATACAGAATTCCCCCAGTTTTCTTGAGAATGAGGAAGTAACGGAAATAAAACCTCTGGTCACAATCCTTGGAAGGAACATATTCTATCGCCCTGTGCTGAAGGAGTGACTCCACTTCCAGTCAAAGCTAGACCAGCTGAGATGGATCCAAATTGAAGACTGAAACCCAGTAAATTGAGGGGAAAAACGGGAGAAGTGCAAGCAATCGCCACACTTCACAATTTTGAGGACTCAATGTTCCTTGGTGATCTTCCTCCACTGGCAGAAATAATTAAACCCTGCTCCCCACCAGGGTGGATGGCGATTCGGGCTCGACTCATCAAAAAACTAGGCCCAGATAAACATCAGCGGAGACCAATATGGCGGCGAAAGCGGTCGCCCAGTAAGACGCTCCTGAAAGATTGTTACCTCAACAAAGATGCCTGCCAAAAGAAAGGGCAAAATGCGGGTTTTCCCCACCGACCCGCCATTGCCTGAACTTCAGAAATGGATTACAGAGTACACGTCCGCACTGATGGTAAAAACGGGGGATGAAGTCCCCGCTGCAGCGATTGAAGAGGGAGCTTCAGCGCTGCCTGGGGAGGCCAGCTTGAGTCCCCCGGATTACCGACCTCCACCGGCGCCTGGGTAACAGGCGGCTCTCCGGCAGCAGACGCCTTCTGATGACATCACCCCCTCGTCGGGGGGGGTGGGGACGCCGAGAGGGAGCAGAGGCGGCTAGCCCGAGGTTCTCCTCGAGTCTGCTGGAAACAGCAGCTATGTCGGGTCAGGAAGATCGGGAGATATCGATATCTCCAGTTTACCCGAATGAGGAATCAAGGAGGCTTTCGGAGATTGCAACGGGGAGAGTTCCTATGCAGCCGAGGGAACAGGGAAGGGGTGAGTTTATTATTCCCCCTAAACCACCCACGGTAACACTGGACCTATTGTGGGAGTTAATGGCCAGCATTGGACAATTTGTGAAAGAAGCTGATGCTAGATATAACAAAATGGATACTGACGTGCAAAACCTGAAACTTAAGACGGAGGATCAAATGAGAGATCTTGGAAGTAGGCTGAAAGAGGTGGAGAAAAAAACTTTACAAGTTCAAATGGTCGATGTTAAAATGATAAAAGATTTGGCATACCAGTCTAAAAGATTGGAAGCATTGGAAAACTACAACAGACATTTGAACTTACAATTCTTAAATTTTCCTAGTGCTTTAGGAGAGGATGTTCAAAGCACATTGAAAAAATTCTTCTTAGAAATTTTAAAATTTGAAGAATCTAAATTGCCCATCATAAATAAGGCCTACTTCCTGACTAAGATTGAAAGAAAAACCGAAGGAGACCAATTGGCAATTTTTGAGAATTTAACTCAGTTTATTGAAAGTTCTGCTGTAGAGATATTGGGCAGGGGTACGTTATTAGTATCTTTTGTCATGGAAAGAGATGTTAGCAATGTAATGAAAGCATTCTTTCAAAATTCTTCTGAAACCTTTTTTGGCCAATTGGTTAAGATTTTTCCCAACTTTGCCAGACCCACCCAATTAAGAAGACAGGAGTTCTTAAAATTGAGACCTCAGGTAGTAGCCCTTGGCTACACTTTCTTATTAAGATATCCGTGTAGATGTCTTTTAAGGGTAAAGGTGAAAGTTTTACATTTACTGTCATTGAGCAGCTGAAATCTTTTTTAAATGTAAGAACGGAGACCATAGCCCCACAATAATGTTTGGTAATCAGTAACCAATTGGTAACCATCAAAAATCGTTAAGCTAGTTACTTAAAATTGTTCTTTATTATCTCCCCTATGGATTACCGGACTCACTCAACTATGTTGCCTAGGAGAACATATATTGGTTAAGATTGAAATTTTGTTTGAGATGTTATCCTTTCACTTTTTTATGTATCTCTTTATTTCTTTATCTTGAGAGTATATTTATGTATACTTTGTGAAAATCCTAATAAAGTGCAAATTAAAAAAAAAAAAAAAAAAACTAGGCCCAGATTTTCCCTGAGATGACTGTGATGTCTTGGATTGACATCTTTCCCGCAGTTGACCTCTAGACGGCAACTATCGCTGTTGTAGAGCAGTGTGATCCAAAAACGCTGATACAAACGGAAAAGAGTCTTTGGAAATTCATCTGTCTATAGGAGAAGTAATCATGTCTAGGAGAAGGTTGATCATCTTCCTTGTCCGACGAGGACTGAATGGCAGCCTGTTGCTCTTTAATCTGGGCTACAGTCTTCTTCAGCTTGTCACCAAACAATGTATCGCCCATGCATGGGACATCCATCAGTCACTCATGCACATCTTCATGCCAATCACTGGCCTTTAACCAGAATATTCTGTATGCTTCATTGGCTTCTACCAAAGATCTGGCTCCCATGCCAAATGCCTTGTACACCAAGTGGATAAGATCTCTCTCACATTCTTCAGTGACTACCCCCACCTTCCAAACTTCAGTTTGCTCCTGGTTAGTAGAGTTCATCAAGGGTTTTAACATCTTAATGCAATTGTGAAAGTACTGAACCTTAAACAGCTGGTGGGCTGCAATGTGGGTGCTTAGTATCAAACTTTAAAAGATCTTCTTCCCTAATGTGTCTAGGTCCTTACCAGGAGGAATGTCTGAAATCATATGGGTCTTCTTGGCCCATTTCAGGACAGACTCCATCACTGCCAATTGCTAAACTACCTCAAAGCCTGGGGCTTGTTGTATCCTGTACTTCAAATCCAGTTTCCTGGCTACCAATAATCTTGAAGTGGGATTCTATCACATCTTTGATTGCAGATCCAGGAAAAATTGGTGCACGAGTATCACCACTCAGTACACTGGGATTTATAGGAGCTGTAAAAGACCAGAAACCTCGGATCTTGGATCTTTATCCTTTCTAAAGTTAATACCCAACACCTTTGCTAATCTGTCCACATACTTGTAGCAGGTGTCTTCTGGCAGAAAAGAATGTTCCAGCAAGTCAGGTGGGATGTCTGATGAATCCCTGTAGAATTCCTTAGTCCCATGACCCTGAAGGTGACTGAAGGACCTCTGTCATCTCAAAATGGATATATCCAGGAGGGAAGCTGAATCATAGATCTTTAACCTCCACCTCAGTCTCCAGTTGGGTCTCCTCAATGGCAGGGGAGGATCTGCCGAAATGCTTGGGGCTAACCCAAAGTTGGCAGCTCTTCCAGTGGGCCACAGACCCTGGTGTAGAACTAGGTGGTGCTCCAGACTGTAGAAATAGTTCTCCCAATTTGGACAGGAGAGGCTGCAAGATTCCACCCTTATCTAGAGAAGTCAGTACGGTAAAGAAATTCTTCACCAACTATGAACCAACAAGCTGCTATACTCTTTGGACCAGGTTTGGAGAAGAGACATCCTCTTCAGAGATCCAGACCGGATCTTCTTCACTCTAATGATTTTTTTTTTTTTTTAATTTAACGGTTTTATATACCGACATTCATCAATGATATCACATCGGTTCACAGCGTAACATGAAACTAGTGCCTGAGGCGGCGCTTTACATCGAACAAGTTTAACATAATACAGTTAAAACATATTGATACATAATAACTAGAGAGTAAGGAAAGGTAGGGGAAATAAAGCATTAAACTAAAATTAAAATAACATGATTACAAGAGGGTAAAAGAAGAGAAAAAGGGGGGGAAAAGTGACAGAAGAAAAAAAGATTAATAAATTATTGTAGGCAATATGCTCTGATGAAGCAATGATGAAGCAATGAAGCAATGAAGGCAATGATGCTCTGATGAAGCACTCTGCACCAACCAGACTGGGCTCTATGCTGCAATACCTGATATCTGCACAAAGGTAACTCTCATTGACACCACCAGCATCCTAGATGGAATCAGTGCTAGCATCTTCAGTCTCAGCATCAGCGCCTTTGATAGCGCACACTGCACTGGAGAAGCTGATAGTGCTCTGGACAGCGCTACTGAGACCTTTTGCACCATGAAAGAGGCCCGCACGTGCATCAGAGAAACTCCAATCCTGTGCTGATGCCAATGACAGACCCATGACTGTGGGACCATCCTTCTTCCTCTTCTTCCCTGATTCTGAATGGCTCTGTCTAGGGGATGGGCCCATTTTGGTGCCATCTTCTGCGCTGTTGCCTGAGGTATATTTGGAATCCAGCACCACGCCCAGGGGTAGCTATAGTTGTAGAGCATGGCAGAATATGCTCAACATGATCCTGAAGAGGTGCTTTGGGATAAAGAATGGCTCCAATGGACCAGTTTACATGGGTGCTTACCCTTGAGAGCCCAGTGGAGATCCTCTTTCTTCCAGGCCCAGTTCCTCTGGGACTTGGACAACATGAAGCCACAATTGTAAACCATCACAATCTTCAGAATGTATGGTCTAGAAATCATTTTAAATAAATAAATATTGTATATAATAACAATTGGGTTGGGTCTCAGGCACTTATTGCATATGTCATACGTGTTGGTGATGGACATCCGGTGCCCCCAGACTCCTCTTTTCTTGTTATCCATTTTAGTTCTCTTTTTTTTTTTTTGGAGTAATGGAAAGTACTGCCGAGGGGCTGTCGAGGCAGTGATTAGCAGAAGAAAAAGTAGTTACAATGAGGCAGAAGTTCAAAAACAAAAAGAATAAAGAGAGAAGAGAGAGAGTCATACATCCATGTGACAGCTCAAACAAAATCAGACTGAGGAACTCCTGAGGCAGCACATGCTCAGTGAGAATTTTACTGAGCTAGAGAGATATGTCCATTCAGCATAGTCAGATGATGTCACCCCACATTAAATGGCTAATTCAGCCTTGCTTTTCAACAGTGAAAGACTGACAACAATGTAAATAAGAAGCACATGATGATCAATCAGCAAATGTACAAGAAAAACCTCTCTTTAGATACATAAGTGAAAAGAGGAAGAAAGAAGATATCTTAAATACTTTTGTCAGTAATCATACTCAAAGGAGATGGTGATGAACAAATGGAAAACGAGAACAAAAGAACATAAGAAATTGCCATACTGGGTCAGACCAAGGGTCCATCAAGCCCAGCATCCTGTTTCCAACAGTGGCCAATCCAGGCCATAAGAACCTGGCAAGTACCCAAAAACTAAGTCTATTCCATGTTACCATTGCTAGTAATAGCAGTAGCTATTTTCTAAATCAACTTGATTAATATCAGGTAGAAAGAGATGTTCTAACTAAGGTTTGAACTCACAACTGCAGCATAACCCAAAGTCAGTACTGCTCTATAAGTACCATGAGCTATCCAATTGCACCACTGGAGAAGTACATAAGGGCTTATGGGAGTCAACATGTTACCTTTTGCTGAGGAAGTTCTGACATAATTGAAAACAGATAAGACTATGGGACCTGATGGGGTATGTGTCAGTATGCCGAAGGTGATAAAGGAGGAACTGACTGATCTCCTTCCCATTTCCATTCAACTTATCAATTGAAACAGGTGTGGTTAAAAGAGACTGGAGAAGAGCAGAGATATTAGTGTTCCAAAAGGGAAGGAACAAGAAGAAGAAGCAAACTAAAGACCTGTTGATTTGACATTAGTGTTGGGTAAAATAATGGAAACACCACTGAATAATGCATTACCTTGAAGCCAGTGGGTTACAGGTTCTAGGAAATATAGTTTCATTAAAGTTGGTGTGGATGGCCAGACTAGATAGGCCGTTTGATCTTTTTCTGCTGTCATATTTATCTGTTTCTATGTTAAAGGGAGGAGCTTGCAAAACAAGATTGATTTATTTGATGATGTTACCAGAATAATGAAAAAGGGGGTGCATTACAGATGGTATAGCAGGACTTCAGCACAACACTTGACACTGTTCCACACAGCAGGTTAGTGAGCAAGCTAGCCAGGTTAAGATTTGGAAGGGCTGGAAGAAAATGTATAAACTTGCTGAAAAGACAGTTGAGCATCAGAACTCAAGGGAGTGGTGATAATCAACGGGTTTATTTATTTACGTATATTATTTATTTAAATTATTTGTTACCTGCCCCTCCTGCATTCGGAGTGGGGAACAAATCACATAGACAAAATAAATCGCATTTCAAACATAAAATGAAACTGGTCATTTCATGAGTTTCAATAATGGTTGGAAACCCAGTCACAATACAAACCAGTACATAAATATAAGCCTAAGATGGTGGCTCAAACACAGCTGTAAACAGATATGTTTTTAAGGTTTTTTTTACAGGCTTTTGTTTCCTTAATGTTGTGAATTGCAGAGGGTAAAGAATTCCACAGCATAGGACCTGCTACAGAAAAGGATCTTTCCTGGGTTACATGCAAGTGTGCAGCCTTGATGAAAAGAACATCTAGTAGTCCTTGATTGGATGATCAGAGGTACATACAGGAGCATAAATTTTGAGTGAAGAGACAATTCATACAGAAGTCACATTATTTAATAAATTGATTACTGCTAATTTATATGAAAACACCAGCAGACTGGTAGCCAGTGTAGAGACTTAAGGACCAGGTAATATGATCACATATTGCAACACCTGTGAGTAATCTAGCAGCTGAATTCTGTATGATTTGGAGAGGTCATAGATGTTTAGTTGGAAGACCAGTTTAAGTGACTAGCAGGGTGCCACAGGGATCAGTACTAAGCCCAGTGTTCCTCAATGGCTTTATACATGACTTTGTGGAAGGGTTACAAGAGAAAATGTGCCTATTTGTAATGATATGAAAATCTGCAACTAATTAGACATGCAAGATAAAAGATGACTTTCAAAAAGGGAAGAATTATCAAGTTGGCAACTATGTTGCACTTGGGGTACAGAAGTTCAAGAGCCAAATATAATTCTTGAGAGGAAGCACTAACATAGAAACATAGAAACATAGAAATGACGGCAGAAGAAGACCAAATGGCCCATCCAGTCTGCCCAGCAAGCTTCCCTCATTTTTTCTCTCATACTTATCTGTTTCTCTTAGCTCTTGGTTCTAATTCCCTTCCACCCCAACCATTAATGTAGAGAGCGGTGATGGAGCTACATCCAAGTGAAATATCTAGCTTGATTAGTTAGAGGTAGTAGGGGTAGTAACCGCCGCAATAAGCAAGCTACACCCATGCTTATTTGTTTTTACCCAGATTATGTTATACAGCCCTTATTGGTTGTTTATCTTCTCCCCTGCCGTTGAAGCAGGGAGCTATGCTGGATATGCGTGAGGTATCAGTTTTTTTCTTCTCCCCTGCCGTTGAAGCAGAGAGCTATGCTGGATATGCATCGAAAGTGAAGTATCAGGCACATTTGGTTTGGGGTAGTAACCGCCGTAACAAGCCAGCTACTCCCCGCTTTGTGAGTGTGAATCCTTTTTTCTTCTCCCCTGCCGTTGAAGTTATGCTGGATATGCGTGAAGTATCAGTTTTTCTTTTCCCCTGCCGTTGAAGCAGAGAGCTATGCTGGAAATTCGTGATGTATCAGTCTTTCTCCCATGCCGTTGAAGCAGAGAGCCATGCTGGATATGCGTCGAGAGTGAAGTATCAGGTACATTTGGTTTGGGGTAGTAACCGCCGTAACAAGCCAGCTACTCCCCGCTTTGTGAGTGCGAACCCTTTTTTCTTCTCCCCTGCCGTTTAAGCAGAGAGCTCTGCTGGATGTGTGAAGTAACAGTTTTTCTTCTCCCCTGCTGTTGAAGCAGAGAACTATGCTGGATATGCATTGAAAGTGAAGTATAAGAATGGAGTGATCAAGCTAGTTGAAAGGCATCAGGAATAGAGGAAGGTGGAGGTAGTAATTTGGTTATTTGGTTTGGGGTAGTAACAGCCGTAACAAGCCAGCTACTCCCGTCTTTGTGAGTGCAAATCCTTTTTTCCACATTTCCTCTTGCTGTTGAAGCTTAGAGTGATGTTGGAGTCACAGTAACCATGTGTATGTTCATTAAATAAGGGTATTGTCTCCAGGCAGTAGCCATCATTCTGGCGAGTCACCTACTCTTCATTGGCGGCCTCTTGACTTTATGGATCCACAGTGTTTATCCCATGCCCCTTTGAAGTCCTTCACAGTTCTGGTCTTCACCACTTCCTCCGGAAGGGCATTCCAGGCATCCACCACCCTCTCCGTGAAGAAATACTTCCTGACATTGGTTCTGAATCTTCCTCCCTGGAGCTTCAAATCGTGACCCCTGGTTCTGCTGATTTTTTTCTTATGGTAAAGGTTTGTCGTTGCCTTTGGATCATTAAAACCTTTCAAGTATCTGAAAGTCTGTATCATATCACCTCTGCTCCTCCTTTCCTCCAGGGTGTACATATTTAGATTCTTCAATCTCTCCTCGTACGTCATGCGATGAAGATCCTCCACCTTCCTGGTCGCCCTTCTCTGTACCGCTTCCATCTTGTCTTTGTCTTTTTGTAGATACGGTCTCCAGAACTGAACACAGTACTCCAGGTGAGGCCTCACCAAGGACCTGTACAAGGGAATAATCACTTCCCTTTTCTTACTCGATATTCCTCTCTCTATGCAGCCCAGCATTCTTCTGGCTTTTGCTATCGCCTTGTCGCATTGTTTCGCAGACTTCATATCATTCGACACTATCACCCCAAGGTCCCTCTCCTGCTCCGTGCACGTCAGCCTTTCCCCCCCCATCGAATACAGTTCATTCGGATTTCCGCTCCCCATATGCATGACTTTGCACTTCTTGGCATTGAATCTCAGCTGCCATATCTTCGACCACTCTTCCAGTTTCCTTAGATCCCGTCTCATTCTCTCCACTCCTTCTGGCGTGTCCACTCTGTTGCAGATCTTAGTGTCATCCGCAAAAAGACAAACCTTACCTTCTATCCCGTCCGCAATGTCGCTCACAAAGATATTGAACAGGACCGGTCCCAACACCGATCCTTGCGGTACACCACTTAAAACCGCTCTCTCTTCAGAGAAGGTTCCGTTTACCATCACACATTGTCTTCTGTCCGTCAACCAATTTGCAATCCAGGTCACCACCTCGGCACTCACTCCCAAGCTTCTCGTTTTATTCACCAGTCTCCTGTGCGGAACCGTATCAAAAGCTTTGCTGAAATCCAAGTATATGACATCGAGCGCTCTTCCTTGATCCAATTCCTTGGTTACCCAGTCAAAAAAGTCAATCAGATTTGTCTGACAGGATCTTCCCCTGGTGAATCCATGTTGCCTCTGGTCCATCAATTCTCCGGACTGTAGATAGTTCACTATTCTCTCTTTCAGCAGAGACTCCATTACTTTTCCCACCACCGAAGTGAGGCTAACCGGCCTGTAGTTGCCAGCCTCCTCCCTGTTCCCACTCTTGTGAAGCAGGACCACCACCGCTCTTCTCCAATCTCTCGGCACCACTCCCGTTTCTAGGGATCTATTGAACAGGTCACACAGCGGACCCGCCAGAACATCTCTGAGCTCCCTCAATATCCTTGGATGAATCCCATCAGGCCCCATGGCTTTGTCCACTTTCAGGTTCTTTAGCTCTTCCCACACATTTTCTACTGTAAAAGGATTTTCATCTATTCCACTTCCCTCCAGTTTCTGGTTGTGTAGAGATGGTCCTTCTCCAGGGTCTTCTTTAGTGAACACAGAGCTGAAGTATTCGTTTAATATTTCTGCCATTTCTTCGTCTGTCTCCACACATTGATCATTACCACCTTTCAATTTCACTATACCACTTTGGACCTTTCTCTTTTCGCTGATGTATCTGAAAAATGTTTTGTCACCATTTTTTATCTCCTTGGCAATCCTCTCTTCTGCTTGATTTTTTGCCAACTTGATTGTTTTCTTCGTCTCCCTCAGTTGATACAAATATTCTTCTTTGTGCTCCTCCCTTTGGGATCCTTTATATTTCTTGAATGCTGTTCTTTTAGCTTTAATTTTGTCAGCCACCTCCTTTGAGAACCAGATAGGTTTCAATTTTCTTTTGCTTTTCTTTATGTTTCTAACATATAGAGCAGTTGCCTTGGTGATTGCTCCTTTTAGATTGGTCCACTGCTGATCCACATCTCTCTCGTTCTCCCATCCTTTAAGTTCTTCCTCCAGGTACTTTCCCATTTCCTCAAAGTCTGTGTTTTTGAACTGTAAAACTCGGGTCTTTGTGGTTCTTTTCCCTATTCTATTAGTCACCAAACAGGAACGTGAGCTGAAGGTCATCTTCTCTAATGACCTCAAGATAGCCAGTCAGTGTCAGAAGGCAGTTCAGAAAGCTAATAATACACCTGGCTGCATAAAGAGAGATCTCTTTGGTAGAAAGAGGAAAGTAATATTACTTCTGTACATGCCTCTAGTGAAACCTAATCTAGAGTACTGTATGTAGTTCAGAGACCACTTCTATACAAGGTCATTGATAAGGCCATCAAAATGGTGCATGGCCGGCATTATAAGCCATACATAAAGAGACTGAATGTGCTAAAGATGTTCTAGATTAAGGAAGGGAAAAACAGATATGAAACAAATACTCAAATATCTAGCAGGTTTCAATGATATCAGAAGGTAGCGTTTTCCATAGACTGAAAACATTAACAAGTGGACATCACGTGAAGGTGAAGCGAGGAAGAGAGGTTCAAAGGGGATATTAGAAAATATTTCTTCATTCAGAAGGTGGTGGACAGCTGGAACAGACTTCTGGCATAAGTGGTAGAAGGCAAAACAGAATGTAAGAATTGCAGAATGAAAGCATGCTCAGGACAGATAAAAAGGGACCTTAGTTAAAGTAGGAGGAAGGGAAAAGATCATAGATCAAGTAAGACATGTCATAGCACAATGGGCAGACTAAATGGACCAAGTCTTCTTTATCTGATAACATCATATATATTCTATGTTTCTGTGATTAGGGAACAACTAATGTGAAGGCTATGGAAGAAACTAAAACATTAAAAAAAAAAATAACTTGGTATGGAGCTTTCTATCATCCCATGACTATAAAGTATTTTCTTTTCCTACATCTAAATGCAAAAGCTGAAGTCCTACTGATTTCATGTATAAATTTAAATCTGGAATTCTGGCTTCCATCCAAAATTCAGACAGAAGATTTACACAACAAAACAAATAACTGTAAAGCAAAAAAATAAATGTACCTGCCCTTACTCAGATCTAATCTAATCAAATCTGTCCTCACTCCTATACTTTCTCAGGGAGAACGCAAGCTCCTAACTTGGTCTATATTTATTTATTTATTTAAGAACTTTTTTTATACCGGCATTAGTGGACACATCATGCCGGTTCCCATTCAACAAAAAGGCTGGGAAATACATAGAACAGGGCTTGGGGTGGGATCAAAAGGAATGAAGAAGCCAAGGTGGAAAAATAGAGGAACAACAGGTCAATAAAATTGCCAGAAATAGGCATATCTGTAAAGAATTAACAATGTGTGTAACAGTGTAATTCATGAATAAGAGACATTAATGGTGTACAGAAACATTGCATACCAACCATGACTCCTTGAAAAGTATTTAAAATAGTAATTAAAGGCTGAAAAATATAATTAACAAATAGGAAGCATAAACACACAATCCCTTCAAACCCTCCTTTGCCAACCTCAAACCCCCTCCCCTCAGAAAACAAAGAAAAGATAAAACCAACCCACTAACATCAAGATGATTTGTTTACAAAAAGAGCTTACTTTCCTGCTATTATCCCACTCTTGATGCAGCACATACTTTACACTAGAATATGTTCCAGGAAGCATATGGCAATAGAACTAGGTCAACCATTAACCAAAAAACAGGAAGCTGCTCTGCTGAGCACACCCATTCAAAAGCTTGTTTAATGAGCTGGCTCTTCAGAACATGTCCTTCAAAAAAGGTTGAACCATATAGTACCAATGCACTAGCTGAAAAGCCACAAGGTGACCTCAACCAGAAGACCTCACAGCGTAGCTAGGTTTAGAACGATGAAGTTCAACCTCTATTAATGTCAAAGATTCAAGGAGCTCTACTTTATTCACGAATTACACTGAGGCCATACCGACAAGACCCACTCGATTCCATCTAAAATCAGCACCCATTTTTTTCTACAGCTTGACAGCAGGACCTTAGCTAATCCCCCTGAAGTTTTGGTTGATAAGTATATGATGTAGCATATGATAACATCTCACCCACAATGTCACAGCACACGTTTTCCATGTGTTAGCTTAGGCTTCACGAGACAAGTTTACACCTTACGGAAGCTTCTTGCTTTCACAGGCTGGAATACTGCAAATTATCAAAACAGAAATTAGCTTCCTTCTAATTAATACTGAAATTAATGCATTTTTTCAAAACCAAGTACATCACATAAGAATTTTTTTTTTTTTGGGGGGGGGGGGGGAGGGCCTTTATCCCAATTTTTTCCCCTTCTTTCTCTTCAAAATGGCTGTCCATATCATTCCTGATCTTTATGACAATAGCTGAAGCAGAAGCCTCCTCCAAAACGGAACCATTCAGTACCACTCCTGGGTCACCGATTGCCACCGCAGCAGCAAACATCCTCCTTGTCCGACCCCACCAGCCCCAACTCTGGTGGTCGCTATTACCATGAATAATAAACACTCTACTGACAAGATTCTGGGCCAGCCCACAGGTGTAACATGAGCTGAGTGAAAACAGGGGGCGGTGAGGGGGATCAAGGACACTTTGGAAAACATAACGGCAATAATGCTGGTTTCTACAAGCTAAGTTCTCTGGGTTTTTGTGGAGTCCACTTTTAGAGAGAAGATAATGATGGACTGAACATGCAAAATACAGGGATTACATTTGTCTGACTCATGTTACAAATGGTTTATCTTTCACCAACTTTACGTAGACTTTGTTTTCTCCTTCTCTCCAATGTCTTGCTCAATTTAGCACTGTTTAAGTAAAAAAAAAAAATTCCTAAAATTGAATATTTTCCTTGGGTGGGGGGAGAGGCCAACAAAAGCCTTGTTAACATGTTTTTACAATGTCTCCACTACCAAAGAAAACCACGAGCCTTACAAGAAAATGTGAACAAAGCCAAGTTTACTAAATTTGCATTGTCCAAACCCCCCTGAATGGCACTAGGGGAGTAAGTAAACAATCAACCTGAAAAAATTATCAGAGTGAACTGTTTTCTTATCCAAACCAAGCTTCATGGACATCTGTTCTTTTAAGGCATTGCTGGATAACGTGCACGAAGATTAAAAGTGATAAGTCTTAAGAGTTCTGAGAAACATCTCAAACTAGTCATGTAAGCTGCTACCCAGACAACAGCATGCAAGCTAATGAGCCTTTAAAATTATAGCCTTACCGCACAACTAAGAGTTACGTACCTCTGATAACAAAACAAGTTTCTGTAAGCCATGCCAATCATGTAATAGTCACTGCACTCCTCAGAGAGGTTCTCAATAGTTATAACTTCATTTCTGGGATCAAACGGACTGAGAGGCTAATTGGAATGGAAGATGTTCATACTCTTTTGTAAAATCCATTGAACGACTAGCTTCTGTCATCTTCTCCAGCAGATTCCGTATAGTCAGCCAAGTAATTTTGCTATGGCTCAAACGAAATAATATTTTCCATTGTGAATTTGAATTCCAGGAATCCCGTGGGAACACTGAGCAGCAAAGTAAACACACAGTAAACAAACTCTTCACAAAAGTGGGAGTAGGGAGGAAGCTGGTAACCACATGCCAGTTAGTCTCACCCAAATGGCAGGCAAATTAATGAAATCACCATGAAAGGGAAGGATAGTGCGGGATAGTCTTGAATCCAAAAGATTACAGGATCAGAGACCGCATGATTTTTTTTAGGTGGGGATTATCTCAAACAAATCTGAATTCTTCTTGACCAGGCGACCATGGAATTTTGGTCAGAGAACAGTACTGGATGCTGTTTAGTTAGATTTCAGTAAAACCTTTGATAGTTCCACATAGGAAGCTCATTGAAAACATGAGCAGGTTAGGGGTGGGTCCCCAAGATGGTTGACTGAGTTAGAGGCCAGTTGAAGGATAGGCAGCAGAGGGTAGTGGTAACTGGATTTCATTTCCAAGACAAGGGATAGAGCATCAGTGAAGTGCAGAAAGGATTAGTCCTGAGTTCAGGCTCAAGTTTGTATAAATAATATTGTAGAGGCTCTAACAGGAAATTACATGATGGTTAGTGAAGTACTGATGTGCACTAAATAAGAGAGAGAACTTGTGCTGATTGCATCGGATAATCTTCAAGTTGACAAACAGTATGACAGGAGCCTGAAAAATGCTACGGTACAGACAGACAGAAGAAAATAAAAAAAGAGCCGATTAATACCTCTATAGAAATGGTGAGAATTCATCTGCAGAATTGTGTTTAGTTCTGGAGGCTGCATTTCCAAAAAAGATATACCAGAGTACAGGCTGTCCAAAAGAGGATTACCCAAAATGGCCCTGTATGTGCACCATGCCCTCGAGGTAAGACCTGAGGCTCAAAATATTTACTGTAAGCACCAAAGGTATAAATAATGTACATGTAGTAAGCATTTTCTTCTGTAATAAATACATTCCAGAACAAGGGGTCATGACTGTTAGGCTGAAAGGAAGGAGAAGCAGGAATAACATACAAATATATTTATTCAGATAAAAGGTGATAGATATCTGAAATAGCCTCCTAATGGAGGTGGCAGAGGCAAACACTATGAGAACTCAAGGAAATGTGGAATGAGCACCGAGGATCTTTAGCTGTTGGGAGGAGTGAAGATCAAGCAGGATCTGCAGTATTGCAACAGAGAGGGGAAATGGGTAGACTAGAGGGAATAATCTTATATTCTCTATCTGCCATCACAATCTATTTTTCCATGTTATAAAATGCCCACACCCTAATTTCATCTTTTTGCAATGCTGATCTTTAAGTGACTGCAGCTCTCAAGCTATGGCCTCTCTGTTGTAAATACAGAACAACTGCTACAAGTGTAAAAAATGGTAAAATTCATCTCTTTCTGTAGACTAGGAGAGAACATTTTTCACTGCCTAATATACTTCCAGAATGCAGTATCTGTTGGTTAAATAAACCAGCTCAAGAAGAATGCTGAAATCATGCTGGGCTGAAGCCTGCTGTTGACAATGCACAAAGTAATCACTTGACATGAGACTAAGACACAATGAGAATGAAAAAAAAAAAATAATAATTCTTCAGGGTTGTCTGCACTGGCTTGAAATGGCTGCTTCTCTTCTGGCTGCCAGCTCCAAAGCTTCATGTTGACATTACACATCCTGCACTGTAGATCCACCCCCATGCTGCTGCTTGCCCAACAGAATTATCTCCTGCGTCACAGCAGTGGTAGCAGATCTGCTTGCTCTGCAGATCTTCAGGCACCATTTCAATCCCTAATATGTGCAGCAACTTGCTGTGCTACCAGAGATTCTAGACTAGTCCTGTTGCCAGCCTCAACGTTACGTAACTTGGGTTAACCCTTCTGCTAACCAGATGGTCTGTTTCTCCACTTAAGGGACTGAGCTGTTAAAACTTTCTGGTACACTATAACCAGTCATACCCCCATGAAGACTTTACAGCAGTATGTCTGGTTCATCTCCAGCAGAGCTGCTAGAAGTGAACTGACCTAAAAATAGCCAGATGCACCGTGTAGTGTAAAGCCTTGTAAGGTCCCCTAACACTAAATCTTTGCAAGCGAACATTTCTGGTTGCCACTGACCTGATCCCAACTTCACAGAACACTGGTAAGCACTGAAGCATGAACCACATAGGTAGGGATTTTTGAATACAAATCACTGTGTGCAGCTATTGAAGTAATTTCTGGGAAATGCCTACTGAACCTCCACTGCCCACCACTGCATAGTCAGTCTCTTCTGACCCGCAATGCAATAAAATGATCAGATTTAAGGGCAATGCAGTTTTTCTATGTATGGGTGAAACAATGGTGTCTCTCAGAATCCAATACTCAACTGCGAAAGGCAGACATGGAAACCACTGACATACGGATAAGCATTTTATAACTTGTTATCAATACCTTTATGCTTTCTTTGGAGCACTGCAAAAGAGTCATTCCTGAAGAACCCAGTAGTTCAGTAGTAGAAATGAAGAGACTGCTAGGTTTTCCAGAATCTTGTTTATTACTTTTTTTTTTTTTTTCTTTTTTTTTTTTTTTTTAAGTAAATGGAACACAGGATGCTCCTGGAGACTTAATTAAACTGGGCGTTCCATTTGCAAAATGATGAAAAATATTGTTTATATTGTGGGCTGAATTTACTTCAGCTTTCACATGTTGTCACTTTAGTAGGCATGAAGCCTGTTTAATTATGGTTGCATGTACTTAAGAAATCTTTCTAAATTCTCCCATGAGTACACCAGATCTTGCACATAAGCTTTCAAGGTGGACCTGGATTTTAGGGACAATTCCTCAACAAGCCAACACTGTGGTCAAGGCTAGTAAGCTAGCAGAGTTTAATAAAAGTTCAGACAATTTTCAAGAGAAAAGGTCCATTAACCATTATTTAGTCAGATATCTTTAGGGAGTGAGCAGCCTTGGAATGAGCTTTTCTGCTTAGGATCTGATGGGTACTTCAAGTAACCCGAACTGGCCACTGTCGGAGACAGGATGCTGGGCTGACCTAGCATTGGGACTTTTTATGGTCAGTAAATTCATAAATACAATCCTATCCACGCTACCTAGGTACTAAAAGTTAGTTCCCATTTTGTGTCTATGGGAAAAACAACTTAGTACTTCTGGTCTTACTTTAAATTACAGCATTGGTTCTGACAGGTCCTCTTAAATAATATTACTTCGGTGGCAGCCTCTAATCAAGAAATCAAATTGACTATTTCAAAAGATGGTTATGTAGAGTGGAAGTCCCCATTATCGAGTGTTGTAGTTCACTGACAAGTATAGTATCTGAATACCTCAGAAAAAAATACATAGTTTCATTTACTTAAAAATTTTTTAAAAAGCAATGGCCAAAGTACAAGGATCTTTTTTTTTTCATTAAAATAACAGTATTATCACACTGTTACCATAACATTTCAGTATATGGTAATAGCTCCTATAGGAAGTCATTCCAGTATCTGAAACATCATCTACCCAGCAGACATACTAAAAATAGCCAGTCCAACTCTTACAGTCTCAACAGTCCATCTGATATTACAGTACAGTATTAGCAAACCTAAGTAGACATGAACTCTTAAAATAAACATCTCCACAGAGAAGACCATACATCCTGCATGCAGGTCTCCTATACTGCACACAATGAACAATTAGAGACACAAAAGAGATTAACATATTGCTTAATTACTTAAGAGAGCAAATACATTTCATCTTCATTTAAACTAGGAACACATTTGAAACAGACAAAAACTTAAAGATGACCAATCTACTACAGAGACTGTGTAATGGATAGTATTTCATAAAAATCATAATTTGTGCTCATCAATTAACCACCATCCGTGCAAAATTGTACATGTGAGGCCTTAATGGCACAGCAAATTCAGAACAGTTTAAGAGTTTCTCGATCTAGGCCCAGCTTTGGGATACCCCTTGGCTTACAGCTACGACTGGCGTTTGCATACTTTTAGCCTCCCTAAATTTCCTCCAGCTTCTTCCAGAGTCTGCCAGCGGGGGATACCAAGACAAGGAGAAAGGGCGGTAGCACAATCCTTTTTGTGTGAGATAGCACATAAAGCCCGCTTATTCCAGGTAGATCTGACAGCTGGTGTGCTCTGTTCTAGAATGTCTACGAGTGTGCCAAAAGAAACTCTGATTAACGCTGACCTTCTCAGAGCACACAACATACAAGTGCTCTGCTACACAGCGTGCCAGGTCCCAGTCAACGGAATCTGCCCACTGCCTGCCCACGCATGACACCGATGCAGCCTCTCCCCCAGAAACTGAAGACGGAGGACCAACAGAGAAACATAAATTGGCACAAGTTAAGAGATGATATGGATTCAAGTTTCAGACTTGCTGGTGACGCAGTTTATCTGTTATGTCTGAGCATGTCTCCTCTGAATCAAATCTCCAGGTTCCAGAAGGAGGAACAGCTCTGTTTAAAGGTGGTTGGGGAGGGGCGCCAAAGACATCCTGCACTTGGGTGAGAAGAAAAAGGACCCTGGCTCCTATGGCACTCTCGTCCCTCCCAAGAGGGCCAAACAGGGACCGACTTCAATTAATAAGCCGGACACTGAAGCACTGAACTGCATTAATGGGTCTTGCCCTTTCTAATTTATTTCTCCCCCATGCAGATTTATATTGCTTGCTAGATCTTGTTCCCTGAAAAAAAAACAAAAACCCCAAACTAAAGGGATGGGTAGAATGATGAGTCCAAATGAGTCAGAAACAACTGAATCATTCAACTGTTTTGGGAAAGTGATTCATGAAAATTCAAGGTTCTTGTACGTTAGCTCGACCACTATGTAAACTGGTCAGCAGAACCTCTTCTTACAAATCCTAAAGGCAACATTTTCTCCCCCCCCCCCAGTGAAGATTTAAATAGGGTCACCTTGCAGTTAGATGCACAAGTTGGAATTCTTGAAACTGATAAAGTTATAGCAGTACGAAGGAAGCACGAAACAGAGGACATTAAAAATCCTCTTTTCTTCCCCTAGTCTCTCCAGTTAAGAGCTAAACTGACATTCTGCCTACTTTGAGCCATTAACACTGCCTTTCCCAGTGGCTTTCACTAAATGCTAATTAAGGTCCTCGGCAGCCCAACTAGCTTTAAATTAATTAAGGGTCTAGTAGCTGCCCCTGCCTGTGTGTCAAACGGCATTCACCCTGGTGGTCAGGGTTGCAAAAGCTTAATAAATCAGGGACTAAAACAGTGCGTATAATAATCTAGCCCATGTGATCTGCCACCACTTTCATGGCAGATAAATGACTGAACTCGCTTATCTTCTGATTCTGTTGGCGCAGGTACCCAGAAAGCTGTGAACAATTCGGGGAAAACAAAGCAAGCACAGTCTGCCTACCAGGAGGAAACATTTTTCAACCAAGTGATAGTACATTTCAGGTCTAGATTTCTGAAGTTTCACTTTTTGATCATACATTACTACGGTTTCTCAAGCACTAGAAAATGCATTTCTTTTCCTAGGCATCGAAAAACCCCAAAATCCTAGCAATTATTTTTTTAATCAAAAGTAGCAAGAGTGTCACATTAAAACAAAACAAAAGGTGGGAAAAGAGAAGGATTCTGGTTCCCTGGTTGAGCAAAGATTTGTCAGTTGACGAGATTTTGGAAATAAACCCCAAGCAGATATCTGCCCTCAGATTCCATTCTCACCACCAGAAAGCAAGATGTCTTCTTCTGTCACATCTACCCAACTAATTGTATTTTATGTCATGACTACTATACAGTCCTCTTCCTCTTTCTAATGTGCTACCTTCAAAAGTATATTTTGTCTGGCAAATCATGCCATTCCTCCTCCACATCCCCCCACCCAACAATCTTTCTACTAAGAGTGAGTTTCCACTACATAATTATGGAATGCTTTAGTATACTTTTTGTTTCCTCAGCAGCCCTGTCTATTTTTCTAATTGTGCTGATGCTACTGTTTGCTTTTCTGTCAATCTGATCCTTGGATCCTTTCAAGATCCTGACTTCACCTACCAGGACAGAAGCTGGAGCTGCAATTTGCTGCTCCACATTCAAGCTTTTCATTAGTAAGAGGAATAAGACAGTTCAGTGACCCTTTGCTAAAATATGTGAATGTATTTGGAAGCTTTGCATATTTAAAAAATAATCATCTGTCCAATATATTTTGTGTTATTCCACTCCACCTTGATGGATTCTGCATAGCACCCACATGCAGACTTGACTGCTAATAAGTCCCCAAACTTTACAAGAAAAGACACACATTATTTTCTTCCTCAAATTTTTAACATTTAATAAAAGAAACAGCTATTATTTCAAGATAAACTCAATATGATGGGTTTAGCACTACTGCAGCTAAGAATTTCAGTTGTCGTCACAGCTTTGGTCATTACAGATCAATCATTCTGAAAACCTGCCTAGCATTGCTACTGGTTTGGATTCTCTTTCTATCGCTGACCGTGTAAGATTTAAAAACTAGAGAGAGAACAAATCTAGCTCCCAGATATACCATCGTTTGTGTGTCACTGTCAGTAATAACATGCACACTGGATCCCTCGGCCTCCCTCCCACTGCCAACCAAGAAACCACACAACACCATTCACTGGATTTAGATCATAACATAAAAAGTATAATATAACAGGACTCAAGCCCAATATTGCCAGCCGTGGGTGTTAGCTTACATTAAAAAAAAACAAAACAGGCAGTAAGCACTCCTCCGGCATTCCCGCAGCCTCAGGGCAGCCTTGTCAGGTCCCAGTGTGAACCATCCCCAGCCAATCCCGGCTTCCGAGGCCACATTAATGAACCACCATCACCACGTCTCAACTGGAAGGAAAGGCTGGCAAGGCAGCTGGTGACCACACC
Organism: Rhinatrema bivittatum; assembly: GCF_901001135.1. Taxonomy (NCBI): domain Eukaryota; kingdom Metazoa; phylum Chordata; class Amphibia; order Gymnophiona; family Rhinatrematidae; genus Rhinatrema; species Rhinatrema bivittatum. Next base: position 436,844,792 of record NC_042615.1, on the reverse strand, counting down.
ATGCTGCCAGCGCTTTAGGGTAACAACTTCTCATCCAAGTAGGCCTGAACTGACACCAATTCCAAACTAAATATCTGGCCAGTCATGCACTTTAATCAAGCAAGGCTCGGGTCAATTTAACCTGAAGCAAATGCAACACCCAACATGACACGGGGAGGGCAGGAGGGAAACAGGCTCTGAACAGAGAGGGTAAAGGCTTATAAAGGGAATAAGATCCCCACCCAGGAAGGCGCCCTTCCAGAAGTCTGACCAATCCATAAGAACATGCCATACTATGTCAGACCAAGGGTCCATCAAGCCCAGCATCCTGTTTCCAACAGTGGCCAATCCAGGCCATAAGAACCTGGCAAGTACCCAAAAACTAAGTCTATTCCATGCTACCGTTGCTAGTAATAGCGGTGATTATTATCTAAGTCAACTTAATTAATAGCAGGTAATGGACTTCTCCTCCAAGAACTTATCCAATCCTTTTTTAAACACAGCTATACTAACTGCACTAACCATATCTTATGGCAACAAATTCCAGAGTTTAATTGTGCGTTGAGTGAAAAAGAACTTTCTCCGATTAGTTTTAAATGTGCCACATGCTAACTTCATGGAGTGTCCCCTAGTCTTTCTATTATTCGAAAGAGTAAAAAACCAATTCACATCTACCCGTTCTAGACCTCTCATGATTTTAAACACCTCTATCATATCCCCCCTCAGCCATCTCTTCTCCAAGCTGAAAAGTCCTAACCTCTTTAGTCTTTCCTCATAGAGGAGCTGTTCCATTCCCTTTATCATTTTGGTCGCCCTTCTCTGTACCTTCTCCATCGCAATTATATCTTTTTTGAGATGCGGCGACCAGAATTGTACACAGTATTCAAGGTGCGGTCTCACCATGGAGCGATACAGAGGTATTATGACATTTTCTGTTTTATTCACCATTCCCTTTCTAATAATTCCCAACATTCTGTTTATTTTTTGACTGCCGCAGCACACTGAACCAACGATTTCAATGTGTTATCCACTATGACGCCTCGATCTCTTTCTTGGGTAGTAGCACCTAATATGGAACCTAACATTGTGTAACTATAGCATAGGTTATTTTTCCCTATATGCATCACCTTGCACTTGTCCACATTAAATTTCATCTGCCATTTGGATGCCCAATTTTCCATCCTCACAAGGTCTTCCTGCAATTTATCACAATCTGCTTGTGATTTAACTACTCTGAACAATTTTGTATCATCTGCAAATTTGATTACCTCACTTGTCGTATTTCTTTCCAGATCATTTATAAATATATTGAAAAGTAAGGGTCCCAATACAGATCCCTGAGGCACTCCACTGCCCACACCCTTCCACTGAGAAAATTGTCCATTTAATCCTAGTCTCTGTTTTCTATCTTTTAGCCAGTTTGTAATCCACGAAAGGACATCGCCACCTATTCCATGACTTTTTATTTTTCCTAGAAGCTTCTCATGAGGAACTTTGTCAAATGCCTTCTGAAAATCCAAGTACACTACATCTACCGGTTCACCTTTATCCACATGTTTATTAACTCCTTCAAAAAAGTTAAGCAGATTTGTGAGGCAAGACTTGCCTTGGGTAAAGCCATGCTGACTTTGTTCCATTAAACCATGTCTTTCTATATGTTCTGTGATTTTGATGTTTAGAATACTTTCCACTATTTTTCCTGGCACTGAAGTCAGGCTAACCGGTCTGTAGTTTCCCGGATCACCCCTGGAGCCCTTTTTAAATATGGGGGTTACATTAGCTATCCTCCAGTCTTCAGGTACAATGGATTTTTACTAATAGGTCTGAAATTTCATTTTTTAGTTCCTTCAGAACTCTGGGGTGTATACCATCCGGTCCAGGTGATTTACTACTCTTAAGTTTGTCAATCAGGTCTACGACATCTTCTAGGTTCACCGTGATTTGATTCAGTCCATCTGAATCATTACTCATGAAAACCTTCTCCAGTACGGGTACCTCCCCAACATCCTCTTCAGTAAACACCGAAGAAAAGAAATCATTTTATCTTTCCGCGATGGCCTTATCTTCTCTAAGTGCCCCTTTAACCCCTTGATCATCTAACAGTCCAACTGACTCCCTCAAAGGCTTTCTGCTTCAGACATATTTTTAAAAGTTTTTACTGTGAGTTTTTGCCTCTACAGCCAACTTCTTTTCAAATTCTCTCTTAGCCTGTCTTATCAATGTCTGACATTTAACTTGCCAACCCTTATGCATTATCCTATTTTCTTCTGTTGGATCCTTCTTCCAATTTTTGAATGAAGATCTTTTGGCTAAAATAGCTTCTTTCACCTCCCCTTTTAACCATGCCAGTAATCGTTTTGCCTTCTTTCCACCTTTCTTAATGTGTGGAATACATCTGGACTGTGCTTCTAGGATGGTATTTTTTAACAATGACCACGCCTCTTGGACATTTTTTACCTTTGTAGCTGCTCCTTTCAGTTTTTTTCTAACTATTTTTTCTCATTTTATCAAAGTTTCCCTTTTGAAAGTTTAGCACGAGAGCCATGGATTTGCTCTTCCAGTCATTAAATCAAATTTGATCATATTATGATCATTATTGCCAAGCGACCCCCACCACCGTTACCTCTCTCACCAAATCCTGTGCTCCACAGAGAATCCAGGGCTGAGTTGACCCCCCTGGGGGAACAGGAGCATTAGAAACATCTATGCTCATCCTGACTCCCCCACCTTACATTCCCCTCTCACAGGTGCCATACACCTAAAGTACTCAAGGCAGACGGGGGCTGGGCGTCCCCATGTTGTAAACCGCAGGCCGGGACTTCTCCCCCACCCCTGCCTTCAGAGGCACGACCTGAGCATTCTCGACATTTTTCCTTTTTTGAGGGATTTTTATGCATTTGTTATGAAATACATAGTGCAAGCACTGCCTTTTACTTTCACTGCCCGATTAATTGTAAAAGACGACACTCGGTTCCTTACAATTCAATGACTCTGGTACTATAACAACTTCGGCAACTGCTTTTATATGTTAAGGTGCGGGCACTATTTTGGTCTCATTGGAAGAGCCAGAGACGATAGCTATTGCAATGGTAATGGATGATGCAGCTAAACGTTTTGTTCGTCTGAAGTGCCCGTCGGCTGCCAACGATAGAACAAGTAGAATATAAGCAGAGTATAAAAATGACAAGACGCAGAAATGATTATATAAGTAGAATGTATCTTCAACATGCGGTGTCCAAGTTAGAGTGTAGATGCTTAAGCGCTTGCATTGTTTGTTGGAGTGGTTGTTAAAATAAAAAGTATAAAAAAAAATAGAATAACAATTTGCTATTAGATGATGCCTTTCATCCAAACAATTATCAATAAGCTTTGCAATTTAATACTTCGGAAATACGTGGGAAGCATATGTTTGTTATGGAGATGTCACAAAAGCTACGAAAGGGTTAAAGGAAACAGAACAATTCTATTCTTATGACCAACTAACAGTTGGGCAAACTGAGACCAAATAGATAAAGTGGCTTGCTCAGGGTCACAGTGGAAGAAGAGATTTAAAATCTGCATCCCAGTGGTCCCCATGATTTGGGGGTCCACTGGCCTCACCACCAGATCTCCTCAAAGCACTCATCTCTAGTCTGCTGCAGAAGAAAACTGCTTCTTCTGGGTTTGGAAAACAAAGTGACAACCGGGTTGGCAGAAACTAAAATTAGTACATTTGAGACTGCTAGAAGTTTCATATCTGATACAACTAAGACTTGATGTATAGCTAGATAAATATATATAGAGAGGGATCTATTCTCTAGTTATACCACAAAGAGAAGAGTTTTTTTTAAATTAGTGAGTAGATATTTTAATTCCATTTTGGCTCCATTCATTCACATGACAACATACAAATGGACTGTGCAAGGTAATGCACAATGGTAATTATCCATGGGACATCACTTGTTCGGTCCAAAGTTTGGGCTGTAAGAAAAAACAACTGCAGCGCAGGCATATTCAGAAAGACCTTACAATCATCTCCAAGCTGAAATTAAGATTGACACCTTTTTGTTTTACCCTGCTCACTCATTTTTGCAAAAGAGATTTCAAGAAAGGATTTCAAAGGAGGTATCACTCAACACTGTGTATAGTTTATCTGTGCTAAGATCCATGCAGAACAGGCCAATCAAAAACAAATATAAATCTTACAGGCTAAGATTGCATGAAGAATCAGAACTCCTTCTGTCTGAGATATCTTCAGACAAAGAGTCTGCTCTATAAATCCCTTTAAGCTATCTTGACCAGTATCTGTCCCCGGCCCTTCAGACAGATATATAAACTGTGCTGAAGTTTTAACTTCTGTCCTGTTCTCCCAGCTATTCTGGAACATTTTAATTTTCAACAGTGAACTCATCTGGAAAAAATCCCAGACTGAAGTTCAACCATCTGCAATAGTTTGATAACCATCTCTTTACCACCATTTGAAGTTCAACACCTCCTTCCTCAAACCACTCCCTTAATGGATTCCCCGCAAATGTTTGTTTCTATTTGAAATATAAATATATCCTACCCATTTCATTATGCCTCACTGTAGATTTTCCTTGCATGCTTCCCAATGCTGCTATCATCATCATCACTACCTCCTAGCAAAAGCTGACACTTTAAGGCCTAACTGTCCTCGTTTGCTCTTGTTATTGTACGATTGGTTGCAAACATACACAATGAATCATCGATTGTGCACTAAACAGTAGAATATGATCTGGGTGAACTCGAATTTAGCCAAGTCATTTCTTGGTGGATGTATATAGCTTATAACACTCAGACAAACTGTGAATGTAACATTTAGCTAGAACAGATGCAACATCTGACCATTACTTAAAAAAGTAATGATATATCAGACTGGTATATGACCGTGATGTATCTTACACAACTTTGGTAAAAGTCATTAATCAGCTGTGAAAACTGTCAGCTCTACTGGCTCCCTGTTAATGTTAGTAGAGATAGGGGTTTCAAATCCTTACCGCCACATTTCACTGTTTTGATAAGTAATCATTTCTTTTTTAGTTACTAGTTTCTTGCTATACGACTTCAAATTCCATATATTTGTATTTCGCCTGCAACTCTACCTATAAATGCAGTCCTGCTTCTACAGATTTCAAACACTGCAGAACTTATCCTGCTCACAAATACTTGGGATCCTGCCAGGTACTTCTGACCTGGTTTGGAAACAGGATATGGGGTTTGAGGGACCCTTGCTCTGACCCAGTATGACAGTTCTTGTGAAGCATTATCCATTCATCCTCAAGTCCCTCCCCAAATACAGAAACGTGATTGCGAGGAGGGCGGTAACATCCAAAGCTGAAAAGTGTAGCTTTTATTGTCTCTTGGAAATGAGATCTGCATCCTTAATAGTAATTTTCAGTCCATCATCTGTTTTATCGAACCATATATGATTTGATATAGGGATGCTGGATTTTTATAAGCCAATTGTATAGCACAGCCAAGACTGGAGTATCTAGATGATTAGAACCAGCAAGGGGAGAGATTACAGGATTAAATAAATTTAGGCTCAAAATGTTGAACTTTCTTTTCTTTCTTTCTAAATGGAATGCCTACAGTTACTTGGAAAACAGCACAGCAAAGCTGATGGCACTAAGATAATAATGGAGATTATTGGTAGTCATGTGCCCTAGCTTGTTCCAATCACAGAAGGTCCTTGTATTCCATGGTTCGGTAATATAGTGTTAACCTAGTTACCGAATGCAACTGATTGAAGACCTTTTGCTTAACTTTGTTGTCATGAATTTTCTTTACACTTAGGGAAAAATACATATATTACTTATCAGATTAAAATAATTTGTCCCTTCACCGCCTTCTATAAAAAAAAAAAAAATCATTAAAGCTATCTACGGCAGCATTCTCATACTGCAACAAAAAAATGTCCTCAATTTGCAAATGTTCCCTTAGACTGCACGTGGTGTTCATGTGTTTTGTTGTTTGTTAAACAGTGGATTTTGCAGGTCAACTTGTTCTGTCTTTTGTTGAAAGCTTCATGCTGAAGAAAAAAGCATTTTGTTTTCCTGATCAATCTTTCCTAAACTGAGCGTTGTGCTATTATGAGATATTTTAGTACTTCCCACTTCCTTTGGAGGGCTAAAATTAAACTGCCCGTTCCTCCGGGCCCAGCAAAACATATACCAGATGTCCAGGCATCTCGTATGTTGGGCACAATTTTCTTCCAACAGTATCTGCTAGTCTTCTTTCCCTATTGCCAAAAGTGTTCCCTGACTAATTCAAAACTCTTCTTCTTTGGTATGGATGCTTTCCACATATATGCTCTATATGGCTGAAATTTGATAGCACTATCAAAGGAGAAATCCCAAAGGTGTTCTTTTTCCAAAAATGTTTTGGGCTCCAGTCAGTCAAATCGAATGAGCTCACTGTACAGAATAAAATCATGCCTGCTCTGGTTTCTCTGCATGTTGTAGGAAAACCTTTACATTTTTTTACAGCTTTGTTAAATCTTGAATACCAAGAGCAATGCCTTCCAATAACTGGAATATTCAATATTGGTTTATATTTTTTCAGAGGAACACGCTCTACAAACAGTGCTTTATCCATCAGACACATTCCAAGCTAAAGCCAAATCAAACACCGCTTAAACAGTCAACCAAGAATCTTCAGGTTCAATAATAGCCCGCACTTTATAAAATGCCTTTTCCAGAGACAATGGCAAAGCTTTTCCATGGTTCTCTTGAAATACACGGAGGCTTGCAAACATTTCCCAAAACAATTACAACTCTTAACTTCTGCAGTGTGGTAATTCAGCCTTCATAGTTCAGTCATCTGACTGTCTGAACGCACACATTTTCCAGGGCCCTTCCACAAGATGCTACCGTAATGCTTCAGCCTATCCCTGGAGTTCATTCCTGAAAAGAATGACCCGCGTTAGGGCAATGAGAACAGCAGACACCCATTTTATTATCTGAAAGGCGTGGTGCAATATTTAATGCATGACACTGAACCACCTGAGATCTATGCAAAAGCTATAGCATACATATGTTCTTCTGTTATTCGCTTCACAAGGATGCTCACTCAGATTCCAGCACTACAAAGCGATGTATATTCCACTGAGGGATTGATTGACTAAGGCTTTTCTTCCATTCTGTGTCTAGGAGAAAAAAAGCTTAGTGAATCAGGTCCTATTAGTTACCTTAAATCGTTGAATATTTATTTATTATACTTAACTTAAAAATGCTTTTACCTCAAACAGACCAGAAGTTACACAGATCATCCCTTACATCTGGCCATCATCACTGGCACGGACCAGAGATGAAGAGCTTTTTGCTAATATTTTCATTTTTATTACAAAAAACCAACCCACAAAGAAGTATGTTCTTGGAGGCCTTAAAAAAATACTAAATTTTGTTCATACGGCAGGAGTCTGGAGAAGGGGCATAGTTGTAGTTTGCCTGGTTAGCGGGGAGGAGGGGGGCAGGAGGAAAGGGTTAGGGAGGGCATATTAGTGGGGGGAGGTGTCAGGGGGGACCCAATTCAGCACTGGCACTAGCAGCATGGAGGGGAGGCACTGTCTCCCATGCCCCTCCAAACTAAGCCTATGTGGAAGGGTGCCAGAAACTGGACTTTGTCACTGTGTCAGAGAAGACCCTTCATGATATTCTGCAGAAACAAGCCAGCTTCAAAAAAAAAAAGACAAATACAGTATACTGCAGTACACGGACCTTAAGGACACCAGAGCTTTACAAACAACTGCCAGAAAGGACAGAAATTTCAGAATATCTGGAGATGGCAGAAGCCATTCTTCGCCTGGATGGTAAACTGATATTTCAGGGCCAGCTGATGGACAAAGATGAAACTCAAACTGTAGATCTTTGTTGTATGATACTTGCTCTTCACAATAAATGTAGACAAAAGAAATAGATATTTTTCTGCACATTCTACCAATATCTCTCTTTACCAAGATATCACCACCTACAAAATCTCCAGTTTTTTCTGGATGAGATTAGCTACTAGAACTCTCTGCTTCAAATTAAGCAACAGATTAAAAAATGTATCCTCTGTGGAACTTCAAGGGAGAGCTTCCTTGAGGGATGATAGGGATCTGCCCCTCATTACCAGCTGAATAGTCTTATTCATGCACAGTCTGACCCACTGAAAACAGATCCCACTGATTCGTAAAAGTATACATAGCTTGGTCAATCATGCTCCTTAGTTTGTTGTGTCAAGGCTGTCAGTCCGTAAATTAAAACTGTCGAAAGTGGATTACAACATAAACACACAAATTAAAACAGAAAATCAATTACAACAAATAAAACACACATATAATAAAATAAAACAATTACATATAAAACAATACATTGCACATGGTAAGCAGAAACAGATTCTGTCATGCATCATTCAGACAGCGATGTGAGACAGTGTTGCTGTCGGAATCTCAGCAGAATAGAAAGGAGGTAATTTTCAACGTGTTCCATGCGTAAAAATTAGCACATACCTGCGTAAGTAGGCTGTACTTGCGTAATCGATATTTTAGAAAAGTTGAAAGTGCATGTGTACTTTACATTTTGCATGCCAATAGACGTGCATAAAGAAGGGGCAGTCTTGGGCGTTCCAAGGCGGAGCCCAACAGTTTCGCTTGCAGGTTGCTATTTTAAAAAGACGCTTACGTGCAGATATTTGGCGATTTACATGTGCAATTTTACAGCTGCTAATTATCTTGCATAAGATATTAGGTTTGTTTATTGTGTAGCACTGACTGGGTGAGAAGTCTGGGTGAGCTGGGGGGGGGGGGAAGGGGGAGTTCAGCTGAAGAGCCAAGACCATCCTGATGACCTGGAGAAGGAATGGGCAAACTGGTGGAGTAATCGGAAAACTGGTTAATTTCAATTATGTGCACGTTTTAAAATGGCACATTTTACGCGCATAAGTTGGGTCTTTAAGCAAGTTCAACCTTATTTTTGTGTGTACATTTTTAGAATAGGTAAGAAAGGTATGTGCATTCAATGCATTGAAATTCTCGCTTTCAATGCATTGTAGGTATTCGCACATAAACCTTCATAACACACATATATTCTGGGGTAAAGATACATGTATTTTATAATACATATGGGTTATAAAATACTATTGTAGATCTATGCATGGCCATATATGTGCATGTATGCCACCGTGCATATTTGTTTGAAAGTTATCCTCAAAATGTTTATGAATGCATCCTGAAGCTGCTTCACCACTACCCTTCATATATCTAAAATATTAGGTTTATAGATGGAACAGTAATGGAATACACATCTAATGATTCACTGAGATAATTCTGGGTCTCAGAGAGATTGTTATAGTCTTGTTCATTAGATCTGATGAAGGGAAATCTTAACCCCTGGCTGCTACCAGCCTTTTTTATTTAACAAAGTTCTTGTTATTGGTATTTGAAAGAATTCCTATAGTGTTATAGTTTTTATCTGCTTCCATATTAATTTCATGCAGTTATTGATGTTGGATATTATTTGGTGTAAAAAAAAAAATTGTATTGTCTTATTGGTGTTATTACAATATTTGATGTTTCTGTTGCTAACCACCTTGAACGATTTTATTGAATATCGTGGAGTAGAAATATTTAAACAAATGCCAAATTGTAACAAGCCTTCACCTTCACAGCAAATCAAGAGGGTCAAACCTCTATCAGATAGTGCTGCCAGATCCAAATAACCAGTTTGGCAATCTCAGTCACCCAGACTGAAAAATGTAAATGTAAATGTAAAAACACAAAAAAAGTCCAAAAAGAAGCCACCCTTGTAGTGCTCTCCAGTTTGTGACTCCTGATGTCCCTTTCCTCATCACGACATCAGGAAATCATGGACTTCCTCAGGTGAACCCTAACCAGGCATGGCTCAAGGTAAATCCAAATAAAACAATTACTGTTAGTTAGAAAGAATGCAATGTAGAACATCTACCAGATCTCCAAGGCTTTACTCTATTTGCTGATGTGGCTGGAGGCAGACAAATCCAGGGCAGTCTCTCTGATATTCAAAAGGATCCAAGATTACTGCAGGCAGAGGAGTGGCTGTGGGCAGCTGGCAACCAATTACAACAACAATCCACATCCTGTGTTACAATTTCACTGTTCTGTCCTAGCAGCTACCAAAAGCATGAGCAGACTTCACACACTGCTGAAGCAGGGAAGACTACACAAAATAGTGCGCACAGTCCAAAAGGTGGAGCTGGTGGTTTTACAACAAACAGTTTTAAAGAAAACCACCAGAGGTCTGGGCCCCAGACTGCTGCTGCCTCAAGACTACATTATGTAGATCTTGAACATATTTGAAATATTTTTACATTCTTTCCAAAGCAAGTCCCTCACGAAGCAGTTTCAAAAATCTTTACATTGCTCAGCTTTTGAACTGTACAAACACAAATCCAGAAGCTCATTCTCCAGTGCCCCAAGTTCTGTTTTCACAAGTGGTTTGCCCCATTTTGCAGCAATGGCAAAAACAATTCTTTTAAAAAAAAAAAAAAAAGCCCTTGAACTCATCTACGGATATTCTTGACCTTTCAACACTGGTTAGATATTTGTGCTATGCATAAACTCTCCTGCAGATCTTAAGAGCCAGTTACAACACTTGACATAGTTTGCTGGAAATCTCACGGTGCGTTGGGACGGAAGGCGGCTGCTGAATCACCAGTGGCTCCAGCATGCTTAAAATGGGCAAATAATTAGCAGGGAGGAAACAGCAGTATTATTGCCATTGGGCAGGATCTACACATGGCCCGACTTATAATGTTCAAGTCTGGTCATCCCATTGCTACAAAGATACCGAAGAAATCAGAGATTCAAAGACGATCCATCAGTTTCTCCATATTAGAGCTTTAGAGCATTTGTGCCATAGAAAAATAATCTGCAAGGTTCAAAATGTTTACTCTGGAAATCAACTAAGGGGGAGCTATAATAATAGTATGCACGTATCTGGAAAGGCTTTACAACTATTTACCTCAGGGATTGTTTTAGCTACACTCAACAGGAAGAAACAGAGAGGAACTGAAATTTACTAGTAAAAATTCTAATGTACAATCAAGGGAGGCACACTGTACAACAGTCAAACTTCATTAGAAACCAGGATAGACATATCTGCAGCTATTAAATGCATTCATGAGTGCAGATTTATGAGTAATAGAATCCATGGACTGCCTAATGTACTAGTGAAGACATTTGACTTAAGAACATAAGAACATAAGAAATTGCCATGCTGGGTCAGACCAAGGGTCCATCAAGCCCAGCATCCTGTTTCCAACAGAGGCCAAACCAGGCCACAAGTACCTGGCAATTATCCAAACACTAAGAAGATCCCATGCTACTGATGCAATTAATAGCAGTGGCTATTCCCTAAGTAAACTTGATTAATAGCCATTAATGGACTTCTCCTCCAAGAACTTATCCAAACCTTTTTTGAACCCAGCTACACTAACTGCACTAACCACATCCTCTGGCAACAAATTCCAGAGCTTTATAATGCTTTGAGTGAAAAAGAATTTTCTCCGATTAGTCTTAAATATGTTACTTGCTAACTTCATGGAGTGCCCCCTAGTCCTTCTATTATTCGAAAGTGTAAATAACCGAGTCACATCTACTCTTTCAAGACCTCTCATGATCTTAAAGACCTCTATCATATCCCCCCTCAGCCGTCTCTTCTCCAAACTGAACAGCCCTAACCTCTTCAGCCTTTCCTCATAGGGGAGCTGTTCCATCCCCTTTATCATTTTGGTTGCCCTTCTCTGTACCTTCTCCATCGCAACTATATCTTTTTTGAAATGCGGCGACCAGAATTATACACAGTATTCAAGGTGTGGTCTTCACCATGGAGCGATATAGAGGCATTATGACATTTACCATTCTATTAACCATTCCCTTCTTAATTATTCCTAACATTCTATTTGCTTTTTTGACTGCTGCAGCACACTGAGCCGACGATTTTAAAGTATTATCCACTATGATGCCTAGATTTGTTTCCTGGGTGGTAGCTCCTAATATGGAACCTAACATCGTGTAACTACAGCAAGGGTTATTTTTCCCTATATGCAACACCTTGCACTTGTCCACATGAAATTTCATCTGAGACTAAGATGGACAAATCATCTTTTTTTCCCCATTTCTCATTAGTATTTTGTATGGAACTCATTGAATGCACCTGAAACACAAAAATGTATATGCTGACAACTCATAAAAAAAGAAAAAGAAGACCACATAGATTATAGATATATATGGAGAAAGAGCAAGGGGGGAGATTCTTGCACACTAGTTTCACAAAAATATACTGAGGTAACATTAATGGTACCTGTAACACCGAGGTGACACATACAAATTTGGTCTGTTTCTAGAACAATCCATGTGTCTTCTCCTTCCTTCCACACATACATACATATTAATAGAATGCATCTCATGATTTCTGAACAAATGACTAACCAAACATTAAGACAAGCTTCAAAACTAAAAACAATACACCAATAAACTTCAGATGATTAGACTTGCAATGGAATTTATTTTTACTAATTAAGTAATAATAAATGTACTTATTGACTGCCCTTCAAACCCTATAGGGGACGCCAAGGCAGTATACAACCATAAAAATGCAATAATGACATGCCAGCCAATGAAAAAATTCACAGATACAGAAAATACAAATAGTATTGTATACAAAAAAACCCAAATGCTAACTCCATATTTATCTTTATTAAAGGTTTATTAATCACTTATGCGGTCAGGCTCTAAGTGATGTACAAGTGAACAGATATATAATAATAAAACGAATAAAACAAAATAAAAACATAAAATATAAAAAGCAATAATAAAACATCATAAACAAAATTGCATAAAACAAAGACAAAATACATACAAAAAGCAGCAACACAATAAAATATCAGCTCTATCCAGCAGACTGCAGCTCATACTCAGCAATCCTGAGTTCATCAATTAGAATGCACTTTAAGCTACGAAGCTGAGCCACAGAAAGCCTGCATTGGCCCCATGAGCAAGTGGGCTCACCAAGGTTTACAAATTTTTGTTCACAGAAACATGCCTACCCCAACAATTTCAATATATCATAAGGCACCTGAGAATCCTCCCTAAAAGGTTAACCTGTAAGTGGGTTCTGAACTACCAAATTAAAGATCAAATGATTTATGTGGAAAATAAGAAGAAATAAAAAAAGCTCTTTCTTGGAGATATTTATAAGAGTATGGCATCACAGACAGACCACCAAGCAATCTACAATACATTCTTTGTCTCCAGCTTTCTCCATTCCATTATGAAACTTGGATTTACATGGCACATCAAAAGAACAAAGAGACAGTGTTAAACACCTGGAAATTGGAGTCATTCAAATTTTGCTTCAGCAACCTTCTCCACAGCTCCTGATTTTCTTGTTAATTAACTAATACTGGGTTTCATATTTTTATAACACACCTAAAATTTCTCTCTCAATTTTCTGATTTCTAGAGTACGGGAAAAAATCATTTCATTCTTTACAAATGCAAGAGCTGATACATCACTACCTGCACAAAGTCATGTAGGACTATCAGCACCATGCAATTTTGCTCCCCAAGTCAGTCCTAACAAGATACAAGATTTATCATGGCAGCACTGCTTCACAATAGCTGGTTATACATTATAATGAGGCTAGCTATTACACTGAGAATTAAATCTCATCTAGATGCAGGCCTGAACAAACACCAGAGACTCAAAAAATCTTACAAATTTATATTCGAAAAATAAAAAACACCGTGCAAGAACATATGATATGCTATACTGGGTCAGACCAAGGGTCCATCAAGCCCAGCATCCTGTTTCCAACAGTGGCCAAACCAGGCCACAAAAACCTGGCAAGAAGATCCCATGCTACTGGTGCGATTAAAAGCAGTGGCTATTCCCTAAGCCAGCTTGATTAATAGCAGTTAATGGCCATCTCCTCCAAGAACTTATCCAAACCCTTTTTGAACCCACCTACACTAACTGCACTAACCACATCCTCTGGCAACAAATTCCAGAGCTTAATTGTGCGTTGAGGGAAAAAGAATTTTCTGCAATTAGTCTTAAGTGTGCTACTTGCTAACTTCATGGAATGCCCCCTAGTCCTTCTATTATCCGAAAGTAAATAACCGCTTCACATCTACTCGTTCAAGACCTCTCATGATCTTAAAGACCTCTATCAAATCCCACCTTAGTCATCTCTTCTCCAAGCTGAACAGCTCTAATCTCTTCAGCCTTTCCTCATAGGGGAGCTGCTCCATCCCCTTTATCATTTTGGTTGCCCTTTTCTGTACCTTCTCCATCGAACTATATCTTTTTTGAGATGCGGTGACCAGAATTGTACAAAGTATTCAAGGTGCGGTCTCACCATGGAGCGATTCAGAGGCATTATGACATTTTCTATATTGTTAACCATAGTTCTCAAGGCCATGTTTAACACGTGCTAGGCCTACCACCTGATTCACATCAACAGAACTGTACTAACAATGCTCTGACACATCTGGTATCATCTGCATTTGCATGAGTTTAGGCCACAATGAGGTATCATAGGGTCAAATCACAATTTAAACCAAAGCTATTTTAGCATTATAAGATCATCATGAACTGGAATGAAATAAGCCTGCAAAGGTTTCTGGTGACTTCTCTGCAGAGCTGCTGCAACATAATATACTTTGTATATAACAATACAAAAAAGACTGTATTTGCCAGTTTTGTTTTTTAAGAGGAGGACTGTTGAATAGACCACTGCAAAGTGTTTATAAAATGGTATTTAACAATCTCTAAACCATCATCAAAACCTGACATCCTTACAGAAAAGGCAGAAGGTTGAGGGTGAGGAACACATGTATGCTATCTCATAAGAACATAAGAAAATGCCATACTGGGTCAGACCAAGGGTCCATCAAGCCCAGCATTCTGTTTCCAACAGTGGCCAATCCAGGCCATAAGAACCTGGCAAGTATCCAAAAACTAAGTCTATTCCATGTAACCATTGCTAATGGCAGTGGCTATTCTCTAAGTGAACTTAATAGCAGGTAATGGACTTCTCCTCCAAGAACTTATCCAATCCTTTTTTAAACACAGCTATACTAACTGCACTAACCACATTCTCTGGCAACAAATTCCAGAGTTTAATTGTGCGTTGAGTAAAAAAGAACTTTCTCCGATTAGTTTTAAATGTGCCCCATGCTAACTTCATGGAGTGCCCCCTAATCTTTCTACTATCCGTAAGAGTAAATAACCGATTCACATCTACCCGTTCTAGACCTCTCATGATTTTAAACACCTCTATCATATCCCCCCTCAGTCGTCTCTTCTCCAAGCTGAAAAGTCCTAACCTCTTTAGTCTTTCCTCATCTCTGGTGAGTTTGATTCAGAACTCCCTCAACTGGAATCTCAGACAGAAGCAAAAAATAAGCCCACTTGCACATGAATTGGAGCATCATTGCAATCACATGTTAAAATATTTCTTAATTCAGTTATCACTCCAAGACATTAAAATCAGCAAAAGTAATGTATATTTTAAAAACGCACACACACACCCAAGAAGATCCAAAAGGAGACCCTTCATCAGCAAATCTTATCCTAGTATGGCTCTCAAGACCTTTCTAGCATCAACTGGCCCATAGATACCTTAGGGCTATTGATCATGCAGGACAAACTTGTATTTACCTACATGCAACCAAACTAATTGAATCAGGTGAGACCTTCATCAAAAATGAGTATTTCCTTATGATATCCAAGATTAGTACTGCCCTATTTTGCCTTCACCTTGTTCTGCTAAATGTCATGATGATATTGGTAGCTTCCTATAAAATGTTGAGCCATCTATGGTTTTCTGGTTTCTTCCTACACAAATGGCATTTGAAAGCCTAAGATGCTCAACCAGAAGGAAGAGTCTAAAAATGTTTCAAGATGGAGTTAAATGTTCTCTGATGTGCTTAGCCTTATGGAGAAAAATAAATCTGAAATTCTGGGGGGGGAAGAAACTTCAAATTTCTTGTAAGAGAAAGTCATCATGAAGAACAACCACAAATTGTAATCAAGAACAAATAAAAAGACCTTAAAAACTGACCAGCATGTGCCAGCAAACCTTCAGTATGAAGAGCATCCATGTTTTCGAGGCATTCCCCAGCTCAGCTTTGTCTACTGGAAGCCTGCTCTCCTCCATTTTCTGGTGGAGCTACAGCATGACATGGCTTACCTGACTCAGATCACTGCTCTCTGCAAAACTGCTGTAGTCACTTCCTCTTACAGATGCAAGCAGCTTCATGAAACAGGAAAAAAAACAGTGGAAAGCCCCAACTTGGAGGTCCTTCCTATTCCAGATTACACCAAATCAACTTTATTTTTAAGGTTTACATATCCTCCAGGCAGGGTTTTCTGGAGATTAAGGGGCAGAATTAGCAGTTACACCGAAAGGAAAGCAAGGTTACTGCAGGAAACAAAAGCCTGGAGAGGGTCTGTGGAGGAGCTTTGTGTTTTGGAGTCTGGACAGAAACCAAGCCAGACAGCTTGCACATAGAGGACAGCGAGATAAAAGAGAGAGAGAGAGAGAGGGAGAAGCAAAAAGCTGCTGCGAGTTCCTTCCTTCCCTCTGCCTGACTGTGAAAAAAAAAAAAAAACCGGACACACACACAGAGTGAGCAACAAAATTAAGGGGGTTTTTTCTTCTCCTAGATTTCCTTATTTTCCCAAATGAGCGCACAGCGTGTGGAATAAACGTTCTCCGCACACGCACGCAGACCACTTGTTCTAAACCTTCAGTTGTGCTAGCTCACTATCTTGCATTTCCTCTCCCTTATTAAAAAAAAAATATATATATATATATATATTAAGCAGCTCCTTCCTCCTCCTTCTCCTCCCACCACCACCAGCACCACAACCACCTCCTCTCTTGTGCCTTCTTCTTCTCCTCCTCCTCCTCCTCTGTGAGACTCCATCCCAGATACTTCTCCCCCTCTTGCCTAATCAGGAAAGCCTTCCTGGGCTTCAATAAATGAATTCATTATTAAAAAATAACAAATAAATAAACAACATCAAGCAAAGAGTTTTTCATTTCAAGAACTTACACAGGGTCTGGGACGTGGCCACAAGCTGCTGCTGATCCTTCTTCAGTTGCTGCTACTGATTCTTTCTCCTGTGTTTTGGTTTTTTTTTTTTTTTAACTGCTGCCGCTCTTTATCTCGATCTGGTGGAGGCTTGCTGGAGCTGTTTCGTGGTCTCAGCCAAGTCTCAGAAATGGAGGATTGCCTTCTCGCCTGCTTTCCTCTTTTTCACTGGCTGCTGCTGCTGCAGATGACCTGAGAGATCCGTATGTGTGTGTGTGTGTGCGCGCCTCTCTCTCTCTCTCTCTCTCTCTCTCTCTCTCACTCACTCACTCTGTGTCTCTCTTTGAATAATGAGCAACTAGAGGGAGGGAGAGAGAAAGAAAGAGGAGGAGGAGGAGGAAGAAGAAGACCTTCTCTACCACAAGGGGGTGCCCAAAGCCTGTTTAACAGCAACAACAACGTGGGAGAAAAATATCTCACACGCACATAGACAAAGGCAGCAAGAGGGTAGCAAGGAAGGAGGACATGCTAATGTGAAGACAATGAGAAGGAGGAAACAGGAGGAAAGTTAAAGCTGGGACATTCGTCTGAGTCACCTCAGAAGAACAAAACAAAGCCAGGCAGAGAAAGGTTGGGAGATAGATAGATAGATAGATATAAAAGAAAGACAAGAAATGGAAAGCAAGCTGTGCAAGGCAAATGAGGTTCCCCAGGCAGATGCTGTAGTCTTCACTGCACTTCAGAGCAGTCTGGTTTGCAGAGAGAAAGAGAGCCAGAGGGAGGTATCAGACTGAGCTTCTCTCCTTTGTCCACTGTTTTCCTTCACCATCCAAAGCTGAAAGCTCACATGTATGTATCCAGATGCATCTTTTTAGCTGCTGTCTCTCAGACAGATCTAAAGGCAATCTGCTCTGAGCAGTAAGGAGCAAACCTTAAGCTGAAGGTGCAGTTACCTAACCAAATCAACCAGTTCAGGAGTTTTCTTAGCTCCTTCCATGTCTTGTTGAAAGCACCATCTGCAAAACACGTAATTAATCATTTCTGCCAAAGATTTTGATCTCACTGCAAAGCAGGTTTCTTGTACCTTCTGAATTTTAAAATAAATGCTAAGAAATACAATGCTCAACATTTTTTTTTTTGAATCAAATTATAAAGTCATCCATCACTTTCGATGCACATCCAGCATGGCTCTCTGCTTCAACGGCATGGGAGAAGACTTATACGTCACGCATATCCAGCATAGCTCCCTGCTTCAACGGCAGGGGAGAAGAAAAACAACCAATAAGGGCTAATAACATAGTCTGGGTAAAACAAATAAGCATGGGTGCAGCTTGCTTATTGCGGCGGCTACTACCCCAAACTAATCAAGCTAGATATTTCACTTGGATGCAGCTCCATCACTGCTCTCTACATTAAAGGTGGGGATGGAAGGGAAATAGAACCAAGAGCTAAGAGAAACAGATAAGTATGAGAGAAAATATGTGTGAAGCTTGCTGGGCAGACTAGATGGGCCATTTGGTCTTCTTCTGCCGTCATTTCTATGTTTCTATGTTTCTATGTTTCTATTTAATATGGTTTTGTGCGCAAATCCCTTTTAATTAATTTCAGTACACTGCACCTTCCAGCGCCTTGTCCGTACTTCATGGCTGATCAATCCAAGCCCTCCAAAGGAACAATCATCAGGGTTCATAAGTCACAATCACAATGTATCAGCAAATGGTAGGCAAGAGAGCAATGTGGAAACATGCAACAAACTGAATTTGCATGTAGTCTGATTTTCTCCAAAGATTCTTCTGACCCTAATGAGCTACTGCTTCTGCAAAGGAATTCTTGTTTCATGCAGAATCAATTACCATGCATGTAATCTAATATAAGCATGAGCAGTGCATCAAAAATCAATACCAGAGTAGAGAGTGAATCACTAAATCCCCAAGTGCTTCTCTTTTTATGATTTAGAGCTTCATCCACCCACTATGGTCCAGACATAATCAGGTCTTATCTCAATCTCACATCCTTAAACTGGACAATGAGTCAGAGACTGAGGCACCATAGGATCATCAGACAGCTCTCTGGTAATTTGTATCCCCTCATTAAGTCCATCTTCCTCCCATTCTGGCTTCAGGCTATGCAGTGGGGGTCTGCAGGAGCCACTGGTCCAAACAACACTATTCTTTTGGCACAATCTAAAAGAAGTCAACAATGTGGGAATAAATGCACACACTTCCTAGCTCCATAGATTCCAGCTCCCCCACCCAGCCCCAGCTGATGAAACAAGCAGGAGCACTCTAGGCAGTGAATCTCAATCCCATCCTGGAGGCACACCTAACTACTCTGGTTTTCATGATATCTATAATGAATATGCAAGCGATAGATTTGCATGCATTGGAGACCCAATGGGTGTAAATATAAATAAATCTCGCACACGCATATTCATGGCTATCCTGAAAACTAGACTGATTAGGAGTTCGAGCCTTGCCTCCATCTAGTCTGTCCCACATTTTGGGCATTTTTGTTCTTAAGCTATTACACAATTTGTGCTGTTTGCTAAGGGTGGGAAAGGCCTGAGTGCATGATACATGCCAGCATGTCATGTACTGAATCTTCTGCCCTTAAATCAGTACATAGTGCGGCAGTACAGACTTGTCTGCTGTACCCCACTAACAAGAATCTTAAGAAGCTCACCAGTCTAGTTGCTTTAAGATGAAAGAACATGATTTCAGAGAGACTTGCAGTGCATGCAAGTCTAACTCGGACATATTCATTGTGGATATCCTGAAATTCTGACTGGCTAGATGTGTCTCGAGGACTGGGTTGAGAACCATTGTACTATTTATTTATTTTATTTATTTAGCATTTTTTATATACCGAGGTATAGCAGAGTTGCCTTCACTCCGGTTTACATTTATAACAACCTGTTACATTTCCTCCCATTTTGTGTCTAGGGGAAAAATGCTTAGTACATCTGTCCCCTTTAAATTTCTCTATGCCTTAGGGACCAAAGATAATCGCAATGATTCCTTTCTCTTTTGAAAGCTGCTATTCATCTTGAGTGCTAAAATGCACTGCCATGTCATCCACCCCTGCTGTGGCTGCAGATATATATAGTTTTTAATGTACAAATTGTGAGACATCAGTGGATCTTCCCTAAGTGCAAAGCGATACACTAAAGCCCTAATTTTCAAAAGGCCACGTGCATAAAATCCGGGAGATACGCGTGTGGCCGGGCCTTGCGTGCACCGAGCACATTTTAGAAACGGTCCGGCCGCACCCGTATCTCCCAGTACGCACAGAAGTGCCAGGCCATGCAAAAGAGGTGGGCCATGGAGCGGGATCTGGGCAGGGTGGGGGCCAACCGGGACAGTGGCCATTAGGCCATGTCCCGGGGAAGCGCGCGACAGCAGCCGGCCGGCACACGGAAGGAGCAGTAAGTATTAAAACAAAAAAAAAATTAGCCTAGATAGGTAGGGGATAGGGTTTCAGGTGGAGAGGAGAAAAGGTAGAAAGGGGGATAGGGAACTGGGGAAGGCACTATTGCATCACCACAAGTTTCTTTAGAAAATCCCCCCCCCCCCGTTGCGCAAGTGAGTCTGAACCCGCCTGCACATGCATGCCGACTATAAAATCGGGTGTGCATGTGCGCATGGGTATCGTATTTTATAACATGCGTGTAATGACGCACGCATGTTATAAAATTGGCGCATCCAGGTGCGCACACCGGGAACAGCATGCACATGGACGCACGCTCATGGATTTTAAAATCGACCCACTTAGGGAAGAGTAACCTGAAATATAGCTACACAATGCAAGGTACCACATTAGAAGTCACCATTTAGGAAAAGGATCTAGGTGTCATCATTGATAACACATGGAAATCTACTGCTCAGTGTGCAGCAGCAGCAGCCTAAAAAGCAGATAGAATG
Organism: Rhinatrema bivittatum; assembly: GCF_901001135.1. Classification (NCBI taxonomy): domain Eukaryota; kingdom Metazoa; phylum Chordata; class Amphibia; order Gymnophiona; family Rhinatrematidae; genus Rhinatrema; species Rhinatrema bivittatum. Next base: position 436,823,832 of record NC_042615.1, on the reverse strand, counting down.
CTAGAAATTATTAGGAAAGGAATGGAGAATAAAATAGAGAATATCATAATGCCTCTGTATCACTCCATGGTGCAGCCTCATCTTGAGTATTGTGTGCAGTTCTGGTCACCACAGCTCAAAAAAGATATAGCAGAATTAGAAAAAGTACAAAGAAGGGTGACCAAAATGGTAAAGGGGAATGGAACAATTCCCCTATGAAGAAAGGCTAAAGAGCTTAGGACTCTTCAGCTTGGAGAAGAGATGGCAGAGGGGAGATATGATAGAGGTCTATAAATTAATGAGTGGAATTTGAACAAGTAAACATTATTCAGTTGTTTACTGTTTCGAAAAATACAAAGACCAGGGGACACACACTGAAGTGACTAGGTAATACATTTAAAACTAATAAGAGAAAATATGTTTTTACTCACTGCATAATTGCCAGTGGATGTGGGGAAAACTATTAGTGTAGCTGTGTTTAAATGGACAAATTCCTGGAGGAAAAGTCCATAACCATTATTAAGGTAGAGTTGTAGAAATCCACTGTTTATTCTTAGGATAAGAAGTTTGGCATCTATCTACCCATTGGGATCCTGCCAAGTACTTGTGACCTGGCTTGGCCACTGTTGGAAACAGGATACTGGACTTGATGGACCTTTGGTCTGACCCAGTATGGCATGTTCTTATGTTCTTATGTTAACATGAAGCGTGATGGATCTTTAAACTACAATCTTTGTACCCCTCTGGCCTCAATTATAAAATTGAATGGTCATTTTTATTAATTACACTGTGTTGTACATTGACAAATGTTGCACTCGGAAGTGGACCCTTGTCCTGGGGCAGTGAAGAGACACCTCCTGATAGGGAACAGAAGGCAACTGCCCCCAGGGGGCGGAGCACTGGAGGAGACAGAGGCCTGGGGGAACTTCACCACTGGAAGCCCGAGGTCCCCCCCGGGAGGAGCCCATAGGGACCCAGGCCACTTGGACTTAGGTAGGCCTTGCAGGGTCTCCTGGGAGAGTAGAAGTCCCATGTGCGCACGGACACAGGGAGAGTGCAATCGGTTCGAGACTGGTGGTCCAATAGAACAAGGAGGATCAGAACCGTGTTGTGATGACACAACAAGGAACAATACCAGAATCTAGGGGTGAAGTCAGACGGGTAAAGGTCAGAGTCCAGAGGTCAGTCCGAGGGATGATCGACAAGGCCGAGGTCAGATACCAGAGGTCAGACGAAGTCACAGGCAGGCCGAGGTCAGAAGGCAGGCAGCAGGCAGATGGGTCAAGGAACAGGTTGAGGTCACAGGCAGGCAGCAGGCAGAAGGACGGGTCAAGAAGCAAACCGAGGTCAGTACCAAGAGACAGTCCAAAGGTACTACATGGGTGTGCACAGGAACAGACAGATGCTGAAACAGCAGGGTGCTAGAACAGGCCTGGAGGATAAGCGTGGTCAATCAGGCAGAGGTCGGGTTCCGGAGGTCAGACGAGGTGACAGGCAAGCCGAGGTCAGATGCCGGTTAAACGAAGAGTTTCTAGAGATGAAGACAATAACAAGAAGCCCAGACAACCTATGCAGGAAGCCAGTTGCAAAGGCAAGCTCTGGTTGTCAGAGCTTGCCTTAAATACTCCCAAGGGAGTGACGTCATCAGAGAGGGCCCAGCAGCCCTAGCACGTCGTGGCCCCTTTAAATCTTGAAGGAAGACGCGCATGCTCGCTAGGGGAGGCCCCAGCCAGAACGGGGCTCGGCGGCAGATAAACCGCGCGAGGTCTGGACGGCGACAGCATTCCTGCCGTGCCGTGTCGTGGGAGAGAGTCCTCTGCACCGCAGGGAAGAGGTGAGAAGAGCCGGCCATGGGCTCCGTGGCCGGGCTTCGTAACAACAAAAGCATCCCGTTTCATGTCCCCTTTCTTTATTTGATTGACTGTGCAGTAATTGCCAGGACACATGTCATGTGATTGGTTAGCAAGTGATTTTTTAGCGCCATTGTTAAATAAGCCTAAATAAGCAATGTGTGGTGTTTTACTAAATACATTCTTCTGTCCTCACCTCCCAGTGTACTGGCTTGGGAGCCTATACAGAAAGTTAAACTTCTTCCTTTTTTAGTTTCCAAAGGTCAGATAGAACTCAGATCGTAATGTCAAAACATTTATTGAATGATAAACAGGTTTGCACTAACTCTGAATGGTCTGGTATTGAAAATGGCCAAAGTGACAGCAGACCTGCTACAGCTGTGATGAGAAACTGAGAGCTCTTTCAAAGCCAGATGACTTCAGCTGTATAGAAAGCTATAACTGCCAGTATATAGCAAAAGCCAGCAGCAGGTGGGAAATAGATGCAAAAGAAAACAAGGTGAAAAGAGAAATGCTTCTAAGAGTCTGCAGAGGATTCAATAGAGTTGCAAGCTTGTCACGAGCCAGTTCCAGTAGAACTTTCAGCAGAAAGTAGGGGTAAATTGGATTATTGGGGCTTCGGGGATGACCTGGTTGGCCAGTGAGTGTAGTCAATTATGTGGTTAGTCTTGGTTGTAGTGGCCGATGCCTATGGGGCCATTGCGAGCAATGCCAGGCCCCAGTCCCGTAGTGAATGCCTCATCTGAGGCTCTTGCTCACTTACTTTTCCCGTGGCGGTAGCTTCCTAAGCTTCCTCTGGTTGTTCTCTCAGATTCCTTCCCCCATCTTCAGCTGCAGTGGGGAGAGAGAGTGCAGTTGCTTCCTCTCCTTGGCTTGGGTTCTGTCTCTTCTTGTGGTAGGACCTCCTATGGCTCTCTCACCGTCTGCTCCATTCCTTCTGCTTCTCTGCCATGAACCCCACTCCCCATGTCCTTGGGCCGCAGCAAAACAACAAAACTGAAGAATATCGAGGCATTGCAGCCTGCCTCCTCCTATGGCAAGGGAGACTTCCTCCTGCAGCTACAGGCAGCCAGCAAGCCCACCAGGACCCTGTTATCCTGGTCTTTGCCTGCATCTCCCTAACCACCAATGCAAGTAAAAATGTTTTAAAAAGTTAGTCACAGGCAGCTGCTATCCCTCAATCCAGGCTGAAATCTGAGCAGATTAGAATTCGAATCACATTGATTTCCCTCAGCCTGACCTCCAAGGGCATTATCTTTGCAATGATGGTGAGATGGTAAATGTAATGTATACCATGCATGTCTCTACCTCTGGTTTCCCTTTGTGTATCATTTTTATTAGTATGCTTTTACTATTATGATTAATGTTTTATATTTCTTGATTTTATTGTTTGTTTTATGAGGAATGGTGATGTTTCTGTTTTTCAGTGTTGTACTGCATACAGTCTAGCTTGTTGCGATTTCCAGTTCATTTTTTGTTTGCACATTTTTATTTATACTTTATGGTCTCTTTACTTTGTATTTGGTGAGAGTCTGTTTGTGTTCTGCTTGTGTGACCAATGTGAGGGATTCTGCTAGCATGTAGGAATCTATAGCAACCTGGCTTGTTCAATTTTCCTAATAGGAGGTGCATTGGTGTTTTAGGGCTTGCTGTAATATTTGCAGTGTTGCCTTTTCATAGGTAGGGTTGTTATCGTTAAAGGCTGGAAGTTAGTGCTATTTTGATATGTGAGGTATAATATATTGTTGTTCCATTTATGCAAAACTTTCCGAGGGCCAAATCTACACCCAATAGGCTAATACCATATGGGTTCCAAATGTCTTTTCTGCAGTATTTTCTGGTAGGCATCACAACAGTGAATATAAATATAATATATACCTCAGAAGACTTTTCTTTGAAAGTCCTTTTGCATGTAAAAGCTATTATAAATGCATAATTTTTAATTGTAGGTGGGGAGGGTGGGATGTGCAAGGCTGTAAGATTCATCTAAGGTTCCTAATGCCCTGACTGCACTGGCTCCATGTGGGAAAGCAGGATTCCATCTTGAGCTTTGTATCAATGGCTGTCCCCAGTCTCTGCTGCAGTAGTTATGTGTGCAGTCTTGGCCATGGCTAAATTTTCTTTTTTATAATCCTAGAGGAATCCAGCAGCAAGGATCACTTCTGGTCTTTTCTTACCTGGAGTAGATAGGCAGAGCAGACCCTGGAGAATCATAGCTGTAAAGGCAACAGACTGTGTAGCACAGTCAATGGGAAGGTGCTGGAGTAGCAGGTGAGGGGGGGGGGGGGGGGGAGAGAAGTGGAGACAAGATACAATCACAAAAAGGGAGGGGGTAAACCATGAGGAAATGACTGTACAGTGTTGGGGAGGCTTCTGTCTGAGGTGACTGCGCTGAGCTCTGAGAAGGGCAGTTGGCTGTGGAACCAGTGAGTCTCCTGAAGAGTGGGGTTACCGAGACGCTGTGGGAAAGGGAAAGGGAGTTGATGCTGCAGGTTGGGGAAGTGCTAGCAGCAACAACAATATTACATAATGATGCAAGAGGCACTCACTAAGGGGGCGGATTTTAAAAGGCCTGCGCGCATATATCCCAGGGCCTCTTAGAAAAATTGTGCAGTGCATGGAAGGCGTGTGAACTCAAGAATGCACACAAATGCCAGGCCTCTTCATAGGGGCTGGGAGGTGCGGGCGGTGGGTGTGGGCCGGGACAACACCATTGTATGCTGTCCCAATGACTCGCGTGCCATTTAGGGATGTGAATCGTTTTTTAACGATTTACATTATCGTCCAATAATTTTAAAATCGTCATTAATCAGTAAGGGACTCGATACAATAGGAATTCCCTTGATTTATCGTGAAAAATTGTTAAATCGAGTACGGGAATTATTTGGGGGGAGGGCGGGAAAACCGGCACACCAAAACAACCCCTAAACACACCCCGACCCTTTAAAACCAATCCTTTACCCTCCCCCACCCTCCCGAACTCCTCCAAAATGTTAAATTACCTGGTGGTCCGGGGGGGGGGGGGGGGCGGTCGGGTCCCGGCGCGATCTCCCGCTCTCGGGCCATTGGCGCCATTTTGGCTACCACTGATAAAAATGGCGCCGATGGCCCAATAAAAAAAAACCCACCCCGACCCTTTACAAATTACCCCTTTGCTTCTCCCACCCTCCCGACCCCCCCAAAAACCTTTTACATGTACCTGGTGGTCTAGCGGGGGGTCCGGGAGCCATCCCTTCAATCATACCCTCGGTGCCGGTGCTGGACTGGTTTCAAAATGGCACCGATTGCCTTTGCCCTCACTATGTCACAGGGAGCGACCGTCGCTCCCTGTGACAAAGTGAGGGCAAAGGCGATCGACTGCCAGTATGGCGCCGGTGCTGGACTGGTTTCAAAATGGCAGTCGATCGCCTTGGCCCTCACTATGTCACAGGGAGCGACCGTCGCTCCCTGTGACATAGTGAGGGCAAAGGCGATCGGTGCCATTTTGAAACCAGTCCAGCACCGGCACCGAGGGTATGATTGAAGGGATGGCTCCCGGACCCCCCGCTAGACCACCAGGTACATGTAAAAGGTTTTTGGGGGGGTCGGGAGGGTGGGAGAAACAAAGGGGTAATTTGTAAAGGGTCGGGGTGGGTTTTTTTTTATCGGGCCATCGGCGCCATTTTTATCAGTGGTAGCCAAAATGGCGCCGATGGCCCGAGAGTGGGAGATCGCGCCGGGACACCCCCCCCCCCCCCCACTGGACCACCAGGTAATTTAACATTTTGGGGGGGGGGTTCGGGAGGGTGGGAGAGCAAAGGGGTCATTTGTAAAGGGTCAGGGTGGGGTATTTTTTATCTGCTCAGGCCTCACTAAAAAATTAACGATGTGAATTGGAATCGGATCCGATTCCAATTCACATCTCTAACGATCCGATTTTTTTCTCCCTCCATCCCAACCTGATCGTTAAAACGATCGGGCACACGATTCACATCTCTAGTGCCATTAGCTGGCCAGCGCTCACAACTTACGACAGCTCTGGGCCTGAAGTAAGTTGCAAAACAAAAATAAATAGGTAGGGTTTAGGGGGTGGGGAGGAGAGGGGAAGAGTGAGGGAGTTTAGGCAGGAGGTTAGGGAACTAGGGAAGGCCCGATTGCGTCGAGTGAGGAAATGGCAAAAGTTGACACCCCCCCCATCCTTGCGCACACCGCCCGCACATGGACCCGCACATGTATGTTTGAAAATCTACCCCTAAGTGAGCACATGAGCAGCAGCACAAAATCAGAATATACATTATGTCTGATCCGTTGGTTGGCAGTGTGGTTGTCTCATCACTTGGCAACTAGTTCAAGAGCTGATTGGTTGGCAACAGTCAGGCAACAGTCAGGAATCCAGGATATATATTCAAGTGAGAAACTGTATCTCAAAATAGATATAGACAGGATGGAAGTGATCCAGAAAAAGGCAACCAAAATGGAGAGGGGTTTGAATTGAAAGTCATATGAGATGAGACCGTAGTACCTGAATATGTATACCCTGGAAGAGAGGAGAGAAAGGTGAGAACAATAGAGACCTTTAAATTCCTGAAAAGTATTAATGATGCACAAGAATCAAACCTTTTCTGAAGGAAAGAAATCTAGAGTTAACGGTCATGATATGAAAATCTGAGGGGATAGACTCAATGTCAGGAAATATTTTTTCATGAAAAGGTTGGTGGATGCATGTAAAGCTCTCCCAAAAGTAGTGGTGAAGACCAGAATGGTAATGAAGTTCAAAAGGGCATGGGATAAACACAGAGGATCCCTAGTAACTAAAGGATGGAAGTGAAGAAAAGAGGTACCTTGCATGGAGTGGCAGTTATTACCCAACAAGAAATTAAAAAGCAAAACAAAAACTTACTGGGCAGACTGGATGGACCACAGGGTGCCAACCAGTTAAATGAATGTAATGGGGACTGCAGGTCAGTTTGCTCATACCTGACCTAGGGTGTGCTTTTCCTCTTAATTATTTAGGAAAAATGTGAAATTTATGTTTGAGATATTTTATCTCTAGGTCACATGATGCTTTTGGAAGCTGTCGAAGCAGGTGCTGCACAGAAAACACACAAGAGTGCCAGGCATATAATCCGTGGGCCTATTTTGAAAAATGCCCTGGGCTATTTTCCTACAATATGCCCCTGGCAGGAAGTGAGGTCTCCCAATGATTCCAAGGGGCAAAAGACCAATAAATGAAGCAAGAGAATACTGACAGAGGGGGAGCAAACATATCCAATCAGAAGCTCACCAACATTTTAACAATAATCAATCAGGAAAGAGAGTACTAACTTGTAGTGACTCTAAGCTAAGCAACGTAAAAGTTGATCCAGGTGGCAATGTAGTAAGCATAGTAAGCATATGTACATATACATTTCAATATGCTGCGGAGGCAGGACATGTATGCTGTTAGTATGTTTAGATCTATGATGTCTGAGTGAATGCATTTTGCAAAGATGTTGGAAAGTCTCTTTTTTTTTGCCCATCCAGTGGTGTATCTTTGGGGATTAATGGTAGTTGATTTTTTTTTTTTAACTTTCTGGTTGGTTTTTAATGCTGTTTATTCAGATTTTGCCATGTTAGATTTGTCCTTTGTTGCTCTTCATGTTTCACGTATTTGTCACTCTTGACGCAGTGTAATGCGAAGCATGGGCCATGTTGGGGGACCTAGCATGTGCATTTGGAATAAAGCTTCTTGTGATCCTTACATTTCAAAGGAAAATCTATTCTTGGACAATCTTTTATTTTGATTTCACACCTCTTCCCTCTACAACAATTTTTTTTAACAGTGTGATCCTTCCACTCCTTTTGTGGCGCTTACAAAAATGTGTGCCACCATGACTGGACCCGGCAAGCTATTTTTTTGAATAATTTTAGCAGGAGGTTTACTCTTCCTGCATTGGCAATGGTTGTAACAGTATTGTGTCCTCAATGGGGATGGGTGACAGCTAAAGCTAGCAATTACAGACAGTAAATTACAATTCACGCAGACTAGAGAGAGATATTTGGAGTAGTAGAAACAAACATCTGCTTTTATTGTATTTGATTTCCACATCAAAAATGTAAAAAAAATTGATCAAAATAAAAAAGAAACTATAAATCAAACTGTACACGTTATTTAGTTTTTTATATATATTACTGTATGTATTCTACTATGAACATTTTCATAAAAATTTTTAATTACACCTCCATAATGATACAATTACATTTTTAGCAAAATCAGGATTGGAAAGATATTTTCATGCATAGATTTACAATGCGCTCATAATTAAGAACTGCTTTATATAATTTTGCATCACAGTCGCTCATTAGCAATGAATTTAAATGATTATTTTGCATGCATAAAACTAAGTGTGAAAAATATCCATTTGAGAAGCAAATAACCAAGCCTAATGTTCTAATAGGGCAAATGGTGTGCACTATCACAAATAACATGCACAGTTTGTCATTTTTAGCAAGCGAGGTGGCCTTGAGCAATTTTGCACTGGCCTCTATGGGCCTCATTTTCCATCTGGATCACATGTGATACCAAAATGGGGGGGAGTCGGCCCCAGAAGGGAGGAGTCGGGGCGTCACCGGGGCCAGCTCTGCGAAATACCGCGGACGACGAAAAGGTAAGGCCCTTTTCGCGTCCGAGTTCGCGCCCAATAGCTACACTTTCTATGGTGGCGCTATTGGGTGCTAAACCAGCAGCAATCGTACCGTGACGGTGCGATCGCTGCCGACTAGCTCAAGCCCGCCCCCCCGTTTCAGACCCCCGCCCCTCATTCCCTAAAGTATTGCAGGCCTGCGATACTTTAGAAAATGAAGCCCTATATCTACTTTCACATTTGCATGCCTGTTTCAGATCGGCAAAGAAAGAGCTTAAAGCAAAACGCCATTGCACCAACAGACCCTATTTTATCTCTCTTGTTTATCCCTTTTTAGTTGCTTCCAAAGTTTTATTAATGTTGCACTGGGAGTGGACCCTTGGCTGGTGCACGATTGGTATGGCCCTCTGGTCGGACCCGGAGAACGCCTGCCACCAGGAGGTGGAGCACAGGAGGAGACAGAGGCTAGCTGCAGCTTTGCCAATAGCAACCCGGGGTTCCCTCAGGTTGAGCCCTTGGTTACCCGGGCTGCCTGGTCTTAGGTTGGCCTCACAGGGTCTCCTAGACAGATAGTTTAAGGGAGTGTCCACCATGAACAAGGGTGCGCGGTCGGTGTCCAGACAGGCAAGACCAGAGGTCGCAGGAGGCCAGAAGAGAGAGTCCGAGTGTATGGTGAGGATCAAGGCCAGAGTATCAGTCCAAAATGGTCAGCCAAAGCAGGGTCGGTAACAGAGGTCAATCCGGGCATAGTCAGGTCAAGCCGAAGGTCAAGTTCCAGGTGGCACTCAAGAATAATCAGAGTTCCAGGCAGAGTTCAGGTCAGACAACAATCAAGAGTAGACGGAGTTACAGGCAGAGGTCAGGTCTGGCAGTGAGCAGGAGTAGTCAGAGGACAGGCAAAGGTCAGTACCGTGAGATCAGTCCGAAGGGTACTACCAGGAATGGAGAGATGAAGGAACAGAAGATGCTGGAACAGGAGACACAGGAGACGCTGGAACAGGAGACACAGGAGATGCTGGATTGGGAGATGCTGGAACAGGAGACGCTGGAACAGAGAGACTGGAACAAGAGACACAGGAGCAAGACACTGGAACGCAGGAAGGCAAATTAGAGACACCAGAGTGTACGACTCGATTGCCAAGGCCCCGAGCTAGGGGCCGGGCTGTGGTATATATATCTTGCACGAGTGACGTCAGATTCGGGCGCCACCCGAGGTCTTCCCACGCTTGGATATTTAAATTGGACAGAGCTCCGCGCGCGTGCGCTAGGGGGCAAGGCTGACGCCGAGGAGGACGCCGAACTCTGGTGCAAGGAGAGCTGCAATGTCGAAGGCCGTGAGGGAACCAGGGACGCCCATGAAGGACGAGGTCGTGGTCGGACAGAGCAGGAACTTGAGGCCGTGCTAGTAGAGGGTCGCACCAGGTAAGCAGGCCCGGCCACAGAGCCAATGCGGATGGGAAGCGCAACAGTACCCCCCTTTCTAGGCCTCCCCCTTATCGGCTTGGGTTTTTCAGGATGGAGGCGGTGGAACTCAGCAAGGAGGTTGTTGTTGTAGATGTGATGGGAGGGCTCCCAGGAGTTCTCCTCTGGTCCGAAGCCCTCCCACCACAGGAGGTACTCCCAGTGGCCTCTGTATTGTGGATGTCAAGAACTTCCTTGACTTGGAGTATGTCCTTAGGTTCAGCCTCAAGTTGAGTGGGAGCGGGAGCTCTACGAGAGGTCCAAGACAACACCAATAGCTTTAGCAGGGAAACATGAAAGGTGTGGTGGATTCCCATGGATGCAGGGAGTCGTAGTTGATAGGTCACAGCACCAATGCGTCGAATTACTGGAAACGGTCCAATAAACCTGGGAGCGAGTCACTGAGAAAGGAGTCTCAGCCTGATGTGCTTGGTACTTAGCCAGACCTTCTGGCCTGGCCGGAACAAGGGTGTGGTGTGATGATGTGCGTTGGTAGAGCGCTTAGCTCACTCAGCGGCCTGGCCCAGCCTTTCTTTGACTTGGCTCCATAAATGTCTTATTGTCTGGGCTGTCAACTGGGTCGCAGATGAAGGCACTGAGAGCGGTACTGCTAGAGGCAGACGTGGCTGGCGACCAAATACCACGGAGAAGGGAGACGCATCTGAGCGAAGGTGACATGAGTATTGTGGGATAACTCAGCCCAGGGTAATAGATTGGACCAGTCATCCTGCTGGTCATTAACGTAAGAACGTAAGAAGGTCTTTAAGGACCTGTTTGTTCTTTCTGCTTGGTGTTTGCCTGGGGGTGATAAGCCGATGTCAAATTCAGATTGATTTCAAACTTTTTGCACAAGGATTTCCAATACTTGGTGGCAAACTGCGGACCTCGATCCAAGATGATCTCTTTGGGTAGCCCGACTAGGCGGAAGATGTTTTTGAGGAAGAGTTTAGCCAGTTTAGGAGCTGAGGGGAGTTTCTGGAGTGGGATGAAGTGCCCCATTTTTGAGAATCAGTCAATAATGACCCAGATGACTGTGTGGCCTTTGGGTGGAGGTAGATCTGTGATGAAGTCAGAGGAGATACTTGACCAGGGTTCTGTTGATGCCGGAAGAGGCTGGAGGAGCCCCCATGGATGGCCAATGGGGGTTTTTGTTGCGCACATATGGGACAGGAGTCCACATAGTTGCGGGAGTCCTTGACCATGTTAGGCCACCAATAGTATCTCCTTAGAATTTCAAGGGTCCAAGCCTGACCGGGATGGCCAGCCAACTTCGAATCGTGAGCCCAGCGAAGGACACATTCACAGAGGCGGCATGGGACCACTGTCTTCCCCGCTGGCACAGTGTTGGTGACTGTGAGGGTTATGCAAGCTGGGTCGATGATGTGCCTAGGGGTGTCAGGCATATCCTCTGGTTCAAGAGAGCGGGAGAGGGCATCTGCTAGAGTGTTCTTGGCTGCAGGACTGTAACGCAGTTCGAAATGGAAGCGCTCAAAGGCCTGTCGGGGATTTAACAACTGAGCTTCCTTGAAGTGCTCGAGATTTTTGTGATCTGTAAAGATCGTGAATTTATGTTGTGCTCCTTCTAACCAGTGACGCCATTCTTGGAGCACTAACTTCACCGCTAGGAGTTCGCAATCCCTGATTGTATAATTTTGCTCCACAGGGGAAAATTTGTGCAAATAGAATGAGCAGGGTACTAAGGCTCCCTTGGAGGAATACTGACTCAGCACTGCCCCTGCCCCAATGGTGGAGGCGTCGACTTCAACGACAAAGGGGCGGTTAGGATCTGGGTGATGTAGACAAGGTCCAGTGCAGAAGGCCTCTTTCAAGGCATGGAAGGCAGATTGAGCCTTGGGACTCCATTCTTTGTGGTTACTACCTTTCCTAGTCATGGCAGTGAGTGGAGCAGCTAGAGTAGAGTAATTAGTGATGAAGTTCCTATAATAGTTTGTAAATCCAAGGAATCTCTGTAGGGCTCAGAGGCCTACAGGTTGAGGTCAATCTTGGATTCCTTGAAGCTTTTCAGGGTCCATGGTAAAACCACGATTGGAAATAATGTACCCCAGAAACGAAAGACGAGTCTGTTCGAAGATGCACTTCTCTAGTTTCGCATAGAGACGGTTGTCCCTGAGACATTAAAGAACTGTCTGAACATGTGACCGGTGGGATTTCAGATCCTTGGAAAAGATCAGTATATCGTCTAGATATACAAAGACAAACTAGTATAGTAGGTCCCGGAAGATATCATTCATCAAGCTTTGAAAGACCGCAGGGGCATTACAAAGTCCGAAGGGCATCACTACGTACTCGTAGTGGCCGTCCCTGGTATTGAAAGCGATCTTCCAAATGTTCTCTGGCTGGATCCTTACAAGCTTTTACACACCTCGGAGATCTAGCTTTGTAAAGATCTGAGCTCCTTGGAGATGATCAAAGAGTTCACTGATGAGTGGCAGAGGATAACGATCCTTGCGGGTTACTGCATTTAGCCCAAGGTAGTCAATACAAGAACGTAGACTGCCATCCTTTTTCTTCATGAAGAAGAAGCCGGCTCCTGCCGGGGAATCGGAGGGTCTTATGAATCTCTTGTCTAGATTCTCTTTAATGTATTCAGACATTGCTTTAGTCTCTGGTAGCAAGAGAGGGTAGGTTCTCCTTTGGGAGGTGTGGTACCTGGTAGGAGCTCAATGGAATAATTAAACTCCCGGAGTGGAGGTAGGATGTCTGCATTATGTTTAGAGAATACATCTTAGAAGTCTGTATATTGAGCAGGCAACCGAGTCAGGATTGTAGAGTTCAAAGTGGTGACCGGTGGAGCCACCTGTCGCAGGCAGCTGTGTTGGCACTGAGGTACCCACTGGATTAACTGTAGGGATTGCCAGTCAAATTGAGGTCCATGCACCTGGAGCCATGTGAGTCCGAGGATTACTGGGTACGTGGAATGCTTCAGAACATATAATAAGATCTCTTCCTCATGGAGGGTTCCCATGGAGAGGCGGAAGGCTATGGTGTGATGAGTGATACGTCCCGGGAGATGCTTTCCCTGGATGGATGCAATCCAGAGGGGTATGTCCAGAGGCTGGAGTGGGATTTGGAGGAGTGTAAAGATCTCGTCCAGGATGAGATTGCCACTCGCCCCGGTGTCTACAAGGGCAGTGGTAGCAAATGATCGTGACTCTCGGGAGAGAGACACAGGAAGTAGTAATTGGGGGCCAGTCAAAATAGCGCCCAAGCTCGGGACCCCCGCCAGGCTCAGACTCTGTAGTTTCCCGGACGAACTGGGCAGGCTTGTAAGAGATGTCCGGATCTGCCGCAGTACAGGCAAAGACCTTCCTTCTTTTGTCAAAGGCACTCTTCAGGGACAAATGCCCATGGTTGATCTGCATCGGCTCCTCTGGTGATGGAGGAGGCGCTGGTAAGGCCTTTAATTGAGGACTGGTTGCATGGACTGGGCGTATGGCAGAAGGCCGAGAAGCCTTTACCTCCTGATGTCTCTGACGAAGGTGATGATCGATTCTTCCAACCAAGGAGATGATATCGTCTAGAGATGTGGGAATCTCGCGAGCAGCCAGCTCATCCTTGAGGGCAGGAGATAAGCCGTCCAGATAGATTGCCCGTAGGCAGTCCTCTTGCCATCCCAGTTCTGTGGCAAGTGTCCTGAATTCTACCGTGAATTCAGTGAGCGAATGTGAGCCTTGACGGAAATGAAGAAGCTAGTGACCCGCAACCGCCTGTCAGCTGGGGTCCTGGAAGGTCCGCTTGAACATGGAGATGAAGTGAGAGAGATGACAGAGGATGTCATCTGAATGTTCCCAAAGTGGGGAAGCCCATGCCAGGGCCTTCCCCTCAAGGTGTGAGAGGATGAAAGTGATCTTGGTATTTTCACTTGGAAACAGCTCAGGCTGTAGTGTGAATTGCATAAAACATTGGTTGAGAAAACCTTAACAGAGGCACAGATCCCCGTTGAAGCAGGGTGGAGCAGGAAGGGCCAGAGATGCCCGTGAGGGTGCGGGTTGAGCCCAATCCCTCGAGTTGGCATTGAGAGAATCCTCTAGTTGAGACCATAGTCTTTCCACAGACAAAGTCAATGCTTCTAGTGTTTGCTGTTGCTCTCGCACATGAGCTGCTAGGCCAGGGATGGCCTGCAAGTCGGGAGACTTTGCCCAGTCTATGGCCTTGGCAACCTGTTGCACTGGGAGTGGACCATTGGCCTGGTGCAGGATTGGTACGGCCCTCCGCTCGGACCCGGAGAGCGCCTGCCACCAGGAGGGGGAGCACAGGAGGAGACAGAGGCTAGCTGGAGCTTCGCCAATAGCACCCCAGGGTTCCCTCAGGTTACCCGGGCCGTCTGGTCTTAGGTGGGCCTCGCTGGGTCTCCTAGAGAGATAGTTCAAGGGAGTGCCCTCCACTAACAAGGGTGCATGGTCGGTGTCCAGACAGGCAAGACCAGAGGTCACAGGAGGCCAGAAGAGAGAGTCTGAATATATGGCGAGGATCAAGGCCAGAGTATCAGTCCAGGATGGTCAGCCAAAGCAGGGTCAGTAACAGAGGTCAATTTGGGCGTAGTCAGGTCAAGCCTAAGGTCAAGTTCCAGGTGGCAGTCAAGAGTAGTCAGAGTTCCAAGCAGAGGTCAGGTCAGACAGCAATCAAGAGTAGTCAGAGTTCCAGGCAGAGGTCAGGTCAGGCAGCAATCAAGAGTAGTCAGAGTTCCAGGCAGAGGTCAGGTCAGGCAGCAATCAAGAGTAGTCAGAGTTCCAGGCAGAGGTCAGGTCAGGCAGCAATCAAGAGTAGTCAGAGTTCCAGGCAGAGGTCAGGTCAGGCAGAGAGCAGGAGTAGTCAGAGAACAGGCAAAGGTCAGTACCATGAGATCAGTCCAAAGGGTACTACCAGGAATGGAGAGACAAAGGAACAGGAGATGCTGGAACTGGAGACACAGGAGATGCTGGAACAGGAGACACAGGAGATGCTGGAACGGGAGATGCTGGAACAGGAGACACAGGAGATGCTGGAACGGGAGATGCTGGAACAGGAGACGCTGGAACAGAGAGACTGGAACAAGAGACACAGGAGCAAGACACTGGAATGCAGGAAGGCAAACTAGAGACACCGGAGTGTATGACCTGATTGCCAAGGCCCCGAGCTAGGGGCCGGGCTGTGGTATATATACCTTGCATGAGTGACGTCAGATTCAGGCGCCGCCCGAGGCCGTCCCACCTTTGGGTCTTTAAATTGGACAGAGCTTTGCAGCCTGGGGGGGCGGGGCCGATGCCGAGGAGGATGCCGAGCCCCGGCACGAGGAGAGCTGTGATGCAGAAGGCCGTGAGGGAGCCAGGGACACCTGTGGAAGACGCGGTTGGGGTCGGACAGAGCAGGAACTAAAGGCCGTGCTAGTAGAGGGTCGCGCCAGGAGAGCAGGCTCGGCCACAGCCAGGAAGTGCAACAATTAGTTATGCAAATAATGTGTGTTTTTGTTTTTATTATATATTTAAGACATTATAGTGAATACTGTGGGTTAATATTTTGATATAAAAGAATAAATATAATGGCAAAAATAAAGGTTAATCTGTGTATCAACTGACATGGAACTAGGTAGACAATACCTGTCTATTTTATTATTTCAACGTATCTAAAATACCCTTCAGTTACAATCCAACAATATTAACATGACAAAACTAAATGTCTGGAATGAATGCCTAAAGTAATGAACTAGGCACTTATAAAACAGGCATCACATTGTTGCAGTCTGGGAATCTGCAGTCCAGGTGTGAACCCTTGAGCCGAACTACCCTGATATCAGAGTAGGTCGGGAGGCGGAGCCACAGGCACAGGTCTTCACCCGGGAACCAGGAACCCCCCAGGAGGAGCCCGTAGGGTCCTAGAACCTTGGGACTTAGGAGCACAGTAAGAGTCTCTATAGGAAAGGCCTGGGCAAGCGTAAGCCACAAAGTCCAGCAGCAGGGAGCAGGAAGGCCCGGCGAGAGCGGGGCAATCAGTTAGAGTCTCTAGCCTGCTGAACAAAGCAGTCAGTGAGCAGGCCCGGGATCTGTGGTAAGCCGCGGAGCGGATCAGACAGGTAACAGGAACAGAGTCTGTAGCGTATCGTAGACTGTGACCAGCTGAGAGCAGGACCGGAGTCAGTAGCATGTAATAGAGCCGGACTGGGCAGTGAGTAGAACGGAGACAAACCCAAGTCAGGCTAGTAGCCAGTAGAAGCAGTCTCAGATGCAGGCAAAAGGTCGGAGGCTGGCGGCAAGCAGGAGCGGAGTCGGGCACCAGCTGAAGTCAATGGCGGGCGGCTGGCAGAGCGGAGTCAGGAACAAGCTGAGGTCGGTGGCAGGCGGCAGGCAGAACGGAGTAGGGAACAAGCTGAGGTCGGTGGCAGGCGGCAGGCAGAACGGAGTCAGGAACAAGCTGAGGTAAACCGGAAAGCAGAACAGCAGAAGCGCAACTAAGAACTACTAACAGTAGTGACCCTCGTTGCAAGGCAATGAGAAGGCAGATGAACGCCGGTTAAATCAGACCTGGGGCGTGGCATGGTTAACCCAGGCGGGGCCAGACTTCCGGTGACCGTGCGTCCATAATGCACGTGTGGCAGCAGCGAAATGACTCAGCAATGGCGGACGCCCCGAAGGCCCAGCGGAGCCGCGGGAGCGGCGTTCCCCCCATCGGAGGTGAGCCCTGAGTACAGTAGATAGAGGGGAAGCGGTGGAGACCGCAACACACATATCCAAGTGGATTTTTGAGAGTAGCATGTCTATTTTGCTGCAAAGCCTTCTTTGGGAAATTGTTCAGCCATCTGGTAGTAGTTACATCTTTTACATATTCAAGGAACTTATTCACTAAAGCCCTAATTTCAAAAAAACCCACACATGCAAAAATTGGGGGATATGTACGTGGCTGGGCCATGCATTCCCCGAGCACATTTTAAAAACGGCCCAGCCATGCGCATACCTCTCAATATGAGCAGAAGTGCTGGGATTGATGAAAGGGGCGGGCCGGGGGTGGAATCTGGGTGGGGAGGGGCGGGGGCCGACCAGGACAGCGGCCATTAAGCCTTGTCCCGGGGAAGCACATGCTGATAGCCTGCCGGTGCAAAGTTACTTCTGCTCCGATGGAGCAGTAAATATTAAAACAAAAAAAATTAGCCTAGCTAGGTAGGGGTTAGGGGTCAGGGAGGAGAAGGAAAAAGGTAGGAAGGGTAGTTAGGGGGATATGGACGTTCTCTCCCAGGGAAATGGAAAAGGCCCTATTGAGTCGCTGTGCGTATGTTTTTAAAATCCTCCCCCCCCCCCCCATTGCACGTGGGAGAGGCCACCTACCTGCACATGCATGCGCAGATATTAAAATCTGGCGTGCATGTGCGCACGGGAATCATATTTTATAACATGAAATGTTATAAAACATGAGTGCACTGATTCACCTCTCATAACGCTTACCGATTCACCTCTCCCGGGTGCCTGATTTAATATTTAAATGTGCTGCTGTGGTAAAAAGGAGGCACTAGGGAAAACTTTGTTTCCCTAGCTTCTCCTCAGCATCGGGTGCCTAGGAAAGGTGGCTGTCAGTGGATTAGGAAGACAGACATCAGTTTTATGAGCATGCACAGCCATGGGATAGGGAACCGGACGCTCATTAATCAAGCGTCCATTTTCCTAAACTGACCACTGGCGACACTTTAAACATTTTTTTTTTTTTGTTTCTGCATTTTTCGGTTCCTCTGACTTAATATCACCACTATATGAAGTTGGAGGAAGTACAGAAAAGCAGTATTTTCTGATTTTCTGTAAACCTTTGGGGCTCCTCAAGAATTAACACCTGTTCCAGGGCAGGCGTTAATTTTTAAGAGTAAAAATTTGTGTCAGATGCACTTTTTTTTTTGGCATCAGGGAGTAATAGCTAGTAGCCTCTTCGACATAAATTTACATGTGATGAGTGATATTAGTGTTGCGCTGGTTTGAACGCACATTTTGAACGTGCTAATACCCTTATTGCATGAGGGGTTTTGGACTCGCTTCCAAAATGCATGTCCAAACACTTGTAAAGCTGTGCGCTTGGCTAAGCGTACTATAATGCATTGGCCTGAAAGTTCCCGACACAGTTCTTAGAGAAGTGTGTGCTAAAGAGGAGCTGCCCAAATGAGGAAGGATCCAAAAAAAGTTTCTGATTGTCAGAAGAGTCAGCCAGAAGCTTATCAGAGTGAGAGAAGCTAGAGAGATATAAAGAGAGCCCCCCTACAGAAATGGTAGATATCCGAGGGAAGAGAGTTTCTGCCCCATGGAGATGATTTGCCTGTGAATGCAGCAAAGTGCAGTTGAAAGAGACCAAGATTTGATTTTTGGACTTTGCTTTGCTGTGTGGTGCACTATAACTGATGTATCAAATATTTTTTACTTTATGTTACCTTCTCATTAATTGTACATGAGAAGGGTGGAGTAAACAGCAGACACATATAGAGCAAATACAACATAACTAATGCATGGCAGACATAAATCACTGGTCAATACATCTCAGCAAGAAGAACTTTTATTGTAAATACAGTCACATCAGTGGTGTACATGGAAATCTTAATTTGTAGTGTGGAACCAAGGACACCGACACGGCTGTGTTTTGCATCAGGGCTGCATCAGGGGGACTGGAGACTTTTCAAATCTTGAAGTGGAAGCTCTCAAATGTAAACGAACGTTTTGACATGACTGTAATTAATAGATGTCTTCACTGTACTTATGCAGGACGACAAGTTCGGGATAACTTCAAAACAGAATTCAAATGTGTAAATACTTATAAGTAAAGTGCATACAAAGGAGATGCAGAGTAAACATATTTCAATGGATTATTAGGGGATCAGGCGCTTACTGTAGGTTGGCAAGGAAAAGCCGATCAAGGTGCGAGAAGAGGAATCAAGTATTTAAAGAATGGGATTCCATTGAGAAGCAGAAAAAGCATAAAACTAAAATGAAAACGCCGACTCTGATATTGAAGATAATTGTTTTAATTCTTTGAAATGGTCAGTACGGCTGTACACAGAATGGAGATGGAGTCGACGTTTTCATTTTAGCTTTTTCTGCTTCTCAATGGATAAGTTCTTAGAGGAGGTCCATTAACTGCTATTAATCAAGTTGACTTAGGGAATAGCCACTGCTATTACTAGCATCAGCTATTACTGGCATCAGTAGCATGGGATCTACTTAGAGTTTGCATATTTGCCAGGTACTTGTAGCCTGAATTGGCCACTGTTGGAAATAGGATGCTGGGCTTGATGGACCCTTATGTTCTTATATAAAGAATTAATTGTATATTCACTTGACTATGCATGAAGCTGCTGAATTATGCATAGGTAAGCCCTTAAAAGCATCAGGGTGCATGCATTGTCAATTGATCATAACTCATCCAAAGGAAGAAGATGACCCATCCGAGTGATGCTTCTCCCCCTGCCTTGCCTGCCTGCATCCTGGGCAGAAGCAACTTGCAGAGCAAAGGGCACAGCAGAGCAGGTCCTGCCCATTGACGGTATCAGAGACTGGAGAGCTGAATGACTCCTGTTGCTTCGGTGACAGAGGCTGTCCTCTCTACCACTGTGGCCAAGAACTGAGAACCCTGACAGCATGTGTCTTTGCAAGTCCCATATTGGTGAGAAATTGTGGGCTCTAATCCAGGTTTAGTAGGATATGAAGTTAAGACTTTTTATCCCTTTACATATGCAAATTCAGGCTACAAGTATGTGATGCTGGCATTAATTCTGCAATCTGGTAAGCACCAGATATCAAGAATGCTTTCATAACTTTTGTTTTCTTATTTATTGTTTCCCTAATGATAAATGCTGTACTGTATTAGTGTCATTACAGTAGCCCCTGAATAAATAAGATTTTCATCAAACAGTTTGGAAAATTCTCTATGCAGATGGACAGGAAAGCTGGCTGGTAAATAAGGAGGTACACCATGTCTCTGAGATGCCAATTATGTCTATTGCATCATTCACTGCTATATATTCTAACTCTCTCATCTTACTTCTTAGACTTCTGGCATTGACATATAGACATTTCAAAATGTGTAGTTTGTATTAACAATCTGCTTTTCCGTTAATAGGGATAATTTGGAATCATTTAGCTCAGGTGATTCTTTACTTATAGGCACATGGACTACTTTTGCTTTTATTGGAACCTTTCTGTTGGAATGCCCTAACTCTCCTGTTTTATTAGTATCCTTTAAAAATATCTTCCTCTGAACTATGCACTGCTGAGCAACTGTCGACTTTCCCCCTTGTTCTAGTTTAAAAGCTGCTCTATCTTCTTTTTACAAGTTAGCACTAGTAGCCTGATTCCACTCTGGTTAAGGTGGAGCCTTTCCTTTCAGAAAAGACTCCCTCTTTCCCTAAAAAGCTGCCCAATTCCTTACAAAACTGAATCCCTCTTCCCTGAACCATCATCTCATCCAAGCATTGAGACTCTGGAGCTCTGCCTGCTTCTGGAGACCTGCACATGGAACAAGGAGCATTTCAGAGAAAGCTACAAAGGAGGTTCTGGATTTCAGCTTTCTACCTAAAAGCCTAAATTTGGCTTCCAGAACCTCCCTCCCACATTTTTCTATGTTGTTGGTGCCCACATGTACCATGACAACCTGAATCCTCCCCAGCAATGTCTAAAATCTTATCTAGGTGACGTGTGAGGTCTGCCACTTTTGCACCAGGTAGGCAAGTTACCAGGCAGTCCTCATGTTCACTAGTCATCCAGCTATCTATATTTCTAATAATTGAATCACCAACTATGATGGCCGACCTAACCCTTCCTTCCTGGGCAGTAGCCCTGGGAGATTTGTCCTCGGTGAGAGAGGATAATCCATCATCTAGAGAGCAGGTCCTTGCTACAGGATCACTTCCTGCTACAACAGGGTGATAATCTCTGACCAGAAGACTTTCCTGATCCAAGGCAGGATCAGGGCTGCCAGATTGTAGTTGGGATTTAACTACAATGTCCCTGAAGGTTTCATCTATATACCTCTTTGTCAGCCTCAGCTCATCTAGATCTGCCACTCTAGCCTCCAGAGATTGGACTCATTTTCTGAGAGCTAGGAGTTATTTACACTGGGTACATACATACAACCTCTCACCAATGAGTAAAAAATCATACATGTGACACTTGATGCAAAAGACTGGAAGGCCCCCCTCTTGCTGCTGAACTACTGCATTCATCTAAATTTTGTTGCGTTCCTAATTAAGTTTAGGTTGCTATAGGAGTAGGAATGTGTACAATTAAAGCCCTTTAAATTTATTGGTGTATTCACTATTAATCTAATAGTGATTTACAAGGGGATGATTAAACTCTCAATTACAGCTGGTGAAATAGTGTGATTTAGATAACAGCCTGATTGATTTTTAATGAGAAAGCGTCTCTTGCCTATAAATCAAGGGATGAGCTGGGATGGGTGAGAGTCGGGTGGGATATAGGGAAAGAGAGTATTTCACCTCTCCTGGAACTCATTTCCAGTAGACATCAGGCAGTGCGATTCTCTTAAGACCTTTAGAAAACTAATTAAAACCTTTCTTTTCAAATTAGCTTTTTTTAGTTAGTTCTTTATTTCTGGTCTGGTTTTATTTATTATTTATTGCTTCCAATACTGTCTTTGTTTTATGAAGTTTTATCAGATTTTATTATGTTATGATTTATTTGCTATTTGCCTTTTATGATATGCTAGAATTGTTTTATTTATTATTTGTTGCCCCCTTAAACTGTTTTTGTTTTATGATGTTTAAATTTGATTTTATTATTATTTTATGATTTACTTGTCATTTGCCTTTTATGATATATTGGCATTGTTTTATCAATGTCATCTTGTACATCGCCTAGGCTTTATAGAGTTAGGTGATTCACAAATTCTGAATAAATGTAAATTTTAAGTCCTAAGATTTCCCAAAGCAATACTTACTGATCCTCTTCAGCCACCAGCAAGATGATCTTCTTCTCTCAATGATCCCACTGGATTGGGGGTTACTGACCTCTTCCCCTGCAATATATCTTGTGCTTCAAGGCAAGTTAGTACTACACAATCCTTTAGGTGATTTAAAACTTTAGTTAGTGAGTTTGAGTGACTTTGTCTCACAAATAAGAACACTCAAAATAGGAGTTGTCTTATCATACATTTGCTCAAGTGCAGGAATACAAACATTTTGGGAAGAGCGTCAGCATTTTCTTCAAAATATATTCCATTGTTTCATACTTCTAGACCCTAGGTACTGTATGTGGACTGTATGTAGGTACTTTATGTGGATTGTATGTAGATACTGTATGTGGACTTACAATCACACATGGTCATTTTTTAAATTCACGTTAGGGCCTTAATATGTGTGAAAAGGCCCTAATGCATGCAATAAGGCCCTAAAGCGTGCGATAAATATTTCAACACAATAGTGTATGCAAATTCTACATTGAGTATGCAAGAAAAGTGGCAGTAGTAGAGTGGCAGACTTGGAGGAGATGAGGCAGACAGAGAGGTATATAGATGAGACCTTCAGGGATATCGTAGCCAAGTCCCAATTCCAGTCTAGCAACCCTCGTGCTGCCTTGGAGGAGAAAGGGCTCTTGATCAGAGAGCATCAACCTGGTGCAACAGGAAATGATCCTGTAGCAAGGACTTGCTCCAGATGGTATATTGTCCTCTCACACCGAGAATGTGCCTTCAAGGGCTACTGCCTAAGAGGGAAGGGTTAGGTCAGCCATCATAGTTGGTGATTCAATTATTAGGAATGTAGACAGCTGGGTGACTGGTGGGCCTGAGGATCATCTGGTAACATGTCTACCTTGTGTGAAGATATTGATAAGAGAGGCTATAAGAGAATTTGAAAAGTATTTGGCCATAGAGGCAAAACTCATAATAAAAACTTTTTAAAATATATCTGAAGCAGAAAGCCTATGAGGGAGTTGGTTGGACCGTTAGATGATCAAGGGGTTAAAGGGGCACTTAGGGAAGAAGGCCATCGCAGAAAGACTAAATGAATTCTTTGCGTCAGTATTTACTGAAGTGGATATTGGGGAGATATTCATTCCGGAGATGGTATTCAAGGGTGATGATTCAGATGAACTGAACCAAATTATGGTGAACCTGGAAGTTGTGGTAGGCCAGACTGAAAAACTGAAGAGTAGTAAATCACCTGGACCAGATAGTATACACCCCAGGGTTCTGAAAGAACTAAAAAATGAAATTTCAGACCTATTTCAGTTAATTCATAACCTATCATTAAAATCATCCATTGTACCTAAAGGTTGGAAGATGGCCAATGTAACACCGATTTTTAACAAGGGCTCTAGGGGTAATCCGGGAAACTATAGACTTGTGAGCCTGAATTCAGTGCCGGGAAAAATCATGAAAATTATTATAAAGAATAAAATCACAAAACATAGAACGGGCACTGTCTATAGCAGGACCGTCTTTATGAAATTAAATGCCCCTGGACTTACACCAAGAACACTGCACCCAGACCTTTAAGAAAAAACTAAAAACTTGGCTATCCACACAAGTCTTTTCATAACTCCTCCTTTGCTACCCCTTGCTTTTCGCCATGGCACTTAACCTTCTCCTATCCAACTATAGATGCCACATTATTATGGTCCTCCCCATAATCTTCCCTCACACTCCCCTTCCCCCCCCCCCCCCCCCCCATAACTTCTCCTCTAGCCTACTTTTCCATAACCTCCTAGCTTATTTATCCCTTAAGTTTATTCTTTTAATTGTAAACACATTGGTTCTGTCTCTAGTCTTTTGCTTCTCTGTTCCTTATACTACCAAGTTCCAGTAATCCCTGTTCCATGTAATTTCTATTTCCTTTTCCAAAGTTCACTTTATACCTGTTCAGCGTAAACCGATGTGATATGCAAATGAATGTCGGTATAAAAAAAGTATTAAATAAATACACATTTAGATAGACATGGTTTAATGGGACACAGCCAGCATGGATTTACCCAAGGGAAGTCTTGCTTCACAAATCTCTTACTTTTTTTGAAGGGATGAATAAACATGTGGACAACGGTGAACTGGTAGATGTGGTGTATTTGGATTTTCAGAAGGCGTTCAACAAAGTCCCGCATGAGAGGCTTCTAAGAAAAGTAAAAAGTCATGGGATAGGAGGCGATGTCCTTTTGTGGATTGCAAGCTGGTTAAAAGACAGGAAACAGAGAGTAGGATTAAATGGTCTGTTTTCACAGTGGAAAATTCTTTTTCACTCAGCGCATAGTTAAGCTCTGGAATTCATTGCCAGTGTAGCTGGGTTTAAAAAAGGTTTGGTTAAGTTCTTAGAGCAAAAATCTATAAACTGCTATTAATTTATTAAGCTATAGTAGCTTGAGATCTATTTAATGTTTGGGTACTTGCCAGGTACCTGTGACTTGGACTGGCCACTTTTGGAAACAGGATACTGGGTTTGATGGACCCTTGGTCTTATCCAGTATGGCAATTCTTATGTTCTTATGTTAGTAGAGTGGGAAGAGTTAATGTAAAGTAGGGTCTCCTATCATCAAATGCATTAGATTAATGCACAATAATGCTAGATTTAATGACAGAAATAACTACACCTACTTTTTTTCGCGGGTGGTACAGGCAAAAAAAATTTGTATCACGAGTTTGTGGCCATTAGCGCAGTTCGTGGCTGTTATCGTGCACAATAAAATGAGGCTTAATAGCAAAAAAAAACACCTACCACTCCCTCCTGGGCCATTAAAAACACCTGTTCCTACATGGCCTGCCTTCCCAGACCCATTATGTTTGTGGAAATTGTACTTGTGAGGGGATATTGGATGCTTGAGGAGGATCGCCACAGCCAACAACAAGAAGAAAGAGAAGAAGAAGAATAACAAAAACAACAACTACCAGAACAGGCAAAAAACATTCCTAACTCTCCTAGCGAAGTCCCTGCACCAGAGCCTGAGTCACTGGCCCTGCAGGAAGAGCATAAGGACCCATGACAGCGCTTGCTATGCAGGTGGCCATGGTGGCGCAGATACAGGGAGTACATTTTTCCTTCATGAACATCTTTGCTGGCATGCCAGAAGAATATGTGTTAAGAAGGTATCGCCTCAACTCTCGGGCTATCCTGGAATTATATGAGGAAATAAGAGGGGATCTGGATCTGGTCATGAAACAGTCTCACGCTATACCTGGCCTTACTAAACTATTGGCTACCCTGCATTTCCAGTCATCCAACTCCTTCCAAACTACAGTAGAGCTTGTCAGAAAAATGGCCCAGAGAACTTTTTCACGCTGTCTGGGCTAGGTCAAAGAAGCAGTATCTGACCGCATTGAGTGCTACATAGCATTCCCTTGGGACAGGCAGAACTTGATAGATATTAAGAGAGACTTTTATGCCAATGCAAGCTTACCAGATGTAATGGGAGCTATTGACTGCACTCACATAGCCATCATCCCACCATGTAACAGGAAGGAGATCTTCTGCAACAGAAAGCTCTTCCATTGATTCCATCAACTTACAAGTGGTCTGAGACACACAACTGCACATCCTTGACATTGTGCCTAGGCACCCTGGGGCCACACATGATTCTTTTATACTTAGGCAGTCTGTGATAGTTGGCTCATAGGTAAGACACATGCTTCTTTCTTTCTTTACTCTCTGACTCTGTGTTTCCATAGACTAGTTGGGACATGGGGGGAGTGGGGGGGGGGGGGGGGGCGCCGCGGGGGTGCTGTGATGAAGATTATAGCATTGCTTAAAAGACCAATGCCTGGTACTGTTAGGTGTACATGCCAGAGCAGCAGGGCTTGGCTTTCTCTCGCCATGCTGGAGAGACCTGCTAATGTTGTGTTACCACATGATGCACTTGCTGCAAAGCTTTGTGAGTGTGCAGCCACTACACACTTTCTAAGGCTTCACTGACTACATTTGTCCTTTCCAAGTCTCACATTTCCAGCAGTAAAAATATAGTATCCACACTGTTGTGAC
The DNA here is from genome assembly GCF_901001135.1 of Rhinatrema bivittatum. Lineage (NCBI taxonomy): Eukaryota > Metazoa > Chordata > Amphibia > Gymnophiona > Rhinatrematidae > Rhinatrema > Rhinatrema bivittatum. The sequence continues at coordinate 436,798,003 of NC_042615.1, read as the reverse complement.
TCCCAGATCATGTGTGGCCGGTTAGTCATCGGTCAGCCAGGATATCAGCCACAGTTTGTCTTGACCATCACACAAGTAAAGCAAAAGCTGTAGCATGCCCATGATTTTGACCACCATCTTCAGTGTGTCAGGTCAGACCAACATGTATCTGGGGAGGGCATACAGTGAGCAGCCAGGAACTTGGACTATCATTCCATGAGGTTGAAGGTTATTGGCTAGGACATGTGTGGCAGCTGTAATGTATAGCTCCAGGGTTTGATGAGGGTTAGAAACTGGTACCCTTTGCTTATTTATAAGCACACAGTTGTTAGGAACACCACAGCCATTCTGGAAGAGCTGACATAGAATAAACAAGTGCTAAACTGTTAATATAGTGTCACCACCAAATATGCCATGGTCTTCGTGTAAGGAAATAGTATTTGAAGTGTAATATAGGTATTAAAAAGATAAATAATAATAGAATAATAAAAATAAATAGTTACCTGTGACTGAAGCAAGAGCGGGACTGTAAAGAAGAGTATAGAAAAGGGAGAGAGGGCTGTGAAAGCCCCAGTGCTATTTGAGGCATGTTTGTTTTGTTTATTTGCTGCTCCAGTGCCTGAGACTGTTGGCAAAGCCGGCAGGACGATGTCTGCTTTGATGCAGATGAGGGGAGGGTGTTGTTTCATTTGTTTGTTTGGGTTGAACGCCCTCTAGCAGGAGGAGGGTCTTATCCTGCCATCTTGTCCTGCCTGAAGCAAGGCACTCCATGCTCTGATGCTGACTGCAGGGAGTGGGTAAGTCCCTGATTTTTGTCTCAGAGGCTGACCGCTGCTGCCACCTTGCTTATTTAAAAAAAAAAAAAAAAAAGGGGGGAAATTGAGAGTGGAGCTATAAAAGGCCCTGATGGAAAAATAAAATGTCTAGGCCTCTGTGCTGATGTAAGTGGTGACATCAGCAGGGCACCCGTAACTCCGAGGGGGGGGGGGGGCTATAGCCGTACCCAGGGCTAACGTGCGTTTGGCTCCCCTGGTTACAAGTGCAATGGTCAGTGATAGCTGAAGGACAGTTTAGAATTTCAGGATCTGAGGCATCGGTTAAGGGCCTGAAGTCAAACTTATCAGAAGTGCTGTAAATGTACTCTGACTTCAAGGGCCTATATAAATTATAATAAGTACTTTTAAGTAATGAAAGAACACTTACACTGATAGGAAAGAATGAATGAATGAGTGAGTGAGTGTTTGTAGGTTCCTGCTAAAGGTGTTGCAGTCCCGGGTCGGCCCCGGGAGCGCCGCCTACCTCGCCGGGCTTCCGGGCCCACTCTGCCCTCCCCGGGCCTCCGGGGACCCTTGCCGCCGCGCTCCCGACGCTTGCGCACCTCGCCCGGGCCTGCATCCTCTTCTGCCGCCACGCTCCCGCTCCGGCGTCTCGCCACGGCTGACTCCGCCCCCTAGGCCGGATCCCAATTTAAAGGGCCAAGCGCGGGGAAACTTGGTTCCTCCCTCGGGTGACGTCAGAAGCTGCAGGGCTACTTAAGCCCTGCAGTCACTGTTCCCAGGGCCTTGCAACGAGGTTCCCAGGTCCTCCCTGTTCCTGTTGCGGAGTTTCCTGTTTGTTCGTGTGCTTCTCCTGGTTCCTGACTCGCTTTGGCTGACATTGATCCTCTGGCTCCTGACTCGGTTTGGCTGACGTTGATTCCCTGGTTCCTGACTCGCTTTGGCTGACATTGATCCTCTGGCTCCTGACTCGGTTTGGCTGACGTTGATTCCCTGGTTCCTGACTCGCTTTGGCTGACATTGATCCTCTGGCTCCTGACTCGGTTTGGCTGATGTTGATTCTCTGGCTCCTGACCCGGATTGGCTGACGGTGACTCTCTGGCTCTCGACCCAGGACTGGTGAACTACGACTCGTTAGGACCCCGTCAAGACTTCGTCTCTGAGGAATCTCCTAAGTCCCAGCGGCCGGGTCCCTACGGGCTCCTCCTGGGGGGACACCGGCTTCCAGGGTGAATCTCCTAAGTCCCAGCGGCCGGACTCTTACGAGCTTCTCTCGGGGGAGTACCGGCTTCCAGGGCAAAGTTCTTCTACTTCCAGGCCAGTCTCACCTCCTCTTCATTCCCCTCTTGAGCCCTTGGTCGCATAGGGCTCTTCGTGGTACCTTCCGCCAGCCATCCTCGAGCCTGCATCTGCCGCCTCCCGGTCGGGACCACTGCTGCGAACCCTCACTGCAGCTCATCCATCGGTTCCAATCGGCCCAAGGGTCCACGAAGCCAACAAAAGGTAAGATGTAATTTAGGGAAGTTTAAATATAAACTTTGTTGCTGTACCTACTGCGTGTTAACATAGCAATTATTAGAATCAATATTAGATTGTGAGTGATTGTGATTGTGATTATTGATGAACTCTGAAAAATTGAGAATTCAGAGTGCTTCCTCAAAGGAAGTGGAGATCACATGAAAGAGACAAGCAAGTTTGCTTACCGTAAACGATGTTTCCATAGACAGCAGGATGAATTAGCCATGCTGTCATGGGATCTGTCAATCAGGCCCAGGAGGCGGAGCTTGTCAAAGCAGAAAACAGAGCTTTGCTCTCTGCGGCTGCGCATGTGTTCCCGTGCAGGAAAGTAACGGAATCTCCTCAGTCTGTGATTAAGCTGTAGTGTAGTCGAAGACTAGGTGACTGCCAGGGAGGAGGGTGGGTCAGCATGGCTAATTCATCCTGCTATCTACGGAAAGATCGTTTACGGTAAGCAAACTTGCTTTTTCCCGTCGATAGCAGGACTGAATTAGCCATGCTGTCATGGGAGTCCCAAGCTCCCGATCACGTCAGTAGTTATATTAGTGTTTGGACGTGATCTTTGACAGTGTGGCAGTCACCATGGACAGGATAATAGAGATTGCAGTATTGCTTGCCCTATCTACGCAACAGTGGCTGTTTGTTGGTCAAGGCAGTAATGAAATGTGAAGGTATGCAGTGATGACCATGTCGCCACCATGCAAATGTCTATGGGTTACACATTACTCAAGTGTGCTAAGGAGGTTGCTACTGCTCTAACTTGGTGAGCTTTAGGAGTAGACTGTAAGAACATAAGAACATAAGAACATAAGAAAATGCCATACTGGGTCAGACCAAGGGTCCATTAAGCCCAGCATTCTGTTTCCAACAGTGGCCAATCCAGGCCATAAGAACCTGGCAAGTACCCAAAAACTAAGTCTATTTCATGTAACCATTACTAATGGCAGTGGCTATTCTCTAAGTGAACTTAATAGCAGGTAATAGACTTCTCCTCCAAGAACTTATCCAATCCTTTTTTAAACACAGCTATACTAACTGCACTAACCACATTCTCTGGCAACAAATTCCAGAGTTTAATTGTGCGTTGAGTAAAAAAGAACTTTCTCCGATTAGTTTTAAATGTGCCCCATGCTAACTTCATGGAGTGCCCCCTAGTCTTTCTACTATCCGAAAGAGTAAATAACCGATTCACATCTACCCGTTCTAGACCTCTCATGATTTTAAACACCTCTATCATATCCCCCCTCAGTCGTCTCTTCTCCAAGCTGAAAAGTCCTAACCTCTTTAGTCTTTCCTCATAGGGGAGTTGTTCCATTCCCCTTATCATTTTGGTAGCCCTTCTCTGTACCTTCTCCATCGCAATTATATCTTTTTTGAGATGCGGCGACCAGAATTGTACACAGTATTCAAGGTGCGGTCTCACCATGGAGCGATACAGAGGCATTATGACATTTTCCGTTTTAGTCACCATTCCTTTTCTAATAATTCCCAACATTCTGTTTGCTTTTTTGACTGCCGCAGCACACTGCACCGACAATTTCAATGTGTTATCCACTATGACACCTAGATCTCTTTCTTGGGTTGTAGCACCTAATATGGAACCCAACATTGTGTAATTATAGCATGGGTTATTTTTCCCTATATGCATCACCTTGCACTTATCCACATTAAATTTCATCTGCCATTTGGATGCCCAATTTTCCAGTCTCACAGGGTCTTCCTGCAATTTATCACAATCTGCTTGTGATTTAACTACTCTGAACAATTTTGTGTCATCTGCAAATTTGATTATCTCACTCGTCGTATTTCTTTCCAGATCATTTATAAATATATTGAACAGTAAGGGTCCCAATACAGATCCCTGAGGCACTCCACTGTCCACTCCCTTCCACTGAGAAAATTGCCCATTTAATCCTACTCTCTGTTTTCTGTCTTTTAGCCAGTTTGCAATCCACGAAAGGACATCGCCACTTATCCCATGACTTTTTACTTTTCCTAGAAGCCTCTCATGAGGAACTTTGTCAAACGCCTTCTGAAAATCCAAGTATACTATATCTACCGGTTCACCTTTATCCACATGTTTATTAACTCCTTCAAAAAAGTGAAGCAGATTTGTGAGGCAAGACTTGCCCTGGGTAAAGCCATGCTGACTTTGTTCCATTAAACCATGTCTTTCTATATGTTCTGTGATTTTGATGTTTAGAACACTTTCCACTATTTTTCCTGGCACTGAAGTCAGGCTAACCGGTCTGTAGTTTCCTGGATCGCCCCTGGAGCCCTTTTTAAATATTGGGGTTACATTTGCTATCCTCCAGTCTTCAGGTACAATGGATGATTTTAATGATAAGTTACAAATTTTTACTAATAGGTCTGAAATTTCATTTTTTAGTTCCTTCAGAACTCTGGGGTGTATACCATCCGGTCCAGGTGATTTACTACTCTTCAGTTTGTCAATCAGGCCTACCACATCTTCTAGGTTCACCGGGATTTGATTCAGTCCATCTGAATCATTACCCATGAAAACCTTCTCCATTACGGGTACCTCCACAACATCCTCTTCAGTAAACACCGAAGCAAAGAAATCATTTAATCTTTCCACGATGGCCTTATCTTCTCTAAGTGCCCCTTTAACCCCTCGATCATCTAACGGTCCAACTGACTCCCTCACAGGCTTTCTGCTTCGGATATATTTAAAAAAGTTTTTACTGTGAGTTTTTGCCTCTACAGCCAACTTCTTTTCAAATTCTCTCTTAGCCTGTCTTATCAATGTCTTACATTTAACTTGCCAATGTTTATGCTTTATCCTATTTTCTTCTGTTGGATCCTTCTTCCAATTTTTGAATGAAGATATTTTGGCTAAAATAGCTTCTTTCGCCTCCCTTTTTAACCATGCCAGTAATCTTTTTGCCTTCTTTCCACCTTTCTTAATGTGTGGAATACATCTGGACTGTGCTTCTAGAATGGTATTTTTTAACAATGACCACGCCTCTTTGACATTTTTTACTTTTGTAGCTGCTCCTTTCAGTTTTTTTCTAACAATTTTTCTCATTTTATCAAAGTTTCCCTTTTGAAAGTTTAGCATGAGAGCCTTGGATTTGCACACTGTTCCTTTTCCAGTCATTAAATCAAATTTGATCATATTATGATCACTATTTCCAAGCGGCCCCACCACCGTTACCTCTCTCACCAAGTCCTGTGCTCCACTGAGAATTAGATCTAAAATTGCTCCCTCTCTCGTCGGTTCCTGAACCAATTGCTCCATAAAGCTATCATTTATTCATCCAGGAACGTTATCTCTCTAGCGTGACCCGATGATACATTTACCCAGTCTATATTGGGGTAATTGAAGTCTCCCATTATTACTGCACTACCAATTTGGTTAGCTTCCCTAATTTCTCTTAGCATTTTACTGTCCATCTCACCATCTTGACCAGGTGGACGGTAGTATACCCCTATCACTGTAGTCTTCCCTGACACACAAGGGATTTCTACCCATAAAGATTCAATTTTGTATTTAGTCTCATGCAGGATGTTTATTCTGTTGGACTCTATGCCATCCCGGACATAAAGCGCCACACCTCCTCCCGAGTGCTCCTCTCTGTCATTGCGATATAATTTGTACCCCGGTATAGCACTGTCCCATTGGTTATCCTCTTTCCACCATGTCTCTGAGATGCCAATTAAGTCTATGTCATCATTTACTGCTAATTAGCAATAAGCACCAAAAAATATTTTTTGGGGAAATTATATTATGTATAGTCAAATCACATGCAATTCCCCCTTAAGAGATTCTTTTTTCGTCAGATCTATCAATTTATTGATGCTCACAAATCGTGAGTCATTTCAATTCAGAAAACACTACTTCACTGGGAGGCAATCGAGCCTGTGTACTGACCCGAACTGACTTCCCGAATAACTACAAAAGAAAAATTTTTTTAAAGGAATGGAGGAAGGGTTTCATATATCTGAGTCTTAAACCCCCACCAGGGTGAACTCAATCCGTGCATGTATAATCATAAACCAAACCTCCTCCGTCCCTTATTTTTTATCTGTTCTTTTTAAACAGTGTGCAACAAACCTACACCCTTATGTGTTACATTTAATAAAAAATCATATTCAAGTCCGAATAGAGCATTCTTCTTTTTTTTAAATATCAAAGACGGATGAACTTCACAAAGGAATTTAAAAGTCCCGACTTATCTGCTGAAAGTTGTCAACTTTCAGCAGATAAGTCGGGACAAAGACGGATGAACTTCACAAAGGAATTTAAAAGTCCCGACTTATCTGCTGAAAGTTGTCAACTTTCAGCAGATAAGTCGGGACTTTTAAATTCCTTTGTGAAGTTCATCCGTCTTTGATATTTAAAAAAAAGAAGAATGCTCTATTCGGACTTGAATATGATTTTTTATTAAATGTAACACATAAGGGTGTAGGTTTGTTGCACACTGTTTAAAAAGAACAGATAAAAAATAAGGGACGGAGGAGGTTTGGTTTATGATTATACATGCACGGATTGAGTTCACCCTGGTGGGGGTTTAAGACTCAGATATATGAAACCCTTCCTCCATTCCTTTAAAAATTTTTTTCTTTTGTAGTTATTCGGGAAGTCAGTTCGGGTCAGTACACAGGCTCGATTGCCTCCCAGTGAAGTAGTGTTTTCTGAATTGAAATGACTCACGATTTGTGAGCATCAATAAATTGATAGATCTGACGAAAAAAGAATCATTTACTGCTATACATTCTAATTCTCCCATCTTACTTCTTAGACTTCTGGCATTAGCATACAAACATTTCAAAGTTTGTTTTTTGTTTGTATTTTTAATTCTGCTTTTTAATTGATAGGGATAAGTTAGAATTTTTTAGGTCAGGTGAGTTTTTAGTTACAGGCACTTGGACTACTTTTCTAATTATTGGAACCTCACTGTCGGGATGCCCTAATTCTAATGCATCATTAGTATCCTTTAAAGATACCTCTCTCCGAACCATGCGCTGCTGAGCGACTGTCGGCTTTCCCCTTTGTTCTAGTTTAAAAGCTGCTCTATCTCCTTTTTAAAGGTTAGCGCCAGCAGTCTGGTTCCACCCTGGTTAAGGTGGAGCCCATCCCTTCGGAAGAGACTCCCCCTTCCCCAAAAGGTTCCCCAGTTCCTAACAAAACTGAATCCCTCTTCCTTGCACCATCGTCTCATCCACGCATTGAGACTCCGGAGCTCTGCCTGCCTCTGGTGACCTGCGCGTGGAACAGGGAGCATTTCAGAGAATGCTACCCTGGAGGTTCTGGATTTAATCTTTCTACCTAAGAGCCTAAATTTGGCTTCCAGAACCTCCCTCCCACATTTTCCTATGTCGTTGGTGCCCACGTGTACCACGACAGCCGGCTCCTCCCCAGCACTGTCTAAAATCCTATCTAGGTGATGCGTGAGGTCCGTCACCTTCGCACCAGGTAGGCATGTTACCAGGCGATCCTCACGCCCACCAGCCACTCAGCTATCTACATTCCTAATAATCGAATCACCAACTATGACGGCCGACCTAACCCTTCCCTCCTTGGCAGTAGGCCTTGGGGAGATATCCTCAGTGCGAAAGGACAATGCATCACCTAGAGAGCAGGTCCTTGCTACAGGATCCTTTCCTGCTACACCTGGTTGGTGCTCTCCCATTATGAGACCTTCTTCCTCCAAGGCAGCACCAGGGCTGCCAGTCTGAAGTTGGGACTTGACTACTTTGTCCCTGAAGGTCTCATCTATATACCTCTCTGTCTGCCTGTAAATGTAAACTCTGTTTGTCATAGCAGAATTTGATGCACTGTGCTATCCAACTGGAGATGGTGCATTTAGCCACTGGTAGTCCAGGTGCCTTTGGGTCAAAGGAGACAAAGAGTTGAGAAACACGGGAGTCCGAGTTTGTTCTTTCTTTGTAGTGTGTTAAAGCTCTTTTACAATCCAGTGTGTGCAGTAGTTTTTCCCTATCATTCGAATGAGGTTTAGGGAAAAACATTGGTAATTCCATTGTCTGATTGAGGTGGAATGGGGTAACTACTTTCGGTAGAAAGGACGGGTGAGTTCGTAGAACTACCTTCTGGTGATGAAATTGCAAGTATGGAGGATAATGGACCAAAGCTTGTAACTCACTAACTCTTCGTGCTGATGTGACTGCAACCAGAAATACCACCTTCTAGATGAGGTATTTAATGTGTGCCGAATCCATGGGTTCAAAGGGATAAAGCATGAGCTGCTCCAGAACTATGTTGAGGTTCCATGGAACTGGAGGTTTGGATACCGGAGTACGAATGTGTGTTAAACCCTTTATGAAACGAGTCAGTAATGGGTGATTGGATATAGGAATGTCATTGATTGGTCTATGATAGGCGCCTATGGCGCTGAGGTGAACTCTGATGGATGATGTTGCTAGACCAGCGACATATAATGTATGAAGATAATCAATGAGCAATTCCGGGGAGCAGTCCAATGGTGGTATACCATTGGAAGTGCACCAGGCAGAGTAACATTTCCATTTATAGCTATAATTTTTCCTGGTTGAGAGTTTCCTCGATTGTAACAAAATGAATTGTGCTGAAGTGGAAACTCCTTGTTCTGTCAGGAGGAGCCTCTCAATCTCCAAGCTGTCAAGTGTAGAGATGAGTGTAGTGGGTGTAGAAGTGTCCCTTGATCTTGGCAGAGAAGATCTTGTCAATTCGGTAATGGAATTGGATCCTTGATGGATAGTCGAAGCAGGAAACTGTACCATGGCTGCCTCGGCCAGGCCGGGGCTATGAGTATCAGTTGAGCTTTGTCCGCTATACACTTCTGAATTGTTCTTGTTATGAGAGGTATGGGAGGAAAGGCATATAGAAGGTCTGTCGTCCATGGAATGAGGAAGGCATCTTGAGCGATCCTGAATTGGCTTGGTTTTATCGATCAGAATTTGGAAACTTGAGCATTGATCTCTGTTGCAAAGAGATCTATCGAAGGTGTCCCCCACTGCAGAAATATGTCTTGGGCTATTTCTGTATTGAGTGTCCATTCGTGGGGATGAAAAATGCGGCTTAGCCTGTCCGCTCTTGTGTTTGCAACTCCCGGTAGGTAAGTTGCTTGCAGATGTATGCAATTCTTGTGAGCGTGCTCAAAGATTGTCAGGGTCTCCTTGCAGAGGGACCATGAACCGGACCCTCCTTGTTTGTTGATATAAAACATCACTACTTGGTTGTCTGTGTAGATCATGACCCTGCGTCCCTTCAGGTGGTTTTGAAAGACTCGCAATGCATTGCGAATCGCTCTGAGTTCCAATAGATTTATTTGTAGATTCTGTTCTGAGAGTGTCCATAACCCTTGGGTTTCGTAAGTCTCGAGGTGTGCACCCCATCCCTTGCGAGACGCATCTGTGGTTAGGACTGCATTGTGAGGAGGGGGGCTGAACAATGCTCCTTTGGACAGGGTAGAGTCTAGGAGCCACCATGCTATATCTTTTTTCATTTCTGTGGTCAGCGATACCTTCTGCGTCAATGGTTGTGAATGCTGTTTCCATTGGCGCTTTAGACCCCATTGTAGGCATCTCATGTGTAGTCTGGTGTTGGGAACCGTGAAATTTGCTGCTGCCATGTGGCCCAGAATTACTAGGACTTGTCTTGCTGACGGTTTGTGCGTATGTTTCAAGGTGTGTAGAAGTTGATGGAAATGTGATATTCTGTCGTCTGGGAGGTATGCTCTGTTGCACGTAGTGTCTAGGTATGCACCTATGAACTGCAACTGTTGTGCTGGTTGTAGGTGTGATTTTTGAAAATTTATCACCAACCCTAGTTCTTGCAAACAGTGTATCACCCGATGGAGGTGATCCAGTAAGATGTTTGGAGTTGAGGCGATTATGAGCCAATCGTCCAGATATGGAAAGATGGTTATACCTTGTTTCCTGAGATGAGCCACCACCACTATCATGCATTTGGTGAAAACTCTGGGTGCAGCCGATAGTCCAAAGGGAAGAACTTTGTACTGGTAGTGTTGATGCCTGTAGCGAAAGCATAGGTAACGCCACGAGGATGGATGGATTGGAATGTGTGTGTAAGCATCCTTCAGGTCGATGGAGCACATCCAATCGTTGGTTTGAATGAGAGGAAGAATTGACTTCAACGATACCATTTTGAATTTCTCCTTGGTGAGAAATTTGTTCAACTCCCTTAGGTCTAGTATGGGGCGAAGGCCCCCCGACTTCTTTGGTATAAGGAAGTACGGGGAATAAAATGCTGCTAAATTGGGGTATGGGTGGATTTGTCGAATTGCTTGTTGTTTGCGAAGTAAAGCAATTTCCTCCCCCAGTTGTGGATGGGAACTGTGAGTCTTGAGTGTGGAAAGATGAGGCAAGATGGGTTTTGTGACAAATTGGAGTTGGTAACCTTGACGTACTATCTCCAGAACCCATTGATCTGATGTTATTCTTTCCCAGGCTTTCAGGCAAGCATGAATTCTGCCTGGAGGAGCTTGATGTTGTGGTGGCGGCTGAATAACTAAAAAGACGAAGTCGCTTTTGCTGCAGCAGTCGGCTGTTGTGTCTGTTGTCTCTGGTTACGTGGTTTACCTCTTCGTTGATTTGATGTATTGTTTTGTGGAGCAGGATGCTGGTAGGAAGGGTATGGCTGGGTACGAAAAGATTGATAAGATCTATAGGGTCTTCTGGCATATGGTTGCCTACGAGTGGATCCCATATAACGACATGTAGTCGAGTAAATAGGATTCGATGTTAGAGATTGTACTGCTAGAGCTTCTTCTTTTAATTTACTTACTGCGTCCTGAAATCTTTCTCCGAACAGGTTATCTCCTGTACATGGGAGGTTTGTTAGTTTCTCGTGCAAGTCGTCACGCATCGAACTTGAACGTAACCATGCTAGTCTTCGGGCAGCAATGGCTGTTGCAGATGCCCTGGATGATGTTTCATGTGCTTCGTAGATTGACCTCAAGAGGTGTCGAGAACACTCTTCCATATCATGAAGAGGCTGAGGTATCTGTTCCGCCACCGAGGAATGTATACCTTTCATAGCTTGCATGCATTCATATAAATATTGTACCATGTAGAACTGATGTTGCATAATTCGTGCAGTTAACATCGAGTTATGGAATATTTTCCTGCCAAACTCATCTAAATATTTGTTGTCTTTTCCCGGTGGAAAAGTGGAATGCAGCTTTGTTTTCTTGAACCTTTGCATCGCCGACTCTACTACAATTGATGCGTGAGGTAATTGTGGTAGAGTGTATAGTGATGCTTTCTTCATACGAAATTTTATGTCTGTTTTCCTGGAAACGGCTGCAATTGTATAAGGCGCTTCCCAGGATTTTTGTAAGACTGAATGCAGGATCTCTTGTGGTGGAAGAGATGTTGGTTCCACTTGAGTATCAAAAATCTTTAGCAGACCAAGGGTTTCTGCTCTAGGGTCTGTTTCTTTTTGGACCTCTAGATGTAGAATGGTACCCATTTTTTCTAGGAATTTTGGGTATGTAAGGTCTTCAGGAGGGGAATACGGCTCCTGTAGTTGGTCCTGCGGATCCGACAGACATCCCACCGATGATGATGGGGATGTTTGTATTGAAGGAGAATCAAAAGATGTATCATGTATATGAGTTGGCGAGGCTGGTTGGTTTATCATGGGAGATGTCGGTGGTTCTGCTGACTGCTCTTCATGAGACTGTGCTTTATGTTTCGTAGCATTATCATCATCAATATTAGTCATTTTGAATGATGATTGCAGCGTCTCGTAAAATCCTGCTAACGATTGAGACAATTGAAAAAATGCTTCTCTTGTGTGAGAGGGCATTACCATACGATTGTCTTGTTGTTGTGGGATACTTGTTTGAGGTGAAGTTATTGGAACTTCCGTTTCCCTTTGTATTTTATTGACTGAAGTATTTCCCAAGTCTTCCGAATCTGAAGAAGTGTTAGAGGAAGAAATTTGTACCACTTCTCTTTTTGAGCAGGTAGTAGATGGAACTTTACGAGATGATTTAGAAGTCGAAGGACTTATCTCCCATGTAGCACTCCTTTTTGTTAATTTTTTAAAATGGGAGTGACTTGAGTACTTATGGTACTCATCAGATGATGAATCAGTATCTGTGGCTTCAGCCTCCGAAGAAGGGCTGTGTGAAGAGTATCGTTTTCGCTTCAACTCTGTCCTTAATTTTTGAGGTGAATAATTATGGTTTATATGCGCAGATTTTGATCTATGCGCTGATTTAGATTTATGCGCGGATATATGTTTACACGCAGATGTAGCGTTATGCACAGGTATGCGCGTATGCACGGTTATAGACTTATGTGCTTGTAGATCTGTGCGCGGAAGTAAATCTGTGCGCGGTTGTAGTTGTATGCGCATATTTTCTTGATCCCGAGCGCACAGGGGTTATCGGCGCCGATGTGTTAGGCGCCGTGCGCATACATTTTTTTGCAGTCGGCGCCGTACGCGCAGGTTTCCCCGGCACCGTGCGTGTATCTGTTCCGCACGGTGGTTTCTTCTGCGCCATGCGCGCCGGAAGCGCTAGGTTGTGCGCAGACTCTGTCTTCGGCGCCGATAGGAGAGTATGCGCAGACGGCGCCGTGGGCGCAGAAGTCGTCGGCGCCGAGGTTTCCTTCTCCGATGAGGTATGTTGCGGCTCTATAGGCTCTGAGGATTTCTGAGAATCCATTAGCCTTCTTCTTTTTGGTTTACCCTTACCTCCTAGAGTGGAGGATTTAGGATCCGACGAGAAAGTTTTCTTTTTTGAAGGAGCTGATGAAGTTAACGGGCCAGGTGATGAGTGAGCCTCCGACGGCTCTCGTGAGGCAAGAAGTTCCTGAAGCCTATAGGCCCTTTGTTTTAATGCTCTAGGTGACATCCTGGAGCAAAACTCACAATCCTCTCGATTGTGATGTGGTCCGAGACATTTGTAACATCGGTCGTGTCTGTCTGTGACCGACATTATTTTACCACAATGGCAGGGTTTAAAACCCGGTTTTGACATTCTAATTCTGTTTTTAAAACTGAGGAGAGATCAGCTCCGCGTGCTATCCCGCTCGCGGAAAAAACAGACTGAGGAGATTCCGTTACTTTCCTGCGCGGGAACACATGCACAGCCGCAGAGAGCAAAGCTCTGTTCTCTGCTTTGACAAGCTCTGCCTCCCGGGCCTAATTGACAGATCCCATGACAGCATGGCTAATTCAGCCCTGCTATCGACGGGAAAATACTCTATCCTGAGGAGTTGTTAAACATACTGTCGGATGACAGAGTAACTGTTAATAGTAACAGTAATAACAATACTTGTTAATGCAAGTACTGAATACGCTGTCATAAAAAAAGAAAAAAAGAAAGTTCTGGGTTCAGTCTTGATATATATATATATATGTGGAAGCCAAGGTCCATGCCTGATATAGAGAATATTTAAATGTAATATGGCAGGAAAAGAAGAATGAATGTCTGATTGACAAAAGTTATTTTATTGTTTTGTGAGCTGTTCTTTCATATAAAAAGAGAAATAGGGTTATGTCATTTTTTTTTTTTTTTACTTAGAAATACAGTATCAATAAGCTGTCAAAGACACTTACATTGAGGGAACACACTGACTAGCTTACGGAAAATCTGGAGTGGTTGTAGGAAGGAAGTTTCTTTTGTTGATTTTGTTAAAGCATAAGTTAGTAGGTTAAAGAAAGAAGAGAATACAGAAAAGAAAGAAGAAGAAACAAGACGATACTGAAAAGAAAGAAGAAAGAAGACGATACTGAAAAAAATAAAGATAAGTGTATGCATACACCAACACTGAATGACATTAACAAAAATAAGAAAACTACAAGGAGACAGGTTTACACAGCATTTAAAAACAGAGAATAGACAAGAAAAAAAACCATTCATATAAAAAAGAAGAATGCTTACGTTTTGGTTCTGGAATACTAAATTCATGTCACATCTGCAATACAAAAAAGTGCACAAAGACTTAGAGCTCTTATTAATTTTATAGATAAGAAAATTAGTTTTAATAAATTTTAAATGGAATGTTAAGTAAAGAGGAGAAAAAAAATAGTACTTATCTGACAAACGTGATTGTAAAAATTTTAGAGTATAGTATAATATGTTGATATCCGTGTTATATGTTGAAACATTTTTCTATTGATATTGAATAACTTGCATAAGAATATAAGATTGCTATAACAACAAATATATTTAAATTCATATAAATAAAAGAAAAAATTGAAGGGTATTTCCTCATTTACTCGCCCTGCCTTTCCCCTCTATCTCCAAGGGATGAGTTCAGGTGGAAGTAATTCCCAAGTAGTCCTGGTCAGATGCCCTGAATGAAAGGAGGGTATTCCTCTTCATCACCCCCACTTGTGAAAGGTAATGCTAACATTGAGGTAACCTTAGACTGTCTTATTACATGTTGTGTCTTGCCATTGATATCTCCAAGTCACCATGGGGTAAATGATGCAGTCATTCTGTGGTTTTGCGCAAGAGATTTGGGATATGGTTGCCAGATCTGGCTTCTCACCCCCGTTGCTATTCCCAACACGCCGGAGATGAGGTACAACAAGGCCTATGTTCAACTCGCTGTGTCACAGAACACACCTTCGGAGTTCTGAAAAGTAGATTCCACTGTTTGTACAAATATAGCAGATATAGTGGAGCTATGATGTGTATTCCATAATTTCACCCTATGCCATGGTCTACCAATAGAGTTACTTCAGAACCTATCCCAGGAGCCACCATGTCCCCCCGCAGAAGCCCAGAACACCATGCTGAGTGGCAGCTAGCTTCACCAAAGCCTCATACATTGCCATTTTGCCTGTTAGCACTCAACTACCCCTTCCCCTTCCATGTAAGAGAGCTGAGCAGAGTGCATCAGCTCTCATCTTGAGAGCTGGTTTTGTGTGTAAAGAAACCACTTAGGCCTAGTTAGCCTTCATCATGACAATTCTGCAATTGACTGTACTAGAAAAAGTATAGTCAAGTAAAGAGAACAACAAATACTGTGGCTGCTCTAAGGTTTCCTGAATGATTGTGTGTAAAACAGCCATGTCTCTACATAGCATTCGTATAGGCCTGCCAACACGGTGTACAGAGCTTGCTCTAGCTTGCAGCGTTTGGCTAGCTGGCCCTACCCCTTGAACACAGTCCTATGTGGGTGACATAGTGGCATTGGTCTGCTGGGACTCCATCAGGCAGGGAACATGGAGGTCACTAGCTCTAGAATTAGGATCAAGCCCAGGTATATCAGAAATGAGAATGTGCATGCCAAAGCTATAGGTTGTTAGTAAAATATTTCTTTCTCAGAGTACACATTTAACTGGATCATTCCATAGTGAACATCCGTATCCTTCAGACGCTATGCACCTGTACATGGGATGCATTGTGTTACCAGGGCTTGTAAAGACACTGATGCCAGCACTGCATCAGCTGTGGCAGAGCAACAGCAGACATTAGAGTGCTCATGTAGCAGGTAAGCAGTTACAACCTTTTCTAAAGTGCAACTCAAGGATACTGTCATTCCTACAATGCTCACAGGTCTTATCAAGCCAACATACTTGTTTATGGTTGGGTGCAGCCATACACAGTTGCACCCTGATCCAGCTACCTAGGCTGTTAACTATCATATCCAGAGAGTCTTGTCTATTGTGGTGACAAGTTGGTTATGTGAGCTTCTCTGGGAGGCTAGACAAAGATGCTGTTCTGACTGTGTGTAGGCAGGATAGGGAATCATATGGTGTCGTGCCTTCACCTCTATTAGAAAGTGACCTCACAATTGTCAAGGTCACAGTATAGTTTCTAAGGACTCTAAGAGTACCCACATGCCTCCTAACCAAATCTTCCCCTCATTTAACCCACTGCAAAGGTGTGTTAGAAGCAATTAGCCTGCTGGACAGGTCACAGGTTGCCTTTGTCAACTATGGAGATGTGACAGAGCTGTATGGCCCTTGGCCCGACCAGCTCAGGGCTAGTCAGCTTGTGCAGCTGTATGTACCTAGAAATTATGCAGAGTTGTGTGTTTGAAATGCTAGCTAGTATCTCTTCCACTCCTTATGCTATCTGTGGGCACCCTTAAAGCACATAGGCTGAGGACTCCTGGAATGAGCAGTGTGCAGAAAGGGCAGAGCCCTGGGTGAGTAATCCATTATCAGGTGGCTTAGGGTTAGAGGCCCTTGCTGGTCCAGATGACAGCTCTGACTTGAGGCCCCCAGGGAAGAGTAGCTGTCCTATAGGCTGTGTCTCATGTGGTGTTTGTCACTGTAACAGTTTGTGGTGAGAAAGGCAGGTGTGCTGATAGTATCTCTAACCTCAGCTCAGTGTCTAGTCTCAAGCCTAGAAAAGGTGTTGTCAGCTGTGGAGCACAGGAGCCTACAAGCTACCTCTATCATAAACCAGCCACAGTGCTAAATGTAGAGGCCTACTGCTCCCCGAGGTCTCATGTGTTGGCCATGATGGCTTATACACTTTCTGTGTTGGTCTCTTGCAAGACATCTATTTACTGCCACCTGAGGTGTTGAGGGGCCCATGTCAGTACCTCAGCCAAAGTATGTCTCATAAATGCCTCTGACAGATACCTTTTACGCATGCAGGTGTAGATAATGCTATGTGGCAAGTAAGGACGCTGACTCCCTCATTAGCAGTTAGGGACCAGGCTGCCACAGATGTCAAAGCTGTTTGTGAACAAACAGTCCAGGAACATATGCATTAGCCATGTGTAGGTGCATGAAGTACAGCTGGTTAATCACTTCCCCACAGATATGTGTGTCAATGTGTGTCTGGGTAAGTGACATGCGGTGTTAGCCTCTGTCAATATAGGGGGGTGATGTTGGACTGGTAGTTCCCTCCCTTACCTCACGACTGCATACCCCTGAGTAGGCAGTGTATGTGTGAGTGAATTAATTTGGCACACACGTGCCTTGGAAAGCAGTGATACAGTGCTTCCACTCTTGACAAGGGCTGCCTCAGAGATATGATAACATGGGCTGGTGTCTGAATGGGTTCACACGCAGTACAATGACATTCGACCCTAGGCCTCTCACTGTTAATACCTTGTGTTGAGAGGGGGTGGAGGGGTGTGTGGCAATTGGCCGATATGCAGTCTCGAATTTTCGGATGAGCTGATATCTGCCTGTAGTGCACACCTAACCCCACTCTCTGCCTCTGAGGCTCTTATACCTAGTGTCTGGAGTGGGCCTTAAAGTCCAGTAACTTGGGGGTGTGCATGGTTCAGCTGCCAGAGGTACCTAGCAGTTTCGGGAGGAGGGGAGCTGTAAAGAAGCTGTCCACTGAATGTGTGGATGCAGGGATGTCGGGAACAAGGAGCAAGAATGGCCCCCTCATGCCATCAATGTTGGGCATATATAGAGAAATGGGTTGGGGGAGGGGCATAGTACTAGCATGCTCCTGATATGTGGGAGGGTGGGTTGTGGGGGAGGGGAGTCAGAGACCTGCCAGCATTCCAATTTTAGGTTCCCCTTTTTCATAACAGTGGCCTTCTTAGCCTCCTTTCTGTAGATCATATCATGGACAGTCTACATCGAAGCTGACACACCCGGACACATCATTTCACACTTACTCTGCCATCTGTATACGCTGGCAAGGTTGGCCTACCTAGATTCATGCATAAGTAGCTCAATATGTTTAATGTGCAAATATAGAATTGGTAGCAACTATCTGTTGTAGAATCTAGAGGACAGGTTTGGCTTAAACAGTTTGTCATTTAACTTATGTAGTAACCAACCTTTCCATTATGCATCGCTGTTTAGTTGCAGGCTGCTGGAAGAGGATGTCAGCTGCTCTGTGACAACTGAGGAGAAGTGAGGGAGTAGTGTCATGTAGAGCAGTGGTTCTCAACCTTTTTTCGGCCGGGACACACCTGACAGATGGTTCTCACATGCGTGACACACTGAACATGTGACCATCACGGGACAAAATGTAAATATACATTCTGCATCCTCAGGAACCACGTCGACCCCCAAAAATGGGTGCAGAGCAGAACTAGGGCATTACCCGTACGGCTCACCATACAAAAAAAAGATATTCTGGATCTGATGACATCTCAGTAAAAGCAAAGCAAACTCTCTTTACTGGCAAGCACAATACCCCTCCTTATGAAAAGACAGTAATTAACCAGGCCCTAAACACTAATACACCTCCTATTGGGAAAACAGAGCAAGCCAAGCTGCTATAGATACCCACTTAGAAATAATTGTAAAACTATACTAATAAATGTTACAAAACAGCTGATGAACGGAATAACATCCAACAATTAAAAACTCATAAAAATTATTAAAAATTGTCTAAATATCAAAATATTTCAAAACAGCAGACACATCACATAACACCCAATAATTAAAATGGCAATCAATCAAGAAAAATAAACTTTAAAAGCTGCCTTTACTTACCCTCTCCAGCAACTCTCCTATTCCTTTCCCTTGCAGACCAATAGCACTCACTAGAAGCAGCAGTGGCTGCTGAAGCTTTGTCCTCACATTCCTCTTCCTTAGGGCCCACAACCAGTCACAACCAGTCTCTGTCTCACACAGACCAGTAACTTCCATAACTAGTATCTCTTCCTCACACACACACCAGTCACCTCCCTGACCAGTCTCTGTCTCTCACACACATGCTGTCACTTACATACAAGCACACACATACTCTGTCACTTACAACCACACACACTACCACTTATGCACCCATTGTACTACACACACAAGCTCTCACTCATGCACCCAAGCACCCATTCTACCACATACACACACACACTGCCACTCATGCAACCAGGCATGCATTCTAACACACACACACACAAAGCTGCCACTCACGCACCCAGGCATGCATTCCAACACACACACACACACACAAAGCTGCCACTCACCACTCAGGCACCCATTCTACCACAGGCACACAAGCTCTCACTCATGCAATCAGGCACCCATTCTAACACACACACACACACAAAGCTGCCACTCATGCACCCAGGCATGCATTCCAACACACACATACATAAAGCTGCCACTCACGCACCCAGGCATGCATTCTAACACACACACACAAAGCTCCCACTCACGCACCCAGGCACCCATTCTACCACAGGCACACAAGCTCTCACTCATGCACCCAGGCACCCATTCTAACACACACACACACACACACACACACACACACACACAAGCTCTTACTCATGCACCCAGGGACCCATTCTACCACACACAATCACACAAGCTCTCACTCATGCACCCATTCTACAACAGGCACACAAGCTGTCACTCATGCACCCATTCTACCACACATACACAAGCTCTCACTCACGCACGCAGGCACCCATTCTACCACAGGCACACAAGCTGTCACTCATGCAATCAGGCACCCATTCTAACACACACACACACACACACACACACACACAAGCTCTTACTCATGCACCCAGGGACCCATTCTACCACACACAATCACACAAGCTCTCACTCATGCACCCATTCTACAACAGGCACACAAGCTGTCACTCATGCACCCATTCTACCACACATACACAAGCTCTCACTCACGCACGCAGGCACCCATTCTACCACAGGCACACAAGCTGTCACTCATACAATCAGGCACCCATTCTAACACACACACACACACAAAGCTGCCACTCACGCACCCAGGCATGCATTCCAACACACACATACATAAAGCTGCCACTCACGCACCCAGGCATGCATTCTAACACACACACACAAAGCTCCCACTCACGCACCCAGGCACCCATTCTACCACAGGCACACAAGCTCTCACTCATGCACCCAGGCACCCATTCTAACACACACACACAAACACACACAAGCTCTTACTCATGCACCCAGGGACCCATTCTACCACACACAATCACACAAGCTCTCACTCATGCACCCATTCTACAACAGGCACACAAGCTGTCACTCATGCACCCATTCTACCACACACACACAAGCTCTCACTCACGCACCCAGGCACCCATTCTACCACAGGCACACAAGCTGTCACTCATGCACCCAGGCACCCATTCTACCACACACACACACACACACACAAGCTCTTACTGATGCACCCAGGCACCCATTCTACCACACACACACACACACACAAGCTCTCACTCATGCACCCAGGCACCCATTCTACCACACACACACACGCACACAAGCTCTTACTCATGCACCCAGGCACCCATTCTACCACACACACACACACGCACACAAGCTCTCACTCATGCACCCAGGCACCCATTCTACCACACACACACGCACACAAGCTCTCACTCATGCTCCCAGGCACCCATTCTACCACACACACACACAAGCTCTCACTCATGCACCCAGGCACCCATTCTACCACACACACACACGCACACAAGCTCTCACTCATGCACCCAGGCACCCATTCTACCACACACACACGCACACAAGCTCTCACTCATGCTCCCAGGCACCCATTCTACCACACACACACACGCACACAAGCTCTCACTCATGCACCCATTCTACCACACACACGCACACACACAAACTCTCACTCATGCTCCCAGGCACCCATTCTACCACACACACGCACACAAGCTCTCACTCATGCACCCATTCTACCACACACACACAAGCTCTCACTCATGCTCCCAGGCACCCATTCTACCACACACACACAAGCTCTCACTCATGCACCCAGGCACCCATTCTACCACACACACGCACACAAGCTCTCACTCATGCACCCATTCTACCACACACACACAAACTCTCACTCATGCTCCCAGGCACCCATTCTACCACACACACACAAGCTCTCACTCATGCTCCCAGGCACCCATTCTACCACACACACACAAGCTCTCACTCATGCACCCAGGCACCCATTCTACCACACACACACAAGCTCTCACTCATGCACCCAGGCACCCATTCTACCACACACACGCACACAAGCTCTCACTCATGCACCCATTCTACCACACACACACAAACTCTCACTCATGCTCCCAGGCACCCATTCTACCACACACACACAAGCTCTCAATCATGCACCCAGGCACCCATTCTACCACACACACGCACACAAGCTCTCACTCATGCACCCATTCTACCACACACACACAAGCTCTCACTCATGCTCCCAGGCACCCATTCTACCACACACACACACGCTCTCACTCATGCACCCAGGCACCCATTCTACCACACACACGCACACAAGCTCTCACTCATGCACCCATTCTACCACACACGCACACAAGCTCTCACTCATGCTCCCAGGCACCCATTCTACCACAAGCACACAAGCTCACATGGAGCCTCTTCTCATTGTTTGGCCTCCACTTCTCAGCCACCTCTGGCCTGACCTCCCGCGGTACGCAACGTCTCTCCAGCCGCCTCCCGCAGTGTGCAGGGTCTCTCCGCTCTTCAGCCGCCGGCAGCGGCGCACAGTGTCTCTTCGTTCTTCGGCCCCGCCACCGGCAACGTGCAGGTCTCTGCGCTCTTCAGCCACCGGCAGCAGCGCGCAGCATCTCTTTGTTCTTCGGCCCCGCCGCTGGTGACGCACAGGTCTCTCTGCTCTTCAGCTGCCGGCAGCGCGCAGCGTCTCTTCGTTCTTCGGCCCCGCTGACGTCGGTGCGCAGGTCTTTTCGTTCTTCGGCCCCGCTGGCGTTGGCGCGCAGCGTCTCTTCATTCTTCGGCCCCGCCCCTAGGGAGAAGGGAAGCACAAGCGGGGCAGTGGAACACCGGGAGCCGCGACACACCGGTTGAGAACCACTGATGTAGAGAATGGCCACAGGCCAAGAGCAGATATATAGAGAGCTACTGCTGCTGCTGCTGCTGTTGTGGCTTGGGACCAGGCAGACTCGTCAGCTAATAGGAATTAGAGAGATCCACAAGGCAGGCCAGTAAAGGCATGGCAACCAGTCTCTGGAAGTCTGCCTGGTCCCAAGCCACAGCAGCAGCAGCATCAGTGGCAGCAGCATAAGAACATAAGGACATAAGAACATGCCATACTGGGTCAGACCAAGGGTCCATCAAGCCCAGTATCCTGTTTCCAACAGTGGCCAATCCAGGCTTCAATGACCTGGTAAGTACTAGGGATGTGCAGAGCAAAAGTTTAAGTTCATATGTCCATATGTCCAAAGGGGGTCCCATTTGCGGTCAATATGGACATAAACAGAATTCAATGAGTTGAGTATATGTCCATATGTGCAAATAAAAATTTAAACCCCTCAACCTCCTTAATCCCCCCCCCCCCCCAAGACTTACCACAACTCCCTGGTGGTCCAGCGGGGTCAGGACGCCATTTCTGACCAACTTTGCAAGGAGCACGTGACGTCGGCGTCACGTCGGAGTGATGCGGCGTCACGTGATTCCCCGCGAGTTCCCTCCGGCACCCTCGTTCGGCCCAAAAGGAACTTTTGGCCAGCTTGGGGGGGCCTCCTGACACCCCCAAGCTGGCCAAAAGTTCCTTTTGGGCCGAACGAGGATCCCGGAAGCAACCCCGCGGGGAATCACGTGACGTCGGCGCCACGTCGGAGTGACGCGGCGTCACGTGATTCCCCGTGAGTTCCCTCCGGCACCCTCGTTCGGCCCAAAAGGAACTTTTGGCCAGCTTGGGGGGGCCTCCTGACACCCCCAAGCTGGCCAAAAGTTCCTTTTGGACCGAATGAGGATCCCGGAAGCGACCCCGCGGGGAATCACGTGACGTCGGCGCCACGTCAGAGTGACGTGGCGTCACGTGATTCCCCGCGAGTTTCCTCCGGCACCCTCGTTCGGCCCAAAAGGAACTTTTGGCCAGCTTGGGGGGGCCTCCTGACCCCCCCAAGCTGGCCAAAAGTTCCTTTTGGGCCGAACGAGCGTTCCGGAGCGAACCCGCAGGGAATCACGTGACGCCGCGTCACTCCGACGTGGCGCCGACGTCACGTGCTCCTCGCAAAGAATTTCAGAAATGGCGTCCTCACTCCTCGCTGGATCACCAGGGAGTTGTGGTAAGTCTTTGGGGGGGGATTAAGGAAGGTGAGGGGTTTAAATTTTTATTTTGGATCAACAATCGCGATTTCCAACTTATTCAACATAGCTATGTTGAATAAGTTGGAAATCAGATCGTTTATGTCTCATCACTTTTTTAAGTTAAAAAAAAAAAAAAGTAGCGTTTTACATTTATGTTCAATACGAATGCACACCCCTAGTAAGTACCCAAATGCTAAGTAGCTCCCATGCTACTTATGCCAGTAATAGCAGTGGCTATTCCCTAAGTCAGCTTGATTAATAGTAGTTAATGGACTTCTCCTCCAAGAACTTATCCAAACCTTTTTTAAACCCAGCTACATTAACTGCACTAATCATATCCTCTGGCAACAAATTCCAGAGTTTGTGTGTTGAGTGAAAAAGAACTTTCTCTGATTAGTTTTAAATGTGCTACTTGCTAACTTCATGGAGTGCCCCCAGTCCTTCTATAATCTGAAAGAGTAAATAACCGATTCACATCTACCCGTTCTAGACCTCTCATGATTTTAAAGACCTCTATCATATCCCTCCTCCGCCATCTCTTCTCCAAGCTGACCAGTCCTCTTTAGCCTTTCCTCATAGGGGAGCTGTTCCATCCCCTTTATCATTTTGGTCACCCTTCTCTGTACCTTCTCCAGTGCAACTATATCTTTTTTGAGATGCAGTGACCAGAATTGTACACAGTACTCAAAGTGCGGTCTCACCATGGAGTGATAAAAGGCATTATGACATTTTCAATTTTATTCACCATTTCCTTCCTAATAATTCCTAACATTCTGTTTTTTGACTGCTGCAGCACACTGAAGCGACGATTTCAATGTATTATCCACTATGATGTCTAGATCTCTTTCCTGGGTGGTAGATCCTAATATGGAACCTAACATTGTGTAACTACAGCATGGGTTATTTTTCCTTATATGTAGTACTTTGCACTTGTCCACATTAAGTTTCATCTGCCATTTGAGCATAAAACCCTGACCATTGTTCTCAAGCTATTACATAATGATCAAACAGGCCAAACAGGTTTAAACCTCACCCCCCCAGAATATGCAATGAAGCTTACGATCAAACAACACAGGCCTTCTAACAGTCCCCCCCATCAGAAATGTACACTTGTGCTCAATCAGGGAAAGGGCTTTCTCCATCGCCAGCCCCAAAATCTGGAACTCCCTTCCGAAAGAATTAAGAAACCAACCTAACCTAAAAACATTCAAGAAGGATCTAAAAATATGGCTGTTCTACAAAGCCTATAATAACACTCAAGAAACACAACAACCAAACTCACAACAGACCTACTAACCAAACCCAAGCAAACCTACTTCATGCAAACAACCAACAACCTGACAGGAAAAAATCTGCAACACAAACAAGAGATCACCTCAGTACCCAACTACGTCTATACCCCCCATGAATATAACATCTTCCAAATGGACACATTTCATAAACAAACCGCACTTATGATTGACTCTGTGATGAGACTGACTCTGCAACGATACATATGCAGCTTATGTAACCCGTTAGACGCCGATCGAATGCTGTAACCCTCTATGATCATGATGCTCACATGTAAACTAGCCCTACACCGATCGTATGTAACCCGTCCACTAATGAATGAAGCCTGTAACCCATTTAACCACGATTCGCATATGTAATACATCCGATACCGCTCAAATCTTGTAAACCGTTGTGATGGCAATACCGAACGACGGTATATAAAACTCGACAAATAAATAAATAAATAACTAAAATAAAATTTGGATGCCCAATCTTCCAGTCTTGTAAGGTCCTCCTGCAATTTGTCACAATCCGCTTGTAATTTAACTACTCTGAATAATTTTGTATCATCTGCAAATTTGATTACCTCACTCATCATATTCCTTTCCAGATCATTTATAAATATATTGAAAAGCACTAGTCCAATTTCAGATCCCTGAGGCACTCCACAGTTTACCTTTTTCCACTGAGAAAATTGACCATTTAATCCTACTCTCTGTTTCCTGTCTTTTAACCAGTTTGTACTCCACGAAAGGACATCACCTCCTATCCCATGACTTTTTAGTTTTCTTAGAAGCCTCTCATGAGGGACTTTGTCCAACGTCTTCTGAAAATCCAAATACACTACATCTACCGGTTCAACTTTATCCACATGTTGATTAACCCCTTCAAAAAAATGAAGCAGCAGCCACTCTCTTCACCATTTGCTCTTGGCCTGTGGTTGTTCTGTACACAACACTATTCCCTTCTCCTCAGTTGTCACACAGTAGATGATGCTGTCTTCCAGCAGCTTACAAGTAGATGACACATTTGATTTAGTATGAAATCTAAAAAGGGTTTAGTCCAGATAGCATTTTCATTGGACACAAGTAAGGGGGGCAACTGTACCTTCCCCTTAACACTACACCTACAGTTGCACATTTCAGCTTCCTACACATGAACCACAACTTGGCCTTCAGTAACTTTTCATGTAGGCCTCTGACAAAAGAATGCTGTCATAAGAGCATTCGGTGCCAGAGGCAGAGAGAAGGCCCATTCTTTGGTCAGAGGTGATATATCTTCACAATGGATGAGCCCAATGCTTTTTTCTAGCTGCACTATGACCCATTGGGCCCCCACAGATTGAAGACATGGCTACTGACCCTCTAGCCAAGCATTTCAATACCTATTGAAATAATGGTCAGCATATGGAGCTGAACATTAGCTAGCTAGTGGCCATCTCATATAAAGGTCCATGTACCCCAGACTTAGTTAAGAGTATGCTGTCTGAAGAAGGTAACTGGAGTCAATAGTGACATTTTACAGTAAGAGCTTCTTGTTTATCTCTTTCTGTCTTCCTTGGGAGCATACACTGAGCTGTCAGTTGTATGGTCTAGGCCATATGGTCTTACCTGCCAGTTAAGCGGTTAGTTTGAATGTGCAAGGTCACTCTAGCATTTAATTAATTAATTAATTAATTAATTAAAATCTTTTCTATACCGTCGTTTAGTAATCCACCATCACAACGGTTTACAGAGAGGCACGTAAATTTATATTTGGTTAAAATCTTACTAATAAAGTGCCAAAATATTTATCTGTAACATATTTTCATAATATAAGGTATATGATGAGTGATCTGGGTCTTGTCCTTTTATATGATTAATAGGAAAACCATACAAGAATTGTACTTTATACTGCAGATCTCTTATATTAGTCTAGAATTATGAGTAAAAATAATAAAATATACACGTACTCTACTAGGTGACTTTTTCTGTGTGTAGATGTTCTTTTGCTTGTTCATTTATACTTCATATTCTCCATTCTCACTGTAAAATGCTTTTTTGAAAAGCCATGTTTTAAAAATTTTTTTAAAAGAGTTTTAAATCTCTCTGTAATCTTGTTTCGAGTGGTAATGAGTTCCATAATTCTGGTCCGGCTAATGATATTGCTTGCTCTCTAACTTAGGTCAGTTTTGCTGTCTTGACCGAGGGGATGGTTAGTAGAGCTTTATTATCTGATCTTAGATTTCTTTGTGGGACGTGTAAGCGTAGCGCTGTATTTAACCAGTCAGCTTTTTCTTCATTGGTCAGTTTGTGAATTGTGCAAAGTGTTTTATATTGCACTCTTTGTTCTATCAGCAGCCAGTGTAATTCGGCAAGTGGAGGTCATGTGGAGCCCACACCTTTGATCAGTTTCGGGCCGATTCAGTAAAGTCCGCGGGAGAGCGGGCGAATGCCCACTCTCCCGGCGCGCACAGGCCACTCTCCTGTGCGCGCGATTCAGTATGCTAATTAGGCCCGGCGGTAAAACCAGGTTAAAGGAGGTGCTAGGGACACTAGCGCGTCCCTAGCGCCTCCTTTTGGACCGGAGCGGCGGCTGTCAACGGGTTTGACAGCCGATGCTCAATTTTGTCGGCATCAGTTCTCGAGCCCGCTGACAGCCACGGGCTCGGAAACCGGACGCCAGCAAAATTTAGCATCCGGTTTTCGACCCAACAGCTGCGGGCTGACTTCAAATTTTTTTTTTTTTGTTTTTTTACTTTTGGAAAGTTTCGGGACCTCCGACTTAATATCGCCCGCGCGCATGTTATAAAATCTGGCCCTAAGGCATTATATATTGATAAGAGCACAACTAGTAGGGTTCAGCACTGCCAGTGCCCCCCTTCCCCCCAGTCCATCCCTCGTCCCCCTTCCCATGTCCCTGGAGGCTGAGGAGGTCATCATCATTGACAACAATGAGGTTCCCTTTGTGGACATTTCATCAGCGGCTCAGCATTTATGGGAAAAAGCTGCTGCATCTGAGGAAGAGCCCAGGGAAGAGGGAATGCCTCCTTCCATCGGGGCATACTTGGATGCTGCGTTTCCTCTGTTAGTGCAGTTGAATTGCAGTATGGACACAGTGGAAGGGCTGCTGGAACATATAGAGGCCGACTTGGTAGAGCTGGTGCATGGCCAGGGGCAGATAATTTAGCTACTGTCAGCTATGTCTGGCGCTCAATCGCTCTTGGCCATGCGCTGTGAACAACCAAGCCGGCCACAATCCCACCCGTCGGTGACGCTCCTCCTCCTTCCCCCAGGGACACAATCCCTATCCTGTCCTTTATCCCTACCAACCCTTTTGTTTATGTAATTGTTTTTTGTTTTTCAATTTTCAATTTTATTTTATTACAAATCAAAGTAAATTTTATGTTTTTAATTAATATAGTAAAACATATTTATTTTTCACTATTTATGTTGTTATTTTGGATTAATTAGCTGCTGTTTGTCCTGTTGTATCCTGGAGTCTGAAGGATATTGCAGCCCTTCTCTGCCATCTCACTGCTTAAGGTACTTCGATGTGCAGGGAAATTATACAAGGGAGAGGGAAGAGATAGTCGGAGAGGGAATTAGATAACGGCAGGGGCAGGAGAGGATAGGGAAAGGAGGAAGAAGAAACTGATAATAGGGGTGAAGGCTAATTATGATACAGGGTGAAGAGAGAAGGGGAAAGGTAATGATGCAAGGGGGTGGATGGAGAGGAAAGAAAAGGGAGGAGAAAGTGATGATGGTGAAATGGGGCATCTGCTACAATGAAGTGGCCCCTGTTCCAGGAGTGCCACAAAACTAAAAAGCCTGGCGAGCCAATGCATCACCATCCTGAGAGGCTAGAGGTGACTTACAATCATTTCATAATAAGGATAAAACCGACAAATGTAAAAACATTACTTGATATCTAAAAATTTCACCAAAAAGAAAACATAAGCTAAAAGAGGTAAAGGTAAGCTTTATATAAAAAAAAAAAGCCTGCTAATAGGCACATGTGTTATATATAGAGGGCTAAAAAGGTTTGTTTTTTTTTGATTCATTTTCTGCAGTGCTTCTTTCACAGGAATGGTGGTTTGTGCAATGAAGTACTCGTTTTCAATAGTGCAAAATCGCAAATAACTAAAACATAAAGCCCAAAAGGAACCAAAAAAAGGGCTCCCTTATCCACTACCATGAAACATGCCGTAGGCATGGCTCACCACAGTCCCCACTTATCCGGAACAGCGGGTGTCTACTAGCGAGACCTAGATCCAGGCCGAAGATGCGACCTTGCGAAGACCAGGGTAGGATGTGGTACATCGCTATGACTTTGCCCTGAGTCTGTGCAAGACTGACGTCTTGGCCTTGATCTAAACCAGAGCCCATAAATAAGTCGTAAATCATTGCTTACACACAACAATAAAACTTATTTGGAAAAATGATTAAACTCATGCATGGTTTCCTGACCTCAAGGCACTGGCTACATCCTAGATGGCGCTGATCATTTGGTACATCATGCCAGCCATAATCGCCACAGCCACTTTGTTCTCCTGATGGATTTCCAATAGTACAAAATATACTGAATTCCAATCCGAGCCACAGACTCATTCTACCACTGCTGACGTGCCAGTAGGTCGACCACCTCCTCTCCAGTTCCTGAGGGGCCACTGTTATCTCCAGTTCCCGAGTTTATGGAACTACCTCCTCCAGTGTCAGCATTAACAGGAAGTCTGGCTGCCTCTGGGCAGGTGGGGGTGGAACTCTGACGTAGGCATTGGAAACTGTGTCTCCTCCCATACCAGCTTCCACTTATGAGTCTACGTTGTTGAATACTTGATCTGCGGAAAAGGATAGAGAAACACAAGTTTCAGATGATTAGTTCACAACTGTTACCCACCCAAGCGCCCAAAAGAGAAACAAAATGCAAACACGGTAGCCTTTTTAAAAACCATACCTTTTGTCACTCCTGTGTCACACCAGTATGGTGTATGTACTCCATCCACTACTTCAGGGCACAGAGGGCACATGATGAGCTCCTCAACAGGGGTCAAAACAAGAGTGCTTGCTGGACCTCCCCAGTCCTGTGGCATGATGCCTCAATTTTGGCAGCCTTTTTTCACCTCCCTACATGTGTCACGCCAGTGGTGCTGGATTTGTTTTACATCTTGTTTTACTGCCAGGAAGCTAACATCAAGTGTGATCCTTTCCCAATTTCTTTTCTTAGTGGCTGAGGAAGCCTTCGATCTGAAGAGTACTTCTAGTTCTCACAGAGACACAGGAGTTCCTTCTCTGCATCCAAGAACCGCACATCACGTGCTCACTTTGGTGGTGCTTGGCTACGGCTGGGGCCTGCCTGCTCTTCCTGCCCTCCAGCCTCCACTCTCCACCTGAGCCATCTTTTGCTTTTCTGCAGTTCCATCCCAGCGCTATTGTCTGCAACACTGGCCATGACCACAATGCTCTCTGCTTGTAGGAACTGTGAATGCAAATAAAAACATTGGTAACCTATAAAAAATGTTGCAAAACAACATTGCAATTCAATATAACATGTAGGAATACTTACTATACACTAACTGATGTTAATATAACTTCCAACAAACGAATCAGACTAAGCACACACAAAGGAACAGGCCACATGGAATGCACGAACAGATGCAAAACACGTAGTTAATGGAAGGTGAAAGGAAAAGGAAGCATGGATATTTTGGACAGACAGGCAAAATTAGATAATGGAAGACCAAAGGTACTTGCCAGGTACTTGTAGCCAGATACTTGCCAGATACTTGTAGCCTGGATTGGCCACTGTTGGAAATAAGATGCTGGGCTTGACAGGACCCTTGTTCTGACCCAGTATGGCAATTTCTTATGTTCTTATATTCTTAAAGGTATAGGCCGTATGGAAAAAATGAACCCATAGGATAACTTAAAGTTAATGGAAGTACAAAGGAACAGGCCACATGGATAGCATGATCAGATGACAAAACACAGATTTAATGGAAGGGAAAAGGAACAGGCCACGTGCATAGCATGAACAAATGGGAAAATCAATATTTTATGGAAGGACAACCTTAATTTGTGCTTTCATTTACAGGCCCCTGGCAATGCTCATAGCAGATGCCCAAGTCTGGCTCCTTTCGGTGGTGTCCAGGGCTTGGTTGTCCGGAGCCAGGCTCAGACCCAGAACGGACGCCCAAGTCTGGCTCCCATCATTGGCGCCCAGGACTTGGCTGTCCATTCACCCACAGCCATCACTCCATATTGTGGAAGAATAGGCAATTGAAAGTAGTGGAATGTGAACAATTTATAAATGCAAGAAACATAGATAATATAAAATAAACACAATGAACAAGTTCTGCATTTAGGAAAAACAAACAAGGACAAAACAAATACTTCTTACCTGTTGAAAATAAAGCAATGTCGATTCCTGCAATATTGAAAAGTCAGAATGCCAGGCACTAAGGCAGTCAGTAAGGAGCACTGATCCAATTTGAACTGAGCACAAAAGGACAGTTAGACTCAAAGCAGCGATTTATAAACCCTGCTGGAAGGATTATGACCTCACATCATCTCGTCACATTGGGGGGTGCACATTCTCCATATTTCTTTTCCACATGGTGCACGTGTGATGCAGTACGGACGTTTGATTCAATAATATGGGTAGTGCTACTGACGCTCTTTTTTGAACACCACACAATTTTTTGGTGCCCTTTTCATTTCGGTTTCATTTGAATACTGCATTGGGGGTTCAGGAGAGGTGAATGTGGCACGTTGGAAAAACAGGTCCCCATTTTGGACGCACATTTTTTCGTGCACATTATTGCAGCGACCTTTCTGAGTTGAATCCAGCAGAAGGCTCTTGGAATCAAGAGACTAGAATTGTTAATATTGTTTTTGCACTTCTACCATCAAAGAAAAATTTGGAAAGTATTTACAATTTCTGATTGTTGTTTAATTGTCTATAGTTAACAAAAGTTTTTTTTTAAGTATTATTCCAAAGATACATGCTAAAGAACTTGAATACTTGTATTGTTTACTACAGGATTGCTTCTAATCCTTTTCTTTTTGGTAAAAATAAACTTGTTCATCAGCAATTGTTTATTTCCAAGGTACTTCAGGTAACATCCTCCTTCAGGACAGTTATCCTGAATTACTCACTGCTTCCTCTCCCTACCCCTGGGAGACTTTGCTGGGTGGGTTCTGAACCCCATTCCTATGCAGAAGACCCAGTAGGGAAGAGGGCATCGAACAGCCCACCCTAGTTCCATCTAGAGGCCTTGCAACACTGCAGCTTTTAACACCCCACCAACCTTAGCCACGATAGCAGGAGGTCTCTGCCATGGGGGGGGGGGGGGGCGGTTGTTAAGACAAGATAAAGGAGCAACCTTCACTTTGGCAGACTGCCATAACAGAGCACCTGAGCCTCTGGCCAAACTCAACTGATGTGCCCATTGTCTGGGAGAGAATGGAACTGGCTACTTGGCTGAATCTGGATGTTTCACTCAGTCCAGGTGAGTGGACCATTCCCCCATTCTCAGGGTGTGTTGATATGGCCAAAGGGCAGGATGTCTTGCCAAATGCAGAAGTCGGGTTGGATGGTGCGTTGGACGAGAGCAGAGTAGGAATTATTGGTGGTGTGTGGAGAATTGAGGATTGGCAAGTCGAGTAGAACCAGGATTGGGTAAAGTGAGTTGGATGGAAGACCATGGTCATAGCGAAGGCCCTACCAACATATAGGGTATGTCCTGGTACATCAACAGTGGTTGGAGCAGATATTGTCACAAGATCTTCCCTGATCCAACCACCCAACATATTTTGAAGTCTAGATGGGCTTGTTACACCCCTGCCTGTGGCTGCTCCACGGACAGGACCTCACCTTTTGTTGTGGCTCGGACTGCCGCTGAACCGTGCTGCCCTCTTCTTCATGGCTGTGTAAGCCGCCAGCTGTCTCTCCTCCCTCCTGCGCGGCTGGGCCGTGCTGCAGATGCTGCTCGAGGGAACTCCCTTTGCCCGGGAATCTCCTTTCTTCATGGCCTAGGACGCCGCCGCTGGAGTGCTTCTCCGCGGGGGCCCCTCCTCTGCGGCCTGAGTGCTGCCGCCAAACCTTCTTCATGGCAGAGAGCTGTCAGCACCACCTCCGGCCTTCCTCCTTGCTTCCAGCATCACTGCAGGCCTTGGGTCCGCCCCCTGTGCTCCAGGGTTCCTTCTAGGGGCTGGCTGCATGGCTTCTTCATTCTTTTAAAGGGACAGCACAGGAAGTTCCTCTTCAGCCCTCTCAGATATCGTCTTCAGGGCTCTTCCTGCTCCTGCCCTATAAAAGGGCACTGTTTCATTCCTTCAATGCCTTCGGATGGATCATCATCCTCCATGGATTCAAACCATCTTCAGAGTAACACCGTCCAGAGCTTCCATCGTCAGAGTTCCACTGTTCCAATGTGGTTATCTTCAAGATCCTGTCCAGAAGACTTCGTCTTCAAGTCTTCTCTCTTTGTGATGTCTTTGTCGTAATGTCTTCATCTGACGTCCAGGTCTCCCCTGTCATCTACCTTCTTCGTGGTATGTTCCAGTCTCAGACTTCCCTTCCATAAGCCTCGGGATCCCTTGTCTATTTGTAGATGTCTCTGGTGTTAAGATCTCCCAAGTGTGATGAAGCACGCTTCAACTGGATCTTCTGATCTCCTGCCGGTTCACTACACTTGGGAGATCTTACAACCAGAGAAGTCCCTTACCCCCGATGCAGAGAAACTGAAACATCGACTGATGGGGTTCGCTCTGTGTGTTACAGAGAGTCTTTTGTTATATTTATACAGGACATGATAGTGAATATTGTGGCTTTTCTAAATTATTGTCCATTAGCTGGTTTTATACCTAAGTTAAAAAATACAAAAAGAATACTTTCTATTATAGTCTTTCAGACTTTCTTCGGGTGGATGATTGAGAGGATCGGACAACCACCCTAGAGGTGGTCGTACACTGGCTTCCTGGCTTGCTGACATCCTGATTAAATACATCAATTTTGCGCTTTCTACATCTATGGTGTTTTCATATCCTTTTTTTGTTTGTGTTTGATATATCTTTTGGTACAGTATCACTGGGAATTGTTGGTTTTAGTTGTGGTCCAATAGTGGCCAATCCAGGTTACAAGTACCTGGCAGTACCCAAACATTAAATAGATCCCATGCCACTGATGCTGGTAATAAGCAGTGCTATTCCCTAAGTTAACGTGACTAATAGCAATTTATGGACTTCTCCTCCAGGAAATTATCCAAATCTTTTTTTAACCCAGCTACACCAATTGCCTTAACCACATCCTCTGGCAATGAATTCCAGAGCTTAATTGTGCATTGTGTGAAAAATAATTTTCTCTGATTTGTTTTAAATGTTCTACTTGCTAACTTCATGGAATGCCCCTAGGCCTTGTATTAACTGAAAGATAATTGATTTGTATTCCACTTTTCAGTACTTCAAAGAGGATTACGTTCAGGTACTGTAAGTATTTCCCTATCCCCAGAGGGCTTTAGAATCAGGGACGGTAACTTTTAAACTGGCACGTGGGCACATATGGGTGTGTATTTGTTGGCCTGTGCTCAGAGGCACAGCCATCTTATATAATACGTGTGTATATGCGTGCATGTATAAAATAGCCTGACCGAGCACACATGTGAATGCAATTTTAAGTAGATGTGCACCTGTGTGCACAAATGCTGCTTCTACCACGTAAGTGGGGGAATTTTAAAAGACATGCATACTGACACCAATGACCGTTTCCACAGTTCGTTCCCAGTTCAGGGATAGGACTTCCAAACCCCATTAGTTTAATAACCTCCCTTCTCCCCTGTTAGCCCGGACCTTTAAAACCCCACTGATCTGCCTATATTTTTTTGTTTTACTATTTACATATCATCCATAGCAGTAGTAAGGTTTTGCTGCAGGGGACCCCGAAGCGCGCCAGTGCACGAAAGTATTTATGCTCTAATTTCAAGGTTAAATCCAGGAATGCCAGTGCCCCACCCCCTTTGTTCGAGCTTTTCATTTGTGTGCATAGTGGCAAGTGCAGGCGTATCCAGGAAGCTTTTAAAATCTGCTCAGCAAGCACAGTCCCACATATTCATGCGTCCCCTAATTTTGGCACACATCAGGTTTTTAAAATTCCCCTTTAAATCTGTACCAGAGGCAATGGAGAGTAAAGTGACTTACTCAACAACTCCTGGAGCAGCAGAGGGATTTGAACACTGGCTTCCACTAGCTCACAGCACATTGCTTTTACCACTAGGCTGCTTCTCCACTCATCCTGCCTAACATCAGACACAGGTTTAGTCAGGAGTTCAAGACCTCCCTATGGTGATACTTCCTCTCCTAATGGATCGCCCAATCTTTCTCACTTCCTTTGTCTTTATTATTTCATCTTCCTCCATCACGCTTCTTTATCTATCTATTCCCCCATCATCTATTCTTTTCTTCCCCTCCTCTACTTCACTACTAATTCTCTCCTTCTCCTCCACCATCTTCCTCTCTCCAAATACATTGAGCTGCAAACCTATCTTACCTCTATCCTCTTCCTTTTCATCCCCTCTGTCTTCCCCCATCATTCCTCTCTGCTATCTCCCTTCCAGGGCTGGTGCAAGAATATTTGGCACCCTAGGCAAACCTTTGGTCATGTGCTCCCCTCTCCAACTTACCTGCTGGTGGCAGCTCCAGCACAGCGCTCCTTCCCAGCAGTGGCTCCAGCACAGTGCTCCCTTTTTTTTTTTAGCAGTATCAGATCTGGTATAGCGCCTTTTTATGCCTTGTGCTGGCATGATTTTGCTGCCCCCCAAATTTTGGTGCCCTAGGTAGCTGCCTAATTTGCCTAATGAAAGCACAGGCCCTGCTGCCTTCATGTTACTCTTGCCTGCATCTCCCCTTGTGCACCTCTCCTGTCCATCTCCTCCTCCTCCATATTTCTCTATGCTCCACCTTCCTGTTCTTCTCCCCATCATTTCCTTCCTCGTTACTCCTCCAGAATTCTTTCCCAGCCATTTCTCTCCTTTGCACTGCACCTCTGTGAGGGGCAGTCACACAAGGTTTCTGTTCAGGCAGCGCAGCCTGGACCAGTCTCCAGGGCTGCTCCTCATCCTTCCTCCCTGCGTTTCCTTTCTAAACAGGAAACACAGGGAGGAGGGCCAGAAGCAAACACAGAGGCTATGAGCGCAACTCTTTAAACTCTTGTTTTTCGCAGTCAGAGAGCAGCTGCCAGGGCAGAGAAAGATCTATATATATATATAGCCCTGTGTGCTCTCCGCTACAATACCTATGACTGCCACCTAGTGACTGGGGCTATCATTTAAACTGAGTGCCCTCCTCCCACCTATAAGAGATACAATCCTTCCGATGTTTGAGTCAAATTTGGCCACAGTGTGCTCTGGCCATAGGAGGCAACTTTTGAAAAATGATTGGGGATACTGAACTTAATACAAGAAATCCACTGCTTATCCCTGGGATAAGCAGTTTGGAATCTGCCTAACCCTTGGGATTCTGCCAGATATTTGTGACCTGGCTTGGCCACTGTTGGAAACAGGATGCTGGGCTTGATGGACCCTTGGACTGACCCAGTATGGCATGTTCTTATGTTCTTATGAAAATTACACACCACGCCCCCACCAGTAAAAAAGAAAATACAGAACACAGTGGGTTTTGACTACATCTGATCAGCCTGTATTTAAATGCCCAGTTAGGCGCAGATAATGTGAACATGGGAAAGACTCATGTGGCAAAAAAAAAAAAGCCAAGGAAGCATACAAAGTCCCACAATTCATTCTTCTCCCCAGTCTCCTCCTTCCTGCTCCATCCTCCCAATAACCCATCCACATCACAGTCTCTTCCCTCTCCCGCCACCACCAAACATTCTCAACCTTCCTTTCCTCTCCTGCTCCTACTCTCCTACTCTCCTCTTCCCCTCCCCTCTTTACTCTCTTAATTCTCATCCTCCTGCAGGGGAATACTCTGAATTTTATATTTAGAGGGAAAGCGTTTAACTCCCCTCTTCCAGCTCACTCCCTACTTCCCCTTAGATTGCTCTGCTCCCCATTTCCCACTGACCTTTCCTTCTCTCTCCCCCTCCAGTTCCTCCTCCCAAGCCCTGCACTCCCCGGCAGGTCTCTCCTTTCCCCCTCCTTAGCCAGTGGGCCTCCTCTGCAGGCCTGACCTGTATCCACCCCTTCACTGATTCCCTCCCCTCGCCAGCATGTTAAGGCTTTCCCTTCCTCGGCAAGCTCCACTCACCTTTCAGTTTGTGATTCCCCTCCTCTTCAAGCTCGGATCACGTTCCCCGCTCTGGAACTTTCTGAGCCCAGGAATTGTTCTTTTTTTTTTTTTTCCTGGCACTATCCCTGCCTCCTCCCAGCACTCACAGATTCTAGTCCAGAGCTATCCCCAAGTCCACCTAAGGCAATCCGTTACCCCGCATCTCCTGCGTTCCAGCAGCTCGGCAGTTAGTATCTCCCCAGCTCCAGAGCCACAGCTGCACGTGGTGTTTCCTGCCCTGAACCTTGTCCTTCTGTGGGAAATAGCAGGGAATGTTTTATTTACCCTTCTAGCAAGGGGGAGCAATATTCATCTCAATTCAAGCAGTCCCTAGCAATACTGGAGCTGCCGATTTTTTGGGAGCGATTTTGAGCCTGTGATATCACAGGCCATGACAATCTCCTCCCCCTTCCAGTAAAACTTCTTATTTTTCGACGGTCGCCCATATGACATAGTGAGGGCAAAGGTAGCGCCGGCGCCATTTTGAAGATTGGCAATATGGCCCGCGTGCAGGAGGTTGCTCCCGGACTCCCGCTGGACTTTTGGCAAGTCTTGTGGGAGTCAGGAGACCCCCTCAAGCTGGCCAAAAGTCCCTGGGGGTCCGGGGGCGATCTCCTGCACGCGTGACGTTGGGAGCCAGGAACCAAAATGGCGCCGACGCTACCTTTGCCCTGTCACATGATAAGGGCAAAGGGCCACCGGCGCCATTTCTCAATGCAGCCGTGGCCAGAGAGCTGGAGATCACGTCTGGACCCCAGGTAATTTAAAACATTTTGTGGGGGTTCGGGAGGGTGGGGGATTTGTTTTAAAGGTTCAGGGTGGGTTTTAGGGTTTTTTTGGTGTGCCGGTTTTCCCGCCCTCCCCCGATTTACGATTTTTAACGATTTTTAACAAAAAAACCCCACGACGATAAGATTTCCCTCCCCCCCAGCCAAAATCGATCATTAAGACGATCGATCACACGATTCACACCCCTACAGGAGACAATACTGAGGGTGCTCAAACACCCACAGCACCCCCAGAGCTGGTGCATATGGCTCTGGCAATACTGTCAGTAGTGGGCGCCATGACCAGTGTTAATGGAGATGACACTCCAGCTTTCATGATTTCATTTAATTATGTTTATAAGTCAACTAAATTGAACATATGGCTCTAGGCAACTAAATAGGGGTGTTGCCAGGTTTGTCACCCAATGATGGCTCTGTAGGTTCAGCTTTCATAGGTGCATCTGTTGTGCTCAGTGAAGGAATCTATGCAAGGGCAGAAACCACAAGCTCTTCTGACGGTGTCTCTGGTGACCTCAACCACAGGATTGTTCTGACTTCCTCCAACTGTATGTGCCAGCTTGTCTTTTGTTGAAGCATTTCTTTTATTGTTTATAGAGCTCTCAACCTGCCTTTCTGCCCTTTTTGCGCACGGAAAATGTTCTCTTTGCTAATGATGCTTATAAATAACAATGCTTATGCAGATTTTTCAGAAGCCCCTACCCCGATCTGGTCCCAGGTTCAGGGACTTACATGGAGGCTCATGCCCAAGGGGAGACCCCTTATTCTGGGGGACTGGGGTGGGAGGGAGAAATCTCTCTTCCAAAGCCCTTAGGGTTTTTCCTCACCAGGGCTCTTCCACTCATCAGTCCATTCCAGGCCGCAGGAACACCACTCACACTCCCAGATTTTGCAAAATAAAAATACCTTACTGGCACTGAGGAGTTGGTAACATACGTACAGTACCTGGGAACTCTCCAGATTTCCCCTGAAGATTCAGGGAATTTGCATCAATTGTCAGGGAAATAACACTAAACTCTCCGGGCTTCTCTATTTACAGCTCCAACCACATCCCTTCCTTTGTAAGCCTGCAGAGAATAGGAGGACAGGGGAAGTCTGGAGCAGCAAATGGGGAGAAACAGAAGCGGGGCTGGAACGCACAAAGCTCGCTCTGCAGCTGTGATTCCAGACCTTGGGACTCAGCTGAGGGTAGAGTAAGAGTGTACAAGTTTGTGAGCTGTGATTTATTGTTGCGCTGGGAGTGGACCCTTGGCCTGGTGCAGGATTGGTACGGCCCTCCGGTTAGACCCGGAGAGCGCCTGCCATCAGGAGGCGGAGCACAGGAGGAGACAGAGGCTAGCTGGAGCTTCACCAATAGCAACCCGGGGTTCCCTCAGGTTGAGCCGTTGGTTACCCGGGCTGCCTGGTCTTAGGTGGGCCTAGCAGGATCTCCTGGATAGGAAGCGCAGGGGCATGCCCACCAGGAACAAGGGTGCATAGTCGATGTTCAGATCAGAATGTCCAAAGGTCACAGGAGGCCGGAACAAGGAGTCTGAGTGTACAGCGAGAATCAAGGGCAGAGTATCAGTCCAGAATGGTCAGCTGAAGCAGGGGTCAGTACCTGAGATCAATCCGAGAGTAGTGAGGTCAGGCAGAGGTCAAGTTCCAGGCAGCGATCAGAGGAGTCAGTAGTGAGGCAGAGGTCAAGTTACAGGCAGCAATCAGAGTAGTCGGTAGTCAGACAGAGGTCAGTTCCAGGCAGCGATCAAGAATAGTCAGGAACAAGCAAAGGTCAGTACCGTGAGATCAGTCCGAGGGGTACTACCAAGGATGGAGACATGAAGGAACAGGAGATGCTGGAACTGGAGACGCTGGAACAGGAGACACAGGAGACACTGGAACAGGAGACGCTGGAACAGGAGATGCTGGAACAGAGACACTAGAACAGGAGACATTGGAAGGCAAACTAGGCACACCAGAGTGTACAACCCGATTGCCAAGACACCGTTCAGGGGAACGGGCCTTGCCTTTTATACCTGGGAGCCATGATGTCATTGGGAAGCTCCGTGTTCGGGTTTCCCGCGCTTGTCCCTTTAAATAGGGCGACGTCGGCCGCGCGCGCCTAGGGGGGGGGGGCCGAGGAGCAGGAAGTCACGGATGCAAGGCCAGCATCGGTGATGGTGAGTGGGGGAGCTGGGGACGCCGCGAGCATGCTGTGGCGGCAGAGGAGGTAAGTCCGAAGCTAGTGGAAGGACGGGAGATGTGAGCAGGCACGGCCGCGGAGTGCAACAGTACTCCCCCTTCTAGGCCTCCACCTTACCGGCCTGGGCTTGTCAGGATGGGTCCTGTGGAACTCCGTGAGGAGGCTCTTGTCATATATGTAGTGGGAGGGCTCCCAGGAGTTCTCTTCCAGACCAAAGCCCTCCCACGACAGGAGGTATTCCCAATGACCCCTCCTACGTCGGACGTCCAAGACCTCTTTCACCTGGAGGATGTCCTCTGGTTCCTCGGTGAACTGTGGTGGAGCAGGAGGCCTGCAGGAAGGCCAGTTCAAAACTAATGGCTTCAATAAGGAGACATGGAATGTGTTGTGAATGCGCATATTGTGAAGGAGTTGCAACTGGTAGGTTACTGCCCCTATTTTTCTAAGGATCGGGAATGGCCCGATGTACTTGGGAGCCAGTCGTTGAGATGGCAGTCTCAATTTGATGTGTTTGGTGCTCAGCCAAACTTTCTGGCCAGGTCGGAACACGGGTGCAGTGCGATGATGAGCATCCGTGAACTGTTTGGCCTTCTCAGCTACATGGGTTAATCTCTCCTTGATTCTATACACGACGTATTATCTGTGCAGTGGACTGAGCCGTGGGTGATGGAACTGAAAGCAGCACTGGAAGAGGCAGACGTGGCTGACGGCCAAAGACCACCGAAAAGGGCGATACGTCGGTGGCGGAGGTGACGTGGCTTTTGTGGGACAACTCGGCCTACGGCAAGAGATTGGCCCAGTTGTTCTGTTGATTGTTGACATAGGATCTCAAGAACGTCTTCAGTAAGCAGTTTGTCCTCTCGGCTTGGCTGTTCGCCTGAAGGTGATAGGCCGACTTCAGGTTCAGGGTGATATTAAACTTGGTGCACAAAGATTTCCAGTATTTGGCAGTGAATTGTGGTCCACGATCAGAAACAATTTCCCTGGGGAGCCATTGCAGGCGAAAAACGTTCTTCAGGAAGAGTCTTGCCAACTTAGGAGCCGAGGGGAGGCTCGGCAGCGGCACGAAGTGGCTCATTTTCAAAAAACGGTCGATGATAACCCAGATGACCATGTTGCCTTTTGATGGAGGCAGGTCAATGATGAAGTCAATTGAGATGCTTGACCAAGATTCGGTGGGAGCCGGAAGCGGCTGGAGGAGACCCCAAGGATGGCCGGTTGGCGGCTTCTGCTGTGCACTGATGGGACAGGAGTCTACATAACGTCAGGAGTCTTTAACCAAGCTGGGCCACCAGTAATGCCTTCTTAACATCTCCAATGTTCGAGCTTGACCAGGATGGCCGGCCAACTTCGAGTCGTGGGCCCAACGCAAGAAGCGCTCCCAGAGATGGCGTGGGACTACCGTTTTCCCAGCTGGCACTGTGTTGGTGACTACGAGGGTTATGCACGCTGGGTCAATGATGTGCCTGGGAGTCTCTGGTGTATTCTCTGGCCCGAGAGAGGGCATCCGCATGGGTGTTCTTTGCTGCTAGAAGTAACGGAGTTCGAAATTAAAACGTTCAAAGAACAGCGCCCAGCGGGCCTGTCTGGGGTTCAATAGCTGGGCTTCCTTTAAATGTTCGAGGTTCTTGTGATCTGTGTAGATTGAAAATTTATGTTGCGCTCCCTCTAACCAGGGACGCCATTCTTGAAGAGCCAATTTTACAGATAAGAGTTCACATTCCTCAATCGTGTAGTTTTGTTCTGCAGGAGAAAATTTGTGTGAGTAGAAGGAGCAGGGTACTAAGACCCCCTTGGATGAGTATTGGCTCAGGGCCGCCCCTGCCCCAATGGTAGCGGCGTCAACTTCGATGAAGAATGGGCGGTTAGGATCTGGGCGACGTAGGCTAGGTCCGGTGCAGAAGGCCTCTTTCAAGGCATGGAACTAGACTTGAGCCTTGGGACTCCAAACTCGATGGTTACTACCTTTCCTAGTCATGGCCGTGAGTGGAGCGGCTAGTGAGGAATAGTTGGTGATGAAGTTCCTGTAATAATTGGTAAACCCAAGGAATCTTTGTAAAGCACGGAGGCCTACTGGCTGGGGACAGTCTCGAATGCCTTGGAGTTTCTCAGAGTCCATGGTGAAACCACGATTGGAGATAATATAGCCTAGAAATAGAAGGCGAGCCTGTTCGAAGATGCATTTTTCTAGCTTGGCATAGAGACGGTTGTCTCTGAGACACTGAAGGATGGTTTGGACGTGTGATCGGTGGGACTTCAGGTCTTTGGAAAAGATCAGTATATCGTCTAGATATACCACGACAAATGAATATAGTAGGTCCCGGAGGATTTCATTCATCAGGTGCTGAAAGACCGCTGGAGCATTACAAAGCCCGAAAGCATTACTATGTACTTGTAATGGCCATCCCTGGTATTAAAAGTGGTCTTCCAGATATCCTCTGGCTGGATCTGTCCAGATTGTAAGTACCTCGGAGATTTAACACATGGGCCAATAAAGTAAAAAACGCGGGAGAGCGGGCGCGCGCACAGGACACTCTCCTGTGCATGTGATACAGTAAATACATTTATTTAAATTAGGCCCTGTGGTAAAAAGAGGCGCTAGAGACACTAGCACATCCCTAGCGCCTCTTTTCGGACAGGAGCGACGGCTGTCAACGGGTTTGACAGCCGACGCTTAATTTTGCTGGCGTCGGTTCTCAAGCCTGCTGACAGCCACGGGTTCGGAAACTGGACGCCGGCAAAATTGAGCGCCTGGTTTTCAACCCGTGAGCCGCGGGCCAATTTCAAATTTTTCTTTTTTACTTTTTTAAACTTTCGGGACCTCTGATTTAATATTGCATGATATTAAGTCAGAGGGTGCACAGAAAAGCAGTTTTTACAGCTTTTCTGTGCACTTTCCCGGTGCCCGGAGAAATTAGCGCCTACCTTTGGGTAGGCGCTAATTTCTGAAAGTAAAATGTGCGGCTTGGCTGTACCTTTTACTTACTGAATCGCGCAGGAATACCTAATAGGGCCATCAACATGCATATGCATGTTGTGGGCGCTATTAGGTTCGGGGGGGTTGGACGCACATTTTGGACGCACTATTACCCCTTTCTGAATAAGGGGTAAAGCTAGCGCATCGAAAATGCGCGTCCAAATGCCGGCTAACATTGCGCTCCGTTGCTCCGTCGGAGCGCACTGTACTGTATCGGCCTGTTAGTGAAGATCTGGGCTCCTTGTAGACAATCGAAGAGTTCACTAATGAGTGGCAGTGAGTAACGATC
Source organism: Rhinatrema bivittatum (assembly GCF_901001135.1). Lineage (NCBI taxonomy): Eukaryota > Metazoa > Chordata > Amphibia > Gymnophiona > Rhinatrematidae > Rhinatrema > Rhinatrema bivittatum. The sequence goes on along the minus strand of NC_042615.1, from coordinate 436,754,994 downwards.
CTTGCGAGTCACAGCGTTTAGCCCACAGTAGTCAATACAAGGCTGTAAACTGCCATCCTTTTTCTTCACGAAGAAGAAGCCGGCTCCTGCCAGGGAATCAGAGGGTCTTATGAACCCTTTGCTCAGGTTTTCCTTGATGTACTCGGACATTGCCTTGGTTTCTGGCAGCAAAAGCAGGTAGGTTCTGCCCCTGGGAGGCATGGTACCTGGGAGGAACTCAATGGGGCAACTGAATTCACGGAGTGGGGGCAGAATGTCTGCATTCTGTTTCGAGAAGACATCTTGGAAATTGGAATATGGAGCAGGTAACCTGGTAAGGATTGTAGAGTTCAGAGCGGTGACCGCTGGGGCCACCTGTCGCAGAGAGCGATCCTGGCACTGGAGTCCCCACTGGATCAACTGTAGGGATTGCCAATCAAATTGAGGTCCGTGAACTTGGAGCCACGGGAGTCCTAAGATTACCGGATGCGTGGAACGCTTTAGGATGTATAAGGATATCTCCTCTTCATGAAGGGTTCCCACGGAGAGGCGGAAGGCCACAGGGCTATGAGTGATGTGCCCATAGCATGAACTGGGCATGAGGCAAGTGGTCTTGAGACCTTTACCTCCTGGTGTCACTGACGAAGGCAATGATCTATCCTGCCCATCAGGGAAATCAAATCATCTAGAGATGTAGGAATTTCACGGGCAGCCAGTTTGTCCTTGAGGGCAGGAGACAAGCGCCCGGGGAGGTGTTCTCTCTGGATGGATGCGATGCGAAGGGGTACCTCCAGAGGCTGGAGAGAGATCTGGAGCAGGGTGACTATGTCATCCAGGATGAAGTTGCCACTTGCATTGGTGTCCACAAGTGTGGTTGTGGCAAAGGAGCAAGACTCCCTAGAGAGGGATACCGGGAGTAGTAATTGAGGGCCAGTAACAGTAGCGCCCAAGCTCGGGACCCCCACCGGGCTCAGGCTCTGCAGTTTCCCGGACGTACAGGGCAGGATTGTCGAAGATGTCCGGAACCACCGCAGTACAGGCAAAGGCCTTCTTTCTTGCGACAAAGACACTCTTCAGGAGACAAGCGCCCGTGATTGATCTGCATCGGCTCTTCTGGTGATGGAGGAGGCACTGGCAAGGCCTTCAACTGAGAGCTCGTAGCATGAACTGGGCGTGAGGCCAGTGGTCGGGAGACCTTTACCTCCTGGTGTCGCTGACGAAGGTGATGATCTATCCTGCCCACCAGGGAAATAAAATCATCTAGAGATGTAGGAATTTCACGGGCAGCGAGTTCGTCCTTGAGGGCAGGAGACAAGCCATCCAGATAGATTGCCCGTAGGCAGTCCTCTTGCCACCCCAGTTTGGTGGCTAATGTTCTGAATTCCACCGTGAAGTCGGTGAACGAATGAGAGCCTTGATGGAGGTGAAGAAGTTGATGACACGCAACTGCCTATCGGCTGGGATCCTCGAAGGTTCTCTTGAAGACTGTCATGAAATAGGAGAGATGACGGAGGATATCATCTGAACGCTCCCAAAGTGGAGAAGCCCATGCCAAGGTCTTCCCTTCGAGACAGGAGAGAATGAAGGTAATCTTGGGGGCTTCCTTTGGAAACAATGCAGGCTGCAGTGCAAATTGCATAAAGCACTGATTGATGAAGCCTCGGCAGAGGCGCGGATCCCTGTTGAAATGAGGAGGAGCTGGAAGGACCAGAGATGCCCGTGGAGGCGGGGTTTGAGCCCAACCCCCAGAATTGGCCATGACAGAGTCCTGAAGCTGAGACCATAGTCTCTCCATGGATGAAGTCAATGCCTCAATAATTCATTGTTGTTCTTGGACATGAGCGGCCAGGCCAGGGAGACTCCACCAAGTCCATGGCCTTGGCAACCTGTTGCCCCAGGAGTGGACCCTTGGCCTGGTGCAGGATTGGTATGGCCCTCCAGTCAGACCTGGAGACCGTCTGCTACCAGGAGGCGGAGCACAGGAGGAGACAAAGGCTAACTGGAGCTTCACCAATAGCAACCTTTCCTCAGATTTCCTCAGGCTGAGCCCTTGGTTACCCGGACCGCCTGGTCTTAGGTGGGCCTCGCAGGATCTCCTGGAAAGGAAGTTCAGGGGCGTGTCCACCATGAACAAGGGTGCGTAGTCGATGTTCAGATCAGAATGTCCAAAGGTCACAGGAGGCCAGAACAAGGAGTCTGAGTGTATAGCGAGAATCAAGGCCAGAGTATCAGTCCAGAATGGTCAGCTGAAGCAGGGGTCAGTACCTGAGGTCAATCCGGGAGAAGTCAGGTCAGGCAGAGGTCAAGTTCCAGGCAGCGATCAGAGTTGTCAGTAGTCAGGCAGAGGAAAAGTTCCAGGCAGCGATCAGAGTAGTCAGTAATCAGGCAGAGGTTGGCTCCAGGCAGTGATCAAGAGAAGTCAGTAATCAGGCAGAGGTCGGTTCCAGGCAGCGATCAAGAATAGTCAGGAACAAGCAAAGGTCAGTACTGAGAGATCAATCCAAAGGGTACTACCAACGATGGAGATACAAAGGAACAGGAGATGCTGGAACTGGAGACGCTGGAACAGGAGATACAGGAGACGCTGGAACAGGAAACACAGGAGACGCTGGAACAGGAGACGCTGGAACAGAAACACTGGAACAGGAGACGTTGAAAGGCAAACTAGGTTGTGTATGACCCGATTGCCAAGGCACCATTCAGGGGAACGGGCCTTGCCTTTTATACCTGGGAGCCATGATGTCATTGGGAAGCGCCGGGTTCAGGTTTCCCGCGCTTGGCCCTTTAAATAGGGCGACGACGGCCATGTGCGCGCCTAGGGGCAGGTCCGAGGAGCAGGAAGACACGGAACCCCTACAGGAATTCCTCTGCAAGGCCAGCATCGGTGATGGTGAGCAGGGGAGCCGGAGACGCCGCCAGCATGCTGTGGTGGAAGAGGAGGTAAGCCCGGTGCTAGTGGAAGGATGGGAGAGGTGAGCAGGCCCGGCTGCGGAGCAGATGCAGCCGGGAAGCGCAACACTTATAAGGTGATGGGAGAATGGAAAGTGATGGGGTCAGGGGAGGGAGGGAGGCAAAGAATGTTGGGATCATCCCTGGGGGAAAAAATTAGTCATGTTGGTGGTAGAGAGAGAGAGAGTGTGGTATCGGAGTTCAAAATTAAACCTAGAGAAGAATAACGCTCAACGGGCCTGACGAGCATTAAGATGCTGGGCATGGCTCAGATGTTCAAGGTTTTTATGGTCTGTAAAGATTGTGAACTTATGTTGGGCACCCTCTAACCAAGGGCGCCATTCTTCCAAAGCAAGCTTGACCGCAAGAAGCTCCCTATCTCCAATACTATAGTTCTGCTCTTTGGGGGAGAACTTGCGGGAGAAAAAGGAACAAGTGGTTAAAGGTCCCTGCGTTCAGTGCTGGCTTAGAACCGCCCCAGTCCCTATAGCAGAGGCATCCACTTTAACTATGAAGGGGCAATTCGGGTCCAGATGTCGCAAACAGGGAGCAGTGAGGAAGGCATCTTTGAGTCGTGACGAAGAAAAAGCCCGCAGCGGCGGGGGAAGTTGAGGGTCGGATGAACCCTTTAGCCAGATTCTCTCGAATATATTCTGACATGGCATGGGTCTCGGGCTGCGATAAGGGATAGGTCCAGCCTCGAGGGGGTGTAGTTCCTGGTAAAAGTTCGATAGGACAGTCGAACTTATGGAGAGGCGGCAGGATGTCAGCCTTTTGCTTCGAGAAGACATCTTCGAAGTCCGCATATGGAACCGGAATGCTAGGAGTAGTAGTCGCCAGGGGAATTGCAGGAGGTGGTGTCACCTTTTTCAAACAGATCAGAGAGGATCACGTGATGTACTAGCTGAGCGGACGTGACTCTGCTCAGCTCCGGGCCTGTCTCAGCGATCGCGCGTCCCCAAACCGCGTAAACGCCCTCGAATCGGGCAGCTGGTGTCCTAGGAGACGTGGCTAGACCCCGCAATTCGATCCCTGCACAAACCGCGGGCTTGATGGCTTCTGCAAAAGTGAAAAAAGATAAAGAAAAGGCCAGGGTGGCAGAAGAAAAAATGGCAGCCGCACCGACGGGTGAGTCCCCCTCCCCCCGTTGCCTCTCACCATCGATGATATAAAATTAGCAATTCGGGAGGCCCTGGACGAACGTTGGGCTGGGCTGTCTGAACAGCTGGGGGAGGTGAGGGACACCCTGGCAGCGTTACCGCCGCGGCCGGATGCAGCTGAGACACGAATCTCAGCTCCGGAGGATGCAGGCACTGACAGCATGGCCAAGATGGCAGCGCAGGCAACCACAATCCAGGCCTTGATGGAAAAGGTGGAGGATCTAGAAAATAGAGCACGCAGGGATAACCTGCGCTTTCTGGGGTTCCCTGAGAGCCTGGAGGAGGGCTCTCCGTGTAATGTGCTTGAGACCTGGCTCCCAGAGGCGCTGGCCCTGCCTTATCTTAAGGGGAAGCTGGTGGTGGAGCGAGCACACCGGCTGGGTACTAAGCAACAAAATCAGGACAGGCCAAGGCTGGTTATAGCAAAAATTTTAAATTCAGCTCATAAGTCGGAGCTGTGGAGAGCATCACGGCAGAAAACGGATCTGAAATATCAGTCTCACATCATCCGTGTGTTTCAGGATTTCTCGGCAGCTGTGTCAGCGAACAGGCAGCGTTTCTCACAGATATGTTCCACACTTCATAACAAAGGCATTAAATTTGCTTTGTTATTCCCAGCTCGTCTGCGAGTTTGGCATGATGCGCGGGTGCATTATTTTGACACGGTGGAGAAGGCTAAGGCCTTTGTGGATACCCTGGCTACCTGATAACTGTGTATCAGGGGGAAGATAGTGATGGCTCCTGCAGCAAGTTTGTTTTATGGCAATTAAAACCTTATCGCAGGCTTTCGCCGAGTATGGAAGATGATCTGCAGTTCAGAGGCTTGTTGCCTGGTTCAGATGTTCACCTGGTTTTTTTTTTCTCTGTTAACGTATATATGGGATAACAGACACTACAACTTCTTTGTTGGACTTGAAAACCTCTAGGTGCCAGTTCCGTATTTTTTGTGTACCTTATTTTTTACTCTACACCTGAGGGATCGTTAAAGCGCGCTGTTCAGCTGCAGTAGGTTTTTGAGACTGGAAGGCTACGCCTCTGAAGTTCGAACACGGGACTATGGATGGTTGCACGGAGAGGAATGGCTATGCTCCTGATGGATGATGAAGGGTGTTCTTTTATCAGAGGATTGCATCTCTCAGAACTCTTTTCCACACGTTTTTATGGGATTTCTTTTTGGTCTGAACTTAGTGGTGTGGGGAAATCACATGTTTTAGTTGCTCTTTTGTGGATGGAGCTTTTCTCTGGGCGGGGCAACGAGGAAGGGGGAGAGTACAAATATGACCCTATGTATAGGGCTGGGACGAGGCCTGGGCACATCTGAAAACGTGGTCCTTACCTCCGCCTAGGGGGTCCGGTGGGTGATGATAAAATGGGAATTTGGAGGGGAACCCTATTGGGTAGGCTAAGGAGGGCAGGGGAGGGGTGGGGCTTGGGTAGGAGAAGAGGGGGTGGGGGAGGAGGGGGGAGACAGGGGGAAGTTGTAGAAGTGAGTATGAATGGCTGAATGTTTGGGTGGAAATATGGAATGGGACAACCTTTTAGGATTGGGAGTGTATGGCTGTTGGAGGGTGGGGGCCTCGGCTGGGAGGGTCCTTACCCCTATGAGGTGGAATACTGGATACTTATGTGGATGTTGGTATTTTTGGAATGCTTAGTTTCACACGAGTGATATCATGGAATGTCTGTGGGTTACACTCCCCAGTCAAGCGCTCTAAAGTTCTAACCTTATTGAAACGAAAGCAGGTGTCGGTGGCATTCTTACAAGAAACACACCTTACGGTATCAGAGCTTAAATATCTAAAGCAGGACTGGGTATGAGAGGTTAGAGGGGCAGGGGGGTCATCTAAGTCAGCAGGAGTTGCTATTTTAATACATAAATGTTTACCCCTGCAAATCTTGCAGGAAATCGCAGATCCTCACGGGCGCTATCTTATTTTAGTTACTGAATTATTTGGGCAAACTGTAGTGCTCTGTAATGTATATGCCCCTAATCTTTATAGTCCCAATTTTTTCAGACGCCTATATTCACATTTATTGCCACACTTAACTGATATACTCGTAGTGGGCGGAGATTTTAACACAGTTAAAGATGGAGAGCTGGATGCTTGCCCTGCGAGACAGCGTGAACAAGGACTGGGAGGGGTCCTGTAATGATGGAAGATACATTGCATTTATTAGATGTGTGGAGAACTTTGCATCTGCTGGAACGTGATTTTACATATATCTCACGGGCACATGCCTCACAATCCAGATTAGATTTTTTCTTGATTAGCAGTCATGTCTTTGGGCAGGTGCAGGGCGTGGAAATTGATCATATTGTGGTTTCAGACCATGCGCCCGTTTGGGTAGATATTCAGTTTAGGGGCAGACAACCGGAAAAAAGATTTTGGCGTTACCCTTATTTTTTGGCCAGTGATAGCCATTTTCAAGAACATGTAAGGGCGAAATGGGCGGATTATCTTGTCTGTAACCAATCTCACAGTTCGCAGCCTATCTTGTTTTGGTATGCGGCGAAGGCAGTTCTGCGAGGGGAGATAATCTCGTACATGGCCCATAGGAGTAAGATGCTTAATAAAAGGATCTTGCAGTTGACCAGGCAATTGAATACTGCTCGAGCAGCTTTCAATAGGGCAGGGAAACCCCGTAATCGTGATCATTATCGTTCGATTCAAGTGGCATTAAACTCACTCCTCCATCAACATGCTAAGAAAGGGATTCTTTATTATAAATTCCAACTGTTCCAATATTCAAATAAAACAGGCCGCATGATGGCTAATCTTCTCCGGTCAGCTCGAGGTTGTAGACACATCCCTGCACTGCACACGTCCACGGGCATGGTTACCAAAGACACTCCCTCTATCCTGCAAATCTTACGTACTTACTATGCTGATTTATACACATCCGCGGGGGGTAGTGAGGAGGTTTGCTATAGATTTTGTTCCAAGGTGTCTTTCCCGTGCTTGACAGAGAAGCAGAGACTGAGTTTAAATGGCCCAATCACAGAGGGCGAGGTGAGGTTGGTTATAAGCCGTTGGTTATAAGTCCTTGAGAATGAAGTTCCCTCCTGCTCCGGAATCTATCTGAGCAAGGACAGAGAAGGAACGGGAATCCCAGGTTAATGTAACTGGAAACGAGAGTTGAGGGGACGGAGAAGTAGCGCCCAAGTTCAGGACCCCTACTGAACGTAGGCCCAGAGGTTTCCTGGAAGGACTGGACAAGACTGGAGACGGTGACCGGGAGCTCCACAATAAAGGCATAGGCCCGACTGCCTCCATCGGAGGCGCTCCTACGGGGACAAGCGCCCATGACCCAATTGCATGGGCTCTTCCGCTTTCGAAAGAGAGGGAGCTCTGCAGGAGGCAGAGCCCATGGTAGGTGGTGAGTGGGAACGCTCCATGATGGGTCGTCTGGGCATCCAAGCCTTGCATTGGCGCTTTTGGAGGCGATGGTCGATGCGGCCTGCCAAGTCAATGAGGTCCTCAAAGGGAGGACGGTAGCTTGCGGACTACTAGCTCATCTTTGAGCTGGGAGGATAGCCCATCCAGGTAGATAGCTCTAAGGAATTCAATGGTTTAATTGTACAGGGCCTGTTGACCTTGCCATAGGTGAAGAAGGTTGGTGCTTGCCATAGCCTGCCTTCCTGGATCATAAAGATCTGATGGAAGATAGCCACAAAGCACGACAGCTCTTGTAAGAGCGAGTCCGAGCACTTCCAAAGGGGGGAGGCCCATGCCAACGCCTTACCCTCGAGTCGAGACAGGATGAAGGTAACCTTCGTGAGTTCATCTTGGAAAATGGAAGGCTGCAAAGCAAATTGCATGTAGCATTGGTTAATGAACCCTCTGCAGAGCTTGGAGTCCCCATTGAAGTGGGGTGGAGCAAGTAGGGCCAACAGAACCCTAGAAGGTGAGGGTGATGGCTGATGGCTGGCTGGAGATGGCGCCGGAACTGGAAGGCCCGTTTGGGGATAGAGTCGGGCATATAGACGCTCGATGGAGGAGGCCAATGCCTCGAGGAGTCGCTGTTGCTCTTGCACCTTGGAAGCCAGACCTGCAATGGCCTGGAGGGCGGATGGCTCCGCCGAGTCCATGGCCTTGGCAACCTGTTGCGCCGGAGGTGGACCCTTGGACTGAGATGGGGTTGACACTACCCGCAGGGCAAGCCTTACAGGTCCCCATCGTCGGTAGGCGGAGCTGGCTGATTGAAGGCCCAGCACTCTCCCCATTACCACTATCCTCAGGTTGGACTTAACCACTCTACCCCCTTCCTCCCCATCTCTGCCAGTCCAACTAGCACCCTTCCCCTTCTCCCCAGGTCAGGCTTCAGCACTCTGTTCCTTCTACCCCCTGAGCCCAACCTCACCAGCCTCTAACCTTCCTAGCTCTGAGTCGGAAGTGGCCCTGGGCTGATTCAGCTGACGTAGCTGCTTTCTCCTTCTTCTGGCCTGTGCAGGCTTATGCTTTTCCCAGTCTGCATGGTACCTCCCTCCAGTTTCCTGATAGGAGGCGGTACCTGGAGATTTCTTGTGCTTCTCTGGAGAAAATTCCAGAGTCTCTGGGTAAAATCCCAGAGAGTTCCTGGGTTGGAGAATGGGTAAGAGAAGAAAATTTGCAAATCAGAGCGCTCTGCCTTGCAGGGGTCCTTGTTTGGTTCCTGGATCAGGTCTTTCGATTCTTGAGTCAGTGAGAGCTGGCGATGCTGCAGAGACCACATTTACACTTCCAGAAGTGAGAGGAGACCCAGCGGTTGGCTAATGGCCAGACATAGGGTCTACATAGTTGCACTCCTGAGGAAGCTATTGTGCTGATAGGTTTGACATCCAGTCATAGAAACTCAACAATGATGAAGCAAAACAAATGTATTTAATAGTAGGGGCTGCATTCCGGCTCACTTCACTGGCTAATCCAGCCGGTAGTGGTGTGAGTGTGTGTATATTGCTGGAAGCACACTTTCCCATTTGTGCTTTGAAAAGTGGAATAGAAATCAAGTAAACTCTGACCTGCTCTGCTCACTGTGTATATGTTGGGTGTTGGGAGTGGGGGTGGAGGGAAGGTGATAATGTAATTGGATGGGGGGGGGGGGGGGAGCTGTGTGTGTATGGGTAGGGTAGGAGACATTGATGCAGGTTGATATATGCGTAGGTGCTATTGCGGAGGCAGGTGAACAGAGGTGTAGAGGGGGAGGAGTGATGTGTGTGCACACATTCTTACCCTCCTCACACCCTCCAGTTTGTAGCCCCCTTCATATGCATGGAGAGGTGGAGGAATTGTTTAGGGGGGGGGGGAGCTGTGAGCGGGGTTAGTGGCAGGGTTAGGTGGGTATTGTTGCGTGCAGTCTTCCTTACCACTTGTTCTCTCCACTTTGTCAACATTTCTTCGCCCTTGTGTGGGTGGGGGGTTGGAGGGTGGAAGGTGGGGGTGTAGGTGGGATGTATGTGTATGTGTGTGTGTTCACACACTTTTTCTCTGTCCCCTTCTGCACTCTGCACTTTGTAGCCCTTTCCTCCCCCCTTTTATGTGTATGTGTGTGTGCAGGGAGGGGTGAGTAAGCACATACTTACCATCTTGCACTCTCTACTTCATAGCCCTCCCCCTATAGGTGTTTCGGGGGGAGTGAATTTGGGGAGAAGATATGTGTGTGGGGGTAGTGATGTAGAAGGTGCGTATATGGGGGACATTCCCCCTCTCCACCCCTGTGTGTGCTTTTGGAGAAAGGAGATGGTGGTGTAGATGGGAGGGATGCATGTGTCTGTGTGTAAGGAGAGGAGATGAATATCAGGGGTGCAGGAGTTCATGGTATAAGTGGGGTGTGTGGGTGTGGATGGATGTGAGTGAAGTGGATGAGAGTGGGGCGTGTATTGGTGTGTGTCCCCCTCTTCTTACCCCTGTAATTGTGTGTATATGTGTGGGTTATGTACAGGGCCGGAGGAACCACTAGGCGAGCTAGGCCTGTGCTTAGGGCGCCGAGACTTAGGGGCACCACCCCCTCTCGCAGCCACTTCAGGCGGCAGAATTTTGAAATTGACCTTTCAAAATTCTGCCCAGCCCCCGCCTCACCCTGCTTCCTCCCCCCCCCCCCCCCCCCCGTCGTGCCAACTAATGGCACAGGTAGCCCCTGTCACATAGTAGGGGCTGAAGGCCACCGGTGCCATTTTGGTTAGTGGCAGCCGACGGCCCGGGAGTGGCAGATTGCTCCCGGACTCCCCGCTGGACCAGGTGTTTTGTGAGGTTTTTTTTTGGGGTGGAGGGGGAGGGTGGGGGAGTGGCAGCATGTGGTCCCTGACCCTAGAGTCGGGGCTGCGACCAGGGGCGGGCTGGTGGCAGCACGACGGGGGGGGGGGGGGGGGGGGGGGCGCAAGGCTGAAGGTGCCTAGGGTGCCGAATCCCTTTGCACCGGCCCTGGTTGTGTAGGTAGTGTGGTATTGGTGTGCGTGTGTGTGTGTGTGTGCATGCACTCTTTCCCTCTCTCCCCCTGCCCCACTTCGCAGCTCCTATGCTTCTCACTCATCCTCTCCCTCCCATTCTTGCATTGATTTGACTTGCTTTCCTCACTCATCTTTTCCCTCCCAGCTCTCTCTTCTCCTCCTCTCTTTCTCTTTCTCTTCCCCTCCTCTCTCCTCCCTCTTTTCACTTACTGCCCCTGGTGGGGCTTGGGAATCATCACCAGCCTTTCTGCTGCCATTCCCTCCTCTTCTGGCCCCTCTGCAGTGATGCTAGGTGCATCTTCCGGTGTGGCCCCTCTCCCCAGCTCTGAGTGAGCATCACTGTGCATGCACAGACATGCAGCGATACTCACCTGGTGCCCCTGACCTGCTTATAACAGAGAGAGAGATAACAGAGAGAACAAGGCTAAATAGTAATTTCTTAGCATCCAGTCAGATTAATCCAGAACAAGTGGGTTATGCACCCCCATCAGCAGATGGAGCAGACGTCACAGTATATATACTCCTGCAGTGACATCAGCCTGCCAGTATTCTCCGTCTCCAGCAGATGATGGACGTGCATCTCCCTTCTGGGGATTGCTTCATTTTGAAAAAGGAGAATTAAGGATATTACATTCGCCCCGCTCTCCTGCAGTGATGCCAAATGGTCCCTCCCCCAGTTGAGAATTCCTGAGGTGACTTTTGTGGTCCCTCAGATGAGTGCCTTGGTCCAGTAGCTGGTTTTTTCAGCTGGCGTGGGCTTAGCTACTTAAGCAGCTGAAAGGCAGAGGGTGAAGGAAGCCGAACTTGGTGGTGACGGCATATGCTCTCTCCCCCCTGCAGCTGGAGACCGTCTCTGTACTCAGCCAGGTAAGGCTGAACTCAAGTAAGTTTTAAAGATAAATTATATATTTACAGAGACGTAAAAGGAGGTTTATGTAGCACAGGGCTTCCTCCTTTTTTCCAGTCTCCATGCTCGGTGTGCCATTCTTAGGCTAGGCCCCATTTGGTGCATGCACAGTGATGCTCACTCAGAACTGGGGAGAGGGGCCACACCGGAAGATGCACTCAGCTTCACTGCAGAGGGGCCAGAAGTGGAGGGAATGGCTGCAACGACATTTTGCACACTTTCTTAGGCTGCCCTCTACAGGATTGTTGGTTTGGTGTGTGTGCCTAGCTGTGTGTCCAGGTTGTTTGCCCAGTTTTTGGACGCACAGTCAGGCCTTATAGTCTGTGTGTCCACGTTAAGCGGCACCTTAGGTGGCCGCATGCTTACCTGTTTGCACAAGTTGCATTGTGTGTTTAAATTGTTTTACGGTGCCTAATTTTTGGATGTACAAAAAAAAAAGAAAAAAAAGCTAGACATATGCCTCCGGCCTCCGCTTAAGCGCACTGTTGGCCACCATGGCACCTATGCCAAAGAAGCCTAAGCGTCTTTCTCTTTGCGCTGCCTGTCATATTCGGGCGTCTCAGCCAGGAGTACCCGCTAAATTGTGCCAGCGCTGTTTGGAGGCTCAGGGAGAATTGTCTTCCTCTGATTTCACTAAACCTGGCAGTTCTGATGGGGTGCCTGATTTTGGATTTCCCCTAACTGGTTCCTCAGCAGGGGAAGGTAGTTCAGTGAGTACACCTCAAGTACCTCCAGGATTAGATGCTTCTACCTTTTTTTGGGTAGAGTTTTTCCAGGGTTTGCAATATTTGCACCAGGCGGAGATCTTCAGCCCTTTCTAATACTCCCAGAGCAGAGTCACAGGTGGGAACCTTACAGGGACCTACTGTTAAGTGCCGGAGTACTGCTAGAGCAGCAGAGGGACTTTCCAATGGAGGTCCAGATGACACGAATGATGACGCTGATCCTGGCTTCCTTGAAGATGGTGAAATTCCTCCAGGATTAGAACTATATAGAACTATGCTACAGTTCTTTCATAAAGATGAACTGCAAGCTCTGATTTCCCAAACCTTGCAAATGCTCAAAGTTCCTGGGGCAGATGCAGTGACTGAGTCAAAGAAAGACCCTATTTTGTTTTTTTTCCTTAAGGCCTCTTGTTTGTTCCCCGTGATGGAAGCCATTCAAGAATTAATTGATCTTGAGTGAGGTGCCACAGAGGCTAATGTCAAAGGGGGTCGGGTTTTGGAAGGCCTGTACCCTCTGGATCCAGCGGCAAGAGAGCGTTTGCGTTTTCTGAAAATAGATGCCCTGGTATGTGCAGTCTCCAAGTGGACCACTATTCCCGTGGAAGGAGGAGTGGCCTTGAAGGATGCTCATGATAGAAGGATTGAGTCTATCCTTAAGCAAACATTTGATGCAGTGGCAATGACCTTGCAGATCGCTTCTTGTTGTTCCTTGGTATCTCAATCTTGTATGCTTCTCTCCCAGGAAGTCGATGACTCTGGGGTGAACCCCGGGGCAGTTATGGAGCCAGCTGCTGCTTTTTTGGCAGATGCAGGCTGTGATTTGGTTCGCTCCTCAGCCAGAGGTGTGGCTTCCATAAAAGTGGCCATGCGTCAGTTATGGCTGTAAAATTGGTCAGCCAGTGCAGCCTCCAAGACAAACCTTACCAAATTGACCTTTAAAGGCTTGTTATTGTTTGGGAGTGAGTTGGAAAAATTGGCCAGTAAGTGGAGCGAATCTTCAGTTCCTCGTTAGCCAGAGAGGTTGTACTAGGGGATCCAGGCATTTTCATTCCTATAGAGGAACCACCCTTCAGAGAACTCGACATTTTGGTACATCTCAGTTCTTTCGTCCCCAACAGCCAAGAAGGGGTGCAAGTTTGGGTAATGGGACCTCTCGACCCTCCCAATGAAGGTTTGCTGACCCACCTCCAGGAACAGGAGATAGGGGGCTGCCTCTCTCTATTCTACCAGAGGTGGGTCAAGATCACATCAGATCAATGGGTCCTGGAAGTGATACGAGAGGGATATACTCTGGAGTTTTGCAGTGTTTATTTTATTTATTTATTTATTTAAAAAGATTTATTGACTGCGCCCTCTAAGGTTTGGGGCAATTTACAACAGTACAGGATGTGTTCATGGTGTCTTCCTGCCACTCACCACAGAAGAATCAGGCAGTGGAAACTACTTTAGCAAGGCTCCTCAGTCTGAGGGCTGTGGTTCCAGTGCCAAAGTCTCAAGAAAATATGGGGCGATATTCCATTTATTTCATTGTGCCCAAGAAGGAGCGCTCCTTTCATTCCATCCTGGATCTCAAAGGTATTAATCATCATCTGTGGGTGACGCATTTTCGCATGGAAACATTGTGCTCGGTAATAATGGCCATGCAGTCAGGGGAATTTCTGACCTCTTTGGATCTGTCCGAAGCGTACCTTCATATTTCCATCTGACTGGAGAATCAATGCTTTCTGTGGTTCGCAGTTCTGGGACACATTATCAGTTTTGAACCCTGCCCTTTGGTTTCACCACCACCCCAAGGACCTTTTCCAAGGTAATGGTGGTAGTGGGGCAGCATTGAGAAAAGATGAGATCCTCATTCACCCGTATTTGGACGATTGGATGATTCGAACCAAGTCATGGGAAGAGAGCTGCAGAGTGACCTGCAAGGTGATCTCCCTGTTTCAGGAGCTCGGCTGGGAGGTGAACCTGGCCAGAGCAGTCTTCAGCCTGCTTAGTTATTGGAGTACCACAGGGTTCAGTTCAACATGAGGCAGGGCAAGGTTTTCTTGCCGGAAGTGTGCATTCAGAAGTTGCTGACACAGCTCTGTATGTTTTTAAACACTCTGCACCTGACCGTATGGTTCTACCTACAAGTGCTTGGCTTAAAGGCGGCGATTCTGGGTCAAATGGGCGAGGGCACATATGCATCCTCTTCAGCGCTCCCTGCTGTCTCAGTGGAACCCGCAGTCTCAGAACTATTTGATTTGGCTCCTCCTACTGATAGAAGTCTCCTTCCAACTGCAGTGGTGGCTGCAGGCAGATCGTCTGAGGAAGGGAGTTTCCCTAGCACTACTGGACTGGCTAGTACTGACAACAGATGCGAGCCTCCTTGGTTGGGGAGCTCACTGTCAGGAGCTGATGGCACAAGGGTGCTGGAATACAGAGGGACCTCTCTGGAACATCAATTGACTGGGAGCCAGGGTTGTCCAGTTGGCATGTTTGCAGTTCAGCAACAGGCTGCAGGGTCGACCGGTTTGAATAATGTCCAACAATGCAACCACTGTGTCTTACATCAATTGGCAGGGAGGAACAAAGAGCCAGCAATTGTCACAGGAAATAGATCTGCTTATGGAATGGGCAGAAGTGCATCTCCAGATGATCTCAGCCTCATATTCAAGTTGAACCATTTTACTAGGGCTCAGGCAGTGTCGTGGGCGGAAGTCAGATTGCTGTCTCCCGTCGACATTTGTTGAGCTGTGACATGGTCCTTCTTACACAGCTTTTCCAGGTTTTATAGTTTGGATGCGCAGGCCCGAGAGGATGCAGCCTTTGCTGTGTGGTTTTGACAGGACCGTGGGCAGCCTTCCACCCTATTTGGGAGTAGCTTGGGTACATCCCACTTGTTCTTGATTCATCTGACTTGGCTCTAAGAAAGGAGAAATTACTACTTACCTGATAATTTCCTTTTCTTTAGGACAGTCAGATGAATCCGGCTTCCCTCCCTTGGCTCCCAAATGATTGCACCATGGTCCTCTTGTGTGACTGTGTGTTACGGGGCTTACTGATAAGTGTTAGTCCAATCCCTAGACTAGTGTTAATACGTTTCTTGTCTGAGCTCAGTTGCCTGTTGGCCGAGTATTGAAATGGTTATCTGTTTTTAATCAAGTTTTTGCTAGTCTGTCCACAGTTGCTTTTGAAGGGAATACTGGCAGGCTGTTGTCAGTGCATGAGTATATATACTGTGATGTCAGCTTGCTCTGTCTCCATCTGCTGGTGGAGGTGCATAAACCACTGGGTCTGGATTTATCTGAATGTCCTAAAGAAAAGGAAATTATCAGGTAAGTAGTAATTTCTCCTTGTGAACCTGTAGAATAGGAATTAGAACTTGTAAAAGATATCAAAATCAGAATTGTGAACCAATTCAGTAAATCTCCCCTACATCAAATAGATTGATGGATAATAACAGTCACTTCAGTATGCCATTTCCTACCCTGCACCTGCCTCATCACAAAGTCCTTAAGTGCGAGGAGTCAACCGCAGTTAGGTGCTGATATATGACAAAATACAGGCAGAGCTGTTTTGACATTAGGCAGACTAGACATGACCCAACCCAGGTTCAGCACGAGGTGGGGCAATAACGGCAATTGCTGCTGGCAGAGATTTTCAAGCAGCAGCCTCTGCAGCTACAATAGGAGAAATTCAGCGAGGAGCCTCTAAGCCAGTGCCTGCACCGCACATGGGTTCCCTCGGTAACAAGAAGCCCGTGCAGGAGGAGGGGTGGGGCTACTCCAAATGAGAGCAGCATTGGGGAGCACTGCGTCCTCCCCCACTCCAGCACTTATCCCCGTCCTCCCTCCCCCCCCTCCTCCTGGTTGGCTGTATGACTCTCAACCCCATGTTGGGGCAGGCTGGGCCCTAAGAAGCACAATCTCACACATCCAGGGGTCAGGTGGGAAGGAGACAAAAGGGGCATTGCATTCTTCTATCTCTTCAATTGCGCCTTCACCTTGGCACCCATCTTGCCCACTCGTAGTGATGGTCCTGGCTGCAGGCGTACATCTCGTTCACTGAATTTTCCTTCTATTGTAGCTGCAGAGGCTGCTGCTTGAAGATCTCTGCTGGGTCCTGGTCAAGCTAAATGAGATGAGGGGAGAGGAGGAGGGAGAGGGGCTGGGGAAGGATTGGTGGCAAGAGGCAGTGCAGAAGGCAAAAGGACTGGGAAAGGACCCAGGGGATACTCTCTGATCTACCAGAGGGAGACACTCCCTGGCTTAGAGGCACCACAGATGCAAATCTGGCCCTGCATACAGGACACAACATAAACAAACAGAGTTCTAGACACCACACTTGTCGGTCCCTTCTCACACTTGGCACCAAAATCTCTTATTGTTTGCAGTTCCATAAACTGGATTCACTTTGGCAGTGAGCCCTAGGGAGAGACTAGTCTTTCAAGAGGGCTGGGGTGGTGTTTTGCCTTCTTGTCTACAAGTCACTGCTTGGGCCGCAGCCAAGGATTTTCGCATCTGAGATGAATGTTAAGTTTGGTGCTCACTTCCTTCCCTGGGAACTTATTATTTGTCTGTGGTCGAGACCGTCTGCAAAATATGCTGGAGCCATACCTGGGAACGTTTGAGTTCTGGTCACTCAGAGATTGCCATTGGGGGCAGAGCATGACATTTCCCTCTTTCCCCCAACTTGGTGGGGGAAAAGGGACTGTGCAGATATGCTCGCAGAGGTCCGATAGCAGCATGGTTAGACCTAGAGCCCTGAGCTTGGGAGAGAAAGAATTGCAGGTCTGTACTGGGGTGCATGGATGGATGAGAATGAAGTTGGAACTGTGTTTGGAGGGGATGGAGAGCAGTGAAATCAGACAGAGGGGGAGGAGAAGCAGTACAGCTGGAAGTTTGGGGCAATGGAGGAGTGAGGGGTGCATAGGGGACTGGGAGAGAGTCAGATGTTAGCTGGGGGAGGGGAGTGGCAGCAGGGCACTAACAATACTACTGGTGGCAAATGTGGAAATCTGATTCTACCCCCCCCCCTCCACCCCAGCCTAATAAAGCCTCCCTTTTTAAACTTATGCACTGCTGTAGTAATTTTATTATTTTCCCTCCAGTGATTTTTTATTATTTCCCCTCCAATGATTATGTCAAATTTTAGTGCATTATGATGACTGTTGCCAAGCAGCTCTCCCATTGTTACCCGAATTCAAAAAAGCATAGGACAGACATTGTGGTTCCCTAATGGCTGGAGTTGGAATTTAAGAAAAGGGTGCATGGAGATAACAGGCATGGAGTGACAGCTGCTACCTGTAACAGAAGGTGTGGGGATTAATTATTAGCCAATTAGCTTACATGATTTTTATGCAATTGCAGCATCGATCTCCATTTTGACTTTTACGATCTAGGGTACAGATACGTAGACATTATGGAAAAAGTGCAGGACTGCTTTTATGGCCAAGTCCAAAAGCAAAGCATGTTCAAGCAGCATTGACTGCATTACCAAGAAGGCTGCTCACTCTATAAAAATGTTGCTAGCAGTAATTTTGTTATTGGTTTGAGGGTTGCTTGGTTTTGAATGTTAATATTACTAACCTTAATATAAGGCTAGGGGGTAACCTGCATGGAGCGGCAGTTACTACCATAAGAAACTTACTGGGCAGACTGGATGGACCATTTGGTCTTTTTCTGCTGTCATTGCTGTGTTACCTCTTAATACCAGATCTTGGGTGTCAGTGAGAACTAGATCTACAGTAATGAGGTGTGTGTATCTGAGATCGGGCACACACTCACATACCTTTCAGGATCTGATATAAGGGGTAACAATGGGAGAGCCGCTTGGCAACAGTCATCATAATGCACTAAAATTTGACATAATCAAAGGAGGGAAAATAATAAATAAAATTACTGTGGTAGTATTTAATTTTAAAAAGGGAGACTAGTAAAATGAGAACATTAGTCAGAAGGACACTAAAAGGAACAATTAACAAAGTTAAGGGTCTGCATGAGGCATGGAGACTGTTCAAGAATATTATCTTGGAAACCCAGATAACATTTATTCTACAAGTGAAAAAAGGTTAAATGAGCAAACATCTGCCAACATGACTAAATGGTACTATGAAAATAGCTACTAAAACCAAAAAGGCATCTTTTAAACAACTAGAAATTGCTGTACTTGCACAGGGAGTCTGGTACGCTATATTCCAGGCTTGTGTTCAGAACACCAGTAGTGTGTCAGTTCCAGACGAGGTCCATGCCCATCAGTGTCTTCCTACTGGTTCACCTACAATGGGGACCAAGCTGTGTATATTTCCTTTTGACCTTGGTCTGTGGGACTCTGTGTCTCCCATCTGCATCTGCGAGCTCCCATGTGTAAATGGCAATGGGGATGTTAAATATTAACATAGAAACATAGAAATGATGGCAGAAGAAGACCAAACGGCCCATCCAGTCTGCCCAGCAAGTTTCGCAATTTCTTTTACTCATACTTATCTGTTACTCTTGGCTCTTAGTAACCTTTTGGTTCTATTTCCCTTCCACCCCCACCATTAATGTAGAGAGCAGTATTGGAGCTGCATTTAAGTGAAATATCTAGCTTAATTAGTTAGGGGTAGTAACTGCCGCAATAAGCAAGTTACACTCATGCTTATTTGTTTACCCAGACTATGTAATTCAGTCCTTGTTGGTTGTCTGTATATAGATCCACTTTTCTTCATTCCCCCTGCCGTTGAAGCAGAGTTATGCTGGATATGCATTGAAAGTGAAGTATCAGTCTTTCTCCCCTGCCGTTGAAGCAGAGAGCTATGCTGGATATGTGTGAAGTATCAGCCTTTCTCCCCTGCCGTTGAAGCAGAGAGCTATGCTGGATATGCGTGAAGTATCAGACTTTCTCCCCTGCTGTTGAAGCAGACAGCTATGCTGGATATGCGTGAAGTATCAGTCTTTCTCCCCTGCCGTTGAAGCAGACAGCTATGCTGGATATGCGAGAAGTATCAGCTTTTCTCCCCTGCCGTTGAAGCAGGGAGTTATGCTGGATATGCATTGAAGGTGAAGTATCAGGCTTATTTGGTTTGGGGTAGTAACTGCCGTAACAAGCAAGCTACTCCCCGCTTTTTTGTGAATGCAAATCCTTTTTTCAAAATTCATTCACGTCCTCTAGACTTTATGGATCCACAGTGTTTATCCCACGCCCCTTTGAAGTCTTTCACACTTCTGGTCTTCACCACTTCCTCCGGAAGGGCATTCCAGGCATCCACCACCCTCTCCGTGAAGAAATACTTCCTGACATTGGTTCTGAGTCTTCCTCCCTGGAGCTTCAAATCGTCACCCCTGGTTCTGCTGATTTTTTTCCGACTGAAAAGGTTTGTCGTTGTCTTTGGATCATTAAAACCTTTCAAGTATCTGAAAGTCTGTATCATATCACCTCTGCTCCTCCTTTCCTCCAGGTTGTCGTATATTAAGGCAGCAAGTAGACCAATGTTAAATCACAGATATACAGTATAACATCCAGTCACATATCTTTACCAGAGACCATTATTCTATTTAAATAATATTTAAATTTTATTTGTCTGTACTTTGTGTTATGGGAGTCTCAGTTTAGTGGACCCTTGGGCCGACCTGCTGGAGACTGGGAATAGATGGTCAATGTCTCTAAAGAATAGCAGGCCGGGAGGCAGATGTTCAGGCGGGACGTAGATGCTCTTCACCCTGGAAGCTGGTACTCCCCCTGGGAGGAGCCCGTAGGAGCCCAACCGCTGGGACTTAGGTGGCTTCACCCTTGGAAGCCGAAGCCCCCCCTGGGAGGAGCCCGTAGGGGCCCGGCCGCTGGGACTTAGGCGGGTCATGGATCAGGACAGGTAACTGGAACCAGACTAGGACAGTAGCAATACTGTAACGGGGTTAGGGTTCTGGATCCAGGCAGGAACTGTAGCAGGCAGGCAGGAACCAGGCAGGAACTGTAGCAGGCAGGCAGGAACCAGGCAGGTACTGTAGCAGGAACGGAGCGACAACGCCAAGCGAGTCACTCCGGGGCACAGCGCAACAGGAAACCGGGAAGCTAACCCGTTGCAAGGCAAGGACTGGACGGCCGCGGCCGGCTTATCAAGGCCGCGGCGTCTGACGTCAGGAACTGGGCGGAGTCATCACTGGCGGGAAACGGGCTAGAAAGGCGCCCAAGTGGCGCACGCGCGCGCCTAGGAGCAGGGCGTCCTCAGGCACCTTCGCGGCGGCGCAGCCCCAGCGGGGTCACCACCAAACAGGCCGCAAGCCAGGGCTCCGGAGGCGGGAGCAGGTCCTGGAACAAGGAGGTAAGGGCCTGGTCGCGGTGCTTGCGGCCAGGACCGCAACACTTTGCATTATGACATATTCAAACTGAAAGTATATATAAACAAATTATATAATTGGCCAATAACACTCTTTTTCTATATATTTTCTTACAGAATTCTTTTTTTATCATGTATGTTAATAACTCATGTGAGGACTGCAATCAATATTATGGATCAGATACATATCTTAACTAATTTTTATTAGTTTATTCTAATGTTTGATAAACATATATACTGCTGTATAATGTCCTTATGAACAGATTCTTTGTCTCAAATCTCTTTCAGTTCTACAATGACAGATGATGGATGCCTTGAGGCAAGTAATCTTAGTCTCTTTTCTCTGTGCAGATTTCTCTGTTGTAAGTCTTTTTATATACTTAGAGCTCAGGCTTGGTTATTTTTTATAGCAAAAATCTTCACAAAAATGGGAAAATCTGGAATCCTCCTCCATCCCCAGAGTTTGTGGGATGGAGAGCAGTGGAATCTTCTGTACCTCCTCATCTAACCTATCTATTGGATTCCCCGAAATCACCCAGCCAGAGCTACCATGGCTCTCACAGGAAGGAAAGCGAAAAGAACAAGTCAAAAAATCAGTAACCAAACTTCTGAAAGGTTCAAGTCCCCTTTCCACGCTAGGTGTTATTCTGAAACATAAAGCCTAAAGTCCAGAGCAGGGGACCAAACTCTAACTGAAGAAAACCCTCCTACCTCTTCCACTCTTTGACTCAAAAGCCATACTAGGTTTATCATTTGGCCAACTGCAGGATTCAGCTCGCGGTCAGCCTCATGCACCTTGGGACACTGCCGAACCTCAGCCTGCAAGATGCCATATTACTGATCTCCCTAGGCAAAAACACAGGCACACTCTTCCTTTATTGGCCCTACAGTGGGAAACGTCTCTCCAATGCTCCTCGACAGCCTGCCTGGGGATTTAAAAACCAGCATGACCGTAATCCAATGCATTTCCTGCCTTGTTCCAGTTCTTTGCCTTGTTCTAGTTCTTCGCCTTGTTCCAGTATCCGCCTTGCCCTTCAGTTCCTGTCTTGTCTCCTTGTTCCTGGTCCTGCCTACCTCTTCTTCCTTGTCTTCTGTCCTTCCTTTTCCTTCTCTGACTGATCTCTTGTGTTTCGACCCTCTGCAAGAATACTGATGCTGCCTGACTGCTGCTGTCTTGACCCTCTGCTCAGATACTGATACTGCTTGACTTCCACCTGCCTCGATCCTCTGCCTGGAATCCGACCTTGCTATATACAACTACCAGCCCTGACCCTTGGACTGCTCAACTAACTGTGGATATTCTCCTAAGCCCTTCTGGCC
This sequence comes from Rhinatrema bivittatum, assembly GCF_901001135.1. Taxonomy (NCBI): domain Eukaryota; kingdom Metazoa; phylum Chordata; class Amphibia; order Gymnophiona; family Rhinatrematidae; genus Rhinatrema; species Rhinatrema bivittatum. Next base: position 436,733,237 of record NC_042615.1, on the reverse strand, counting down.
TCAGAACCCAAAGGCTGAACCCCCAAGGGAAGAGGCTGGTATAATTGAGGCCTCTCTCATAGTCTCACCCAATAACATGTTGGTCTACTGCCAGTGTGGGCCCAGCCCATGCTTCACAAGCTGGACAGTACCAACTCTGCCCTAGGACTCTCACGCCATGACAGATTGCTGAGGCCATGAGTTCGTCCAACACCACTTCACCTCATTTTCTCCAAGGTTTGGCCTACAGGGTGCAGCAGCAGCAGAAGTAACTCACCCAGTTCACAGGATTACTCCTAGGCTTGGCCACACAATTGGACATCCTGAAGACCATGGGCTCACTGGCTGCACCTCTGGTACTGGCTCCTCCTACTCCAGCCTGAATTCCAGTTCTGTTTCCTCACTTGGCCATTGCCCAGATACATGGAGACCCCAAGGCTTTTGAGGGCTTTCTCAATCAGTTGCTAATGCATTTTGAATTGCATGTGGCCAGTTTCCCAAGTGATCTTCATTATCTCCCTGCATTCTGGGTCTGCTCTGGCCTGGGCTTCCCCTTTGTGGGAGAGGAATGAGCCCCTCAGGGGGAACCTTGAGGAGTTCCTGAATCAGTTTTGAAGGGTCTTTGATGAACCTGGACATTCATCTTCTTTGCTGTGGATTTACTGTACCTCCAGCAGGGAAGTAAGACAGTGGGCGAGTACACCATCCTTTTCAGGACTCTGGCATCTGAGCTACTTTGGAACCAAGAAAGCCTGGTGGCCATCTTCTGGCAGGAAGAGACTAATTGGCTGGACAACCTTATCACCCTCTGTATCAAGGTAGATATGAAATTCCAGAAATGAGCCCAGGAGAGGGATTCCCTTCGTCAAAACGTAAGTCTGGCATCCTGCTTCTAAAGATCTCTCACACCATCTCCAAGGGATCCAACACCACATCCAGTAATGGAGGAACACATGCAACTTGGTAGAACCAAGATCTCTGAGGAGGAGAGGCGCATTAACCTGTGTCTATACTGCGTTGGGCAGGGTCATTATGCCACCCAGTGTTTGGAGAGATTGGGAAACTCCCGAGCCTGGGGCTGGTTGGAGAGGCAGCCCTAGCTCATTCATGTTCACTTTCCTCTGTGCAAATGCTGGTCCCAGTACTGTTGAAGAATGGCGTGATGAAATCCACACAGACTTTTCTGGATTCCGAAGTGGCTGGGAATTTTATTGAGTTGCAGAAATACAAGCCCTTGGTTATACAACCTCCTACCATGATCTTTTCAGTATATGGGGAACCACTACTTTTGAAGTTACAGACTACCACTGAACTCTTGACCCTGCAGAGAGGGATATTGCACCAGAAGCAAATTTTATTCTTTATCTTTCCTACATTTGTAAACCCCATCATTTTGGGACTGCCTTGGCTCCAGAAACACAACCTAAGCATCAACTGGTCACTGGCTGAGATCACCCAGTAGGGTCCCACGTGCTTCCAGAAGAGCCTGCAACCAGTCTACCTCCAATAACCGTCGTCCTTTCCATGCTTCCAGTACCACCTGGACTCCCACAAATATACGCTACCTATATTGATGTCTTCAATACAAAGCAAGCAGAAACACTATCTCTTCATATGGCCAACGATTGCCCCATGGACCTTCTCCCCAGCAAGATACCTCCTTATGGAAGAGTCTACCCACTCTGAGTCCCAGAGATGTAAGCAATATCTGATTATATAAAAGATAACCTCAAATGAGAAATCAGCAGACCCTTCACATCCCCAGTAGGGGCTGGATTTTTCTTCTTAGGCAAAAAAAAATGGTTCCCTGCATTGACTACTGTGGCCTAAACTTTTCACTAAATGGAACAAATACCCACTACTTCATATCAGAACTGTTTGACTGATTTCACCATCTTCACTAACACCTGGGATGGTCACTACGGATACTTAGTCATGCCATTTGGACACTGCAATGCCCCTTCTGTGTTCCAGCACATGGTGAATGAGATTTTCAGAGATCTCCTACAGTCCTACATTCTAGTGTACCTAGATGACAAACTTATCTATTCTCACTCTTTCTCCAAGCAGCAGGAGCAAATGAAACTCATCCTGCAAAGGAGAACCGCCTTTAAGCGAAGCTGGAGAAGTGCTATTTTGAGCAATCAGAGCTGCCTATCCTGGGATATATCATCTCAAGCCAAGATCTAAAGATGGAGCCAGACAAGCTTGCTGTTATTCAGAATTGGCTCCAACCCATAGGACTCAAGGCCCTCCAGTGGTTCCTGGGCTTCACAAACTACTATTGGCAGTTCATCCCGGACTACTCTTACGTAACGGTGCCTTTTACTGCCCTCGCCAAAAAGGGTTTTGGCATCCAAAATTGGACTGGGGCAATGGTACAAGCTTTTGCTCAGATCAAATCAGCCTTTCTCACTGCCCCCTGGCTGAAACACCCAGACCCCCAGAATCCCTTTCTCCTGGAAGTGAATGCCTCGTCCATTGGGGTGGGCGCAGTGCTGTAGCAGCCAAATACCAAGGGGAAAATAACTCCATGCTTCTTCTTCTCTAAGATGTTCACACCCACCAAAAGGAGCTGCACAGTTGGGGACTGAGAGTTCCTAGCAGTCAAGCTTGCATTAGAGGAGTGGAGACATCGCCTTGAAGAGGCCATTCATCCAATCACCTTCACCACTGACCACAAAAATGTACTGTATTTACAGCAAGCCCAAAGGTTAAATCTGCAGCAGGCAAGGTGCTCTCTATTCTTTAATCTCTTCAATTTTCAGTTGATCTATCTCCTGGCTGAAAAGAATCAATGGGCATATGCCCTCTCTTGCTCTTTTGAGCCTTCAGATACCCAGGAAATGCCTCAACACATCATCAACCCAGCTAAAATCCTCACCAGCACCTTGCTTACAGTATCAGCAGGGAAAACTGTGGTACCCAAGTGTCTCAGAGAAAAGGTGTTTCATTGGGCCCATGGCTCCTGATTGGCCGGCCACCCAGGCATCTGTAAGATGCTGGAGTTGCTATCCTGACACTATTGATGGCCTCAACTCTCTAAGGATGTCCAGCAATATGTTGAGTCCTGCCTCAATTGTGCCTGCAACAAGCCCTCCTCCCACTCATTCCCTTGGGGGCTCCTATAACTGTTACCGGTCCCAGAAAAGCCATGGCTCCATATATCCATGGATTTTGTTATGGATCTTCCCCCCTCTAAGGGATGCACCGTGATTTGGGTTACTGTGGATCGCTTCTCAAAAATGATACATTTCATGCCCCTGAACAACAAATAACTACATACCAGCCCTGTCTACAGTTCTTGAACTCGCTTAGCAGTTCTTCCATAATATTTTTCACATGCACAGCCTCTCTGAGCACATTGTCAGTGACCGAGGAATTCAATTTACATCTAAGTTCTGGCAGAACTTATGTAAAAAATTTGCCATTACCATGGATTTCTCCTCCACATATCATCCCCAATGGGCAAACAGAATGAGTTAATCAAATTCTGACAGCATTCCTAAAGGCCTATATCAATGAGAGGCAGGATGATTGGGCCTCCCTGCTACCTTCAGCCAAATTCTGTCATAATAATCATGCCATCTCACCACTTTAGGCATACGTGTGCACTATGGGCCCCATGGCAGGGAAAAGTGACTCTGACGCTCCTTGATGATATCAGCCTGCCCAAGGATTGAAATGCCAGCATGACCATAATCCAATGCCTCATCAACAGGTCCTCCTGTTGCAGTTTCTGTCTTGTCTGGCTTACTTGTTCCTGGTCCTGCTGCCCTCTTCTTTCTTGTCCTCCTTTGCCTGATCTCTCTGCCTTGACCTTCTGCCTGCATACCAGTGCTGCTTGACTGCTGCCTGCCTTGACCCTCTACCCGGATACCAACACTGTTTGATTGCCGCCTGCCTCGACACTCTGCCTTGCTATTCAGCTTCCTGCAATGACGCTTGGACTGCTCATCTAGCTGTGAACATTTGCCTAAGCCCTGCCAGCCTCAGGACCCATAGGCTCTATCCGCAGGGGAAGAAGCTGATATACGTGAAGCCTCTCTCGCAGTCCCAGCCAGTAACACTATCCTTTCCTTGCACCTATTCTCTGTTTCATACCCTTTGTCCCCATCATAACATTTTGTTTCAACTAACATGGAAGTCTGGAATGAAAGTGTCCAGGCCATCAGTACAGACATTCTGAGTACTTCTCCACAGAAGGTACACATTTCTATTCCACATCACTGTCAAACTATCCCTCTGCCAATGGAAAGCCAATATGTTGACTTATTATACAGACAAATCCGCCCATATGTCATGTTAACATGTGCACTTCAAAGGGTGCCCTATTGGCTCCAAACAAAGGAAAAAAATGCAAAGATCAGCAGATCAAGTGGCAAACCAATACAATGGAACATCTTCAGTACAAATAGCCATTCATACATATCAGATAGAAATTATTAAAAAATGAAGGCTGACAAGGCCATAATCATTGACCCTTCTGGAGATGTCCTGCATGCCAGGCAGCAAGAGGATAACTGAAAAGAAAAGCAATATCTAATCATCACAACATGGCACCTTGAGTGGAGAGGTGAGTGCAAGTAGGCCTGTCATCTTCCATGAGTATGCTATATGTGCTACAGCCCTCAAATGGAAAACAGGCATCAGTCATGTCTATTAGGATTCCAACTATAGGAGGCCTTTTTATTAAGAGTAGTTGTACGGTAGTAAAGGTGGCAAAGAGAACACACTCAGCGGCATACATTTCTTCCCCTAAAGTGTCTTGCATGTCTCCTTTTGCATCCTTTTATTTTTCCTTTTCTTCAAATGTAACTGTCACAAAGGGGCTATCCTTCCATGAGCGAGCCACATCACATGATGTCCTGGAAAAAAAAAAAACACAGTAGGTGCTATGAAAATATGGGAGCAAGCACTCTAAAACCTACACAGCATTCATGTTCTATACTGTCCTAGCAGGGCAAGATGTTGACTTACAGGCATAGAAGCACTCGATGATTCTGCTGCGGACCTGAATTCCACTCTGTGTGTTCTTCTGATGATACGCTGGGGGGCAAACTGGATCCTCTTCAAGATTATTGTATGTATTTTATTTGTATTCCGTCTTTTGGCACTTGAAAGATCTGAGTCTATCTCCACTGGAATGCCATAGTGCAGCAAGCAACAGGCAAGCACTATCTCACCTACCTTATAAGGATCATGCAAGAATGCCTGCCCCCATCCACATTTTGTCCAAACACCGGAATCTAGTTTTTAACAAGCTAAAGGTGCACTCTATCACAGATAGGCTGATTCAGTACAGTGCACTCAGGCTGAGTGCACCGTTATCCCCCGTCTGGACACGTGTTTTTGACACGCTATTATTTCCCCTTATACAGTAAGGGGTAATAGCACGAGGGAAACGCGTGTCCAATCCCCCAAAAACTAATAGCACCCGCAACATGCAAATGCATGTTGACGAGTCTATTAGTTATTCCTGCGCCATACAGAAAGTAAAATGTGCAGCCAAACCTCACATTTTACTCTCAGAAATTAACGCCTGCCCAAAGGCAGGAGTTAATTTCGGCCAGCAGCGGGAAAGTGTACAGAAAAGTAGAAAAAAACTGCTTTTTTGTACACCCTTCGACTTAATATCATAGCGATATTAAGTCGGAGGCCCCCCCCCCCAAAAAAAAATCAGCCTTCGGCTCGCAGGTTGGAAGGCGGACGCTCAATTTTGCCGGCATCTGTTTTCTGAACCCGTGGCTGTCAGTGGATTTGACAACCGACACCGGTAAAATTAAGCGTCAGCTGTCAAACCCGCTGACAGCCGCCACTTCTGCCAATGAGGCGCAAGGGATGCGCTAGTGTCCCTAGCGCCTCCTTATTACAGCGGGCCCTCATTTGAATACAAAATCGCACGCCCAGGAGAGTGACCTGGGCGTGCGTCGGGAGAGCGGGCGTTGGCCTCAGAGCGCCAGCTCTCCCGTGCATTTTACTGAATTGGCCCAAGAGTGAGTGGATGACAGTGCCTTTATTGTATCTCCTCTCTGCAGGTTTCCCTGGTTGAGCAACAGGGGTGAGCAGCCACACCTGGCAGCCATGTCCTGCATTACCTGAGCAGCAGATAAAGTACATGTGAAATGCTGGAAGCTAATCTTATCAAGTGGTGCACTTGTCATACAGCAGTGGTTTCCAAACCTGTCCTGGAGGACCCTCAGCCAGTCAGGTTTTCAGGCTATCCGCAATCAATATGCATGAGATAAATTTGCATACAATGGAGCCAGTGCATGCATATTTTCCTCATGCATATTCATTGTGGATAGCCTGAAAACCTGACTGGCAGGGGGTCCTCCAGGTCAGGTTTAGGAACCCCTGTCATAGAGAGAGGGCTAGTATTTAGGCATGCAAGAACCTTTCCAATACAGTTTCTGGTGTTACTTTTACAGTGCATTACAAGGCTGACCCCAGAGGCTTTGTCTCACAGTATTTCCTTTCCCCATTTAAGCTGTGGCACTTCCCCATTATGAGAGTCCAGACATGAGTGACCAAAACCATACCAACAAAGTCACATATTGGAACTATTGACCAGAAAACATTCCCCCAGCCTGGCACTTCATTGTGTTGAGACATGCCACCGCAGTTTAACTGGTTTCTCTCTTCTATGGTCATGAAGTATATAGTTACAGAAAGGAAAGAAAAAGCTGCACATGCAAAGATCTGATCCAGCATGACATTTCTTATCCAAAATTCAGCCACACAACTTATCTTTAACCAAAGCCGTTACACCCATATAACCCCTGGTCTCAAGTCACTACTTTGACTCCCGACCTGTTTCTACATACAGTTCAAGCTCCTCTTACTCACCTACAAACGTCTTCATTCTCCAGCTCCTCACTACTTCTCCTTTCTTATCTCTCCCTACATCTCTTCCTGTGAATTCCGCTTATCAGGCAAGTCACTTCTATGCCCTTTTCTCCTCTACTGCCAACCCCTAACTCCCTGCTTTCCACCTTGCTGCACTGTATGCTTGGAATACACTTCCTGAGTTGGTGCATCATGCTCACTCTCTTTTCTTATTGAAATCCACTGTAAAACCCACCTTTATGAGGCAGCTTTTCATCGTAACGCCGATCAGCCCGCTCACAGCCTTATTGCTGTTAACCATTTTCTTAGTAAATGAAATTCCTGTATGTTTGTCTTGATTAGCTTGTAAGCTCTATCGAGAAGGGACTGCCTCGTATGTGTGTTGGTACAGTGCTGCATACGTTGGGTAGCACTATAGAAGTGACAAGTAGCAGTAAGTAATATGAGCCACTCTCCTTGTTCCTCTGCCCCCACCACCTGCCTGCTTCTGCTTTAAACAGGAAGCGCATGGGTAAATGGAGGAGGAGTCCACAAGGACAGCAGAGCTGTGCATGCTTCAGGTTCTTGCGGCCTGCACTGCTGTTCCCACCCCGCTAGCCTAGGGAGAAAGCAGAATCAGCCATCAGCTATCCCAAGCCTCCCACATCTGGCAGGGATTTCCCATTCCAGTGCATGAGCGTGGAAAGTAGGCTCCCAGTGCAAGAGACTCCTGCCAAATGTGTGATACTTGGCAGGTCTGATGCCAGCAGTTCCTTCTGTCCTGCAGTTTGATTAGGCTTGGGTGGTTTGTGCTCTGACTGTGCTAAGCATTTTTTGGCTCATCTATACGTGCTGGAGCTTTCCCCATTCATTCCTATAACAACAAGGCGATTAACTATTTTAGAAAGTATGCAAATGAGGCAGTCTGAGGCATAGGAACCAACTTTTGAAAATGACTGGTGGCATTGAATTGAATATAAATTACAGCATCCCCAGCAGAAACCCCCCAAAACATAATGTGTAGTGAGTGTGACTGACCAACCTGTATTTAAACATCCAGAAAGGAGCAGGTAATGTGGACACAGGGAAGGCTCATGTGGCTATAACAAAAGCTAGGGATGCACTCAGTCCCACCAATTATTTTTCTCCCCAACTCCAGCTCATCCCCACCAGTCTTTTACCCTCTCTCCCCTGCTTCACAGCCCAACCACACCACAGTCTTCCCCACCCTTGCCTGCCCTCACTACTCTCAACCCCCTTTTCTCTCACATACTCCTCATTTCTTCTTCCTCTTCTCCCTATCTTCTCCTTGCTGATTCTGTACTTTTTAAAGTATTTTCCTCTTGCTTGGGTATACTTTGGCTTTTATATTTGAGGGCAGGGGCTTTAATACCCCTCTGCTTGTTCCATTTCCTATATCCCTTTAGCTTTCTGTGCTCCCCATTTCTACCTTAACCAGTCCTTCTCTGTGCCTCATTCAGTCTCTCTTCCTAGACCTTAACTTCCCAGCAGGTTCCTCCTCACTCTTCCTTAGCCAGCTCCCCTCCTCTGCAGGCTTTGTTCATCAGTCGCTTCACTGCTCTCCACTCTTCATCCCTTCCTTCTTTAGAAGGATCAGTTCACCTCTCAAACCGCGAGTTCCCCTCCTCCAGAGGCTTAGACCACTTCCCTGCTCTGCCCTTCCTGAGCTCAGGCACACCCATTTTATTTTTCTGGAACTGCTCCTGCCTCCCCATCCCCTGCAGCACTTCTCCCGGCACTCACAGATTCCAGGCCAGAGCCAGGCCCAGGCCTGCAGAGTCCTCATGGACACTCTGCCACCTGTACGCCCTGAGCCCTGGCAGCATCTCCCCAGCTCCAGGACCACAGCCGCATGGGTTTGCTTCCCACCCTCTGCTTGGAAACCCCAGAGATAACTGCTGTCTCCTGTGGGATATAACGAGGGGATTTTTTTTTTCTCTTTTTGTGAACACGGGAATCACTCTTCTTCTCCATCTGCCTCAATTCAAGCCCTGATCACTGTCCCTATCAATTCTGGAGCCACCAAGGGGGGGGGGGGGGGCAATTTTTAAGAGAGAGATTTTCAGCCCATGACATCGCATGCCACCAAAATCATCTCCTTCCCCATCCTTCCAGGGCTGCAATAAAGGCAGACTCCACCTGCCCCCACCCTGACCCATTCCAGATAGCACAGAAATATTCATCAAACTTCACAATTTTCCGATCTTAGCATCTGTAGTTTGAATCGATCCTCTGTCTGCTTGTACTTGCCTCCTCATTGATTTTATTTTAAAACATATTTTCTGTTCTTCCTCACATTTCTTTATCATTTCTGTTATTTTTCTTTCAGGCTTATATTTCTGTCTCTATACAGCTCATTATCTTCTCTTGCCTCTTCCTGCTGCTTCCATCCCTCTCCTCACCCCTTCCCGCTTCTTCCTTCGATCATGATCACTCTTCTCACAACTCTTCTCTTGGTTTACCTCCTCTGACATTCCCCCTCCTCTCTGTCCCAGTCCTCTTCACCCCTCTTTCTCCCTCTTGTTCCTTCACCTAACCCTTCACCCCAACTTTTGTTATCACAGCCCATGTCCTCTTTCCCAGCTTGTAATCCCCTTCTCTCATCTCCTTTCCCTTTCTTACAGCCCATGTCCCCTCTCCCTGTCCCCTCATCTCCTCTCGTCGCTCTTCCCCTCACAGCTTCTCACCTCCTTTCCCATGAAGAATCCCTTCTTTCAGTTCCTATCCCAGTCCCTCACATCAGTATTCTCTCTCACAGCTGTATCACCTTTACTTCCCATCTCCCTGCCCTCTTCTCCTTATCTTCCAGACGTTCTCTCAGCCTGTTATGGGCGTGGACCCTTGGACCGGCTAGAGCGCTGGATGGATCCGCTGGAGGAAGGCCTAGAGAGGGAATCCTAGCCAGCAGCTGGTGAAGGACCAGGAGACCGGGCAGGACCTTCACCTGTACCAGCCCTCGTTCCCCGCAGGTTGAGCCCTTGGGTGCCGGGGCTGGCAGGACTTAGGCGGGGGTCTCCTGGCAATGAAGAATCCAAAGAACAGTCCAGATCAAGGCTGGCAGCAGTGATGGAGAAACAGAGGTGGTCCAGAGGTCGTGGCAGGCGGCAGCGGTGCGAGACGGAGAGCCAGGCCAGACGTCGGGGCAGGCTAAAGACAGGCGAAGTAGAGGAGCGAGCCAGGGGTCAGGACAGGCAGCAGACGAGGAAGAACCAGAAGCCAAGCCGAAGTCAAACCAGTGAACGAAGCCGAAGAGAGAACAGGAGCAGGACCAGGAACTTGGGAGCGGAGCAAGGCAGGAACACAGAAGATGCAGGAAAAGGACCACAGGAGCTGGAGAACACAGGAACTGCAGGAACACAGGAGCTGGAGAACACAGGAACTGCAGGAACACAGGAGCTGGAGAACACAGGAACTGCAGGAACATAGGAGCTGGAGAACACAGGAACTGCAGGAACACAGGAGCTGGAGAACACAGGAACAGGAACACAGGAGCTGGAGAACACAGGAACTGCAGGAACATAGGAGCTGGAGAACACAGGAACTGCAGGAACACAGGAGCTGGAGAACACAGGAACTGCAGGAACATAGGAGCTGGAGAACAAAGGAACTGCAGGAACACAGGAGCTGGAGAACACAGGAACTGCAGGAACACAGGAGCTGGAGAACACAGGAACTGCAGGAACATAGGAGCTGGAGAACACAGGAACTGCAGGAACACAGGAGCTGGAGAACACAGGAACTGCAGGAACACAGGAGCTGGAGAACACAGGAACTGCAGGAACATAGGAGCTGGAGAACACAGGAACTGCAGGAACATAGGAGCTGGAGAACACAGGAACAGGCCCAAAAAACAAAGAGGAAGGCGGTCAAGAAAAGCCGTGAGGAACAAAAGAAGAAGGAGACCGGAGGTCCTTCAAAGGTGCTTTATTAGTTGCCCGACTCTAGGCCTGAGTTTCGCCTGTAAAGGCTGCTTCAGGGGCTACAGTAATAAATAACAATAAATATTATTCGAACAAGCAAATAACATACATAAATATTCAATTAGAATTATTAAAATAATTAAAACCATGGATAAAACAGACGCATAAAACATACTAAACATACAATCATGATTAATCGATATTAAAATAAAAAGAAAAAGAAACAGAGGAGGGACCTAAAGCAAGAGAAGCAAACTCAATTGGTCATATAACAGGTGTTACAGTTACTGAAATTAGTTTATCAATCATAACTAAACAAACTTAAAATAAGTTTATCAATCATACCTAAACATACTTAAAATGTATTAATAAGCATAATCAATTGGGTAATAGCACAGGCAAAGTATTAAAAGGCAATAAATATGAACTAAATTTAAAAAAAGGTATTACTGATTATAACAGATGATCAATTAAATCGTAACAAATACTCGTAACAAGTAATTAATTACCTTTTATAGATATCTCTAACGAATTTAGAGATATATTCTTCAATGCAAACAGATGTTTAATAATCCATTGATCGGAAATTCCTCAATTGTAGTCAAAGCAGTTTAAAATTCAACTAAAAAAGGTTTGTAAAAAATAAGCCTCTTTAATACAAAAATCCTTTCATTTATAAGCGTAAATTCTAATATGTATTTGAGATCATAAAAATGTGTAAAACATAAAACTATGTATAAAGAGAACACAGGAACTGCAGGAACACAGGAGCTGGAGAACACAGGAACTGCAGGAACATAGGAGCTGGAGAACACAGGAACTGCAGGACCACAGGAGCTGGAGAACACAGGAACTGCAGGAACAGCGGTTCCTGCAGTTCAGACAGGCCTTTAGACAGGCCTTCCCAGACTAGACCCCAACCTCCGCTGCTGCTGTGCCCCCAGGCCCCCTACTCCTTTTTTACCTGACCCCCGGGCTCGTCCCCCCTCACCGCTATCAAATTCTTTGTACTTAACCCTCCCTCCAATTTGTACATTCTCTGTAAATTTGTTTTTCATGCTATGTTAGCACAAACATGTATTTACTGTTATATTTATTGTTATATTTAAGTTCCTGCACCCTTCCGGCCTTTTGTCTCTCTCGTCAACCCCCTTCCCCCTCCCCTGTTTTTTGTACTTTCCAGCCTTTAGTTACAATGTAAACCGGTATGATGTTCCCACTAATATCGGTATATAAAAGTTCTAATAAATAAATAGACACTCAGCAAGTCGACCTGTTGCCAAGGCAGGGAACAGAGATCCAAGCTGAGTTTAAATACCCCGGGCATCTGACATCATCTTCGGGGGCCTGGCCGAGGTTCCCTGCCACAGTCCCTTTAAATCCTGGCCCACTGCGCGTGTGCGCAAGGGGCGGGGTTTGGAAGAGGAGGTCAGCGGCGTCTCCCTCGTGGGGAGAGCGCCGCAGGAAGGCCCAGCCGTGGCCTGGAGCCACACGGAGAACGCCGCAGAGAACCGGAGAGATGCAGCAGGTAAGTGGGGAACCCAGCCGTGGGCACCCGTGGCCAGAGTTCACAACACAGCCCCTCTTTCGCCCCCTCATAGTTCCTGTTCCTCTCTCACCCCCCTCATAGTTCTTCTTTCTCGCTCTCAATTCCTCTTTCCTTTTCTCAGTCCCTCTAGGATCAGCCCTTCCCATCTCGCCTGCACCTCAGGTCAGACCGGGGGTAGGAAGGCTGTCTATCCTTCACTGCTGCTGATTTCTGGTCCCCCCCCCCCCCCAGCCCGGTGGACCATTCCATAACCAGCTAATAGGCTGCTGTATTTGAACGCATGCTTCTTTCCTGCCCTCCCCTGCAGCCTTGCAGCATGGAGCTTTCCTTCCTCAGGCGTGCAGGAGGCAACATTGAGGCAAAGCAGTAAACTGAGCAGCTACATAGGGAATTTGAGACACAAGGTAAAGTGACAGCTTTCCAACAAATATAAGGATAATCTGGAAAGAGCTTCAGTGAAAACCATAAAATAGAACATTATCATCCAGCTAGCAGACAAAGGAGGTTCTAAGCGTATTATGAAGTACATAGAAGGACATAGGCAATTCTCAAACAATACATGCTACCAGAAGATGAATAAAAACTCATACAGGAATCTACAAAATAACTGAAAAATTGTATCAACACATTTCTAAATTATATACAGTCTCAACTGGAAAACAGGATACTAATGATTCATTCTTCTGTTAGTACACTATGCCACCTAAAATCTACAAACCCAGAAATCTTGGCAGACCGATCATATATAACATTGGCACACTTACGGAGGAAACCTTAGCACAAAACACAAACACCTTCATATAAGACACCACAGATTTTCTAAATAGGTTAAACAACAGGGATGTGTTCCTCTCTCTGGAGGAACAGCCCTCATTCAAGCAGGCTCTCCTCCTCCTCGCCCATTTGCATGTCTACCTCTTGATGCATTTGACCCGATAGACTTTAAGACAGGAGTCCCCAAACTTTTTAAACAAAGGGCTGCATGCAAGATTCGAAATCACTGAGAGGGCCAAAGGGGGGGCGGGGTTTGGTTGTCCCTTGGAGTCTGTCCCTTTCAGTGATTTGAAATGCTGCAGAAGAGGGGAGGTAGGCAGCAGGAGTCCTGCAGAGGTATGGTGGATAAGAGGGAAAATATTCCTAGGAAGTTGGCAGCCCTCCCCCCTTCTTCACCATCTCCATCTTCCCTGGGGACAGGGGAAGGGTAAACGCAGGGAGAAGTGTTTGTGGCATACTCTCTTCCATTCACACTGCCTATACACTCTTGCTTTCTTCTTTCTTCCCCTTTCTCATCCCTCACTGTCACCCTTTTCCCAACCTCTCTCCCCTCATTCTTCTTTTCCCTCCTCTCATCCCTTTCCATTTTTCTCATTCACACTCCCTCCTCTTCCTTTCACCCCATCTCTACTCGTTTCACATACCCACCACCTGTCTCTCTTTCTCCCTCTCTCTCTCTCCGTCTCACACACACACACACACACACACACACACACACAAACTCTTTCTCACATACATACACACACAGACTCTCTCATACAACTCAGGCTCCATCTCTCTCACACATAGGCTTTCTGACATACATATGCATAAGCTCTCTCTGTCCCTCTCTCTCTCTAGCACACTCTTCGTTCTCCCACTCCTTTTTTCCTACTCCCAGTTAAGGCATCCTTGTTATAATGTAACTTTATTCTCCTCTTCAAATGTCTTTATTGATTGGTTGGTTATAGTTACTGCTTAGTTTGATGTAAACCGAGTTGATTTGATTTGTATCAAGAAAGTCGGTATATAAAAGCCTTTAATAAATAAATAAAAATAAATAACACACATGCATACACATACACACAGACAAAAACATACAGTCTCACACACATACACACACACACACACACACACAAGTACACACAGGCTGTTTTACACACACAGGCTCTTTCTCACACACCAATCCCACAGGCACACACACATACACTCACCTACACAGGGTCTCAGGGCCTGGACCTCTTCTTCAGCTGCTAGCGGGATGGGGTTTGCTAGTGGCTACCAGGTCCTCGCTCTCTTTTCCGTTGCTGCAGGATGGGCTTCGGTTGCTTGCCTGGCCTCTCTTGCTCTTTGGCCGCCATTAGATCCTCCCTCTCTCTTCAGCTACTACAGGATAGGCTCTTCTGTGGCCTGCCAAGTCATGGCATGGGCAGCAGCAGGAGTCATGTTGAAGTGAATGTCATCTCTATTGTTGCAGGGCCAGTCTCACAGTAAGAGCTAAGAGACCAGTCCCTTGGCAGCAGAAGATGACATTTGCTTCAACTCGACTCCTACTGCCAAATGGGGAAGGTGATTGGAATGGACAAGCATTTGGTTTATCCCTGCCTGATCCAATGGATAAAATTATTGTGACAAGCCCTTGCCACCTCATAGCAATGCCTATAACCCTCACCTTAAAAGACTTCTTTTTTGCTGGTATGGGTTGGGGCACCTGTCAGCATTTCCTGCTTCGGTTGCTGTGTGAAACTTGCTGTTCTGCTGGCAAGGGATTAGGGAATCCGCCATTACTTCCTGCTTCTTCCACCACTGTGCGAAGTTAAAAACAAAAGAAAAAATGTAAACCTTACTCCGCGGGCCAATTCGCCTGCAGGCAGGGAAGTTTTTAGCGAGCCAGGCAAAATTGTCCTATGGGCCGAATGCGGCCCATGGGCTATAATTTGGGGACAGCTACTTTAAGAGATCACTTTGCCTTTTATACAGTTACAATGTACACGTACTGGAGTAAACAGTCATTTTTGTTAGCAATAGTAGTGTCCTGCTGACTATACCGAGACTCTTTCTACTGCTGTTATTATGTGTGTCTCACACAATATCACCTTTAGACAGGGATAAAGCTATCATTGCAGTACACAGAAAAAATCTGTGAGATAGTATACCATAAAAACTGTTTGCTTTTTAGCCCTACAGTGACAATACTGTAACTTCCTAAAAGTAACAGGAAAGTTTTATTGTACTACAGCAAGAAACTTTGCAGAAAGCACAGTGGAGCTGACCAGTACTAACTGTACTGAAATACTGTTTGACAGTATATTTCTCTAGTCTTTTATTAATCTTTTAATAGGATTCTGAATGCTGAAATAAAAAGCTTCACAACCTCTGTCTTATGTCTCTGAAATCAAATAGAGAAATCACTGAAGAAAATGATGACTGTTCAAAGCTGACTTCTGCTTTTATTTTCAACTAAAAAAAAAAAAAAGAAATAACACTGGGATAGGCTGATTGAAAAACTGCTTCAGCGTGATTGGTCCTGCTCTTTCCTTCTTTTATTCTTAGGGACCTTTGTTTCAGTTTTTATTTTATTTTGCCTTGGAATTTCCATGACATAACAATAAAAGTCAGTGGTAAAATGACTGATATAATGCACAGGAAAAAAATCAGTGGAAAAGTCATTTTTCCATTGATTTCCTTTTTGTTCTAATATTGAAATTCCCATGCAAAATAAAATAAAAACTGAAAATGAAGGTCCCTACTCATCCTCAACTGGCTTCACTGACTAGCTTGAAATAAAATAAATGTATTGCTTTGCTTCCCCCATAGACTATAATGGCACTGAAATGAATGGACTGAAAAGGATTTGGGATTTTTGGGTACAGCGTTATTTCAGTTTGTTTGCAATGAACCAAACTGAAAACATAATTTATCATGCTTTTCTATTCATTTGCAAATGCTGGCTCTGTTTTTCTAACACTCTCTTTTATTGAGAAACAATCATTCTGAATCCTAGGCACTGGAATCTTTTGGCATCAAACTATTTATGTATATTCAAATGACTCTGTGAACACTTCCCTATATCTTTCTGAGGATCTCCTTTTCTACAGATTGCATCATTAGCTATCAGTAGCTAAAGGTCATGGCCACTTCTGAAAATATGGTACCTAGGCGGTTTGTGAAGGAGTTCAGTGGACACTGCTCGGTTTTGTAGAGGAATATCTTTATGAAGCAGTTATCTTAGATATGGGGGTTTTCTGACTGAGATTTTCTGTTTAACGTTCTTCTGTGTGAATGGGTTGTTCCCCATCACCTTTACCTCAGCAGGAATTTGTCAGAGATACTGGTCTATGCTTTAGGCCAGGAAATCAGAAGCCCCATTTTCCTCTTTTAAGATGAACTCTCTTTTATAATGGGAAGAGAAGAGGCTTACTATCAGTCTCTAGGGCCCCTACATCCATGAAAAAGATATGAGTATCTTTCTAAGCTGGTTTTACAAGATCACCAAGGAATCAGGCAGGTGCAAGCATATTTGGCACCCTAGTCGAACCTTTGGTCAATCATTTATTTATTGTTAATTATTTAAAAACTCTTCTATACCATCGTTAAGTTAATTCACCATCACAACGGTTTACAGAAAGGCACAATAAGAAAAAACTATAATTGGTATAGATTACGAATTTTACATGTGCCAACATAGAACGGTAACATATTTTAATAAGAGCTGAACTATTGGCAGCAGTGGCTCCAGCACACTGCTCCCTTCTTTGACAATATTGGCTCTGTTATAGCCCCCTGTAGAACTCACACTAGCAGGATTTTGCTGCTCCCAAAATTGTGGAGCTCTAGATGGTTGCCTAGGGTAGAGGATCAGAAAGGCATCTGAACCAGAAAAATGGATGAACTATATTTTCCCGGAGACACACTCAAGCAGCTCACAATGAAATTTTCTGTAGGGGGTTTCCTGATATCCTGTACTATCCAGTTCAACACCAGACCTGCAGGAGCTATGGCATCCTTTGACACCACGCAAAGGACTACTCAATAGAAATCTACAGGAACTGCATGAAACTAGGACATGAAGCAAAAGACTGCAAAGAGGTTATGTATAGCTTCTGCAGGGGGAGAAGTCACTCTTATAGAGACTTTCACCACAAGGAAAAATCATATGCCCATACAATAGTGCAAGCCAGAATGATAGGAGTGAGAACCTTGCCCCCAGAGATTGATCCCAATACTGAAGTTCTTACACCCAGGAAAACAGGTAAAAAGAGCCTACTAAATACCCTGAATGTGATCACACAGAAGAATGACACCACAGAAACTTCCTCAGTGCTATTGATCAGAGAAACCCATTGAGGACTGTTACGTGTCACGCCTTGCAAGGCCCACAACCAGGACTATTCACCCCGGGAGCTCAGCTGCCAGCTCCGGTTCACCTTCACTCATGGCAGTGGGCAGCTGCCTCCGTCCCCGAGCGCCTGCAGCCACCTCTTCCACTTCTGACTGCTGCGTGCCGCAGAGTGACGCCACTGCCCTCCTTCCTCTGGGCTCTGGTTTTGGCGCGTGCACACGCAAATTGCGCTCTTTTAAAGGGGCCGCAGCAGGAAAGTAGCTCGCGGCCCGGATGATGACATCAATGGGCTTCTGTATAAAAGGCAGGCCCAGCCACTTGTTCCCTACCTTGACAACAGGTTTCCACGATTGCCCGTGTACTAGTTGCTTGTTCCTGGTTCCTGTTCCTGTTCCTGTCGTCGTTCCTGTCTTCCATTCCTGTCATCGTTCCTGGATCCTGTCCCTGCATGTTCCCTTGTTTGCTCCTCGTTCCTCGGACTGATTCTCTGGTATTGACCCCTGCATTGCCTGGACTACACTTGGACTGATTCTCTGGTATTGATCTCCGCATCGTCTGGACCACGTCTGACCTATCTCCTGGCTCTGACCTTTGCTCTGCTCCTGGTACTGCTCCTTCCTGCCGCCTGCCCTGACTCCAGTTTGCCTTGGACACTCCTTGTCTCCTATGAACCTGGCCTCTCAGGCTTCAGCCTATCTTTACCTGGATGCCCCCTGTACTCCTTTGTTCCTGTTGGCGTCTGAGTCTTTGAAACCCTGCCTCATCCGGACCGTCCTTGGCCTTCTAATACCTCTGCTGGTTTCTGGCGTACCCTTGTCTACATCAACTGGGAGTCATCTCATGGAGGCCCGCCTAAGTCCCCAGCACCTGAGGGCTCAACCTTAGGGGAATGTGGGCTGGTATTGGCGAAGCTCTAATCAGCCTCCGTCTCCTAGCCTGCTCCACCACTCGACAGTGGTGACCCATAGGGCTTGCCCTGCGGATAGTGCCAACCCCACCGCGGGCCAAGGGTCCACCATCAGCGCAACAAGGACCATAGAAACTCACAGAGGACCAAAGAAAAGAATCTGAGCATCAGTGAGGATCCCACACCCAAGAAACTAGGAGGAATCTGTGGATCCTTGAATGGCCAAAATAGAAACTACAAAAATGGCTATCCTTACCACCATAGAAGATAACATATTGGAAGCAGCAATGATGATGAGGGCACTAGTTGACTAGCTAGAACAGTATCCAACTCACCCACCACAGTCACTGCAAACTGATAGGAGTTGGGGAAGGTATGGGTTTTGCATCTTCTCTTCGGAGAAGAATGGTCAGCATATGAGTGAGGTTGATAGCTTTGGAACACAAACTGGAAAAGCTGCTGGAACTTCATCAGCATGAATGGAATATGGATGAGAATCAGGAAGAAACAAGAAGAGCCTGAAAAAGAATTTTAAAGAAGAATCCAGAAAAGCTGTCTTCTGGTCTTGGAGAGGGTTGATAAAAGGAATTTCTTCTTCTTCAAAAAAACTTCAAATGGCATGTATTCCCTGAGATGCAAGGCAAAAATAGAACATTGAAGGATGAGAAAGAGCATTTCATGTAGGTCACTACAGACCTTTACAAGGACATCTACTCTCCCAAATAGTCAGAAGCTAACAGATTCCTGGAGGGAATTACCAAGACCATAGCTCATGAAGGAAAAGCAGGCATGGTCAAATTCCTGATGCTGGAGGAGCTGCAGCCAGCTGCCAAATCCTTCAAGCCATATAAGACCCTGGGCAGTAACACAGCCTCATGGCTGAACTCTAAGAATGTATCCTCATAGAAAGGATGGGAAAAAAGTCCAGCTCACTCAGGTGAATTTAAATAAAGACACAAAATACAAAATGAACACCCAAACAAAAAAATAATACTTCGCTTAAAAAATTCATAGAACTATTCATATTAAACCATGTTCCAGAAATATATCCATTTTTAGTTGGATTGGACAGATAGAGTGGATGGCATTAAGTGTAGACATAATAGGCATCTCAGAGACCCAGTGGAAAGAGGGCAGCCAATGGAACAGGGTGATATCAGGCAATGTTCCCTCTAAATTTTGAAAGGCTCTGTGTGCAAAAATTTTCTTTTGCACAACTTTTTATAAGGTGGGTTCAAATTAGAGTGCTATGAACCAGTATAATGCAAATACTGTAAAACTCGGATTTCATGTGCATGCTATGTTTTGCCATGTGCATGGGGTTCATGATCTGTGTGCAGATAGAACAGTGATGCTAGGGTACAAAATATATAAGAACTATAGAGCAGATTGAAATAGTGATGGGATGGTGCTATATGTTAAGGATGTGCAGAGACAAGTAGGATACATATTCTGCAGAAAACAAATTGAACTTTGCAATCTCATGGATAGAAAATCCATGTGTGTTGGGATAGATGTAGCAGTGGAGGTCTACTATTATCCACCTGACCAGGATAATGGAATAGACTGAAATACCAGAAGAAATTAAGCTGAAAACTAAAACTGGAACCACAATAATAATGGGAGATTTCAATTAGGTGGGTAAATATATCATCAGCACATGTCAAGAAGGTTACATTTTTAGATGCTTGTGAGGAAATATATAGAAAACTCCCCCAGAACACCTTAAAGGACCAGTCATGGCTATCTGGCCCAGTCCTCCTTAAGAACCAGTTTAGCAAGGGATTATTGTCCCAGGGACGTGTGTTAACCAGGGGATAAGTTAGGGCCCAGAAGGGTTAGGGAGACCCCAGGGAGAAAGCAGGAAACCATTGTACAGACATACCAGTTATATTTAAGAACTTTGAATTGCTATAAGGTCTGCAAAGGTAAGCAGCCTTTTGTTCTATATTTTTATGTTTTGTAAATAAAGTTTGAGTGTGGGAACCAGCCAGAGTCTGCCTCAATGTGTCCTTCTGGCTGTTTCCCAAGCCTTGGCTGTTCCCTGTTAACATATATGGTGGCAGCAGTGGGACCATCCTGATCTAAGCGGGAAACACAGACAGGAACCTACAACCACTGAAAAAAACCCCATAGGATTTTTTTTTCTTTTCCTGGGGCCTGACTGCAGGGACAGCCCAGAAGTGTCTTATAGCAGGCCAAGGTGGCTAGCCCCGCCTGAAGCAGCCGTGAATATTCAGTTAGTAACGGCTGGACAAGCCAGAAGGTTTTTTTTGTTTTGTTTTCTTTCTCTCTCTCCTTCCCCGGGAGAAGCACAATTTGATAAGCAAAAGAGATGGAGTGAGTAATACAGAAATTTGCTGAGGGACAACAGCAGTTACAGGCTAGTTTGCAAGCCCAGGAGGTCAGCAACAATGCATCCTAGAAAGCTTGAGTGTCCTACAGGTTTCCCTGATTACTGTACAGGAAAATGTAACCCAGACAAACACTGCCTTTACAGAAGGCCTTCAAGCTATCACCACCTGCCATACTCCAGTGATTGCAATGATAGTAAGATGGCTCTGGGGGAAATCTAGAATCTTTTTTGGTAAACTTTGAAATGACTGCTTAGCTAGCAGAGTGGCCCAAATCCTCTTGGACCACTTACTTGGGGAATTTGCTGTCAGACAGCAAAGCCTAATGGAAGGGCTAACTATGCAGACATTAAGGCCACCATACTGGAGAGAGCAGGCTGTAACCCTGGAGCCATATTGGCTTTGGTTCCAGTGAGGGAATCTCCACTCCAGGAAAAGTCTCCAAATTCTATTCTAATGATTAAAGGACATAGAGTGAAAGTGGCTACAACCAGAAGGGAAAATGAATCCAAAAGTAGCCAATATCGTCCTAGTAGAGCAATTTGTAGAGGACTTAACCCCACCCATGTTGCGGTGGGTACGGCAGCATTCAGTATTGATCCTGAAGTCCGCCTTACAGGCCAGGGTGTACTGACAACCTCAGCTGGTCAGGGCTGTATAGACGTTGGTGTACTGCCTCTGCTCCCATATTCTGTGGTACTTGGTTGGGACTTCCCACAGTTTGAGACACTCTGAGGTAACCTCATATCTAGTCAAAAGATCTCAGACTGTAATGAATTGGGTTTTTGGGAGAGTCACCCAGGCAAAAGTTTGAATTTATACAAGAAGCAATCAAAGGTGACGAAGCCCTGAAGGAAACGGAGAAAGAAGAACTGCAATCAGTTACAAGCGGTAGAAACTGATGGGGATAAGGCCTTGGCAGAAGGGGGAAATGACAAGTCAGCCTTTCCCCTGTTCAGAAGGAAGGAAACATTCCTGTCCCAGGGAATTTGGCCCAGTCTTCCTTAAGAGCCATCTTAGCAAGGGATTATGATCCCAGGGTGGTGCTTTAACCAAGGGATAAAAAACAGGACCCAGAAGAATTAGGGAGACCCCAGGCAGAAGGCAGGAAGCCTTCGTACAGGTATACCACTTATTTTTTAAGGACTTTGAATTGCTATATGGTCTGCAAAGATAAGCAGCCTTTTTTTCTGTATTTTTCTGTATCGTAAATAAAGTTTATTGTGGGAATCACAATAAAGAATATAAAACCTGGAAAGAAAATAAAACATCTCTGTTCTTAATTTCGATTTCCCATTTTACTGAGCATATGTTTCACTGCTTCAGCACAAGCGAAGGGGCCTATGCACTAAACATTTTCTCCAGACACAAAAGTAGGCTAAATCTGCCAATTTATAATTTGAGTCTGGATGTTCTTCCACATACGCTAGAAACAACTTTCACACTGGGATGTAATCTGAAAGAATTTCTTTGTTGAGATATATCAGCTTTTCCATGGGAAATGTATACCATACTGTAGGAGTCCACAAACTATAGCCCAGGAGCTTGGTTTTCTGACCTGTTATACATCTATTTCCTGTGGCCAGATCTGGCCCGCAGAAGAATATGTTTGTTCATGGGGGAAGGGGGTTTTACCTTTCAGGTCTAGCAGTAGCAGCAGCAGCATCAGAAAAGCTGGTAGAGTTTCCCAGGCCCTGACACTGGAAGCGGAAGATGATGTACATGACCATGAGAGAAAGGCTGACTGGGTTTTCCAGACCTCACCACCAATAGAAGAGCCAGAGGACCGGAGTGCTAGTAACTGCTGATAGCAGGGAAACCCCATGCCACATCAGATGGAGCAACTCCAGCACTCGTAAGTTATAGAGCAGACTTCCAAAATTTTGCAAGTATCCATTTCACCACAACTAATAAGTATGTAATCAGGGACATTCTCTTACCAGTAGGATATTCTTCAGGCATACTAACAGGATAACTGGGCATGGGTGGCTATCTCCAGTCTTTGAGATTCACAAATAGGCCTGGTTTTCAAGATCGCCACAATGAATATGCATGAGATAGATTTGCATGCACTGTCTCCATTGTGTACAAATCTATTTCATGCATATTTATTGTGGAGATCCTGAAAACCTGACTTATTTGTAGCTTTTGAGGACCAGATTTAGCCACTCCTGAATTACTACCCAGGAGAGAAGGGTTAGATTGGCTGTCATAGTTGGTGATTTGATTATTAGGAATGTAGGTAGCTGGGTGGCTGGTGGGTGTGAGGATCGCCTGGTAACTTGCCTACCTGGTGCGAAGGTGGGGGACCTCATGCATCACCTAGATAGGATTTTAGACACTGCTGGGGAGAAGCCGGCAGTCATAGTACATGTGGGCACCAACAACATAGGAAAATGTGAGAGGGAGGTTCTAGAAGCCAAATTTAGGCTCTTAGGGGCCGATGCAATAAATGTGCGTAGAAAGCAGGCACTGAACAGTCGGTGCCCGCTTTCTTAACACGCTCCAGGCACCCCCAAGGGGGACGCCATGCAATATTTAAATTAGGGGGTCGCGTTAGCAAGGAGATGCTAGGGTCAACCCTAGCGCCTCCTTGCTAACGAGAACCCGATCGGTTTTCCTAACTCTGCCGTCTGCCAGTTAGGAAACCTGATGCCGAGTTTAACGGCGTCAGTTTTCCTAACTTGGCCATCCACCGGTTAGGAAAACTGATGCCGAGGGTTCAGGAAATGGATGCTTGTCAGTTGAACATCCGTTTCCTGCACCCGACTGTCAAGTGTTTGTTTGTTTTTTAAACTTTTTTCTTTAAGTTTTTCCTCCTACTTAATATCGCAACGATATTAAGTAGGAGAAAGTACAGAAAAGCAGTTTTTTTCTGCGTTTCTGTTCTTGTTTTAAATGCGCTCAGCTATTAACGCCTGCTCCAGGCAGGCATTAATAGCTGATCGCTAAATGTGCGTCTGAGACGCACATTTTTTTTTTGCATCGGAGTGAATGCTTAATAGCCTCATTCACATGCATTTGCATGTGATGAGCGCTATTAGATTCACTCCGCATTGGACGCAAGTTGAATATGCGTGAATCCCCTTATTGCATTAGGGGATTGATTAGCGCCTATTCAACTTGCGTCCGACTGCGGGTTATACAGTGCGCTTGGCTGAGTGTACTGTATTGCTTCGGCCCCTTAGGTAGAAAGCTGAAATCCAGAGCCTCCAAGGTAGCATTCTATAAAATACTCCCTATTCCATGCGCAGGTCCCCAGAGGCAGGCAAGCTCCTGTCTCAATGTGTCTATGAGATGATGGTGCAAGGAAGAGGGATTCAGTTTTGTAAGGAACTGGGGAATCTTTTGGAGAAAGGGGAGTCTTTTATGAAGGATGGGCTCCACCTTAACCATTTATTTATTTATCTATTTATTTATTTAAGGTGTTTTGTATACCGTCATTCGGTTTCACCATCAGAACGGTTTACAGTAATCGGGAAAAACAAAGGTTATATAAAACATCATCATAGCTTATTGTCTTGGGATTTGTGGGTTAATTATCACATATAGTGTGTTCTAATAAAGGCATAGGATGGGGTTGATAATTAAGGTGGAAGGGTGGGTGTATCGGTTGGGTGGGTGATACAGTTAGGTCTGTAACAGCAGGGTTTCAGGGTTCCAGGAAATACATAATAGGTTGCTAGATTTACGATATGAGATTAGTTTCACTGTGTCTTAGAGATTCAAAAGGTGAACGTTGTTTTTGTTAGTTGAGAGATGGAGAATTCTTCATGGTGCATTTTTGTTGATCAAGGGATGGAGAAATCTTCATGATGCTGGGTTGTGTAGGTGTTTGGTCGTGTGGTAGATTGATTGAGTTTGAGTAGGCTCTGGTGAAAAGCCAGGTTTTCAAATCTTTTTTGAAGGTTTTGATGTTTGGTTGCATTCTTATTTCGGTTGGTAGTGAGTTCCATAGTGTGGAGCTGGCGATGGAGATGGCTCTCTCACGGGTTGTGTTCAATTGTGTAGTTCTGGCATGGGGTATTTTGAGGAGGCCTTTATTCATCGAGCGCAGGTTCCGTTTTGGAGTGTGGATTTCTATCTATTTGCTTAGCCAGTTGGTTTGATGTCCTGTGATTAGTTTATGCAGAATTGTTAGCACTTTGAATTCTATCCGGTATTTTATTGGGAGCCAGTGTAGTGAGATGAGAGTAGGGGTAATGTGGAACCAGGCTGCTGGCACTGTCCTTTAAAAAGGAGATAGAGCAGCTTTTAAAGCAGAACAAAGAGAAAAGCTGATAGTTGCTCAGCAGTGCATGGTTCAGAGGGAAGTATCTTCGAAGGATAATAATGAATGATTAGAGTTAGGGCATCCCAACAGAGAGGTTCCAATAATAAGAAAAGTAGTCTGTGTGCTTATAAGTAAAGAATCACTTGAGCTAAAAGATTCCAAATTATCCCTGTTTACTGAAAAGCAGAATATTAATACAAACAAAAAACACACTTTGAAATGTTTGCATTAAAATTTCAGAAGTCTAAGAAGTAAGATGGAAGACTTAGACTGTATAGCAATGAATGATGACATAGACTTAATTGGCATCTCAGAGACATGGTAGAAGGAGGATAACTAATGGGACAGCACTCTACCAGGGTACAAATTATATCATAATGATAGAGAGTGGCAATTTGGTGGCGGAGTGGCACTTTATGTCTAGGATGACATAGAGCTCAACAGGTTAAAGATCCTGCAAAAGACTAAATGTCCAATTGAATCTTTATGGGTAGAAATCCCTTGTGTGTTGAGGTAGAGTATAGCGACAGGAGTAAACTACCATCCACTTGGCCAAAATGATTAGATGGACAGTGAAATGGTAAGAGAAATTAGGGAAGCTAACCAAATTAGTAGCGCAATAATAATGGGAGATTTCAGTTACCCCAATATTGACTGGGTAAAAGTATTATCAGGACATGCTAGAGAGATAGTTCCTGGATGGAATAAATGACAGCTTTATGGAACAATTGTTTCAGGAACCA
The DNA here is from genome assembly GCF_901001135.1 of Rhinatrema bivittatum. Taxonomy (NCBI): domain Eukaryota; kingdom Metazoa; phylum Chordata; class Amphibia; order Gymnophiona; family Rhinatrematidae; genus Rhinatrema; species Rhinatrema bivittatum. The sequence continues at coordinate 436,707,568 of NC_042615.1, read as the reverse complement.
ATGAGAGAGGGATCAATTTCAGATCTAATTCTCAGGGGGCAAAGGATTTGGTGAGAGCGGTGGTGGGACTGCTTGGCAAAAGTGATCATATTATAATATGATCAAATTTGAATTAATGACTGGAAGGGGGACAGTAAGTAAATCCACGGCTCTAGCACTAAACATTCAAAAGAGAAACATTGATAAAATGAGGAAAATAGTTAAAAAAAACAAACCCTGAAAGGTGCAGCTACAAAAATTAAGAGTGTGCAACAGGCATGGACATTGTTTAAAAAATACCATCTAGAAGGTTAATCCAGATGTATTCCATGAATTAAGAAAGGTGGAAGGAAGGCCAAACGATTGCCAGCAACGTTAAAAAGCAAGGTGCAGGAAGCTATTTTAGCCAAAAGATATTCATTCAAAAATTAGAAGAAGGATCCATCAGAATAAAATAAGATAAAACATAAGCATTGGCAAATTAAATGTAAGACATTGATAAGACAGGCTAAAAGAAAATCTGAAAAGAAGTTGGCCATAGAGGCAAAAACTCATAATAAAAACTTTAAAAAATATATCCGAAGCAGAAAGCCAATGAGGGAGTCAGTTGGACCGTTAGATGATAGAGAGGGTAAAGGAACACTTAAAGAAGAAAAGGCCATCATGGAAAGACTAAACAAATTGTTTGCTTCGGTGTTTATGTAGAGAATGTTGGGGAGATACCTGTTCCGGAGGCGGTTTTCAAGGGTGATGATTCAGATGAACTGAACCAAATCATGGTGAACTTGGAAGATATAGTCGGCCAGATTGACAAACTAAATACTAAATCACCTGGACCAGATGGTTATACACCTCAGGGTTCTGAAAGAACTAAAAAAATGAAATTTCAGACCTATTACAATTAATTTGTAACCTATCATTAAAATCATCCATTGTACCTGAAGACTGGAAGGTGACCAATGTAATCCCAATATTTAAAAAGGGCTCCAGGGGTGATTCAGGAAATTATAGACTGGTGAGCCTGATTTCAGTGCTGGGTAAAATCATAGAAACTGTTATAAAGAATAAAATCACTGAACATTTAGATAGAAATGGTTTAATGGGACACAGCCAGCATGGATTTACCCAAGGGAAGACTTTCCTCATAAATCTACATTTTTTTGAAGGGGTGAATAAACATGTGGACAAAGGTGAACCAGTAGATGTAGTGTATTTGGATTTTCAGAAGGCGTTCAACAAAGTCCCTCATGAGATGCTTCTAAGAAAACTAAAAAGTCATGGGATAGGAGGCAATGTACTTTTGTGGATTGCAAACTGGTTAAATGTTTCCTGTAGGTGTTGTGAAGAAGCTGTTTTAGTGGACCCTTGGGCCGACCTGCAAGAAACTGGGATAAGGGGTTCTAATGTCTCTCGATATGAGCAGGTCGGGAGGCGGATTTCTAGCAGGACGTAGACGATGCTCTTCACCCTGGAAGCTGGTGCTCCCCTGGGAGGAGCCCGTAATAGCCCAACTGCTGGGACTTAGGTAACTTCACCCTTGGAAGCTGAAGCCCCCCCAGGAGAAGTCCGTAGGGGCCCGACCGCTGGGACTTAGGCGGGTAGTGGATCAGGTCAGGTAAAGCGAGTACTGGCACCGGACTGGAACTGAAGCAAGACAGGTAATGGGACCGGACTGGAGCTGAAGCAAGACCGGTACTGGAACCGGACTGGAGCTGAAGCAAGACAGGTACGGGCACCGGACTGGAGCTGAAGCAAGACTGATACTGGCACTGGACTGGAGCTGAAGCAAGACCGGTACTGGAACCGGACTGGAGCTGAAGAAAGACAGGTACGGGCACCGGACTGGAGCTGAAGCAAGACCGGTACTGGAACCGGACTGGAACTGAAGCAAGACAGGTACTGGAACCAGGCAGGGACTGTAGCAAGACTCGGAAGCTGTAGAAGGAACTGTGGCGGAGACCGGAGCCTTCCCGGGAGGGGCCCGCAGGGGCCTGAACACTGTAGCAAGAAGGCAGGAACTGTAGCAGGCAGGCAGGCACTGTACCAGGCAGGCAGGCAGGCAGGCACCGTAAAAGGCAGGCAGGCAGGCAGGCACTGTAGAACACCTCGGGGCCTGGAGCAACTAGGGACCACGGTGGAACCCGGATGCAAGGCCCCGAGTAGGAGCAGACACCGGGGTTAAATCCCCCACGGCGTCTGACGTCCTTGAAGAGGGCGGAGCGTCGCGCGGCGGGAAGCGGGCTATTTCAGGCCCCTTCCTGCGCGTGCGCGCATCTAGAGAAAGGGCGTTCCCGCGGAGGCCTCCACGGGAACGCCGCCGACATTTGCGCCGATTAGGCCCAGGAAGGGAAGGTAAGGCCCCGGTCGTGACCGGGACCGTAACAGTAGGAGAAGGATTAAATGGTCTGTTTTCACAGTGGAAAAAGGTTAACACTGAAGTGCCTTAGGGATCTTTACTTGGACCTGTGCTTTTAATATTTTTATAAATAATCTGGAAAGGAGTGAGGTGATGAAATATGGGGATGACACATAATTATGCAATCCAAGTCACAAGTACCTGGCAAGTACCCAAACATTAAATAAATCCCAAGATACTATTCCTTATTGATAAACTGCTGGAGAACCTTGTGAGGGGCTGGAAGTTTGGATGTCCAAATAGCAGATGAAATTTAATGTGAATAAGTGCAAGATGATGCATATAGGGAAAAATAACCCTTGCTATAGTTACATGATGTTATGTTCCAATCCATATTAGGAGTTACTACCCAGGAAGAGAGAGCAAGGCATCATTGTGGATACCACATTGAAATTGTTGACTCAATGTGCTGTGGCAGTCAAAAAAGCAAACAGAATATTAGGGATTATTAGGAAGGGAATGACAAATAAAATGGTGGGTGTCATAATGCCTCTGTATTGCTCAATGCTTAGACCACACCTTGAATACTGAGTGCAGTTCTGGTCGCTGCATCTCAAAAAAGATGTAGTTGCACTGGAGAAAATACAGAGAAGGGCGACCAAAATGATAAGGGGCATGGAATGGCTGCCGCATGAGGAAAGTCTAAAGAAGTTAGGGCTGTTCAGTTTGGAGAAGAGATGAGTGAGGGAGGATATGATAGAAGTCTACAACATCATGAAAGGACTTGAACGGGTAAACATAAATTGGTTATTTACTCTCTCAGATAATAGAAGGATTACGGGGCACTCCATGAAGTTAGCAAGTAGATCATTTAAAACAAATCAGAGAAAATTCTTTTTCACTCAACGCATAATTAAGCTCTGGAATTCATTGCCAGAGGATGCGGTTATGGCAGTTAATGTAACTGGGTTTTAAAAAGGTTTGGATAAGTTCCTAGGGGAGAAGTCCATAAAGTGCTATTAATCAATAAGGAATAGTAACTTGGGATCTATCTAATGTTTGGATACTTGCCAGTAGGTACTTGTGACTTGGATTGGTCACTGTTGGAGACAGGATGCTGGACTTGATGGATCCTTTGTCTGTCCCATTATGGCATGTCTTATGTTCTTATGTTTTTAACTAGGCAGAGTTTCTTTAGTGATATCATAAATCCAATAAATCACTTATTTCCAGCATTTGATAAAAACAGGGCATTCCCACCATCTGTGAAAAAATGCCCCCTTATCATTACACTTGCCAACAATCATTTGACATTTTGAGATATAATCTGTGAAGACAGTCTGTGGTAAGGTACCATGTGAATAATATATTGAATCTATTCTTCTGGATTTTGGCTGCCCTTTGAAATGTTTTGCCATATGTGTTTTCACTTGTTCGTGGAAATTTTCTATTTGATATCTTTCTCTCCGGCTTGTATCATCCCATCTGGCAGTGCATTTCTATCCTGGAGCAGAATGTTATATATTATGGAGATTAACCCCCTTCATTTTTTTCCTTTCTGTAAGTAGCTGTTCAAAATTTTTGAACTTTCTGTTTACTTTTTCCAACACTTCTTTTCCTAGTAAGAACTTTTTAGCTGGAGATATTTAAACTTGGGAAGAATAGATTTTTTTTTTTAATGCTTTCCAACATATGGAAAGCATTAAAATGTGTGCTTTCCAACATATGGAAAGCATTAAAATGTGTGCTCCCGCATATGCACACATTATGTAGCAGCACCCTCTTATGACATCAGGCCGACCAGCCTATTTAAGCAAGGGCTTCACAGCATTACCTTGCCTCAGCAATGGGTCTCCTGCCTTAGCAGTGTGCATTGCCTTCAAGTTCCTGGTTCCTGATCCTTGCCCAGCCTTGCCTTGTCTAGCCTTGCCTCTAGTCTTGTCTCGTCCAACCTTATCTTGTCTTGTCCATCTCATACAGTGTCTTCTGTGTGACTTTGTCTACCCTTGTCCTGACTTCCGGATTTTGACTTCTTGTTTGGACCTGACCACGATTGCCTGCCACATAGACCTGACTACTTGCCTGTCTCTGACTTCCTTAGCCTGCTGCCTGCTCTGACCATGGTGCGCTATTGGACTTTTGCTCTATTCACTACCCTAGGGACCCACCTAATTCCTGCCGGCTGCCAGAACCCAAGGGATCAACCTGCTGGTGAGGTGACTGGTATAGATAAAGCTTGAGACTGTCCCGCTATAAGGTGCGTTTGCCAGCTGCCAGGATAAGCCTTGTTGATTCAGCTATGAGGCTGTATCAACTATGCTGCAACACAGAGGACTCACACTCATGCCACCCTTCACAATTTGCTGAGGCCATGAGCTCAGCGGACTCGCCTCAGATCAAAGCTGTTGTTAGGCTAGTGCATCAGCTTCAGCAGCAGCAGGACCAGCTGAATTCCAAATAATTCCAGGTACCTCCAAGGTATGGCTGCCTGGACCGCATCGGTTTCTGCTCTAGCACCCGTGATATGGCCTACTATGCCACCTTTCACTTACCTCTGCCACCCAGGTTCGATAGAGATCCAGTGGAATGTAGATGCTTCCTAAATCAATGTGGGATGCAGTTCAAATTACAGTCATCTTTGCTCCCCTCTGATGAAGTCAAGGTGACTTATATTCTCTTCTTGCCATGTACCTCCACCCAGGTCTGGGCCTCACCTCTCTGGGAAAGAGATGATCTACTCCTGGGAGACCTGAATTGCTTCTTGCAAGAATTCTGGGAGGTCTTTGATGAGCCTGGTTGCATGGCTTCTAAGGTGTCAAAACTCCTGTAGATCAGGCAAGGTTCCCGGTCTGTGGGGGAGTACACAGTGCACCCAGGCCTCTGAACTTCAGTGGGGCAGTGACAGTCTGACAGCAATCTTCAGGCAAGGGCTCTCAGAGCGCATTTAGGATGAGCTGACTGCCATTGATCTGCTGGAGATGTTGAAGGACCTAATCAACCTAGCCATCCAGCTAGACCTATAGTTCCAAGAACAGGCCCAGGAAAGGGGCTTAGCCTACTGTCCCATCCATTTCACCCCAAATTTCCAGCAACTAGTGACTTCCTGTTTACTTCCTGAGCTGGGTCTGGCACCAGTAGAGGCCATACTGATTGACTGCTTTAAACTGCAGAAGAAAATCATGCACTTCAAAAGTCTCTGTCTGAATTACCTGGGAAAATCAAGGACCTAGGCTTGGTCGGAAAGGCTATCCTAGGTCATTCTTGCACCTCCCCACAACTGATAGTACCAGTTCGTCTCTGTCTTGGGGATATTCATATAGACAATCTTACCTTTCAGGTACCGGTGCTGGGGGTAGCTTCATCCATGAGGTCCAACAGTTATCAACAGTCCCTTTGAATGCTTCACTCTTAATTGTATCCATATACAGAGAACGTTTGCCTGGACAGAGGGGTATGGTGGAAAGCCACCATACCCCTCACCATGCAAACAGGGATTCTGCTAGGGGAGCAAATCAGTCTCTATGTGTTATCCAAAGCAGTCAATGCACTCATCTTGGGCCTACCATGGTTCATACTACATCAGCCCCACATTGTTTGGGCCACATTACAGATTGCTAAATGGAGCTCTCGCTGTCATAAGTGATGCCTTGCCAATGTGTTGCCTGTGATGTCCTTGGCTCAGACAGTAACCTCTGACCTTCTGGATCTACCACCATAATACACAGAGCCTGCAGATGTGTTCAGCAAACAGTAGATAGAAGTCCTACACAGAAACATAGAAATGATGGCTGAAAAAGACCAAATGGTCCATCCAATCTGCCCAGCAAGCTTAAGGTAGTATCTGCCACGTCATACAGGTCACCTCCATACTTATCAGTTTCCAATATCTTAAAGTCAGGGTCCTTGTTGGGTTCTGTCTGAGACCAAATCCCTGTTGCGTCTTGCCGTTGAAGCAGAGAGCAATGTTGGAGTTGCATCAAAAGTATCAGGCTTATTGGTTAACAGCCACATCAGCAAGTTACTCCCATGCTTGTTTTCCCAGACTGTAAAAGTCAGGGTCCTTGTTTGTTTCTGCCTGAATACAATTCCCCTTTTCCTCTTTTCCCCCTGCCATTGAAACAGAGATCAATGATGGGATTGTATCAACAATATAAAGGCTTATTGGTTAAGGGTAGTAAACGCCACACCAGAAAATTACCCTATGCACTCTTTTCTTCATTTCCATCCTGTGGAGCCTTTAGGGATCCACAGTGTTTATCCCATGCCCCTTTGAATTCTTTCACTGTTTTTGTCTTCATCACCTCCTCTGGAAGGGCATTCCAGGCCTCCACTACCCTCTCTATGAAGAAATATTTCCTGATGTTAGTTCTGAGTCATCTTCCCTGGACCGCCTACTTCCTGTCTCTGACCTTTTGAGATACGGTCTCCAGAACTAAACATAGTACTCCAGGTGAGGTCTCACCAAGGACCTGTACAAGGGGATTATTATCTCCTTTTTCTTATTGGTTATTCCGCTCTCTATGCAGCCCAGCATTCTTCTGGCTTTAGCTATCGCCTTGTCATGTTGCTTTGCTGTCTTCAGATCGCTAGTCACTATCACCCCAAGGTCCCTCTCTTGCTCCGTGCACAACAGCCTTACACCCCCCATCACATACAGCTCTTTTGGATTACCGTACCCCAGATGCATGACTCTGCACTTCTTGGTATTGAATCCCAGCTGCCATATCTTCAACAACTGTTCAAGCTTCCTTAAATCACATCTTATTCTCCTTTCCATTTCCTTTCGGCATATCCACTTTTTGCAGATCTTAGTATCATCTGCAAATAGGCAAACTTTACCTTCTATGCCTTCCACAATGCCGCTCACAAAGATATTGAACAGAACCAGTTCCAACACCGATCCTTGTGGCACTCTTCTCTCTTGTTGTCTTCTATCCATCAACCAGTTTGTAATCCATGCCACCACTCCAAAACTTCTCATTTTATTCACAAGCCTCCTATGCGGGACCGTATCATTGATCCTATTAGTGTGCCATTGACTTGGTCCCTGGCAAGGTCCCACCCAGAAGCAGGGTATACCCACCCTCTGCCCCTGAAACAGAGGCTTGACCAAATATATTAAAGAAAATTTGGATTGAGGGTTCAGTCTCTTCTCTTCATCACCTGCTGGGGCTGGATTTTTTTTGTAGAGAAGGATGGGCTGTTACATCACCATATAGACTATTGTGGTCTTAACTCCATTACAAAGAAGAACCACTTGTGTGTTTGTGTCATAATGTGGACTCTTGGTTGCAGTGGCAATGACTCCTCCCACAGGGAGGGGCCCTGTGGGGAACCACAAAAATAGGCTAGACTCAATAGCAAATGGACACAGAGGAAAAGGAAGCTTTATTATACTGCTGTGGTGAAAATGATACTCGTCCAAGGACGGACAGTGCTGTAGTCCAGTGATATCACAGTAAGGCTCCAGATAGTCTCAGTAGTACTGTAGTTGATGATGTCACCCAAATGTAGCAAGATCCGGTAGTGTTCCGCAGTGCGGGATAGGCCGTGAACCTGAAGGGTGGAGCAAGGAGAGCTTGGAGCGTAGTAGTACTCACTGGGTAGCAGCAATGATAGCTTCCTTTGGTAGTCGAGTGAAGAGAAGGACCCGTGGTCTGGGGTGCAGGATACCCAGAGCAGGATAGGCCCTCGAGGAGCGAGTACCTTGGAGCACCGAGGGTATCTGGAATAAAGTAGACAAGACCCCCGAGGGGCGGGTGTCCTGATGGTTAGGCTGAATAACCCCGGAGGGCAAGTAGAAGTGAGGGGCCCCTGAGGAATGGGTACCTAGAGCTTCAGTAGATGGCGAAATACCCCAGAGGGTAGTGAGGAATCAAGCGAGCAGCTTAGAAGTGGTCAGAGTAGCAAACCAAAGTCCTTGCTAACTCGTTGTATTGGAGGGGAGCAGAGGTTTAACTACCCGGAGGTACTCACATCATGCAGTGGGGCCGCCCCCAAGGTTCCCACCATGACGTGCTTAAGAACATGGGCGGCATGCATGCACGCGCCCTAGGAGGCCTCCGGAAGAAGTATGGTGGACGGGGATGCCCATGCTGGCTTGGAGACGCCCAGGGGTTTGGCAAACAGTAGTGGAGGCAGCCATCCTTCTGAAGGAAGAGGAGCAAAGTAAAAGAGAGATGAGGCAGAGAGGTCACAGCCATCTGCGACTGACAGACGCAACACCGCTATTCTCTTCCCTTGATCTCCGAGATCTTTGATCGCTTTTGGGGCACAGAGATATTTACCAGGCTAGACCTTAAGGCCGCATACAACCTGATTGGATCAGAGAAGGTGATGAATGGAAGACTGCCTTTAACACCTGCAGTGGACACTATGAACATCTGGTGATACCCTTCAGGTTGTGCAACCCATCCAATTTATGGTTAATGAGATCTTCCAGGATCTTCTCTACTCCCATGTGGTAATTTACTTGGATGATATCCTAGTTTTCTTTAAGTCTTTGATGGTGCATCGATGCCATGTGAAACAGGTTCTCCAGAGACGTCATGAGCACCACCTCTATGTCAAGTTAGAGAATGAACTTTCAAACAGGAAAAGTTTCCCTTCTTGGGACATATTTACCTCTCGCCAAGGACCCATACAAGTTAAAGGCCATACTGAAGTGCCCAGATATGTGCCTCAAGGTGCTGCAGCACTTCCTGCAGTTCACAAATTACTTTAGGCAATTTATTCATGATTACTCCTCCTTGCCAACTCCACTAACAGCCCTAACCAAGAAGGTCTCTGACACGAAAAACTGGACCACAGACGCTATCCAAGTTTTCAAGCATCTCATAGAGGAGTTCACCCTTGATCTGTGTCTACACCACCCAGATCAATTCAAGCCATTCATTGTGGAGGTAGATGCATCTACTTTTGGGGGGTCACTGTCCTCCTGCAACACAACCATAATGGCACCCTCATGAGTTGTTCCTGTTTCTCGAAAAAATTATTTCCAGAAGAGAACTATACATTTGTGATCGTGAATTGCTAGCAGTCAAGCTAGCCTAGAGGAATGGCAACACATGTTGGAAGGAGCTAAGTACCCAGTTACCATCTATATGGATCACAAAAACCTATTCAAAAAAAGAAGTTCAAAAAAAGAGTGAAAAAATAATATTAAAAAACCAACAAAAGAAATTTTTGTCTGTGTTATAGTGCCACAATTCTGATGTCCACAATATGGGGTAGATTTTAAATACTTGCGCGAACGCATACTTTTGTTCGCGCACCAGGCGCAAACAAAAGTACACTGGATTTTATAAGATATGTGCGTAGCCACGCGTATCTTATAAAATCCGGGGTCGGCGCGTGCAACGGGGTGCACATTTGTGCAACCTGCGCGCGCCGAGCCCAGTGCGCGCTGCCTGTTCCCTCCGAGGCCGCTCCAAAATCGGAGCGGCCTCGGAGGGAACTTTCCTTCGCCCTCCCCCACCTTCCCCTCCTTAACCCACCCGCCCGGCCCTATCTAAACCCCCCTTACCTTTCAGCAGGCGTAACTTTGCGTGCATCGGCCGGCTGCCCCGCTCCTTGGTCCGGTCCCGGGGGCTGTTCCGGAGGACGCGGCCACGCCCCTGGAACGCCCCCGGGCCGAAACCACGCCCACGTTGCCACCCCAAAACGCCCCGCCCCACCCCGCCCCCTAAATGCTGCGTCATCCCACCACGCCCCCGCCACGCTCCCGACAGGAAGCCCCGGGACTTACGTGCGTCCCGGGGCACTGCGCGTGCCGGCGGCCTATGCAAAATAGGCGCGCCGGTGCGCAGGGGTTTTAAAATCCGCCCCTATATGTGATAACTTGGAAAATTATCAATCACACACCATAATTCAAAATTTAAAATTTAATAAGGGACCTTCATAGAAATGGGCTGATTACATTGTTGCAAGCTCTGAATGTAACCAACAGTTACTAGTCTTCAAATATAATCATCAGTGCCATAATGTAAGACACTTTTTAACTGTCCTTTTTTTTAAAATCTTTTTATATATTTTTTTTACTATGCAATTATGAGGGTGAAAGTGGGTAGACTCAGGAGTAATCAAAAGAAATTTTCTTTACAGAGAGGCTCGTGAATTCGTGGAACAGCCTCCACTGGAGATGATGGAGACGAGAACAGAATCTGAATTCAAGAAAGCATGGGATAAACACAGGGGATCTCTGAGGGAGTGATAGGAATTGCAAGCTGAATTAGTTGGATGGGTAGAATAGATAGGCCATACAGTCTTTTTTCTTCCATCTCGTTTTTATGTTTCTGTGAGATGCAAAAGACCGAGAGGTGTAAAGTGGTGATGGATGGAAGAAGCAAAGAAGTGAGATAGGGAAAATTGGCATGAAAGGGTAGAGAAAGCAGGAGAGACATAGAAAGAACAGTAAAATGGAAACAAAACAGAGTGCCAAATGGTCAGAAGCAATTAGAGGACAACCTTCATACCAGTTTGTGTTACTAGATTTGCATGTGTAAATAATGGACATGCAGAGAATTACTCTAGTATTTTATAACCTGTGCAGTGTGGTTCAGCTCTGAATGTGTATATTTCAGTCTGCATGAATATTTGCAATGCATTGAAAGCATATACTTTACTTATTTTATAAATATACATGCATATATTTTACATGCAACCCCTCCCCCCCATGTATGCACAAAACCTTGATTATACAAGGAGGCAGGTATTTTTTAAAATATGCATACATAGCTGAAATCAGCACTTTGCTAATACCTTCGCCAGTTCTTCCAGTTTATCTCCACAGTCAACCTCCTAGTACTTCACCTTGAACTCTCATAGTTCACCCAGACTTCCCACCCACAAATAGCAGACCACCGACAAGTCTGACATCAATTACACTAATTTCTAATCGCCTAATGCAACTTCTATGTGTACTTCATGGCCCCACCCAGGAATGCCCCAGACCATCCCCTTTTTTTGTGCAGGTAAATATCTGCCTGAAACCAAAAATATATGCGTTCTTTTGATGTTTATAAAACAGCATATATATGCAAATACAGGCTACTTACATGCATATATGCAAATTTTCTGCATGTAACCCTTTTGAAAATGTACTCATTAGAGAGGAGGAGGGCTGCAACAATATCGTGAGGACTGAAAGTAAATAACACTGGTAGGATCTCTGTATATTTGAACGCAGGGACAACTAGCTGCTGGGAAGCTGTCTGGGGAGAGATTAAAGAGAGAGGCTGAGTTCTACAGTGGGGCAACCAGATTTGCCTGGAATTGTCTTTAACTACCTATTAAAAATACCCTGCTGTGTTAAGTCAAGAGTAGAGTATTAAATTGAACTCTAGAGAATCTAACTGAAAGCAAATTCTGAATGCTGAATTTGTAATTGTAAATAAAGGTTACAAACAATGCCTAAGTGTCCAACTTCATGTCTGAGAGACAGAAAGATGGCGAGTTCTAATCCTTAACTAAGAAAAGTGCTTGGTTAGATATTCCTTCCTTTATTTTATGTATCAAAACTGATAGCAAGCTGTGGCTGATCAAGTGAGTAAGCATATGAAGAGGGTGATTTGCTTGGTAACTCAATCTGGCTTCAGACCAAATCACAACACAGAAACTGTGATGGCTGCCCTTGCTAAATTTATTGGATATAGGATTTAGGTCATAGTTAAAACTATTTTGACTTGAGCTTGGTTATTGATATTATAGATCACAATATTTTAATCAACCATCTGAAGAATTTTGGTCTGGGGATTGTTTTTAGAAGGTTGAGCTCAGAAGGTGGCCTTGAATATATACTGTATATTGCTTTTCGTCTACAAGGTTAACCTGCAAGGGTCTGCAAGATTTGGTATTGACTTCTATTTATTGTGTATGTGAAACCACGGGCTGATACCATTAGGATGTGTGGTTTCAATTTTTGTATATATAGTAATGACAATAGCAAGAAAAGGGCAGGAATACAGAATGCACAGGAGAAATAATAATTGTAATAATACTATAATAAATAGTGATAATTAATGATAATGATAAATTAAAAACAATCACCAAAGTAAAGAATAAAATGACAATTTAATATAAAAAATATAAATAACACAGAAAAATCATCTACAACACCATCATGGCCATGTTTCAGCATCAGGGTAAAAATTCATAGTATCTCTGAAAAACAGGAAGGATAACTTTCAAACAATTGTGCACAAGCCCATTTAGGGGTCGATTTTAAGACCCACAGACATGGCTATTTTATAACATGCATGCAGACTGGGAGGGAACTTTCCTTTACCCCTATCTACCCTTCCTCCCTTTTCCCCTCTCCTTCCTGACCCCTAAATTAGCTCTAACTAGGTTTCTTTTTTGTTTTGCAATTTACCTGCTCCTTTGAAGCAGAAGTAAGTTACGCGCACTTGCCGACTGCCAGTACACACTTCCCCAGGGCATGGCCTAATAGCTGCTGTCCCGGCCGGCCCCCTCCCCACCCTTTCCTGCCCAGACCATGCCCCTTGACCCACCCCTTTTGCAGGGCCCATCACTTCTGGGGGTTACGCACATGGCCGGGCCTGTTCTAAAATACGCGCAGTGCACGCAAGGCCCAGCCATGCGCGTAACCCCCACTTTTTACACATATGGCCCTTTTAAAACTTGGCCCGTTAATGTACAAGTAGAGCGTGTAAGTTTGCCTGTATTTGTACGTGGTTGCGCATTTGTGCAACTTTCATTTCTTCCAGGATGGGCTTATTCCATGATGCCACTACCAGCTCTCCAGCCCAACTTCACTGCCAGGGACATTACCCACATAGTGTTCCTGCTGGGGGGAACATAAGAAGGACCTGTTGTTCATCCCTGGGGTCTATTGGAACCTTCATTTTCATTTCATTTATCATTCATTTCATTTATTTGTTTACTTTCGTTCAATATAAAATAATCATGGCGGTTCCCAGAGAATAAAAACATTCATAATTAAAAACAATACAAATACATAAAGCCAACGAAAATAGAAAAGAATTATAAAAATCATTAATTAGCAAAATATTTTCTATTTTTTATGCATTCCCTTCCATAAAGACCCCCAACTTAATCTTTCTCAAAAGCAACTCTGAACAGCCACGTTTTTAACTCTTTCTTGAAAACTTTGAGGTCTTTTTGTAACCTTAAATTTTCAGTCTTGGACCTCAACTGACAGAGCGCTTTCTCTCACTTCAGATAAGTATGCACTCTATATTGATGGAATAGTGAATAAACCTATCTTTGCACATCTCAGGTTTCTTTGTGGAGTGTGAAAATGTAATGCTGCTCCTCTATCTGGATCTGCACATCATTATGTCCACCTATAAGACAATTACACTCGATAGATACAAATTTGCTAGATGTCCCTACCATGAAAACAGCCAGGCTTGATACGATTAGAAAGAGAACTTTTTCTGTTGCTGGCCCCCTACTTAGGAATGCTTTGCCCAATAATTTATGTGCTTGCACAGAGTTAAGTGCTTGTAAAGTAATCTAAAATCTTTCATATTTAAGAAGGCCTTTGATATTGAAATGCTACAGAATACGTTCTAAAGTACCCCCCTAAAATGTTTTCCATATGGGAGCAGCACTCCTCTTATTCTTAATGTTTCTGAAGACAGCAACAATTTTTTGATCTTTTGGAAGGTTGTTTCAACCTGTATTGTATGTTTTTTATTGTTATTTGACTTTTATTATTTTAATGTAATATTTGTTTAATTTTGTTCGCATATTGTGTATGTAATGATGTAAACCGCTAGGATAAAACCCTTTGGAGAATGTGGCATACCCCAAATATTTAAATAAATAAATAAAGAACCATTCAGAGTTTTTATTGTGAATTATTTTATGAATAGTGGTTAAAACCTTATTCTGTATTCTTTACTTGATTGGGAGACAGTGCAAAGTCTTCAACACAGAAGTAATATGGTCATATTTTTGCATCCCGATATTACTTGAGCAGTGGCATTCTGCAGCAGCTGCATGGATCTTAATGTCATAGCTGGAAAGCTCCCCAAATACCGTTCCATTTTATGCAGCCCTCCCAGTGATAAGGAGACATCTAGTCAAAGGGCTATAGCTTCTCGCAACCGCAAATAATGAAGCCTGTGTATCTCTTGCAATTCCTCCTTACGCAGCTCTTCTTCCTCCTTCACCTCTTCCTCTTCATCCATATTCTCTCCCAGTCCCTCCAGAAGAGGCATGTATCTGATTTTGTCAAGATTATGTAGCAAACAGCAGGCTAGAAAGATCTCACAGACCTTAGATGGTTTGTAAAAAAGGCATCTCCCAGATCTGTCCAGACAGCGGAAATGTTTTTTGATTAGGCCAAAGTTCTCTCAATGATTTCCCTTGTATACCAATGGTCGCTGTTGTAGTGAGCCTTAGCACCATTGTGATCATGAACCAGATTTTGAGTGGATATCCTCTGTCACTTGTAGGAGAGATGGCAGAGAAGAGCAGAGTTAGATGTGCCTTAGGGTTGGACAATGGGCAGTTCACAGGACAAGATTAAAGCAGTCCACTGGGCCCAAGCTGTCAATCTATCTAGATATGAGGGAAACAATAATAAGAAGTTAGTAGTGGATGGCAGTAGTAATAAGTGCATTCCTACCTAGAAGCCAGCCTCCACGATGTAGCCTTCCTGGAAGCAGTCATGAATTCCAGACTGTGAGAGGACATAGACATCGTGACTCGATTCTGGAAACCTGGGAATGACGCCCTTGGCATCACAAATCACCTCTATATTGAGAGAATGGAAGCCAAGGTGGTTGTGGTAGGTGGCCTAATCTCCTTCTGGTGCCCTTATAGCAATGAGAATGCAATTAATAGCCCTCAAGTCATAGAGAAAATGTTCTATTTGATAGAAATCTAACATTTTTTGATGTTGCTGTTTCTCTGAGGGAAGGATATATAGTGTTGTGTTTTCCTGAGCAAGACAGCCAGGATCTGATCTATACACATAGAGGTGATGACTGGCTGATTCCATACATGTTCCTTAGAGGTGTCTGGAAGGTGCCGGCGGTGAAAAATACCAGGGCAGTAATGACCTTGACATATACTGGGAAGACGTGGCCCCTTCGGTTAGTAGGTTGCAGGTCCCGCTGTAACACTTGGCATAGTTAAAGTGTGGTTTCCTTGTGGAACCTGAACCTGTGCATGACTTGATCCTTGGATAGATCCAAAAAATGAGTCCTAGTCCTGTAAACACTCTGTAGGAGATATCTCCTCCTCATACTCCTCCTCCTCCTCTGTTCTTTCTTTCTCCTTCCTTAGCCATTGTGACTCTAATATCCATAGGGCTATTAGAGTCATAATGAAAAGGGACTCTCCACCACAGACTCACACCTCCATTATGTCCCAATAACACATATTCCCACCAACCTGTTTTAGTCCTGTATGTCCCAGTTCTCCCCAATCTGTTCCAGTAACCCCCAGTATAAACTTGTATGTCCCAGTTATCACCCAGTAGGTCCAAGTGTGTAAATAAGCAGTAGTAAATGAACATGCATAAATGGACTATGTTTGCACATACATTGCTTTAAAAATACCACATTACACTTGTACATGATAACCCTACCATGACATGCCATAACACACCTCTTTTATGCATGAGTACTTTTGCTCATGGATGCACATAGAGATGTGTACAGTATGTGACCCTTTTTAAGTAAAAAATCAAAAGGAAAGCTTGCACTTGAATGTATAAATAAACAGTGGTAAATGAACATAAGTAAGCTGGATGACATTTGCACATATGTTGCTTTAAAAATACTTCATTACACTTGTATGTGCTAACCATGCCCTGACACGCCCCAATATCACTAACACACTCCTTTTTTGCATGTGAACTATTGCTCATGCATGTACATGGACATGTATGTGGCCTGACCAAATTGCACCTGCTCAGGCCACATATACCCATATATGGCCTTTTTTTTAAGTAAGTAAGCCTTTGAAAATTCACCTAATAAAATTAAAACGTCTGGAATTCTAAATAAGTATATGAGAATCCCTTCCAAGAAAAATGTATATGAATATGAAAAATGCCAACCTAATTGCAAATAAATAACTGTAAGTAGCAGAACAGAGAAAAAAATAGAGAAAACAGAAACCAGAGTATAAGAGAAACTCCCATTTGATGGGCTTGATTTTTAAAAGCATTTACACACTTAAAACTGGGTTTACTTGTGTAAACACATTTGCTACAATTCATGTCATTGAATTATCATTTGGTTTTACCTGTGTTATATGTAAATCGAAAACCAAATACTCTTTCTATCAAGGCTATTACTTCCTCACTATGTATATTTATATATATATATAACAACCTGCACCACCCATGCAGTGGTATATGCGAACTGGTGCCCATGAAACTTGTTATATATTGGGAAAACTGTGAGGAGCCTAAAAACTCGGCTCACAGAACACAAAAGCGCTTTGAAGTGGATGAAACAGGAAGCTCCAATGGTACAACACTGTATGGAGAAGGGTCACGTGTTCACAAGCCTGAAATGTACAGGGTTAGAGGCTTTAAATGAAGATGAGCGAGGTGGCAATTTAGATCTAAAATTATTGCAGAGGGAGCAGAAGTGGATTTTTAAATTGCAGACAATGCATCCGGCTGGATTGAATAAGGAAGTAGACTGGTCAGTATACATGTAATGAGGGATCTGATTGGAACAAAGGCAATATAAGAGGTTTGATTGGTGCAAAGCCAAGGTAAGCGGGCTGTTTAAAAGCGGCACTTCCGGAGAGAAAAAAATCTGAGCAAAAAAATCTGAGCGAGGAGCGCCATTTGATTCTTGTGCTGCAGGGATGAGCCGGGAGCGGTCGAGAAAATGAGTGAGTCCCGTTAGTCATGATGCCATATAACACTTAACAAGAATAAAATAATTTGAAGGGGTAGTACAGTATTAAGTGTGGTTTGTTTTTATCGTTAGGAAGAATCCCCTGAAGCAGGCGATACTACTAACCACCGAAACATTGCAATGTTCGGAGTTCGGACAGTTTTTTAATGTTGCAAAATTATAAAGAACAGCATGAGTGAATGCTTGGGTTAATCGTGAGTGCACTGAGGTGTGATTTGGAGTTATGATAAGAGGAACACAAAGGTGATGGTATTGTTATGGAACAATTATTGAGATAAGTGAACAGATAATGCATTTTAAAAAAAAGAATTCAAAAAAATTATATATCATTGGGAATTAGTAAATGACGTTAAGAAAAGTGCTTTTCCACCACGAAGTTGGTTGTAGCCCTTTGTGGGCAAGAGCCAAACGAACGAGCACAGATAATTCTGATACTAATTCCCTTGTTTAAAAAGATTGGAACATATTGTAAGTGGTGTAATATTCCTCATATGTACTTAATGCATAGTATATGGTTTATGAAAATTGCTATGATAGTACGTTACTTTTTATGCGTAACTCTTTTGAAAATTCACCAATAACCTTGCAATGGTTCAGAACTCAATCAAACAGCAACCAGGGTTATCAGCTCCTATCCATGTTGTGGAAATCTTATTCTCTGTAAGTATAACGGGGACATTACATATATTATGTACCTTTCATGGCTAGACGAGTTAATTCCTAAAATCATGCCGCAGTGTGGAGCATGACTGTCATAGACATGAATGAAACCAAGGAGAGCGCAAAAAGAGAAGATAAAAAATAAAAGTAATGATAAAAAGAGTAGTAAAAATAAAAGACAAAAATCCATAGTTTGTACCTTTTAAAAATGAATCAAAAGTAGCGCACGGGCATCATCATTGTACAACAGCAAGAGTGACCAGAATTCAATCTGTGAAAGCCTCAGCCAGTTTCTATTGTCCAGCAACAACGACAGAAGGCTGTGCTATAAAATGGATGAACATATTCCTTCTTATCAAGAGAGGTAATTAAAAAAAAAAACAACAAGAAAAAGGTATGTAGAGTGGAAGGAAGGAAAAAGGGGAGGGAGAAGGGCAAAAGGAAGAAGAAGGGGAAGAGAGAAGGAGCAAAGGGGGAATGGAGGGGAAAGGGAAAAGGGGAGGAGAGAATGGGAAAGGAAAAAAGGAGATGGAGAGAGAGGGGGAATGAAAAGGAAGGGAGAGGGAAAGGACTAAAGGGAGAGGGAAAGAAGGGAAGAAGAAGAGAAAAGCAAAGGTGAAGGTGAGACGAGTAGAAAAGTGTAAAGTATTACTTGAATAAAAATAGAATAGGACAACCCGCAAGTCCTTCACAAGTGCAGTTATCCAGCCTCTAACTATTCAGTAGCAACCTATTTTCAACATTACAACTACAAAATCAAAGAAAACTCCGTTATCCATTTGAAAGTTGATCTCCATGCCACTGCCAGTAGCATTTCTAGCACCAAAACAAATAAAACAAGCATCTTCAGCCCATGATTCCTCTGGTGTATAAAACAAAAGCAAGGAATACGATAAACAGCAAAAGAGAGGGAAAGAAACCACATTTCATTTTCCATAAAAATCACAAAGGTTAACTTTAAAAGGTGTGTGTGCACCAATAAATGCGTGTATTTGGGTGTGCACGCCAAAGGATTTGTATGGTTTGGCGCACACCCACATATGGATAATACACAAAAGTCTATGTTGCTTTGTGCACGTGCATACGTCTGCAGATCTACGCATATACTACACAGTTGCGCATAGATCTGCACCGTGCGCACGCAAATGCAAGGGTGGGACTTCCTGTTCTTCATGGGTGTGCAGCCTGAGCATGCTAGCATGAGTCTGGCAGTCAAATTTCACAGCCAGGGACGTTGCTCATCTGGCATCCCTGATGGTGGATAAGGGGGACCAGCAGTTCCCGTTGATGGCCAGCGACGGAACCTGTGCCAAATGTGGAGGGCCTGGAGGGGGCTGCAGTAGGAACTTAACCAGTGGGCATCCTACTGAGATGGGGCAAGTAGAATGTGGGCAATGGGATTATGTAAGATACTGCATAAGGGGAGCACTGGGGGGGACGGACTAGGTATGGTTATGCATGGGGGGGGGGGGGGGGGGGCCATAGAGGCCAACATTTAGTGCAATATTAAATATGGATATATGGAGACTCTAACTGTTTAACATTCTGTTACTAGCATGGATGTATATCTTGCCTATAGAAATAGTAGGCAAGATTTACATGGAATGATTGAAGTCTATAAAAATAAGTAATAATGCTGTAAGGAAGCGACGCTACTTTCTCAGGGATAAGAAAATCATTTCATGCTGATATCTATAGCAATACTTCTATAGCCAGCCCTCAGGGGACACCTAGCCAGCCAGATTTTCAGTTTACCCACAATGAATATGCTCGAGACAGTCTGACAGGCACTGCTGCCATTCTCTACAAATCTATATCATGCATGTTCCTGGAGGATATCCTGAAAACCTGCCTCCCTTGGGGCGTCCCAGTGACTGACTTGAGAAGCACTGACTTAAAGGAGTGCAAACCATTTAGAAGGCATAGATTAGGGCCAGTCGCATGGTTCTTGGTACTCCACAAGGATATTTCCACTGGTTGCACTGCACAGTTACTTGTCTAGTAACCTGGGGATCATGGCCCTTCATGGAGGCTGCCTGTTCAGGTATACTTTAGGTGCAGGTGCCATCACACCACTTCTATGTGCATTAATGGATTGTCAAGAGCCACAACTCAATTCACAGAGTAGTAGCATACATTGTCATATACCAGTATGGTGTTGCGCCCGTCGGTCGCAGACTGCTGCGACCTTTGCTGTTTACCTCTCTTTTCCCTGCACCAGCAATTCTCAAGGCCATGGCAGTCTCAGCCTGCAAATGCTGCCTTCCCCGGCATCCCCGGGACGGCGTGGGCGATCCTGTCCGCCATCTTAAATCGGGGATTACCTAGGGCACGCGCGCGTGCCAGGCCCTCTCTTATCCACATCATGGCAGGAACCTCGGGGGCGTCCCCTCCGCATGACGTTATCCGCCAAATGTATTTATACCATCCAGCCTATGCTTCTTACGAGTTAACAAGGACTTCCTGTCTGCTTATTCCACTCCATTCGGAGACACTTCGCTTCACTACTTGAAGTGGTTCCTGAATTCCTGGACTTAGAATGCCTTAGGTACCCGCTCCTCGGAAGGCCTTCCTGCCTGGAGAATCAATCTATCCTTGTTTGGGATCCTGCCTGTTCAGCCTTGTGAGTGCTGTTCTCGTTTCTACTATCTTGCTGACGGAACTGCCAGTGTACCCATGCCTCGGGCCACTACCATGCTCATCCCAGCTACCTTCCTACACTACAGAGTGAGTACCATCATCTATTCTGCTCTGCTGACCTCCTGCACCTCTCTGAACTACTACTCGCTGATCCTCAGTGTACCCCGTGCTGCGGGCCACTACCAGATCTACCAAGAAGAGGTGTGTCATCTCTTGGTAGATCTACCAGATCTACCAAGAAGAGGTGTGTTTCCTGGCGTACCCTACTCTGCGGGCCACTACCAGGGATATCATCATTGAGCAGCCTTACTACACTGGACTGTGTTTTCTCTCCACGCTGTGGGTACTACCCACGTTTCCAGTATATTAAAGTCTCTTACACTTATGTCCGTCTCAGCTGAAGCCATGCCTATTGTAGTGAGTCCCCACAGGGCTCCTCCCTGTGGGTGGAGTCAGCTCTCACTACGATCCAGGGTCCACAACCGTACCAGATTATAAGAGATTGCTAACTCCATGGACCCGGCTCAGGTTTCAGCCATGCAGGCCATTCCTGGCCTGGCCCAACGCATTGCTGAACAACAGAGGACCTTAGAGACATTGACCACTGCTTTTAATCAGTTGAATTCCTGACTGAACATTTCTACCACATCTGATAAAGATGCCTCGTCGCAAGTGGTTTCTGTTCGATCTGCTGTACCTTTACCAGCCCCCACTCACTTTTCAGGAGATCCCCTATTGTGTAGGGGCTTTCTCAACCAGTGCTGTATGCACTTCTCTACAACCAACTTACTTCTCTACTGTACTAGCCAAGACTATGTATATCATGTCTCTTTTAGACTGGAAAGCCCTGGCCTGGGCTTCACCTCTGTGGGAATGCAATGACCCAATCCTCAGTGACTTGCCAAGTTTTCTTGCTCTCTTCAAGTCAGTATTTGACGATCCAGCTTGCAAGACTGTCGCTGGATCTGCTCTTTTGTACCTCCAACAAGGGGCTAAGTCACTTCTGGACTATGTTATTGAATTTAAGACCCTGTCTTCAGAGCTTCATTGGGACCTGGGGTGCTGACGTGCAATTTTCCTAGAAGGCCTTCACTACCGTATCAAGGATCAATTAGCCGCACGTGATTTGCCTGATACCTTGGACTCATTCATTGACCTTGCAAGCAGGATTGATCATCGCCTGCATGAACGTTCATCTGAGGTAAAGAGTCCCAAGAAACATACATCAGGGAGTATGCACTCACGACCAAACCTGCAACTCAGACTCAGCCTTCCCCTATTACTGAAGAAGATGAGCCCATGCAACTAGGCCGCTGTTGCGACCGTCGATGCCCGACGGCTTCACTCCGCCTACCTTTCTTTTCTGCGACTCCTGCTCCTCATGGATGCCTGGCTGCCGCTGCATCTGTCTGCCGTCCTCTCAGGTGTCCCCGGACCGGCTTGGGTGCTGCCTCCCGCCATGCTCTCTAGGTACCTTAGGGCGCGCGCGCTGCGCAGCCCTCATTCTTATTTCCTCATTGGCGCGTTCCTCAGGGGCGTCCCCCTGTGATGACGTCACGCTGCCCAGATATTTAAGCCTACTGTTTATTGCTAGCCGTTGAGTTAGCAAGGGTAATCTTACGGATGGGATTTGCTCTCTGTACCCAGCTACTCTGCCTTCCAACTTCCATTGGACGCTTTCTGCTAACGGGGTACCCGCTCCTTGGGGGCTTCTTTGCTTCTTTCAAGTCGCTGTCAGGTAACCGGTACTCGCTCCTTGAGGGCCCATATTCCCTGACCCGCTGCCTGCATCTATCTCCTCTTCTACTTGGAAGAATTCTCTACAGACACCATCAGTGAGTATTATCATCTACTCCTCAGAGCTGTCTCCCTGGAACCAGGTACTCGCTCCTCGAGGGCCTGCCTCCGTTCCAGCACCAGTGCCATCTCTTACGTGGAACTGCTGTGTGAGTACTTTGCCAACAAATCTCTCTACCTCCAGAGATCTGGTACTCGCTCCTCGAAGGCCAGCTCTCCCTATCTCAGGGCTTCTCCTTATTTGGGAATACTAGCCCAGCCAGGCTAAATCTTCAAAGGTCCACCCAAAACCTCTCTAACTATAACAGCCGCAGCCATCTTACTGCCAAAGAGAGATGCTGCTATAAGAGATTAGGTCTCTGTATGTACTGCGGACAACCTGGCCATGTGGTTCAACCATTCCCCATCTGTCCGGGAAACATGCAGACCTAGGATCCATGGGAGGACTCTTCCTAGGTCTTACTACACCATCTCCTCCACTGACTCTTCCGGTCTCAATTATTTCTGAGACTCTTGAATTTCAGACTCTTGCACTTGTTGATTCCGGTGCAGATGGCAATTTTATACTTAAAAGACTTGTGGAACATCTTCGGATTCCTATCGTTCTGACACCAACTCCACTGCTTCTCTCTTCGATACATGGCGAGCCTCTCCCAGAAGAAGTCTCCTACAGCACGCAACCAATATGCTTGCGCACAGGTTCTCTTTATACCGAGACCATCTCATTTCTGGTCCTTGACAAAGCCATTCATCCAGTAGTACTTGGTCTACTATGGCTGCAAGAGCATACACCCCAGTTTGACTGGGGCACCCTGGAATTATCACAATGGGGCTTAGTTAGTGTGGCTTGTCACAACCGATGCTTGAAGAAAGAAATGCCTGTGCTCTGCATGTCAACCTCTACTTCTCTCCCAGGTTTGCCGCCACAATACTCATCATTTGAAGATGTGTTTTCGAAAAAAGCAGCAGACATATTACCACCAGACTGGTCCTTCGACTGTGCTATTTATTTAAAGCCTGACTCGGAGCTCCCTAGAGGAAGGGTATACCTACTTTCTCTCTCAGAAACTGAGGCCATGTCGGCCTATATTCAAGAAAATTTGCAAAAAGGATTTATCCTGCCTTCCAAATCACCTGCTGGAGCCAGATTCTTTTTCATTGGCAAGAAGGATGGATCTCTCCGTCCATGTATAGACTACAGAGGACTTAATGAAATTACTATAAATGACCGATACCCTTTACCTCTGATTTCAGAGTTATTCGACAAACTCCAGGGAGCCAAGATTTTCACAAAACTAGACCAAAAAGGGGCATTCAACCTGGTCTGCATTCATTAAGGAGACGAGTGGAAAACGGCCTTTAATACTGGTGATGGCCATTTCGAGTACTTGGTCATGCCTTTTGGCCTGTGTAATGCTCCGGCCGTATTCCAAAATATGATGAATGAGATTCTGCGAGATATGCTTTACCAATGTGTGGTTGTGTAGTTGGACGACATACTAATTTTTTCCCAAGATCTACAAAGTCATCAGGTAGACGTTGCCAGAGTCCTGCAAAGACTATGGGATAACTGACTTTACGCTAAGCTTGAAAAGTGTGCATTCCACCAGGAGTCTGTTCCTTTTTTAGGCTACATGGTGTCCAGCAGAGGTTTCCAGATGGATCCACAAAAGACCAAAAGTTTACAGGACTGGCCTTAACCCACTGGTCTCAAAGCACTCCACCGCTTCCTCGGATTCACCAATTATTATCGCACATTCATTCTCCACTACTCTACCTTGACTGCATCACTTACTGCCATGACAAAGAAGGGAGCCAACCCTTCACAGTGGTCTACAGAAGCTGTTGCGGCTTTTCAAACCCTCAAAGAGGCTTTCCTCAAAAAACCTTGCCTTCGCCTCCCGGATCCTCGACGCCCATTTATAATCAAGGTTGATGCCTCCGATGTCGGTGTAGGAGCCATTCTGAGCCAGAACAGAGATACCCATACACTACACCCTTGCTCTTTTTTTTCCCGGCCTTTTTTTTCTCCAGCAGAGAGAAATTATAGAATAGGAGATAAAGAGCTGTTGGCTATCAAGCTAGCATTCGAAGAGTGGCACCCATGGCTCGAGAGGGCACAACATCAGATAACTGTATACATGGACCACAAAAATTTGGAATATCTGCGTCATGCGCAGCGACTTAATCATAGACAAGCCTGATGGTCTTTGTTTTTTAATCGGTTTGACTTTCTACTCAAGTACTGTCCTGCTGACAAGAATACATGTGCAGATGCCCTCTCACACTCCTTCACTTCTGAAGATGTTCCGGATGCACCTCACCATACAATCAACCCTGATAAAGTGATTCTGGCTGCTACCCATTCCGTTCCAGCTGGGAAGACGGTAGTATCTCGGACCTTAAGAAAGAAACTTCTTAAGTGGGCTCATGATTCCCGATTAGCCGGTCACCCTGGACAAGCCTGTACACTATCCACTTTAGAAAGGTACTACTGGTGGCCTTCAATGAAGGAGGACGTACGAGCGTATGTAGAATCTTACGCCACCTGTGAAAGACAGAAGCCTCCGGCCGGATGCCCTTGGGGGCCTTCTCCAGCCTTTACCAGCTCCAGAGGAACCTTGGACGCATATCACGACTGACTTCGTCGTTGACCTGCCAGTGTCCAGTGGAAACAACACCATATGGGTCTCTGTAGACCGCTTCTCGAAAATGGCGTACTTCGTGGCATTACCTGGACTACCATCTGCCCCAGAATTGGAAAAGCTATTTATATGGCATATCTTTCGCCTGCACGGCATGCTGAAGCATATCCTTTCGGATAGAGGCGTACAGTTCACGGCAAAGTTCTGGAGAGCTCTTTGCAAAAAGTTCGATATTTCTTTAGACCTGACGTCAGCATACCATCCACAATCAAATGGTCAAACTGAAAGAACGAACCATACACTTAAACAGTTCCTTCGCTCCTACGTCAACTCCAGACAAAGTGACTGAGCAGAGTTGATCCCCTGGACCGAGTTTGCCCTGAATTCGCACCCATCTGCCGCTACTGGATCAACACCATTTCAGATAGTGTATGGCCGTCAGCTATTACCTCCGCTACCAATACCCTTGTCAGTTCCATCTCTAGCAGCCCAGGCTTTAGCTGAAGAACTCGATCATCTCTGGGAACAAACCAAAGGCCTTTTGCAGAAGGCAGGACAACAGACCAAGAAATATTATGATGCTCATCACAGAGCAGCACCCCAATTCCAACCAGGAGGCAAGGTATGGCTAGTACCAAAGTCATCCGTCTCAAGCTCCCATCTGTTCGATTCACTCCATGCTACATTGGTCCTTTCTCCATTCTCCGCCACTTGGGACCTGTAACTTACAGCTTGCAACTACCCACTTCCATGAAGATACACAAGGCATTCCACGTATCTCTCTTTTAAGCCACTCATCCTCTCCGAGTTTTCAAAAAAGACTCTGGATCCACAGCCTCTTTCTGCTGAAGAGGACATTACGTATCAAGTAGATGATATTTTGGATGTTCGCAAATGTGGAAAGCATTGGGAATACCTATTATCCTGGGAAGGATATGGGCTAGAAGAAAACAGCTGGGAACCTGTTAATAATATCCTTGACAAGGATCTAGTTTGACAATTTCATCTAACTCATCCAAGGAAGCTGAAACCCCCTGGGAGGGGCCCTAAGAAGGGGGGTACTGTTGCGCCTGTCGGTTGCAGATGACTGCGACCTTTGCTGCTCACCTCTCTTTTCCCTGCACCAGCAATTCTCAAGGCCATGGCGGTCTCAGCCTGCAAATGCCGCCTTCCCTGGCGTCCCTGGGGCGGGGTGGGTGATCCCGACCTCCATCTTGAATCGGGGATTGCCTAGGGCACGCGAGCATGCACCCGCCCTCTCTTATCCACATCATGGCGGGAACCTCGGGGGCGTCCCCTCCGCATGAAGTAACCTGCCAAGTGTATTTATACCATCCAGCCTATGCTTCCTACGAGTTAATAAGGACTTCCTTCCTGCTTATTCCACTCCATTCGGAGACACTTCGCTTCACTACTTAAAGTGGTTCCTGAACTCCTGGACTTAGAACACCTTAGGTACCCACTCCTCAGGGGCCTTGTTACGTTCTGGCTATCCGTTCCTCGGAGGGCCTTCCTGCCTGGAGAATCCATCTATCCTTGTTTGGGATCCTGCCTGTTCAGCCTTGTGAGTGCTGTTCTCGTTTCTACTATCTTGCTGACGGAACCGCTGGTGTACCCTGTGCCTTGGGTCACTACCGTGCTCATCCCAGCTACCTTCCTACACTACAGAGTGAGTACCATCATCTATTCTGCTCTGCTGACCTCTTGCACCTCTCTGAACTACTACTCACTGCGGGCCACTACTGGATCTACCAAGAAGAGATGTGTCATCAAGAGAGAAGTTTCCTGGCGTACCCCGCTCTGCGGGCTACTACCAGGGATATCATCATTGAGCAGCCTTACTACTCTGGACTGTGTTTTCACTCTAGTACGCTATGGGTAGTACCTACGTTTCCAGTATATTAAAGTCACTTACATCTGTGTCTGCCTCAGCTAAGGCCACGCCTATCGTAGTGAGTCCCCACAGGGCTCCTCTCTGTGGGTGGAGTCAGCTCTCACTATGATCCAGGGTCCTCACTATGATCCAGGGTCCTCACTATGATCCAGGGTCGGTGCCACCGACCTAAAAAAAGAGGAGGAGGACTCCTCCTAGCAGCCAAGAAACAACTTAACCTTAAACCCATCAGCATAGCAGCCCCGCCTAAACTTGAAATAGGTCTCTTTAATGCAGCTACCCTGCAAATATTTATTTATTTATTTATTTAGGGATTTTATATACCGATTTTCTTGATACAGATCAAATCAACTCGGTTTACATAGAACGATAGTACATTAACAGTAACTAGTCAAACCTCAAAAGAGGAGACAGATTGTGAGCAGAAAGTAAAAAGTTACATTATAACAAGGGTGAGTAACTAGGAATTGGAAATGAAGAGACAGATAATCAAAGTAGAGAGATATAACAGAGAGAAGGGGCTTGAGGCCAACCTCAGGAGAATAACTCTAGCATTATAACATGATTATATGACATTCTGCTAGTTATTAAAGTACAGCTGATTGAAAAATATCTTAGTAGGATATAGTCTAGGAGACAGGAAAGGCTCTACCGAAAAGCCAAGTCTTCAGTTTCTTTTTAAAATTTATGAGGCAGGTTTCCTGTCGGAGGTCTGGGGGTAGTGTATTCCAAATGGTGGGGCCTGCTGTTGAAAAGGCCCGGTCCCTGATAGATAATCTTTGTACCAATTTGATTGGGGGAACATGAAGGGATCCCTTATAGGCATCTCTCAAAGGTCTAGCTGAAGAGTGTAATTTGAGAGGGTGTAGTAGGTCTAGTGGAGTCTGGTGGTGGATGTTTTTATGAATAATGGTGAGGAATTTGTGAACAATTCTAAAATTAACTGGAAGCCAATGTAGGTCTTTTAAAATGGGCGTGATGTGATCTCTGCGCTTAGTGTTGGTCAAAATCCTTGCAGCTGCGTTTTGGAGTAGTTGCAGAGGTTTTAATGTAACAGCTGGTAGACCTTGTAGGATCGAGTTACAATAATCGACCTTAGAGAACAGGATTGCTTGGAGTACAGTCCTGAAGTCATGGTGATATAGGAGAGGCTTGAGTTTTTTAAGCACCTGTAACTTGTAGAAGCATTCTTTTATAGTATAATTTATAAATTTCTTTAAGCTCAAATGGTTGTCAATAATAACTCCAAGATCTCTAGCATGAGTGATGTGGGAGGTAGTGTGCAATTGTTGTAAGTGTAGACTATTTTCAGGGGTGATAAGCAGGATTTCAGTCTTAGCAGTATTTAACACCAGGTTGAGGCTAGTAAGGAGATGGTTAATAGTTTGAAGGTGAGATTCCCATAATTTGATTGCTGAGTCCAAAGAGCCTGTTATAGGAATCAAAACTTGGACATCGTCTGCGTATACGTAGAATTTCAAATTTAGCGACGAGAGGAAATGGCAAAGAGGGAGGAGATAAATATTAAATAGAGTGGGAGATAGAGAGGAGCCCTGGGGGACTCCATGTGGGGAATTAGTATAAGGAGATTCCATATTATTGATTTTAACCTTATAACCTCGATTACTGAGGAATGAGTCGAACCATCTGAAGACAGATCCTGAGATTCCTATGTCGGATAGCCGGTTTAATAATATAGCATGGTTGACTGTATCGCTGCGGAGATATCAAGGAGTGCAAGCAGGAAGGAGCATCCTTTGTCAAATCCCAGGTATACTTGATCAAGGAGTGATATGAGGAGTGATTCCGTACTATGTTCTTTCCGAAATCCATATTGTGAAGGATGAAGGATATTATTTTCCTCCAAGTAATTTGATAGTTGATTATTTACTACTTTCTCCATGATTTTGGCTATAAAAGGCAAATTAGATATTGGTCGATAATTTTTTAGATCATATGGGTCCAAGTTTGGTTTTTTGAGGATAGGTTTGAGAGTTGCTAGTTTGAGAGTGTCTGGGAAGATACCTTGTGAAAATGAGCAGTTAATAATGTCTGCTAGGTATTTGGAGATGGAGTCTGGTATTAGAAGCAGTAATTTAGATGGGATATAATCTTGTGGATGTGAGGAGGGTTTCATTCTTTTGAGGATAGTTTCCACCTCTGTAGAATAGGTGGGTTCGAATGTTTCCAATGTTGTGAATGAGTTAGGGCGGTAGAGGGGATCTAGAGAAGATGTGATAGGATTGGAGGGTAATTTAGCCAAGGTATTAGCAATTTTACTCTGGAAGAAGATGGCCAGTTCATTGGCCTTTGATTGGGCTATATCATCAGAAATTGGTGCTGAAGTAATCTTAGTGAGGTCTGAAACATAAGCGAAAAGGGCCTTTGCATCGAAGAACATATCATGGATACGGTGGGCGTAAAAGTCTTTTTTGGTTCGCAGTGTCATGGTTCTGTAATGATGGAGAGCTGCTTTGTAGATGGCTAGAGATTGAGGATTGGGGGAGTTCCGCCATTTCTTTTCCTTCTGTCTTAGGCTTTGTTTTAATGTGCGAAGCTCCAAAGAGAACCATGGTTGTTTATGTTTCTGAGATGGATTGAAATTCTTTGATGATAGAGGGCATAGATTATTTGCTATGGTTTCAGTGATATTTTGCCAAGAAAGTATAGCTGCATTAGGGTTCGAAAGATCCAAGTTGGGTAGTTCTTTGCATAGAGAATTGTCAAGGGCTTCTGAAGGACAAGATTTCCTATAGTGCAGTGTTGTTGGTGGCAGGGGTGCAAGAGATCCTGTCGTCATTTTAAAAGTGGAGGTGATCATAAAGTGGTCTGACCATGGTACTGGAAGGTAGGAAGGAGATGAGAGTTGTATGAGGTTATTATTTGTGAAGATAAGATCAAGGGTGTGACCCCCTTTATGAGTGGGTTGGGTGATAATTTGGGTAAAGCCCATAGCTGAGAGTGAGGAAAGGAGAGCTTCACAATTAGATGATTGAGGCCTGACGTCAATGTGTAGATTAAAGTCCCCAAGGATGATGGAAGGAGTATCCAAGGTCAAGTATTTAGCTATAATTTCCACTAAAGGCGATACATCAAGGTTTAACAACCCAGGAGGGGCGTAAATGAGGAGGATCTGGAGAGTTTTTGATTTGAACAGGCCTGCCTCCAGTTTAGATGATGAGTTGATGGGTTGTTGGGTGAGATTAAGATCTTTTTTGGCTGCTAAAAGAAGTCCTCCTCCTTTTTTCTTTTGTCGAGGTATTGAAAAGACGTCATATATCTGGGTGGGAAGTTGATTTATTAAGACTGTGTCTGTCAGCTTCAGCCACGTCTCTGTGATCGCACAGATGTCTGGTTTGGAATCAAGCAGGTAGTCATGTAGGATATGGGTTTTTTTGGTAATTGATTGCGCATTGAATAGAGTTAGAGAGAATAAGGCTAGCCCAAGGAATTGGGTAAGTGGGGAGATCATGACTGGAATGAGGTTTCTATATGGTTTGAATTGGTGTTGCAATGGAAATTTCATCTTAGAAGAGGGACTGTGGTATAGGATGGGTATTGTGTATCTTTGCATTATAGGTAGAATGAGATTAACGTCGTCAAATGTTGGTAAATAAGTTTATTCTTTAATCTTTGTATGTGTGAGGGAACGGGAAAGTTGATTTCCTATAGGGTAGACTATCAATAGAAGAATGCAGGTCTAGCAAAGGAATGTAATAGAGGATTTTAGTTCCCCTAGGGAATGGTGGAAGGGTCCGCTTTTCAATAGAAGTTGTAGTATAAGGAGGTATTAGGTTAGAACATAGGTGGTCGATATAGAGCGAATAGAGTATTTCACTGCAGGGCTAATTGGCTGGAGTTGAGCTGGAGCTCAGGAGAAGCTGGCGTGGTTAGCGCAGGTGTAGGGTAAGAATTGGGTGGATAGAGATTGGTGTATGATGGTGGCTGTATTTTGATGTATGAGGTCTGAGGCTTAGTAAATTTGCTGAAGAGACTATTGTGCTGATAGAGATTGAAATAGATAGTCGGCTGAGGTGGAACTGAAGATCCTGGGGTAGACTCGGGGCACCCTCGGGGCTGAGCCGAAGGGGCGAGACAAAGGGGCAAGCCCCTTTGTCGTGCTCCTTCGGCGTGCGGCGTCGGCGCGCGGCGCCTGAGAGAGTGAAAATTTAAAGTTCCTCTCCTCTCCCCGATTGGTTGTTACAGCTGGTGGGAGTGACTTCGGGTGCAGCGTCAGCGATCTAGCCTGTGCGATCGCGTTTCAGGCTCGCCGGGGGGAAGGGATCAAAAAGCCTTACCCCGACGGGTCTGGGCGCCGATCGCGCAGGCCTCCCTTCAGAAGCGGCGGCAGAAGCTAGAGCGGCAGCGGCAGCACAGGCAGGGGCTCAGGTGATGTTAAAAGCGGCGCCGGAGAGAGTGAAAATTTAAAGTTCCTCTCCTCTCCCCGATTGGTTGTTACAGCTGGTGGGAGTGACTTCGGGTGCAGCGTCAGCGATCTAGCCTGTGCGATCGCGTTTCAGGCTCGCCGGGGGGAAGGGATCAAAAAGCCTTACCCCGACGGGTCTGGGCGCCGATCGCGCAGGCCTCCCTTCAGAAGCGGCGGCAGAAGCTAGAGCGGCAGCGGCAGCACAGGCAGGGGCTCAGGTGATGTTAAAAGCGGCGCCGGAGAGAGTGAAAATTTAAAGTTCCTCTCCTCTCCCCGATTGGTTGTTACAGCTGGTGGGAGTGACTTCGGGTGCAGCGTCAGCGATCTAGCCTGTGCGATCGCGTTTCAGGCTCGCCGGGGGGAAGGGATCAAAAAGCCTTACCCCGACGGGTCTGGGCGCCGATCGCGCAGGCCTCCCTTCAGAAGCGGCGGCAGAAGCTAGAGCGGCAGCGGCAGCACAGGCAGGGGCTCAGGTGATGTTTAGTATATGTATAGTATATGCCCCCCCTACCGTCCTTGAGTCCAACCCCTCCCCCCTAATTGAATTTTTTATAGAATGGATAAAAACAGATACCCCTTCCATCATCCTTGGAGACTTTAATCTCCACGTTGACTCTCTCCCCCCCACTGCATCATGCGAAACTTTCATTCAATCGCTCCTTGCCATAGGCTTCCGACAAATTATAGCATCTCCAACTCATAAAGCTGGTCATACGTTGGACCTAATGTTTATTAACTCCAGCTTCCAGACCCCCAACTCATCCACCTGCACCCCGGTGCCCTGGTCCGACCACTACCTCATTGAAAGCCAACTCGCCATGAAGAAACCCCTCCCAACTAACCATCCTGCTCACACCACCATCATATCCAGAAAAACCTGCCCCAGCGACAAATTAACAGACGCACTAGCCTCTTCCCTACCAAGACTTATCTGCTCAGACCCAGACACAGCCTTAACATCCTGGCATAGCCTCACAGAAGACATTGCCAACAAACTATGCCCAATCACAGAACGTATCTTAAATACCGCAGCGAAACCCTCTAAGCCATGGTACACCCAAGAGCTAAAAACCCTAAAATGCAATCTCAGACAAAAAGAGAGAAAATGGCGCAAGGACCCAACCCCGCAACTTTCCTCCAGCTACAAAACAGCCCTACACTCATATAGACTGTCTACCCTTAAACATAAGCGAGACTTCTATGGTAAAAAAATCCACGACTATAACTTCAACCCCAAAGTTCTTTTCTCCTATGTCGCTAGCCTTACCACACCGATCCCTCCTACCATTCCAGATTCCGAGGCTACGGCTAAATGTGAAGAACTCGCCAACTACTTCCAAAGCAAAATCGCCAACCTGCTCTCCAGATTTCCCCCCACCAACCCCACCAACCCCCCTCCCCCCACTAACCCACTTTCAATCCCCTCCCCATCCCAACCTTCAATGGCCACAATTGACCTCACCTCCTCTAAAGAAATTACAGGCCTCCTGCGAAAACTTAAGCCAGCCTCTCACCCCAGCGACACCATCCCCACTAAAGCCCTTATAGCCATCCCCAACAGCATATCCAGCACCATAGCAGATATTATCAACTGCTCCATCACCCATGGGATAGTCCCAGATTCCCTCAAACACGCTGTTGTCAAACCCCTCCTCAAGAAACCCTCCCTAGACCCAAAAGACCCTTCCAACTTCCGCCCCATTTCCAACCTTCCTTTTATCTCCAAACTTATGGAAAAGGTGGTCAATTCACAACTCATGGACTACCTAGAAAACCATGACATCCTCCATGTTTCCCAATTTGGATTCAGGAAACATTTTAATACTGAATCCTTACTGCTCTCCCTTACTGACTATCTTCTCAGAGGACTGGGACAAGGTCACAGTTACCTCCTCGCCCTTCTCGATATCTCAGCGGCCTTTGACACCATCAGCCACCACCACCTCCTGACACGGCTAGAAAGCATCGGCATCTCAGGAATAGCTCTAGCCTGGTTCAAATCCTACCTCTCTAACAGAAAGTTCTCTGTTAAAATCGGAAACAACCTATCTGCCTCATACCCCCTACAACAAGGAGTCCCACAAGGCTCATCACTTTCATCTACCCTCTTCAATATTTACCTCATCCCTCTCTGCCATCTCCTCTCCGACCTTAAACTCAAATTCTATCTCTATGCTGATGATGTACAGATCATCATTCCCATTCACAACTCTATATCTGACGCCCTGGAGCACTGGGAAAAGTGCCTTGCAGCTATCAACACACTCCTCACCAACCTTCAGCTTGCACTCAACACGAACAAAACGGAACTCCTCCACATCTCCTCGCATCCCCCCGACCTCCTGCCTAACGACCCTAAACTCAACCTCCTCACAGCCCAACCTTCTGTTAGGGACCTCGGAGTACCTCTTGATCCCAATCTTAGTATGAAACCTCACATCAATTCCATCCTAAAAACTGGCTTCTTCAAACTCAATGTACTAAAGAAACTCAGACCCCTGCTCTACACCCATGACCTCCGTACAGTGATTCAAGCCACTCTCACCTCCAAACTAGATTACTGTAATGCTCTCCTCTTAGGGCTCCCACTGTCTTCGCTAAAACCCCTTCAACTACTGCAAAATGCTACAGCAAGACTCATTACCAACGCACGTAAACACGACCATATTACCCCCATCCTCAAGGACTTACATTGGCTCCCCATCCTGTCCCGTATACATTACAAAACCTTGACCATAATACACAAGTCCATCCACTCCCACAATTCCAACTGGCTCGACCTCCCTTTCACTGCCCCCCAGTCCACCCGAGCCACCAGATCTACCAACAAAGGCACCCTACATGTCCAATCCCTGAAAATGGCTCATCTCTCCTCTACCCGCGACCGTGCTATCTCTATTGCCGGTCCGGCTCTATGGAACTCTCTACCTGACCACATGCGCATTGAACCGTGTGCAATTAAATTCAAAAAGAAACTAAAAACACTTCTGTTCAACCATGCTTACCCAGAATAACTCTTCCATCTCCTCTCGTAGTCCCCCCCCTCCAGGGGACTGCCCTCTCCTTATATTAAGGAGACTACCATTGTAAATTATAAATTGTATTCTCTGGTTATGACTTTCTTGTTTTATCTATCCTTCCTACTGCCTATTTATTTTACCCCCACGCCCAGTTACATTCTCCTTGTTGAAATGTATTTTCCAAGCTTTAAGTTATTATGTGAACCGGTATGATGTACCCACTAATGCCGGTATATAAAAGTTTCTAAATAAATAAAATAAATAAATATGGAGGTCACATTAATAGCTACAATGTTTTCATCCTAATTCTTCTTTGTTTTTCCAAAATCATTTTTATTTATTTTATTTATTTATTTATTTTGAACTTTTCTATACCGACCTTCATGTTGAAGTAACATATCAAATCGGTTTACATTGTAACAACATTATTGCACAAGGCATTACATCAAACAAAATTGTACAAGGCATTACAAAAAACTAAAATTATACCGGGCAAATCATCAAAACAAATGGTAACATAGAAACAGACGAGGAATAAAGAGTTCGCAAAAGTTGACGTGAGGGTTAACAAATGATAAATTGAAAAAGGTGAAACGATCAAAAGGGGAAAGGGATGTAGATTAATCGCAATGGAAGGGGACCTGCAACCAGCGTGAATGCAAGTTAATGAAAAATAAAAAATCCAATTATAGAGTCTGGGGGCAAGATTAATGCAATAAGAATGAGTCCAGACATGACGGGGGAAATTTTTTATTGAGTTAGACCAGGAAAACAATATTCAAACTATACAACAATCACATTTGCAGTACAACTAATATGCATAATATAACTGTCCAGTAATATTCAGAATCCAGTTAGAGTGTATATTCCCATCTCATTACAGTTTTTATTATGAACCTCCCTGCTTCCCTCCCCACTCTATGCAATATGTCCCAACCTGATGCAAATATTCATCTTCATTCATACGTTCTGTTACGGCGGTGGCTGCTGTGCTACCGCCTCACCACCAGGGGTCCCTCTAGGGCTGGCTTTCCTGACAGGCCCAGTCCATCTCCTATGTCCACTCTATGCTCTGGGTGTGCCCTCTTAACCCTGCCTGACAGTTGCCTCGGTGCTTCGGCATCGAGCTCACCTGGGCTCCCTGCTCTAGCCTGCCTTGCGCGGCCTTCGGGCCTATCCTTGCCTTGCCTTGCCTTGCATGGCCTTCGGGCCTATCCTTGCCTTGCCTTGCCTTGCGCGGCCTTCGGGCCTATCCTTGCCTTGCCTTGCGTGGCCTTCGGGCCTATCCTTGCCTTGCCTTGCCTTGCGTGGCCTTCGGGCCTATCCTTGCCTTGCCTTGCGTGGCCTTCGGGCCTATCCTTGCCTTGCCTTGCCTTGCGCGGCCTTCGGGCCTATCCTTGCCTTGCCTTGCCTTGCGTGGCCTTCGGGCCTTTCCTTTCCTTGCCTTGCCTTGTGCGGCCTTTTGGCCTTCTTCCTTGATTTCCATACCTGGCCTACGGGCCTTTCGTGTGTGTGTGTGTGGCCTACGGGCCTTCTGACCTGCCTTGCCCCGCTATTGGTGTGTGGCCTACGGGCCTTCCGTGTGTGTGTGTGTGGCCTACGGGCCTTCTGACCTGCCTTGCCCCGCTATTGGTGTGTGGCCTACGGGCCTTCCGTGTGTGTGTGTGTGTGGCCTACGGGCCTTCTGACCTGCCTTGCCCCGCTATTGGTGTGTGGCCTACGGGCCTTCCGTGTGTGTGTGTGTGTGGCCTACGGGCCTTCTGACCTGCCCTGCCCTGCTTACTGTGCCCTGACCCAGCCTGGACCCAGACACTGCTGACTGCCGCCTGCCCTGACCCAGCCTGTACTTGACACTGCCACTTGCCGCCTGCCCTGACCCAGCCTGTACTTAGACACTGCCACTTGCCGCCTGCCCTGACCCAGCCTGAACCCAGACTCTGATTCTTGCTGCCTGCCCTGACCCAGCCTGGTACCTGACTCTGTTCGAGCTTCCTGTCTCTCTCCACCTGGAGCCACCCTGCTGGGTGGTGTGCACGACTCCTGTCCGGAGCCCTAGCGTAACAGCACGACTCCTGTCCGGAGCCCTAGCGTAACAGTATGCCGAAGCCATCACATTTTCCAGGGGAAGAGATAGGTCTGTGTCCTGCCGGTGAGTCAACTTTTCACTAATTCAAGATGCCTCCTTCTTTAAAGTTTTATACCTGCAATTCCTGTCAAACTTTGAACTATCCTAGCTATCAGAACTGTCTAGCCTGTGAACTTGTTGGTCAGGAACACTGGTCATGCAATAACTGCAACAAGAAAAATGTTTCTGTCTATCAGGAGTGTTTGAACTGTCTGGCTCCTAAACCAGGGTGGTGGAAATGCTCCTGTCTCCCGTGTTTGTTACCTCCAGGCAAACCCTGCCCCTGTTGTTCTGCTCTAGGACCAGCTGTGCAATTAGAAAAAGCTATCAGCTCTCCTAACCAGTATTCTGTTTCTGGCTCAACTAAAACAGACATTTTTGCTGGCAGTTTGTGGGTAGAAAAACCCAGGACTTACCTGGCCAAGAAGGCTTCTGTGAGACCAGTGCTAGAGCCTCGGGAACAGGTTTCTCTACAACGGAGAGAGCTGATTGACTCTAGCAGGGCTCAGCTTCCCACAGCTGCCAAGTGGACACTAACGAGCACCTTCCCTAGACGTCCTAGAACTGCCTGTGCCTTCTCTAAACTGCTCCT
The DNA here is from genome assembly GCF_901001135.1 of Rhinatrema bivittatum. Classification (NCBI taxonomy): domain Eukaryota; kingdom Metazoa; phylum Chordata; class Amphibia; order Gymnophiona; family Rhinatrematidae; genus Rhinatrema; species Rhinatrema bivittatum. The sequence continues at coordinate 436,670,558 of NC_042615.1, read as the reverse complement.
CCAGAAACAAAATCAGGAGCATCAGACTTTGGCTCGAGGTATCAAGCCCACGGCAGTACAATCTGTGTCTTCCATGCACACTACCTTTAACCATGCTACTCTGCCATCTGAACCTGCTGCACTACCCCGAGAAGAGCCTGAGTCTGCTGAACCGGCCCTGCTGCCGTCCTCGGAGGGGTCCGCACCAGCCCTGCTGACAGACTTTCTAACTCTGCCATCTGAGCCTGCCGAACCGGCCCTGCTGCCGTCTTCAGAGGGGTCCGAACCAGTCCTACTGACAGACTTCCTGAGTCAGCCATCGGAGTCTGCTGAACTGGTCCTGCTGCCACCCCGGGAGGGGTCCATACCGGTCCTGCTGCCACCCCTGGAGGGGTCCATACCGGTCCTGCTGACGCCCCGAGAGGGGTCCGAGCCTGCTACAACGCCCCGAGAGGGGTCCGAGCCTGCTACAACGCCCCGAGAGGGGTCCGAGCCTGCTTCATCGCCCCGAGAGGGGTTCGAGCCTGCTTCATCGCCCCGAGAGGGGTCCGAGCCTGCTTCAACGCCCCGAGAGGGGTCCGAGCCTGCTACAATGCCCCGAGAGGGGTCCGAGCCTGCTTCATCGCCCCGAGAGGGGTCCGAGCCTGCTTCATCGCCCCGAGAGGGGTCCGAGCTTGCTACAACGCCCCGAGAGGGGTTCGAGCCTGCTTCATCGCTCCGAGAGGGGTCCGAGCCTGCTACAATGCCCCGAGAGGGGTCCGAGCCTGCTTCATCGCCCCGAGAGGGGTCCGAGCCTGCTACAACGCCCCGAGAGGGGTCCGAGCCTGCTACAATGCCCCAAGAGGGGTCCGAGCCTGCTTCATCGCCCCGAGAGGGGTCCGAGCCTGTTACAACGCCCCGAGAGGGGTCCGAGCCTGCTTCATCGCCCCGAGAGGGGTCCGAGCCTGCTTCATCGCCCCGAGAGGGGTCCGAGCCTGCTACAACGCCCCGAGAGGGGTCCGAGCCTGCTACAATGCCCCGAGAAGGGTTCGAGCCTGCTTCATCGCCCCGAGAGGGGTTCGAGCCTGCTTCATCGCCCCGAGAGGGGTCCGAGCCTGCTACAACGCCCCGAGAGGGGTCCGAGCCTGCTACAATTGCCCGAGTAGGATCCGAGCCTGCTGTACTGGCCCAGCTGCCGCCCCTGGAGGGGCCTGTACCGGTCTTGATGCCGACCTTGGAAGGGTCCGGACCGGTCCTACTATCGCCTCAAGAAGGGTTACGGACTATTTCTCTGCCCCAGGTGGGGTTTGTGTTCCCCTTGTCACCCCAGGAGGGGTTATGGAAATCTGCACCGCCTCTGCTACCCCAGGAGGGGTCTAACCCTGCCGCCTTGTCCCAGGAGGGGTTATGGACTATTTTTCTGCCCCGGGTTGGGGTTGTGTCTGCCTTATCACCCCAGGTGGGGTTATGGACTGCCTTATTTCCTCGGGAAGGAGTTGACCCTGCCGCTTCACCCCCGGAGTGGTCTCCCGGTATTCTTGATTACCTCCTGCACAGATGGGATCCAGGAGGAGGGGGAGGCCTTGAGGGGGGGGGTACTGTTACGGCGGTGGCTGCTGTGCTACCGCCTCACCACCAGGGGTCCCTCTAGGGCTGGCTTTCCTGACAGGCCCAGTCCATCTCCTATGTCCACTCTATGCTCTGGGTGTGCCCTCTTAACCCTGCCTGACAGTTGCCTCGGTGCTTCGGCATCGAGCTCACCTGGGCTCCCTGCTCTAGCCTGCCTTGCGCGGCCTTCGGGCCTATCCTTGCCTTGCCTTGCCTTGCGTGGCCTTCGGGCCTATCCTTGCCTTGCCTTGCCTTGCGCGGCCTTCGGGCCTATCCTTGCCTTGCCTTGCGTGGCCTTCGGGCCTATCCTTGCCTTGCCTTGCCTTGCGTGGCCTTCGGGCCTATCCTTGCCTTGCCTTGCCTTGCGTGGCCTTCGGGCCTATCCTTGCCTTGCCTTGCCTTGCGCGGCCTTCGGGCCTATCCTTGCCTTGCCTTGCCTTGCGTGGCCTTCGGGCCTTTCCTTTCCTTGCCTTGCCTTGTGCGGCCTTTTGGCCTTCTTCCTTGATTTCCATACCTGGCCTACGGGCCTTTCGTGTGTGTGTGTGTGGCCTACGGGCCTTCTGACCTGCCTTGCCCCGCTATTGGTGTGTGGCCTACGGGCCTTCCGTGTGTGTGTGTGTGGCCTACGGGCCTTCTGACCTGCCTTGCCCCGCTATTGGTGTGTGGCCTACGGGCCTTCCGTGTGTGTGTGTGTGTGGCCTACGGGCCTTCTGACCTGCCTTGCCCCGCTATTGGTGTGTGGCCTACGGGCCTTCCGTGTGTGTGTGTGTGTGGCCTACGGGCCTTCTGACCTGCCCTGCCCTGCTTACTGTGCCCTGACCCAGCCTGGACCCAGACACTGCTGACTGCCGCCTGCCCTGACCCAGCCTGTACTTGACACTGCCACTTGCCGCCTGCCCTGACCCAGCCTGTACTTAGACACTGCCACTTGCCGCCTGCCCTGACCCAGCCTGAACCCAGACTCTGATTCTTGCTGCCTGCCCTGACCCAGCCTGGTACCTGACTCTGTTCGAGCTTCCTGTCTCTCTCCACCTGGAGCCACCCTGCTGGGTGGTGTGCACGACTCCTGTCCGGAGCCCTAGCGTAACAGCACGACTCCTGTCCGGAGCCCTAGCGTAACACGTTCATTCCAACACCCTACCCATCATTCCTATAGCTCCAGTGTTTGATACCCTCTGTTATCTTCTATACTATAGAAAATCCCAATTCTTTAAGACATATTCTCACATCAGGTGGTAACGATTGAAAGAAGCAATGCCAAGTATATACAAAACCCTCTGACACTGCACGTGTAAGAAACATACACCATATCTTTCCATTTGAATAATAACAGTCATTTGCTCACGCCAAACAACCAAGGAAGGAGAGGCTTCTGAAATTCACTCCTTCAAGAAGCATTGATGTGCCACCAAAAGAACTATAGTGATAAAATAAAACTGGCCCTTTGTTAATTGAGGAAACAGAGACCTCAGCCTTTCAGTGTTTCTCAAGACTAGAATTCCCCCCATCATTGGCAAGGACACTTGCATACAAGCCTGTAGACACAAGTTAATTTCCTGCCAAAATAAATAGATTTTAAGACAAGCAAGAAAAAGATGCATAAAAGAGCCCTTTTCCAATTTACCCTTGTGACATTTTTCATCATCCACAATATGTAGTCACAATGAATACTGATGAGAACTTGAAAAATACTGTAAAAAGACCTCAATATAAATACTTTTCGCTCTAGCTAAGAATAAACTTTTTTGTAAATCAACAAAGAAATTTTTTGTTTTTAATTTTTAGTTATTTAAGGACCGTCATACCACCCCATGGGTTCTGGAGTTACTGTCTGACCTTCCAGTCTTTTCACCGTTGCGAGTACACTTCAATCATTGGTCTATATAAGCACTTTCAAAAAGCATATATATTTTTTTCAATTTTTAAGCTTTTTTATGTAAAAAAAGAGAGATACTTCACCCGTTTGGCATAGCCCGACATGATATCAAAAAGATAAGGGGAATGGAACAACTCCCCTATGAGGAAAGACTAAAGAGATTAGGACTTTTCAGCTTGGAGAAGAGACGACTGAAGGGGGATATGATAGAGATGTTTAAAATCATGAGAGGTCTAGAACGGGTAGATGTGAATCGGTTATTTACTCTTACGGATAGTAGAAAGATTAGGGGGCACTCCATGAAGTTAGCATGGGGCACATTTAAAACTAATCGGAGAAAGTTCTTTTTTACTCAACGCACAATTAAACTCTGGAATTTGTTGCCAGAGGATGTGGTTAGTGCAGTTAGTATAGCTTGTGTTTAAAAAGGATTGGATAAGTTCTTGGAGGAGAAGTCCATTACCTGCTATTAAGTTCACTTAGAGAATAGCCACTGCCATTAGCAATGGTTACATGGAATAGACTTAGTTTTTGGGTACTTGCCAGGTTCTTATGGCCTGGATTGGCCACTGTTGGAAACAGGATGCTGGGCTTGATGGACCCTTGGTCTGACCCAGTATGGCATTTTCTTATGTTCTTATGTTCTTGTATCATGTTTCGCCCAAGCTATCTCAGGGGCCTGCTGGAACGGCTTCTTTTCAGCATGAAGGTATATCTCCAAGAATAAAAAATAACTCTTTTAAGAATTCTTTTTGCAAATATATATGTAGCAACACATCGGGATTAATACATCATATCGTTCAACAGCTACTCTCAGTAGGAAGAGTGTGTCTGAAACTTTGGACATAAGCAGTAATGTGCACTGTCAGACAACCATTTGAAATTGGCACTAAACCTGTGCAGTGTTTAAAGGATATCTGGCTAGTACGTCATGAATGAAGTCACAAAACTAAAAGGCAAGGTAGGTGTCCTCACAAGAAGAGTTGGTTTCCTCACAAGAAAACAGTCCACTCAATTTCTCGATTTAGCCCGACGGGAATAACTGTTTGAAAACAAAAGATCCAAAATTGTTCACGCTGCTTAATGTTTTTCACCACCACGCCAATGCTGTGGGACAAACTCCAGAATGGTCCACTGTATTTCATCAAATTCATGGTCTGCTTCCAGGAAATGAGAGACCATAGCTGCCTCAGTTTTACTAGTTTTTAAGCAACTTAGGTGTTCAATGAGTCGGGTTTTCACCTTACGTTTAGTCATGCCAATGTACTTTAATTGGCATGGGCAAATGATCATATACACCACATGAGAGATTTTACATGTGTCATAGTGGATAACACATTGAAATTGTCGGTTCAGTGTGCTGCGGCAGTCAAAAAAGCAAACAGAATGTTGGGAATTATTAGAAAGGGAATGGTGAATAAAACGGAAAATGTCATAATGCCTCTGTATCGCTCCATGGTGAGACCGCACCTTGAATACTGTGTACAATTCTGGTCGCCGCATCTCAAAAAAGATATAATTGCGATGGAGAAGGTACAGAGAAGGGCTACCAAAATGATAAGGGGAATGGAACAGCTCCCCTATGAGGAAAGACTAAAGAGGTTAGGACTTTTCAGCTTGGAGAAGAGACGACTGAGGGGGGATATGATAGAGATGTTTAAAATCATGAGAGGTCTAGAACGGGTAGATGTGAATCGGTTATTTACTCTTTCGGATAGTAGAAAGACTAGGGGGCACTCCATGAAGTTAGCATGGGGCACATTTAAAACTAATTGGAGAAAGTTCTTTTTTACTCAGCACGCAATTAAACTCTGGAATTTGTTGCCAGAGGATGTGGTTAGTGCAGTTAGTATAACTGTGTTTAAAAAAGGATTGGATAAGTTCTTGGAGGAGAAGTCCATTACCTGCTATTAAGTTCACTTAGGGGGTAATTTTCAAAGGAGTTACGCGCATAAATGTAACTACTATTGTAGCAATTTTCAAAAGCCATTTACTCACGTAAAGTGCACTTATGCGAATAAATCCTATGGACGATTCAATGGCATATATTGTAGCAATTTTCAAAAGCCCACTTACTTGAGTAAAGTGCATTTACATGCGTAAAACCCAGATTTACGCATGTAAATGCTTTTTAAAATCCGCCCCTTAGAGAATAGCCACTGCCATTAGCAATGGTAACATGGAATAGACTTAGTTTTTGGGTACTTGCCAGGTTCTTATGGCCTGGATTGGCCACTGTTGGAAACAGGATACTGGGCTTGATGGACCCTTGGTCTGACCCAGTATGGCATTTTCTTATGTTCTTATGATTGAATCTCATGGCCGGATGGTGTTTTTAAAGCAGACTTTGGATATTTAAGACAGCACAAGCTACAATCACAAGCATGGACAAATTCAGATCTGAATTAAAATTGACTAAGATCAACAAATTTTGGAGAGATGAAGCAGACTATAAAAAGGGGACCATTTGCTCTTGGTTAAACAAGTATCAAATGGCTAAGTGTGCCAAACATATCACCTTTAGTTTAACTGACAGTTTGTCTGGAAGTGATGAGGAACAACAGTCAAGAGAGTTCTCTCTACAGCCGCAACATCGGGGACAGAATGCCCAAGGAAGACGCAGAGGAGCTTGCAATTACAATATGTGAGATTGGAACAAACCTGGACGCGATCCCAATTCTATCCTCAAAATCAGTATCTTCCACAGTATCCTCCTCCACCAAATCAATATCCTCCAACGTAGTTCCAATTACGTCTTCTGCAGTTATCAATTTGTCAGATTGCCTGTTAACAAAAGATGAAGAATCTGTTCTTAACAAAGGATTAAATTATGTACCAACTCAAATGCATGATCCTTTTGCTTTTCGACGTGATTTTTTTCAAATTTATTAGACAGCTTCAATGCAAAATTTTCTTTGAGAAATCTCCAATACAATAGTGTGATAATTCATTAGTCAAGAATAAGTCCCATTGGTGTCCTCCATCTCCGGGTGATCCTGCAATATTTACCTTTCAGGAATTAATCCTGAATGACGTGCAAGATATTGAAAATTCTTCTGTAGATCAGTTTTTTAATTTGATACGCATTGAAAATGATGCATTGAAACAACTTAAAATGAGAAAAGACAGTAATTAAACCCGTGGGCAAAGGAGGAACCATCATGATTCTCAGCAATATACAATACAAACAAGTATATCGACAATTAATGGACACCAGCTTCTATCAACAGCTAACTATGGACCCTATATATGAAATTTTAGCGGAAGTTTCCCAATTGATTGAGGTTGGCTACACACAAGGATTTTTGACATCTCGAGAAAAAGAATTTCTAGTTAATAAACATCCAAGAACACCGGTTCTGTATATCATTCCTAAAATCCACAAGATTCTTGACCATCCTCCGGGAAGACCCATCGTTTCCGCGAATGATTTAGTCTTAGAACCTATTTCTATTTTTGTAGACAAGGTCCTTCAGCCATTTGTGTCCATCGCTCCATCTTACATCAAAGAGAACACATACATGTTACAATTTTTAGATTCCATATCACTTGAGACAGATTATCTGCTAGTTACATTTGATATTGAATCACTGTATACAGTAATTCCACAAGATGAAGTTCTAGCATTGGTATTTAAATTACTTCCACTCGTCCAATACCACAACGGATTCCTACTACATATATTATTCAAGTATTAGAACTCACATTAAGCAAAACTTATTTCACATTTGAAGAAAATGTATTTCTGCAAATACGTGGAACTGCAACAGGTGCAGCAATGGCCCCTGATATAGCCAGCATCTGTGTTGCAGATTTTGAAATAAGATGTATTCAGAATTCTAAATGGGATGAACACTTAAGTTGCTAGAAGCGGTATATAGACGATATCTTTGTCATATGGCGTGGGTCAGCTCACAGTCTACTTGCTTTTCATGAATGGTTGAATACCCTTAATCATTGTCTACGTTTTACTATGAATTATCACAAGGACGAAATTGCATTCCTAGACATTCTCGTTATTAAACAGGACATTAGATTAACTACCAGCATTCATCAAAAACCGAATGAACGCAATAACTTATTTAGGTTTGATAGCTTTCACCAGACTAACTTCAAAGTTAATCTCCCTGTGTGCCAATTTCTCAGGTTATGTCGCTTATGTTCAGATACTAAAGGTTTCAAAATTCAGGCCCAACAAATGGCACAGAGATTTTTACAATGAGGGTACCCTATGTTGTCTGTAAAAGCGGCATACCGATGGGCTTTGTATTCCAATTGAGATCTTTTGTTGTCTAGAAAAAATCCATTGGTGGATTTGAACAGGCAGACTTAGTTTTTGGGTACTTGCCAGGTTCTTATGGCCTGGATTGGCCACTGTTGGAAACAGGATGCTGGGCTTGATGGACCCTTGGTCTGACCCAGTATGGCATTTTCTTATGTTCTTATGTTCTTATTGGTTTTGTGTCATACCACTGCCTCTGTAGCTATCTGTGGTGCCATTTGCAAGCATTGGTCAATTTTGCAAAAAGTACACCCTATTTTTCAGGCTCCATTACGCTTTTCCTTTTCCTGTGGTCCTAATGTGAAAAATTGTATAGTTCAATCTGCATTTCATAATCCATCATGAGTCAAAGATTATAATATGGATGCTTGTGATTGTAGCTTGTGCTCTCTTAAATATACAAAGTCTGCTTTAAAAACATCATCTGACTATGAGATTCAATTGTTGACTGAATTCACATGTAAAATCTCTCATGTGGGAGATTGAGAGGAGAAAGACTGCTTCATATTACCTTGCTGCTGTAATTTCTGGGGGTAAGAGTCCTTTTGCCCTGACGGTATTCAGTGCGGCGACCGGAAGTGCCATCGAAGGCGGGACCCAGAAGTGCCCTATAAGAGCGGACCCATAGTGGTACGCAGCTGACGCTGGCGCGCCACCAAAGCCACGTGCGCCTAAGAGGCGCGCGGTCTTGCTGGGCTTTGCCTGGCTTCGCATGGACTTTGTATGGATTTGATGGAAAATTTACTTGGATGGTGTTGAATAATGTTTCCATCTTAATCCTAACTTCGTTTTCCCTCTCAATTTCAGATTCTCCAGTGACAACAACTTCAGGTATTATTTACTAATATACCTTTAAAATTATTAGTTCTTACTACCTCGAGATCTCCAGTTAGTGTAATCTCTCTGAACTTGTGTAACACAGCCTACTGAATCGTTCTTTATCCAGTGCTGTATTTCCCTTTCTTTATTGCCAAAGATATGCCACACACCAAAAGGAAGGCAAAGCTGAGGCCTTCCCCAGGTGTTGCAAATGTTGTACCGGGGCAAAGGATGGTAACGGAATGGCTAGATGTACCCCAGAATTTTCCTGTTGAGCAGACCACATTAGGATTGGGTTCAGAGCGGAGTCCAATCCCTTTGGTCGAGGAGACCTCTTTGTCCAGGGGCGCCGGTAACACCATCACCTCCTGGAAAAGAAGGGGATTTCCCCTTAGAATTGCCAGGAAAAAAGCAAGAAGCTTTAAGTTTGCTGGAGACAACAGGAGAAGATGACAGAGAAAATCAAAGATTAAAAGCAAATGATTCAGAGTTTCAAAATTTAAATGTGACAACTGATTCAGAAGAGCTGGGAAGTTTAATTTTACAAGAAAGTACCCCTTAAGTTTGCTGTGAAGGACTTCAAAGGGGCGTGGGATAAACACTGTGGATCCATAAAGTCTAGAGGACGTGAATGAGGAGTGGGTGGCTCGCAGGTATGACGGCTACTACCTGGAGATAATAACCTTATTCAATAAACATACACTCGGTTAATGTGACTCCAACATTGCTCTAAGCTTCAACGGCAAGAGGAAATGTGGAAAAAAGGATTTGCATTCACAAAAAAGCAGGGAGTAGCTTGCTTGTTACGGTGGTTACTACCCCAAACCAAATAAGTCTGATACTATATCCAGCATAGCCCTCTGTTTCAATGGCAGGGGAGAAAGACCGATACTTCACTTTCAATGCATATCCAGCATAGCTCTCTGCTTCAACAGCAGGGGAAAAAGACTGATACTTCACTTTCAATGCATATCCAGCATAGCTCTCTGCTTCAACGGCAGGGGAGGAAGACCGATACTTCACGCATATCCAGAATAGCTCTCTGATTCAATGGCAGGGGGAATGAAGAAAAGTGGATCTATATACAGAGAACAACCAACAAGGACTGAATTACCTAGTCTGGGTAAACAAATAAGCATGGGTGTAGCTTGCTTATTGCGGCGGTTACTACCCCTAACTAATTAAGCTAGATATTTCACTTAGGGGGACAGAGCAAGATTATCCAGTGCTTTCACTTGACCTTGGTTATGTGAGCTGGACTCAGAAGAAAATTCTGCCTTTCCAGGTATAGTGACGCCAAAGGAATCGGCCCCGCCCCGAGCCTCAACATTATCAGAGGGCGACTCACTATAAAACTAGTGGTGACAGCGGAGGGGCTTACTGCCCTTGCCTCCGTGAAAGCTCTTTTCTACCATCTGAGAGCTTGCTCAACTGTTGGACTTTTGGACTTTTCAACTCCACTTACCATTTCATCTTTCCCGCAGGTATAGTGACGCCGAAGGAATTGGCCCCGCCCCCAGCCTCAACATCATCAGAGGGCAACTCACTATAAAACTAGTGGTGACAGCGGAGGGGCTTACTTCCCTTGACTCCGTGAAAGCTCTTTTCTACCATCTGAGAGCTTGCTCAACTGTTGGACTTTTGGACTTTTCAACTCCACTTACCATTTCATCTTTCCCGCAGGTATAGTGACACCGAAGGAATCGGCCCCCCCCCCCAGCCTCAACATCATCAGAGGGCGACTCACTATAAAACTAGCGGTGACAGAGTCTGGCGTCTCGCGACGAAGGAGTGCGAACAAGGGGCCTGCCCCTTTGTTCTTGCCCCTTCGTTCTGACCTTCGTTCTATGAATTGTTAACTGGCTGGTGTCACAGACCATGGATATCCCAGTTTTATTAGGTCGAGGTAAATATAATTCATCTTCTCCTAGTCTTGGAAAGCATTCCCACGTAAATTCTGTTTTGAATAACTTAAATAATTCTAATTTAATTTCTATTACTCCAACGTTGCCTGTTACCTTGTTATTTACTGCTTTATCTTTTATCTTTTGTAATGCCCAATCAATATGAAAGAAGATTCCAGTTTTAATGGACTTAATTCACAGAGAGAAACCGGGTTTTTTCTTAATTGTTGAATCCTGGTTAACAGACACGGACACAGTAATTTTGAATAATTTTAATTCGTCAGATTATATGGCAATATCAGAACCCAGGCCCAATCGTAAAGGAGGAGGATTATTAGCTATTATAAAGACTTCACTAAAACCTGTTAAAATACATATTTCTCTTCCTCAAGCTTTAGAAATACTATTAATCACAACTATTGCCATAAATGTTTGTTTGATTTACTGTCCTCCAAACTTTCTAAATAGTGATTTATCCAGCTTTTTAGAAGCTATCTCAACATTATCAGTAGATTTGTCGAAAACTATACTAATTGGAGATTTTAATTTACATATAAATGCTTCCAATTTATCTAAAATTGAATCTACATTTCTAGATGCTTTGACTGGTCTTGGTTGGGAACAATTAATTCAAGAACCAATTCATCAACGAGGACATACTTTAGATCTTTTGTTTTGTAATCCCGCTTTTGCCTCTCTTACTACCAAATCAATCGAAGTTTCCCCCTACCTTGGTCAGATCAATTTCTTATTCAGTTCAAGTTAAGAGTCCAAACATTTGTCTCAAAAACAAAAAATCCACCAGCAGTATGGAAAAGGAAATTTATTTCTTCAGAAATATTTATTGGTGCTTTATCCATTAGACCACCCCTACAGATTGCCCCCACCTGTACTGACACTGTCAATATCTGGAACACTGCAATTTCATCAATATTAAATTCTCTAGCTCCTCTGAAAACAATTATCCCAAAAAAGATAAAATTAATGCCCCTTGGTTCTCTCGTTCCTTACATTCTTTAAAATATCTTGTTAGACTAAAGGAACGTAGATGGAGATATAACAAATCTGCGCAGACAAAGAGTGATTATTACAGTACATTAAGACGCTATAATAAAGAAAGTAATAAAGCTAAAAAATCTTCTCTCAAAAGATTTCTGATGCACATGGGAATCCTAATGTCCTTTTCAAGATTGTAAAATCTCTGACAACTGTTAATAAATCAAACGATTTGTGTTACAGTCTTGCAGACTGTAACAATATAGCTTCTCATTTCAAAAATAAAATAGAAACTATTTCTAAGGAATTTCAACATTTACCATATCCTACTTTTAAAGACCCTTCAGATCAACTATCATGGTCCAAATTTGAACCTATTTCCGAGTCTACAATTTTGAAAATAATTCAGACACAGAAAATAACTAATTCTCCTTTCAACCCTTGTTCAGGAACTTTATTTAAAGCATTGCACCCTCTACTTGTCAGTTTTTACGTGACTTGATCAACCAATCATTATCATCTGGTACTTTTCCAGACAATTTAAAAAAGATTGCTATACTCCCAATTCAAAAAAACAAATCTAAAGATCCTTTAGATTTTAACAACCTAAGGCCTATAGCCCTGATTCCTTCCTTGGCCAAACTTTTGGAATCAGTGGTTTTAAAACAACTTTCCAACTTTTTAGCTGATAATGAACTTTTGCACTCAGGCCAACACGGCTTTAGGAAAGGCCACTCTACAGAAACTTTACTTCTATCCTGTTTTGACACAGTTTTTCGTGGTTTCGACGCTTATACAGACTACACTCTTATATCGTTAGATATATCCGCAGCGTTCGATACCTTGGATCACCATGTACTCTTATCAGGATTAAAGTCGTTTGGCATTCAATCTACTGTTTTTTCATGGTTTCAATCATTTTTAACTAACCGTCATTTACATATACAAGTTAATAATCATTGCTCAGATTCTTATATATCATCTTCTGGTGTACCACAAGGTTCATCCCTTTCTCCTATATTATTCAACATATACTTACTTCCTCTCTGTCAGATCCTTACAGCACTCAACGTCCACTTTCGAATCTATGCTGACGATAGTGATAGGGGTATACTACCGCCCACCTGGTCAAGATGGTGAGACGGACAGTGAAATGGTAAGAGAAATTAGGGAAGCTAACCAAATTGGTAGTGCAGTAATAATGGGAGACTTCAATTACCCCAATATTGACTGGGTAAATGTATCATTGGGTCACGCTAGAGAGATAACGTTCCTGGATGGAATAAATGATAGCTTTATGGAGCAATTGGTTCAGGAACCGATGAGAGAGGGAGCAATTTTAGATCTAATTCTCAGTGGAGCACAGGACTTGGTGAGAAAGGTAGCGGTGGTGGGGCCGCTTGGCAATAGTGATCATAATATGATCAAATTTGATTTAATGACTGGAAGAGGAACAGTGTGCAAATCCACAGCTCTCGTGCTAAACTTTCAAAAGGGAAACTTTGATAAAATGAGAAAAATTGTTAGAAAAAAACTGAAAGGAGCAGCTACAAAAGTTAAAAATGTCCAAGAGGCGTGGTCATTGTTAAAAAATACCATCCTAGAAGCACAGTCCAGATGTATTCCACACATTAAGAAAGGTGGAAAAAAGGCAAAACGATTACCGGCATGGTTAAAAGGGGAGGTGAAAGAAGCTATTCTAGCCAAAAGATCTTCATTCAAAAATTGGAAGAAGGATCCAACAGAAGAAAATAGGATAAAGCATAAACATTGGCAAGCTAAATGTAAAACATTGATAAGACAGGCTAAGAGAGAATTTGAAAAGAAGTTGGCTGTAGAGGCAAAAACTCACAGTAAAAACTTTTTTAAATATATCCGAAGCAGAAAGCCTGTGAGGGAGTCAGTTGGACCGTTAGATGATCGAGGGGTTAAAGGGGCACTTAGAGAAGATAAGGCCATCGCGGAAAGATTAAATGATTTCTTTGCTTCGGTGTTTACTGAAGAGGATGTTGGGGAGGTACCCGTAATGGAGAAGGTTTTCATGGGTAAAGATTCAGATGGACTGAATCAAATCACGGTGAACCTAGAAGATGTGGTAGGCCTGATTGACAAACTGAAGAGTAGTAAATCACCTGGACCGGATGGTATACACCCCAGAGTTCTGAAGGAACTAAAAAAAGAAATTTCAGATCTATTAGTAAAAATTTGTAACTTATCATTAAAATCATCCATTGTACCTGAAGACTGGAGGATAGCAAATGTAACCCCAATATTTAAAAAGGGCTCCAGGGGTGATCCGGGAAACTACAGACCGGTTAGCCTCACTTCAGTGCCAGGAAAAATAGTGGAAAGTGTTCTAACATCAAAATCATAGAACATATAGAAAGACATGGTTTTAATGGAACAAAGTCAGCATGGCTTTACCCAAGGCAAGTCTTGCCTCACAAATCTGCTTCACTTTTTTGAAGGAGTTAATAAACATGTGGATAAAGGTGAACCGGTAGATATAGTATACTTGGATTTTCAGAAGGCGTTTGACAAAGTTCCTCATGAGAGGCTTCTAGGAAAAGTAAAAAGTCATGGGATAGGTGGCGATGTCCTTTCGTGGATTGAAAACTGGCTAAAAGACAGGAAACAGAGAGTAGGATTAAATGGACAATTTTCTCAGTGGAAGGGAGTGGACAGTGGAGTGCCTCAGGGATCTGTATTGGGACCCTTACTTTTCAATATATTTATAAATGATCTGGAAAGAAATACGACGAGTGAGATAATCAAATTTGCAGATGACACAAAATTGTTCAGAGTAGTTAAAGCACAAGCAGATTGTGATAAATTGCAGGAAGACCTTGTGAGGCTGGAAAATTGGGCATCCAAATGGCAGATGAAATTTAATGTGGATAAGTGCAAGGTAATGCATATAGGGAAAAATAACCCATGCTATAATTACACAATGTTAGGTTCCATATTAGGTGCTACAACCCAAGAAAGAGATCTAGGTGTCATAGTGGATAACACATTGAAATCGTCGGTTCAGTGTGCTGCGGCAGTCAAAAAAGCAAACAGAATGTTGGGAATTATTAGAAAGGGAATGGTGAATAAAACGGAAAATGTCATAATGCCTCTGTATCGCTCCATGGTGAGACCGCACCTTGAATACTGTGTACAATTCTGGTCGCCGCATCTCAAAAAAGATATAATTGCGATGGAGAAGGTACAGAGAAGGGCTACCAAAATGATAAGGGGAATGGAACAGCTTCCCTATGAGGAAAGACTAAAGAGGTTAGGACTTTTCAGCTTAGAGAAGAGACGACTGAGGGGGGATATGATAGAGGTGTTTAAAATCATGAGAGGTCTAGAACGGGTAGATGTGAATCGGTTATTTACTCTTTCAGATAGTAGAAAGACTAGGGGGCACTCCATGAAGTTAGCATGGGGCACATTTAAAACTAATCGGAGAAAGTTCTTTTTTACTCAACGCACAATTAAACTCTGGAATTTGTTACCAGGGGATGTGGTCAGTGCAGTTAGTATAGCTGTGTTTAAAAAAGGATTGGATAAGTTCTTGGAGGAGAAGTCCATTACCTGCTATTAAGTTCACTTAGAGAATAGCCACTGCCATTAGCAATGGTTACATGGAATAGACTTAGTTTTTGGGTACTTGCCAGGTTCCTATGACCTGGATTGGCCACTGTTGGAAACAGGATGCTGGGCTTGATGGACCCTTGGTCTGACCCAGTATGGCATTTTCTTATGTTCTTATGTTCTTACTTGTCCCTTATAATACTTCCTGGTCAGATACTCTCTCGCTGATTACTCTGTATCTCTCTACTATTAATACTTGGTTAGATCACAACCAACTAAAACTGAATCCGTCAAAAACTACTCTTACTCATCTTTCTACTATTACTAACACTTCTATAGGGCCTCCCTCTCATCTAAATTTCAAGGGAATTCTTATCCCCATCAGTACTTCTACTAATAGTCTAGGAATCACAATAAACTCAGACCTTTCAATGGCTAACCATATTACCAATCTTACAAAAAAATCTTTTTACAAATTAAATCTTTTAAAAAGAATTTGTCCTCTTCTTTTCCTTCAAGATTATCACACTATACTACAATCTTTGATATTTTCGGGATTAAATTATTGTAATAATAATAACAATAATATAACCTATGCCAATTTACCAATGTATATAGATGTCAATAATATAACCTATGTCAATTTACCAATGTATATAGATGTCAATAATATAACCTATGTATACGTCAATAATCTCTCGACCCCTGTACATATTACTCCTTTTGTACCTGTTTTCACCCTCCCCTGTCTCGACCACCCCTACCCCTCTTTCCACAAGTTTGCTAGTTCTTGCTCTGTTTCTGAGCTTTTGTTAAACACTGTTCCTTGTAAAGGCTTTGCCTATATATCCATTGTTGTAAGTTATCTGTAAACCGGCACGATGTGCAAACGGTTGCCGGTATATAAAATTAAATAAATAAATAAATAAATAAATGCTCTATTATTAGGTCTATCAGACTCTGCTCTCTACTCTCTGCAATTGATTCAAAATTCAGCTGCTCGTGTGCTTTCAGGAACCTTGCGTCGAAATCATATTACTCCTGTCTTATTTTAATTTCACTGGCTTCCAATTAAATATCGGATTCATTATAAAGTTTTGTCAATTATTCATTCTCTCATTTATAATACAACATCCACTTGGCTTTGTAGTAATCTTCGTATTTATAAACCAGCCAGACAACTCAGATCTTTATCTAGAAATCTCTTAGATGTACCTACAATTAAACTGGCAAAACACGAGTTAACAAGGAAAAGGGCATTCGCAATAGCTGGCCCTATATTATGGAACGCACTTCCAGATTCTCTTCATCTTATTCCATCTACACAACAGTTTAAAAAATCATTAAAAACATACTTATTCCAGAAAGCATACAGTCCATTCATAAATTCCCAAAGTTAATATCCATTTACTTCCTTTTAAAATCATTTTTTGGTCCAGATACTTTTTTTTTGAGCTATAATACAGACCCAATTTAGTTTTTGTTTAATTTTTGCAGGGCATGACTGTCTTTTTAGTTTTGTATTGTTATTTTATGATTTTTATTTTCTTTAATTTAATTTATTATTATGTATGTTTGTTGTGAACCGTTTTGATTAATTCTTTTTGAATTGTAAAGGCGGTATATAAACATATTTAAATAAATAAATAAACAAATAAATAAATAAATAGATGCAGTTCCAATACTGCTCTCTACATTAATGGTGTGGGTGGAAGGGAAATAGAACCAAAAGGTTACTAAGAGCCAAGAGAAACAGATAAGTATGAGAAGAAAAAAAAAGTATGAAGCTTGCTGGGCAGACTGGATGGGCCGTTTGGTCTTCTTCTGCCGTCATTTCTATGTTTCTATATAAGTTGAAATTGTTCATAAGAAAAAAGAGCAGGACACTGTAGTTGTATTGAAACCTACAACTACAGTGATGATAAAGCCAGTAAATATCACATTGGAAAACTTGTAGAATTATATTATATAATATATTATATAATATAATTTATTATATAATATAATTATATTATATATTAATATAATTATATTATATAATATAATAAGCTGTTATTATACCCATGTTAATTTTCCCTGTTATTATACCCATGTTAATTTACCCATGTACTAAGTTATTTTTACCCTTGCAATCTGCTTTCCAAGTTTATTACCCTGTTCTATGTAACTTGCATTCCTTCATGCTTGTCGTTTTCAGTTACAATGTAAACCGAGATGATATGCAAATTCTGCATGAATCCCGGTATATAAAAATGTTAAATAAATAAATAAATAAAAATAAATATTGCTAAACTTGATGTTGCAATTATAAATTTAACAGATGCTGTAAAGGAAATTAATAACTCTTTAACAAAAAGAAATTGAAGGATTGGATAAACGTATTTTACATATAGAAAAAATACAGAATCATCAAATTAAAATAGAGGATGAATTTAAAAAATAATTTGAAAACTTAGAAAACTCAATAAGAACTTTAAATTTAAGAGTTGTTAATTTCCCTATTATAAAACAATTGAGTCCAATGGAATTGTTTAAGAGTTATTGTACACAAGTTCTCAATATATCAGAACAGTCTTCCTGTAATTATTAGAGCTTTTTATGTTGGAACACGGAAAGGAGGACAAGAACAACCTCAGTTAGTTCAGAAAGTCAAGGGAGGAGAAGGTGTGGAGCAAAAAATTACTACTGATTCCATAAATATTTCTGTTCTTATACAAAAATCACATGAAGATATGGAAATTAAGAGTAGAGGTACATTCTTGATTCAATTTGCCTTTATCATAGATAAAGATAATGTAATGAAGTTTTTTTTCCGTAATAGACAGAAATTATTTTATGGACAGAGAATATGGATATATCATGATTTAATAAGGATTATTCAGATTCACAGGAAGAAGTTTCTGCAACTGAGGAAAGAAGGGATAAGGAAGGATATTTTATTCTTAAATACCCTTGTAGATGTGCCATAAAATTTGAAGGGAAAAACTTTCTTTTTACAGATCCAGATCAACTAAAAAGTCTTCTTGCAAGTTGAACACCGGCTATGAAGTAGAGAAAAGGGGTAACCATTTGCACTATTTCTTTATTGAAGTTAATTCATTGTTAAGTTTCACGCTCTTGATAAAGGGGTTTCACTAATAATTTATGGCAGCTGAGATTCAATGCCAAGAAGTGCAAAGTCATGCATATGGGGAGTGGAAATCCAAATGAACTGTATTCGATGGGGGGGGGGGGGGCGGGCGGGGGGGGGGGGGGGGGGGGGAAAGGCTGATGTGCACGGAGCAGGAGAGGGACCTTGGGGTGATAGTGTCTAATGATATGAAGTCTGCGAAACAATGCGACAAGGCGATAGCAAAAGCCAGAAGAATGCTGGGATGCATAGAGAGAGGAATATCGAGTAAGAAAAGGGAAGTGATTATCCCCCTGTACAGATCCTTGGTGAGGCCACACCTGGAGTACGGTGTTCAGTTCTGGAGACCGTATCTACAAAGAGACAAGGACAAGATGGAAGCGGTTCAGAGAAGGGCGACCAGGAAGGTGGAGGGTCTTCACAGGATGACATACGAGGAGAGATTGAAGAATCTAAATATGTACTCCCTGGAGGAAAGGAGGAGCAGGGGTGATATGATTCAGACTTTCAGATACTTGAAAAACTTTAATGATCCAAAGACATCGACAAACCTTTTCCATCAGAAAAAAATCAGCAGAACCAGAGGTCATGAGCTGAGGCTCCAGGGAGGAAGACTAAGAACCAATGTCAGGAAGTATTTCTTCACGGAAAGGGTGGTGGATGCCTGGAATGCCCTTCCGGAGGAAGTGGTGAAGTCTAAAACTGTGAACGACTTCAAAGGGGCATGGGATAAACACTGTGGATCCATCAAGTCTAGAGGGCGTGAATAAAGTGGAGACATTCAAACACTGCACGGAGCGGCAGTAGCCACAGCGGCATTCAAACACTGCACGGAGCGGCAGTAGCCACAGAGGCGTTCACGGAGCGGGATGCCAGTGGCCAGTAGTTGGTGTTCCACCTTCACGGAGCGGAAGGATGGAGGGCTGCTATTTAAAAAAAAAAACAAAACAAAAAATAAAAACAGGGGTGGGTAAGAGTATGGGGCAAGGGGGTGGCCTGCTTGTTGCAGAGGTTGCTACCCCCAATTGAGCTGGATGTCACTTGGATGCAGATTCAAAGCTGCTCTCTAAATTGGGTGGAGGGGAAATAGGGCTGGAGGGTACTAGAGATGTGCTTCGTTTTTTCCTGCCGGGTCGTTTTTTGACTCGGATACTTCGTGGTAAATTTCGGGTTTCCTCGTCTCGTTTTTTCGAAAAAACGAAACGAGGAAACCCGAAACCGGGCCAAAAAGCGAAACGGCAAAGGAAGCTTAAAAAAAACCCACCCCAAGCATTTAAAATCCTTTTTTTACATATCTATCATACACTACCACCCCCCCCATCCCGATCCCTCCCCAAGACTTACAAAGTAGATCCCTGGTGGTCCAGCGGGGTCTCGGGATCCATTTGCCCTCCTCCGTGCCCATGTTTCTGCAGCCGTGCTCTTTAAAATGGTGACGCGCAGCCTCTGAACTACCATGTCACAGGGGCTACCGGCGCCATTGGTCAGCCCCTGTCACATGGCCATCGGCACCATCTTGTGCTCCTGTCATGTGACTGGAGCTGACCAATGGCGCTGAAAGCCTCTGTGACATAGTATGGGCAAAGGCTATCGGCGCCATTTTGATTACTGGCAGCCGACAATGAAATGGCTCCCGGACCCCCGCTGGACCCCCAGAGATTATTGGCAAGCCTTGGGGGGGTCAGAAGGGGGGCTCCTGACCCCCCCAAGGCTTGCCAATAATCTCTGGGGGTCCAGCGGGGGTCCGGGAGCCATTTCATTGTCGGCTGCCAGTAATCAAAATGGCGCCGATAGCCTTTGCCCATACTATGTCACAGAGGCTTTCGGCGCCATTGGTCAGCTCCAGTCACATGACAGGAGCACAAGATGGCGCCGATGGCCATGTGACAGGGGCTGACCAATGGCGCCGGTAGCCCCTGTGACATGGTAGTTCAGAGGCTGCGCGTCACCATTTTAAAGAGCACGGCTGCAGAAACATGGGCACGGAGGAGGGCAAATGGATCCCGGGACCCCGCTGGACCACCAGGGATCTACTTTGTAAGTCTTGGGGAGGGATCGGGATGGGGGGGGGGGTGGTGAATTATAGTTAAGGTAAATGTTTGGGGTGGTTTGGGGTGGGTTTTAATAAAAAAAAACAAAAACGTGTGCCCCTCCCCCAGGCAAACCCGAAAAACGAAATTTCCCTGAAAGTCGGGGAAAATTCTTTCGGGTTTCGGGCCTCCGAAAAAAAACCGAAGTAGGAAATTTCGGGCAATTTCCTACTTCGGGGCGAACAACGAAGCACATCTCTAGAGGGTACTGGAAGCCAATAGTAACAGGTGGGAGAGAGAAAAAGGGAAAAAAAAATGGATTAAGTGCGTAGCTTGCTGGGCAGACTCGATGGGCCATTTGGTATTCTTCTGCCGTCATTTCTATGTTTCTGTGTTTCTATGTAATTTTCTTCTGTTTAATACATAGAAATTGTTTAGAGTACCTTTAAATGTTATTTCAACTTCAATGATGTAACAATTTCTTTGCTATTTCAATTCACAAGAATATTCTTGTAAATTTTATTTTGAAAATTAAATACATAAAAAATAAAAACATCTCTCATGTGGTGTATATGATCATTTGCCCATGCCAATTAAAGTACATTGGCATGACTAAACGTGTGGTGAAAACCCGACTTATTGAACACTGAAGTTGCTTAAAAACTAGTAAAACTGAGGCAGCTATGGTCTCTCATTTCCTGGAAACAGACCATAAATTTGATGCGATACAGTGGACCATTCTGGAGTTTGTCCCACAGTATTGGCATGGTGGTGACTGTGAAAAAACATTAAGACAGCGTGAACAATTTTGGATCTTTTGTTTTCAAACAGTTATTCCCCACGGGCTAAATCGAGAAATTGAGTGGACTGCTTTCTTGTGAGGAAATCAACTCTTCTTGTGATGAAACCTACCTTGCCTTTTAATTTTGTGACATCATTCATGACGTACTAGCCAGATATCCTTTAAATACTGTACAGGTTTAGTGCCAATTTCAAATGGTTGCCTGACAGTGCACATTACCGCTTGTGTCCAAAGTTTCAGACATGTTCTTCCTACTGTGAATAGCTGTTGAATGATGTGATGTATTAATCCTGATGTGTTGCTATTATACTTGTGTACATATATATTTGCAAAAGGAATTCTTAAAAGTGTTATTTTTTATTCTTTAAGTGACATGCTTGGAGATATACTTTTGTGCTGAAAAGAAGCCGATCTGGCAGGCCCCTGAGGCAGCTTGGGCGAAATGTGATATCATGTCGGGTTTTGCCATACGGGGAAAGTATCTCTCTTTTTTTACATAAAAAAGCTTAAAAATTGAAAAAAAAATATGCTCTTTGAAAGTGCTTATATGGACCAATGATTAAAGTATTCTCACAACGGTGAAAAGACTGGAATTTCAAACAGAAACTCCAGTACCCGTGGGGTGGTATGACGTAAGCATCCAATGTCCCAATGTAGTTTGGATGCTAGAGTCTTAAATTCAATGGCAAAGTCTGTAAGTGGCTTGTTACCTTGCTGAAGGTTGAGCGAGGCGGATCCAGCGATGGTCTGGCGAGCCGGGTCATCAAACACAGACTTTAAAAGTTTTAGAAATCCTAGTAGGTCATTCAGGATAGGATCTTCACGTTCCCATAATGGTGAAGCCCAGGCCAGGGCTCGTCCTTCTAGGAATGATAGGATGTAAGTGGTCTTTGAAGCTTCAGTGGGAAAGAGGGTAGTATGTAATGAAAAATGCATGCTGCATTTATTAACAAACCTTCTGCACATCTTGGCTTCACCCGTAAAGCGGGTAGGTGTGGATAAAGGTACAGTGGTCTAAGGTTTATCACTGGTGATAGCAATTCCTTCACAGAAGGAGCTGAAGAGTTCAGTTGAGCGTGTAACCTATTGAAGGCAGTAGCTAGGCTCTCCAAAGACTTTTGTTGTTCTGTTAACCACTGGGCTAGGCCAGGGATGGCCTGCAGGGCTGCGAGCTGAGCCGAGTCCATGGAGTTGGCAATATGTTGTGTTTGTGGCATTGTGGATCCTTGGTCCCAATGGAGATGTCTCCACCCATGTGGAGGGCCCCATGGGGAACCACTGCGATAGGCTGAACTCAGATAGCAGACACAATATTGATAGAGGCTTTATTGTACTGCTTGTAGATAGATGGTAAAGCAGGAAGGTAAGGCACTGATCCCAGAAGTGCCAGTACGTTCAACAAGCTCAGATGTGAAGTTTCACCCAGATGTTTCACGATAGGCGGAAGCCCGCAGTGCGTGTAACGTGCAGCTGGTGGGTGGAGCTGGAGCACCAGATCGTAGAGATACTCACAGGAATGATGGCGTCTTCCTGATGGTGGAAAGTTGGGACCGAAGGTCCGTAGTGCAGGATATAATGGCTGGTAGGCCCTCGAGGAGCGAGTACCCGATGGTCCGATACCCTGAAATGAGGAAGAGAGAGAAATACCCCCTAGGAGTGGTTGTCTAGTTAGAGAGGACCCTGAAGGGTAGTTGGAAGCAAGAGACCCCCAAGGAGTGGGTATCTTGTGCTTCTATTGGAGCGCGGCCCTTGGAGTGAAGCTGCATCTAAGTGAGCAGCTTAGAGTGGTCAGAGTAGCTTAAACTGAAGTCCTTGCTAACTCAAGGTGGTAGCGAAAGCGGAGGCTAGATATACCCGGAGGTACTGATGTCATGCGGTGGGGCCGCCCCTGAGATTTCCGCCATGACATGTATTTGAGCGTAGGAGATGTGCGCGCTCGCGCTCTAGGAGGCATGGTGGATGGGGATGCCCATGCTGGTTTGGAAATGCTGAGACCCTCGGCACTCAGCACTGGAGGTAGCCATCTTGCCCAAAGAGAAAGAAAGGGGAGAAAAAGAGGTAAGGCAGAGCGGTCGCAGCCGTCTGTGACTGATGGACGCAACAAGAAATATGAGCAGCAATAGTAAGAGTTATAAGGTGCTATATCTGGGACATTTCAGGCAGGGAGAGTGGTAACAGTAAGGTCCCTCTGGTGATGTAATGGGTATAGTGGCTGGCAGAGTGGTAGCAAGGCCTTCAAGATGCTTTCATTCATCTTTCCACTCATGAAAAATCTGGAAACTCAAGCAAAGGCAGATTGATTTTCAAAAACACCAGCTTTTCTATCAACTGTGATCCAGCCTTGAGAATGAGGGTTCATGATGCCCCTATTGCTGAAAAGATATGTTCACTTGGTACACTGGTTGTTGGGTAGGAAAGATAGCCCTGAGCTACTTTGGCTAGGTCTGGCCAGATGGTGGACTTGTGTACCTAATAAACCAGCACATCTGTGTCCATGTCCTCAATGGTCTCTGCAAGAAAACATGTCACAGACATTTGTGCTGGGGTCTTTTTTGCTTGGGTGGTCCTTCTTGCCAGCTGCTTTTGCTGTGGCCTGTGCCAGGAGAGATGGTATTTTGTGGGCAACATGGTTTTTGTGTATTGAGGATGGGGGAGGAAATGGTAGCTGTTCCTGCTGGTACTATTCTCTGAGATGGCCACTATTTCCTCCTGTGCTACATCCCTACCCTGCCTCTTCCTCTGGTGCTCTGTTGACAGACCTTATCTACCAGCATCTCCTTTCTGAATGTGAGATGCTGGGACTGGAGGGCAGCACTCCCTTTCACCCGGGGATCACAAAGTGTTGCAAGCAATGTATGTTTAATCTTTTGGAAGATGTTTTAGTCTCTCTTGTGCCTGCTGCTACAAGGTGTCCAGAAAACACAACACCTCTGCTCTCATTCTGTTTTCCTGACAGAAGCCCTCCAAATTTTCTTCCAGTATATTTACTATGGGGATGACCCCACCCAGGGAGATGCTTCTGGAACTCAGGTCCTCTGTGGCATCCTTGAAGGGCTTCAGGATTTATAGCAGCTGCCACATCACTACCCAATCATGATGCCCCAGGGGGCATTGTACATCTATCTTTATTTCCTGAGACAAATCATGAAGGAATGTCTACTGCTCCACTAACCTCTGCAGCATCATACAGGTGGAACTCCAGCAGGTGCCAATATCTTGAATGAGAAGCTTGTGAAGCATCCTGAATTATTGCTTTTCATGGAGAAGCTCCCCCACCTTCAAGCTTCTATGGAAGTTCACTGCTATTTTTCCTGAATTTTTCTATCAACTCCTGCAGATATTCATTTTCATGGTCCTTGGACTCTATCCCTAGGGCATCCTTGACTGCCAAGTGCAGAGTGTGTGCACAACATTGGATACCCTGACAGCCCCCATCGTATATTACATTAACCATATTTCGACTATTGTCTGTGACAAAAAAAACCTGCCTGAGGATTTCTGGCTCACCAGTCTAGTTGCCAACCCTCCAGCATCTCTCTTATGGATGATAGAATTTTAGCTGAGGTATGAGCCTCATCCATCAACTGAGTGTGCAGTAAATCCCACCTCCATTCACACTAGAGCATAGATGAAGCCAAGAAACTATATTTCAAAAATAAAATTCACAAACATTGTAATAACCCACGAACACTCTTCTCAATAGTAAAAAACCTAACAAAACAATCTACAAATATGATAGATACAATAGACGAAAATAAATGTAATGAAATAGCACATTTTTTCAAAAATAAAATAGTGAACTTAATTTCAAAAACTGCTATAATACCCAGTCAAACAACTAAGATGATTGCAAAAGAAGGAATTTCCTGGGACATGTTTGAACCTACATCTGAGTGAGAAATAGAATTTTTACTAAATAACTTAAATCCTGCTGGCCATCTCTTAGACAAGATTTATTTATTTATTTTATTTATTTAAATGCTTTTAAAATATACCGACATTCATAGGACATATCATGCCGGTTCACAATCAACATTGTAAAGGAGGAAGAGGAAATTACAAATAACAGGGAGGGGGGAGGTGGAGCAGTGAAGGAAAAAGGAGAGGATGGGGGTCAGGTGACAGTAAGCGCAGAAGTTGCGGGAAGGAGAAAGGTAGTGAAGTGCTAGGGGAGAGAGAAATTGATAGGAACTGTGTTAAAAAAACTGAGAATAAAAAATTAACAAATTTACAAAATCAGCAATTCCCTAGGAATAATCTCCAGTATTATTATTACTACTTTAGTTAACATAGTCAATCTATCATTAATGGAAGGACATCTATCCAATGAATTAAAATGTGCCATCATAAAACTCATCTTAAAAAAACCTAATATGGATTATAATGTTTTAAATAACTATAGACCCATCTCTAATCTCCCACTACTTGCAAAGTTAATTGAAAAAGTTTGCAAAAACAATTTATCTGACTATCTGGAATCTAATGGCATCCTCTTTCCGAACCAATTTGGCTTTCGGAAACATTTTAATACCGAAACATTGCTGATCTCACTCGTAGATACAGCCCTTATAGGCTCTGATAGCGGCCAAAAGTACTTTTTAGTACTCTTGGATCTATCGGCAGCCTTCGACACAGTTGATCATAATATCCTGTGTTCAAGATTAACTGAAATTGGGATAAAGGGAACGGTCTTAAATTGGTTCCAATCATTTCTTCAGCAACGCTTCTTTCAATTAAAAATAAAAAATACTACCTCCAATAAGATCTCACTTGAAACAGGGTTTCCCCAAGGATCTGCCCTTTCAGCAACGCTGTTTAACATATATCTGATACCTCTATGTCACCTGCTGGCAGGTTTGGGGCTAAACTACTACATTTATGCAGATGATATACAGTTTCTTGTCCCTATTGACGACACAATAGAAAACACTCAAAGTTATTACTATTTATCTTAATGTACTAAAACAACTATTATCTCATTTGAAGCTAATCTTAAATATGGAGAAAACGGAAATAATGTTATTAGAAAGAAAATCAAAATATGATACAATTCCCCCACTAATGCTTGAAAATAACTTACAAATTTTACCCTCTACATCCCTGCGTGACCTGGGTATCATAATAGATACAGAGCTCAATTTAAAAAAACATATTGCAGCGAAAGTGAAATGTGGATATTACAAGCTTCTTATATTATGCAAACTGAAACCATTGCTGGAAAGAAATGATTTTAGGACTGTTTTACAAGCACTTATTTTATCCAATTTGGACTACTGCAATACATCACTTTTAGGTCTTCCAGCATCGACAATCTGATCATTACAGGTGATGCAGAACGCTGCTGCAAGAATTTTGATGGGCAGCAGAAAGCACGACCATATAACACTAATACTAATCCCATTACATTGGTTACCAATCACGTATCATTCCCAATATAAAACTGCAGGCATAATACATAAAATACTCTACGCAGATCAAACAGAATGGCTGAACAGCACAATTCGGTTACATGTACCTCAAAGAAATTTGAGATCAGCGAACAAGGGCCTGCTGACAATTCCCAATGTAAAATTTGCACACTTGACCGAAGTCAGAGAATGAGTGGTATCAGTTGCAGGCCCGAAATTGTGGAACTCCTTGGCAGTAGAATTGAGACTCCAGGAGGGAGGAGAGGAGGAGAAAGAACTGGCAACCGGGGGTGAGATTTCCGGCCCCAACGGCACCCCTCCAGACCTCTGAGGTCATCAAATTGCACTGTGACTGTTCCTATTTAAACGCTGCTGCTGCGGCGGCGCTACTTTGAGGGAGGAGAGGAGGAGAAAGAACTGGCAACCGGGGTGAGATTTCCGGCCCCAACGGCTCCCCTCCAGACCTCTGACGTCATCAAATTGTGCTGTGACTGTTCCTATTTAAACGCTGCTGCGGCGGCGCTACTTTGAGGGAGGAGAGGAGGAGAAAGAACTGGCAACCGGGGGTGAGATTTCTGGCCCCAATGGCACCCCTCCAGACCTCTGAGGTCATCAAATTGCGCTGTGACTGTTCCTATTTAAACGCTGCTGCGACGGCGCCAAAGTCGCACGCCGTCGAAGGGGCGCGCGACTTTGGCGCGCGACTTATTTTCGACTTGATTTCGATTTGATGAAGAAGAGGTAAAATACAGTTACTTTGCTTCTAATTTTGCTTATTATTCTCTGGGACTCTCCTAAACCTCCACAAGGCTCGAAGGAGTATAGAAAGAAGCTTGGACGGTAAGACCCTCTTTTTTTGAATTTCGTTATGCCGCACACTAAGCGGAAGGGGCGTCTGCGAGTGGATTCTTCTGCTACACCGCAGACCCCCTCGACGTAGCAATTGATAGAGAGCTTTTTTAATCCAGCTGCAGTATCAACACCGGGTGCAAAGTCCGCTGAGGGTATAGATGTGGAGCATAATCTAACCCCTCTGGACAGTCAGATCTCTTTGAGCCCCGGGGCTCCTCAAACACCAGCACACCCTACCCTGGGTAGGGTGTGCTGGTGTTTGCTGCTTCTCAGTTCATGAGAAGCAGCAAACTGCTGATGGAAACATGAACGCAGAATGTGAACTTGGAAAGATTCCCTTGGGGAACAATTTGTCATCTGATAGGGGCGAAGGGAACTTGGCAAATGAAATCCAAGTGATCTCAGAAGTTTGTCAAGGGGGAGGGATGATATCGGACCTCACATTGGAAAAAATAATTCAGCCTGAGGTAATAACTTTGGACTCCATCTGGAAAGCTCTGATGACTATGGAAAGATCTATTTCAAAGTTAACTAATGTTATAAATGTATCTCAGAATAAGATGAATGGTATGGACTCTCTGGTTAAGAAACATGAGGTTAAGATAAAGGAGATAGAGGAACAAGTAACTTCTGTGAAGGAAGTTCAGGTTAACCTAATTAAAACAGATGAGTTAATGAGAAGGAATTATGAGAAAATTGAGAATAGGATGCGATATCTGAATTTGAGGATACTAAATTTTCCTTGTGTGAAATTAATCTCAGCTAGGGAACAATTAAAGAAATATTTGATAGAAGTACTTCTAATAACTCCTGAAAAAGTACCTATCTTTTCAAAAACTTATTATGTTCCAAATAAGGAGAATAGGAAAGGTGTGAAATTATCTGATATATAGACGCAGAATTAACTGCGTTTCTTGAAACACCTTCTGAAGAACAAATTGAGTTTAGGGGGACATTGTTAGTATCCTTTGTACATGAAATAGATAGAGATTTAACATTAAGAACATTCCTAAGTAATCGTAATAAAACATACCTAGGACAAAAAGTCTGGATCTATCCAGATGTCACAAGAGACACCCAGATGAGAAGGAGAAAGTTTGTAGACATGATGCAAGAAGCCAAATCCTTGGGGATTCAACTTGCTATTAGATATCCGTGTAAATGTATGTTTACTCATAAGGATAACAAGTATATTTTTTATGATTCTGTGCAGTTAAGGTTATTCTTAGATAACTGTAAAAGTGAGGTCAATATTACCTAACTATTGAGGAAATTAGGTAAAGATAGATACTGCAATTTTCTTTAAGATAATTTCTTTTTTGATTATGCTCCAATAAGTGACTCCTGAGAACCTATATTACTTTATAAAGAATGATTCACAGAAATGATGTTTATATTAAAATTGATGTTTTAGATGGATATGTACCTTGTGAATGTAAATGATATAAACTTTCTGTTTGATGTAAAGGAAAAATTTCATAAATAAAGAATAAAAAAAAAAAAAGAATTGAGACTCCAGAACGATATTAAAAAATTTAAAGCAGAGTTAAAAATCTGGCTTTTTAAATGTGCTTACTTGGATAGCAGCTAGAATTTTAACGCTTCATTTCTAGCTAGAATGTAAAGGTTTATTTTACGATGATGTTAGTATATATTAATATAGTTTTATCTTAGTATAATTACATATTTTATTGAATTTTAAAGTCTATTCATATTGTTGAAATTGATGTTTTTGATTTTAGTATTTTAGTATTATTTGTTTAGCTATGTTTTCTGATTCTGATTTTATTTTGTAAGCTTATTATTGTAAACCGATATGATGGAATCCCAAAATGTCGGTATATAAAAAATAATAAACTATAAACTATAAAAGTTACTTACATCTGATCCTCCATTAATTTCTATGCCCATAGACTTCAGTGGCCTATAGACATGAATTAGAATGAAACAAATGGAACAAATAGGATTTGTTTTATTTGTGGGACCCCAACCATTTGGTTGACGGACAGAAGACAATGTGTGATGGTAAATGGAACCTTCTCTGAAGAGAGAGCGGTTTTAAGTGGTGTACCGCAAGGATCGGTGTTGGGACCGGTCCTGTTCAATATCTTTGTGAGCGACATTGCAGACGGGATAGAAGGTAAGGTTTGTCTTTTTGCAGATGACACTAAGATCTGCAACAGAGTGGACACGCCGGAAGGAATGGAGAGAATGAGACGGGATCTAAGGAAACTGGAAGAGTGGTCGAAGATATGGCAGCTGAGATTCAATGCCAAGAAGTGCAAAGTCATGCATATGGGGAGTGGAAATCCGAATGAACTGTATTCGATGGGGGGGGGGGGGGGGGGGGAAAGGCTGATGTGCACGGAGCAGGAGAGGGACCTTGGGGTGATAGTGTCTAATGATATGAAGTCTGCGAAACAATGCGACAAGGTGATAGCAAAAGCCAGAAGAATGCTGGGCTGCATAGAGAGAGGAATATCGAGTAAGAAAAGGGAAGTGATTATTCCCTTGTACAGGTCCTTGGTGAGGCCTCACCTGGAGTACTGTGTTCAGTTCTGGAGACCGTATCTACAAAAAGACAAAGACAAGATGGAAGCGGTACAGAGAAGGGCGACCAGGAAGGTGGAGGATCTTCATCGGATGACGTACGAGGAGAGATTGAAGAATCTAAATATGTACACCCTGGAGGAAAGGAGGAGCAGAGGTGATATGATACAGACTTTCAGATACTTGAAAGGTTTTAATGATCCAAAGACAACAACAAACCTTTTCCGTAGGAAAAAAATCAGCAGAACCAGGGGTCACAATTTGAAGCTCCAGGGAGGAAGATTCAGAACCAATGTCAGGAAGTATTTCTTCACGGAGAGGGTGGTGGATGTCTGGAATGCCCTTCGGGAGGAAGTGGTGAAGACCAGAACTGTGAAGGACTTCAAAGGGGCGTGGGATAAACACTGTGGATCCATAAAGTCAAGAGGCCGCCAATGAAGAGTGGGTGACTCGCCATAATGATGGCTACTGCCTGGAGACAATACCCTTATTCAATAAGGGGTAGATTTTCAGAGCCCTGCTCGCCTAAATCCGCCCAAAACCGGGCGGATTTAGGCGAGCAGGGCCCTGCGCGCCGGTAAGCCTATTTTACATAGGCCTACCGGCGCGCGCAGACCCCGGGACTCGCGTACGTCCCGGTGTTTTCGGAGGGGGGCGTGTCGGGGGCGTGTCGGGGGGCGGGCCCGGTCGACGCGGCGTTTCGGGGGCGTGTCGGCCGCGTTTTGGGGGCGGGTACGGGGCGTGGCTACGGCCCGGGGGCGTGGCCGCGCCCTCCGTACCCGCCCCCAGGTCGCGGCCCGGCGCGCAGCAGGCCCGCTGGCGCGCGGGGATTTACGTCTCCCTCCGGGAGGCGTAAATCCCCCGACAACGGTAAGGGGGGGGTGTAGACAGGGCCGGGTGGGTGGGTTAGGTAGGGGAAGGGAGGGTAAGGTGAGGGGAGGGCAAAGGAAAGTTCCCTCCGAGGCCGCTCCGATTTCGGAGCGGCCTTGGAGGGAACGGGGGGAGGCAGCGCGGCTCGGCGCGCGCAGGCTATACAAAATCGATAGCCTTGCGCGCGCCGATCCAGGATTTTAGTGTATACGCGCGGCTTCGCGCGTATCTACTAAAATCCAGCGTACTTTTGCTTGAGTCTGATGCGCAAGCAAAAGTAGGCTGTTCGCGCGCCTCTTAAAATCTACCCCTAAACATACACATGCTTACTGTGACTCCAACATCGCTCTAAGCTTCAACAGCAAGAGGAAATGTGGAAAAAAAGGATTTGCACTCACAAAGAGGGGAGTAGCTGGCTTGTTACGGCGGTTACTACCCCAAACCAAATAAGCCTGATACTTCACTTTCAATGCATATACAGCATAGTTCTCTGCTTCAACGGCAGGGGAGAAGAAAAAAGGGTTCGCACTCACAAAGCGGGGAGTAGCTGGCTTGTTACGGCGGTTACTACCGCAAACCAAATGTGCCTGATACTTCACTTTCGATGCATATCCAGCATAGCTCTCTGCTTTAACAGCAGGGGAAAAGAAAAACTGATGCTTCACGCATATCCAGCATAGCTTCAACAGCAGGGAAGAAGAAAAAAGGATTCGCACTCACAAAGCGGGGAGTAGCTGGCTTGTTACGGCGGTTACTACCCCAAACCAAATGTGCCTGATACTTCACTTTCGATGCATATCCAGCATGGCTCTCTGCTTCAACGGCAGGAGAGAAGAAAAACTGATACTTCACGCATATCCAGCATAGCTCTCTGCTTCAACGGCAGGGGAGAAAAAAAAACTGATACTTCACGCATATCCAGCATAGCTCCCTGCTTCAACGGCAGGGGAGAAGAAAAACAACCAATAAGGGCTGTATAACATAGTCTGGGTAAAACAAATAAGCATGGGTGTAGCTTGCTTATTGCGGCGCTTACTTCCCCTACTACCCCTAACTAATCAAGCTAGATATTACACTTGGATGCAGCTCCATCACTGCTCTCTACATTAATGGTGGGGGTGGAAGGGAAATAGAACCAAGAGCTAAGAGAAACAGATAAGTATGAGAGAAAAAATGTGTGAAGCTTGCTGGGCAGACTGGATGGACCGTTTGGTCTTCTTCTGCCGTCATTTCTATGTTTCTATGTTTCTATGTTTCAGGGACTCTCATGGATGAAATGAATAAGGTCCCATTCCTTTCAGATTGCATATTTTCTTCAAATAAATGGACATCCCTTTCAGATAGGCACTGAAAGTATATCGTGGAGCAAAAAGTGGAATCAATGTCACTTGTTAACCATAAGCAGCAAAAAAATGATCTCTCTCCTTCATAGGGTTCACAGCTTTCTCTGGTATGCACACCAGATGCCATAGTACAGCAAACACATTGTATACACTTCCAAAATTCAAACAGCCAAACAATATTAATCATTCAAAGTGTACAGAAAGATTTTAGTAACATCAACTGTATCAAAAATTAATGGCTTTCCCTGATGCACAACCCAGAGTTTGGCTGGGTATTGCAAAGAAATGTGCATCTTTTTCTTTTCTAGCTACATGGGATGAAGGCTTTTAGCCGTGCAGCAAATGTGGCTGGATAATCCTGAAGCAGTAAAATGTGTTGTCTTTCAAATAAAAGTCCATCAAATTCCTACAAGGTTATAGCATTTCAGTTTTATGAGTGAAATTCAAAATCTTTGCTGTTACTACATGTGGATTTTCAGAGCAGCTGTTTTCACACCCAGCCTGTGAGATCTTCCCATTCTTAGTGGCCCATGCTTCACAGATAGTTTAAGATCATGAGACAGCTACATCTCCAAAACTTCTCTAAATTCAAAATTAAAGACTCTGAAAGGCCCAATAGATCGCTTTTCCAAGTAATCGATTTTATCTATCACACTGATTTTACTTTTTTGTAGCTCCTTTACGTCTGCCTTCAGAATTGTATACACAGTTCTCAGCATTAGAAATTCTGACTTCAGCATCGTGCAATTTCTTATTGCTGACAACTGAGTAAGTCTCTCACGCTGGTTATAAATTTTCACAAATGTTCTTTCCAGAGCTACTACCGCCGTGGCAGCCACATCTTTTGCTTGGGAATCACATGGTATTCGTGAAAGGCCTTCCTCTGCAGTATCTGCTATCTTGCCATCTGTGAGTCTGCTTCTGTCTTTATCCTTTTGTGCTGATTTCATGGACATCACAGCAAGCAAAAAAGCAAAAAACAAATCCTAGCACAGCCTCAAACCTTTAAAGCAGGAGAGAGACCAAAAAGGGGTAGGAACTGAAAACAGATGCAGAATATTTTTGTCAGAAAAGGGAGGCCCCGGGAACAACTGAGAAATGTATCTTAGTCCTCACAGTACATTACGTGACCTGTTTTTATTTATTTATCATTTATCATGTTTAATTAGCACTATTATTATTATTATTATTATAATTACTATGATTATTTCCCTTGTACATTCTCTACTCCCACTCTTTTATTACTATTAATTGTTCACTGTGGAGAGTTTGCCTACATTGATACACAGCCATTAGAACATAAGAACATAAGAACATGCCATACTGGGTCAGACCAAGGGTCCATCAAGCCCATCATCCTGTTTCCAACAGTGGCCAATCCAGGCCATAAGAACCTGGCAAGTACCCAAAAACGAAGTCTATTCCATGCTACTGTTGCTAGTAATAGCAGTGGCTATTTTCTAAGTCAACTTGATTAATAGCAGGTAATGGACTTCTCCTCCAAGAACTTATCCAAGCCTTTTTTGAACCCAGCTACACTAACTGCACTAACCACATCCTCTGGCAACAAATTCCAGAGGAATTAGTGTGAATAAGAAGGAGACTTTCCTTCTTATTAACAAAGGAGTGTATTAGATCTTTATGTTATGCTTCCCGGCCGTGCCTGCAGCGCAGCCGGTCCAGTTCACCTCCTGCTTCCGTCCACTAGCTCCGGCTCCCCCTCGTTGGTGTCCGTGGCCAGCTCCCATCGCCCGCAGCGCTCCTAGGCTTCCCCAGGCCCGTCGGGGCCTTCCAGCTCTCAGCACTTCTCACGCTGGGGCTCGGCGTCCTCCATGGCGTTGGCCCCGCCCTAGGCACGTGCGCGCATGGGGGCCCTGCTTCCCTTTAAAGGGCCCAATGCGGGAACTTGGTCCGCGGCGCCCGGAGATGACATCACATAGCCCTGGTATATAAGGCGAGGCTGCTTCGCCTTGGCAATCGGGTCGACACTGTTGGTGTGATAGTTTGCCTCCGTGTTTCCAACGTCTCCTGTTCCAGCATCTCCAGTCCCAGCATCTCCGTGTTCCTGTGTTCTTCCCAGGTAGTACCTATCTGGACTGACCTTTGGTACTGACCACTGCCTGCCTGACCATTCTCTTGCTTGCCGCCTGGAACTGACCACTGCCTGCTTGACCATTCTCTTGCCTGCTGCCTGGAACTGACCACTGCCTTTCTGACCACTCTATTGTCTGCCACCTGGAACCGACCCTTGCTTTATTTATTTATTTATTTAATTAAGTGTTTTTATATACCGGGATATGTTGGGAACATCATCTCGGTTCACAGATAACTAAAACTGCAACAGGCTTTACAGAGAACAAAAAACAAAGTGAAAGTAAATAATGTAAACCGTGATAAGTTTGAACAAGTAACACAACATCCTATATAGCTAACTGGTTATAAAGAGAACGATAATTCAAAATAAGCATGAATATTTGGAATAGATGGCAGGGAGAACTTTTACAGTGATTATGTTGAGGCGGTTAAGTTAAATGAGGGTAGCAAGGCATAATAGTAACAAATGTAATAGGAAATCGGACTTAAGCCAGGGGAGGGGAAGTTAGCTGAGATGAGAAATACCTGGATGAGATAATGGAAGAAGTGAGAGAATGGTGGCAGGTGATATGGACAGGGTCAGATGTAATAGGAGAGTGAACTTTGCATGGACTGCATGGAGAGTGAACTTTGCATTGACTTTGCATGGACTGATCCTGGTATTGACCCCTACTTTAGCTGACCGCTCTTGGGCTGATACTCTGGCTCTGACCCTTGCACTTCACTCACACTTTCTTCTGGCCTCCTGTGACCTTTGGGCCAACCTGCTTGGAAACCAACTCCGGCCTCCACTTGGCTAGACCTACAGGCACTGCCTGCCTCACCAGGAGGACCCCCTTGAACTGTTGCCTCCCTGAAGTTTCTGGAGCTTCCGGTTCAGGTCTTGCTCATCCATTTTGCATTAGCTGTGCACCCTTGCTCGTGGTAGGCACACCTCTCCAATACCTCTCCAGGAGATCATCTGAGGCCCACCTAAGTCTAGGCGGTTCTGGTACCCAAGGGCTCAACCTGTGGAAACCCCAGACTGTTATTGTTGAAGCTCCAGTTAGCCTCTGTCTCCTAGTGTGCTCCGCCTCCTGGTGGCAGGCGCTCTCCGGGTCTGACCGGAGGGCAGTACCAATCCTGCACCAGGCCAAGGGTCCACCTCCAGCGCAACACTTTATTGCTAAGAAATAAATTAAAATTGAATGCAACCAAGACAGAAGATTTTAAAAGTGAAAAGATATATCAAGGAAAACTTGTATTTCCCAGTGATTTTGGAGGGGGGTAAATTGGCAAATGAAGGACTAGGTGTGCAGTTTAGGGATCATTTTGGACAATACATGGACTATGTAAAACCATATTTTGCATGTTGCTAAAGGTCTTATGGTGCTTTTCAATCAATCTGTCATATATGGCCTTATCTAAAGAAGGCTGAACCGGTGATAGCAAAATTACCTCATATATTATCAGGTAAATTTTCAAAAGCTCATACATATACACACATATATGACACATTCACATGCAAAGCGTATTTTATAAAGGGGGGGGGTCACATACGTGTGTATATGAGCCTTTGTGAGTAAAAGTATATGTGAAAAAACGGGGGGCGTGGAAGGGGTGCCTTGGAGCGTTGTTTGCACATTCGCCCGTAATGTGCTATTTTTAAAGCAACTTACACGCAAACATCATCAAAAATATGCAAGTATATTTACTACTGCTCTTTTATGCTCTACTTCATACTTTCATGCTGTTTTGCCACTTGGTGTTTGGCGGGCTGGCTTCTCCAGGTAAGTGGATTTTAGCTCCTATCAGCACCTCTATATGACACTTCTTCTATATTGTTAAATGTGTAGTATTGGAAAGGGCCACTTCATGTGTGCCCCTGTTCTCACTGGGGCGGATTTTCAGAGCCCTGCTCGCGTAAATCCGCCCAAAACCGGGCGGATTTACGCGAGCAGGGCCCTGCGCGCCGGGAAGCCTATTTTACATAGGCCTCCCGGCGCGCGCAGAGCCCCGGGACTCGCGTAAGTCCCGGGGTTCTCGGAGGGGGGCGTGTCGGGGGCGTGTCGGGGGGCGGGCCCGGTCGTCGCGGCGTTTCGGGGGCGTGCCGGCAGCGTTTTGGGGGCGGGCACGGGGGCGTGGCTACGGCCAGGGGGCGTGGCCGCGCCCTCCGTACCCGCCCCCAGGTCGCGGCCCGGCGCGCAGGAGGCCCGCTGGCGCGCGGGGATTTACGCCTCCCTCCGGGAGGCGTAAATCCCCCGACAAAGGTAAGGGGGGGGTTTAGACAGGGCCGGGCGGGTGGGTTAGGTAGGGGAAGGGAGGGTAAGGTGAGGGGAGGGCAAAGGAAAGTTCCCTTCTAGGCCGCTCCGATTTCGGAGCGGCCTAGGAAGGAACGGGGGTAGGCTGCGCGGCTCGGCGCGCGCAGGCTATACGAAATCGATAGCCTTGCGCGCGCCGATCCAGGATTTTAGCCGATACGCGCGACTACGCGCGTATCTACTAAAATCCAGCGTACTTTTGTTTGCGCCTGGAGCGCAAACAAAAGTAGGCTGTTCGCGCTCGTCTGAAAATCTACCCCACTGTGAATTGCTATTACTTCTGGGGAAGCATACTAGATTTTTCTAGTCATTGAATGTAGCAGCATTGCAGGACTGCATATAAATCTTTGTACCTTTGAAAAGGTAAATATAGGTCTTGTAATTCATATCGCCAAGGTCACAGCATGTTTGCTTGTATTTATATCACATGAGACCTGACAAGAGGGAAACCTTAAGGAAATAGCTGGGATGCTATCCCACCCCAAAATTCACTCCATTCTCACCTTCACCACTACGTAACTGACCCCTTCTTCCATCTTGTACAGCCTATAGGGGAACCACCCCCTCCAATCCAGAATAGCCACCCTGTTAACCACAGTCACTCCAGAATCTATTCATTGAAAATAGGTTGAAATCTTCTGCTCAGTGTGCAGCAGCAGCCAAGAAAGCAAATAGAATCTAGGAATTATTAGGAAAGGAATGGAGAATAAAACAGGGAATATCATAATGTCTCTGTATCGCTCCATGGTGCGACCTCATTTGAGTACTGTGTGTAGTTCTGGTTACCACATATTAAAAACGATATAGCAGAATTAGAAAAGGTACAGAGAAGTGCGACCAAAATGATAACGGGCATGGAACAATTCTCCTATGAACATAAGAACATAAGACCATGCCATACTGGGTCAGAACAAGGGTCCATCAAGCCCAGCATCCTGTTTCTAATAGTGGCCAATCCAAGTCACAAGTACCTGGCAAGTACCCAAACATTAAATAGATCTCAAGCAACAACTGCTTATTAATAGCAGTTTATGGATTTTTCCTCTAGGAACTTATCCAGACCTTTTTTAAACCCAGTTACACTAACTGCAGTATCCACATCCTCTGGCAATGAATTCCAGAGCTTAATTATGTGCTGAGTGAAAAATAATTTTCTTCAATTTGTTTTAAATTAACTACTTGCAAACTTCATGGAGTGCACCCTAGTCCTTTTATTATCTAAGAGAGTAAATAACCAATTTACATTAATGTGTTCAAGTCTTTTCATGATTTTGTAGACCTCTATCATATCCCCCCTCAGTCATCTCTTCTCCAAATTGAACAGCCCCTTATCATTTTGGTCACGTTCATCTGCACTTCCTCTAGTGCAACTATATCTTTTTTGAGATGCAGCGACCAGAAATGCAAACAGTATTCAAGGTGTGGTCTCACCATGGAGCAATAGTGAGGCATTATTACATCCATAGTTTTATTTGTCATTCCCTTCCTAATAATTCCAATCATTCTATTTCTTTTTTGACTGCCACAGCACACTGAGCTGACTATTTCAATGTATTATCCACTGTGATGCCTAGATTTCTTTCCTGGGTGGTAATTCCTAAAATAGAACAAATAACTAGTTATATTTAGAATCTTTGCTTGAAGAAATCAGTGTAAATGAAATTACTTTATTGTAGATTCTATTAAAATTTATTTAACCTTTATTCATTATCACTGTTGTTTAAAACATTTTTTTGAAAAAATTTTTTTGATAGAGAGAAGTCCTCAGTATTGGCAAGAGATCCGAATTCTCAGAAACTTCTTGTAAGCCAATTATTGCAGTCACTGGTCTTTTACTCTCTCTTTTTTTAATTATTTATTTATTAAGTTTTGACCATTAATACAGGTACATTTAAAGAAAAATACATATGGATTATGCAGATTAACACTTCAAATTGTACAGTTTTTACCAAAGTAAACTAAACTAATCTGCAACAACTTCCAATGTAATATTACTGAAATAAAAGACAAATCCTAATAGGAGCGATTCAATAATTGGAAATAAATTCAATAATAGAAAATAATAGGATTAAACGGAGACAGTGTTACTTATCACTTACTTATACCGTAATCAAGATAACTCTAAACCTGCATGAGGGTGGACTCTATAATTCAACCACACAAAATATATTTCATTATTTGCCTTAAAAAAACATTTTAGTTCATGCTATTGTCGGAAATACTCACAGTTTTGTCGATACCCTTCTTGTTCGATTGTCGGGCATAATCTAAAAATTTTCAACATGGCCGTGCATTTTTATCTGGCTAACTGGCTTGAAAAAGAACCAATCATAATATCCATAATGGTACGTATAACAATCTGACATCAGATTTAAAGGTCTTTAGAATTGCTTGACAGGTTCGCGCATGCGTATACTTGATTTTCTTTTCTGTATCTATTGGACCATCAAACTTTTTGACAAGTCCATGCGTGCTCATTGTAATTGTTTAGTTCTTATTCATTAATTATCTCACCGTTCCTTATGTTGTTCCATTCCTATCCATTCTCTAAACAGCTACTTGTCTCCTTTTCAATTGCACTTGATTATCTAGCCGTTCTATATGTTGTTCTATTCCTGTCCATTCTCTAAACAGCTGCTTTTCTCCTTTTCGATTACAATTGTGATGCATCAAGATTTTCTGGAAATATCATTCCTAGATGTGTTATTGAAGAAAACAGTGGCAGGAGAAATCATTACCAGTGTGTTAAAAAAATCCACTGACCACAATACAATGTTGCACTTTTAAAGTGCACATCCCATGCCATTAAAGAACAGCCTTTCCTTCTCCCAATTTTTGAGATACAAGCACAATTGTTCCAACACAAAGATTTATAGACAACAATCAGATCAATTAATATCTGATTTTAAAAAAAAGAGGTTATCCCAACAAGCGTTTAAAGAACGCATTTAAAAGAGCTCTGTATTATGACAGGGATGCTCTGCTAACAATGTAAACTTAAAAATCCAGAGGTAATTACATGGTCACTCAATATTCGCCTTCATCATGCAAGATTGTTCAACTGATGCGTAATCATTGGTTTCTCATTCAGATGATACCTGGGATGCAAAATATGGAATTTAGAGTAGCTTATTCAAGAACAAAAAATTTAAAGGAGATCTTAAGTCCATCCACATTGCAAGAGAAACCAAATCGAATACATTCTATTGATATGACCATTCCATTAGGCCATTATAAGTGTGGCCATTGTAAGATCTGTGATCAAACGTTGGAACTTAAAGAATTCATTTGTTCACAAACTCAGTATAGATACAAGTTGAACAACTTTACAACATGTCAAACAGATTTTGTCATTTACATCATAAAATGCCCCTGCAACAAAATTTATGTGGGCCAAACGAAGAGATCCTTGAGATTGAGAATTGGGGAACATAAAAATTGCCTAAGGAATAAGAAAATAACTGCACCAATTATTGCACATTGCATTAAGGAAAATGATAGTACAGGAGATCTAAAATGGTTTGTGATTGACCACATTAAACAAGATTTGAGAGGGGGCAATCGAGAGAAGAGATTGTTCAGAAAAGAGGAGTGGTTTTTTAAGTTGCGTTCAGAGGAGCCTATTGGACTCAATTCAAGGATTGAATGGAATAGTTTGTTACATTAAAATTAATAAGCACAATAAATGGTAATCTATCAGTGAATTTAGAAAGGGGTTCTAATAAGTTTGATCTGTATTATGAGCACTTGCAATTGTAATCAAAAAGGAGAAAAGCAGCTGTTTAGAGAATGGATAGGAATGGAACAACATAAGGAACGGTGAGATAATGAATAAGAACTAAACAATTACAATGAGCACGCATGGACTTGTCAAAATGTTTGATGGTCCAATAGCTACAGAAAAGAAAATCAAGTATACGTGAAACTGTCAAAAGAATAAAATAGACCTTTAAATTTGATGTCAGAGCGCATCATGCATCATCACGTATACTCCCTGGAATTAGGAATTAAAAAAGATTATTCAGCAAGCGCGAACCTGTCAAGCAATTCTAAAGACTTTTAAATCTGATGTCAGATCGTTATATGTACCATTACGGATAATATGATTGGTTCTTTTTCAAGCCAGCCAGCCAGATAAAAAAGCGCGGCCATGTTGAAAATTTTTAGATTAAGCCCGACAATCCAACAAGAAGTGTATCGACAAAACTGTGAGTATTTCCAACAATAGCATGAACTAAAATATTTTTTGAAGGCAAACAATTAAATATATTTTGTGTGGTTGAATTATAGAGTCTGCCCTGATGCAGCATTGAAGCAAAACATCGGCCACATTGGCAGCGGTTAACAAGCACTTCATTTTGGCGAAAGGCACGGCTATGCTGTCAAGAAAAAATGATAAAAAACAAGCGAAAAGATAAGTGCCTTGCTATTAAAATTTGTCAGGATCTTGTCGGGAATAGAGTACCCGTTACAGGACATACAGAGTCATGTTCTATTAAATGAAAAGTTATTTGGAATGGTGTGAAGATTTCCCGTTCAGAACTCAAGAAG
The DNA here is from genome assembly GCF_901001135.1 of Rhinatrema bivittatum. NCBI lineage: Eukaryota > Metazoa > Chordata > Amphibia > Gymnophiona > Rhinatrematidae > Rhinatrema > Rhinatrema bivittatum. The sequence continues at coordinate 436,629,603 of NC_042615.1, read as the reverse complement.
GGCTGAAGTAAAATTCAATACAGATGATTTGCTGTGGTGAAAGTTCCCAATTATGGTAAAAGCTTGTAAAAATTGACGATATCATTACATGAAAGATTTACATCAATTGAAGATATCAAAGTCAATGGCTGTGTGAAAGAAAAGATCAGTAAAGACATTATAAGAACTTTATTTGGAAACACAGCACTACCATAATTAGTAATTAACAGAAAACGACTTCAAGTATTTTTATAAAAAATAAAATTAAGAGAGTAAAAGACCAGTGACGGCAACAATTGGCTTACAAGAAGTTTCTGAGAATTTGGATCTCTTGCCAATACTGAGGTCTTCTCTCTATCAAAATTTTTTTTCAAAAAAATGTTTTAAACAACAGTGATAATGAATAAAGGTTAAACAAATTTTAATAGTTAGAATCTACAATAAAGTAATTTCATTTACACTGATTTCTTCAAGCAAAGATTCTAAATATAACTAGTTATTTGTTCCATATTAATTGTATACTAGTTATTCCCAGATTTATCTGTCTAATTCCTATAATAGAACCTAACATTGCATAACTACAGCAAGGGTTATTTTTTCCTATTTTTCACCTTGAACTTGTCCACATTAAATTTCACCTTGCATTTGGAAGCTTAATTTTCCAGTCTCACAAGGCCTGCAGTTTATCACAATCCACTTGAGATTTAATTTCTCTGTATAATTTTGTGTCATCTGCAAATTTGATTACCTTACTAGTCGTACCCCTTTCCAGATAATTTATAAATACATTAAAAAGCACAGGTCCAAGTACAGATCCCTGAGCACTCCACTGTTTACCTTTTTCCACTGTGAAAACAGACCATTTAATCCTAGGCTCTGTTTCCTTTTAACCAGCTTGCAATCCACAAAAGGACATCTCCTCCTATCCCATGACTTTTTAGATTTCTTAGAAGCCTCTCATGTCGAACATCTTCTGAAAATCCAAATACACCATATCTACTTGTCCACATCTTCATTGTAAATAATGTACCTGTACATAATTTTGCTTTATATACAAGTATTTAATATTTGTATATAATTTATCATTACTTACATTTAACAATTTTATTATGCGTATCTATTTGTACAGTTTTTCCCCTCGTTGTCCCCCTCTTCCCCCTACCCAGTTCTCTTATCAGTTTCATTGTAAAGCCCCGTTGGCCAGTTTATGTTTCATGGAAACCGATGTGATGTTTTCTTAACGAATGTCGGTATACAAAAATTTTAAATAAATAATAAATAAATAAATCTTTATTCACCCCCTTCAAAAAAATGTAGGAGATTAGTGAGGCAGGACTTCCCCTTGGGTAAATCCATGCTGGCTATGTCCCATTAAACCATGTCTATCTAAATGTTTTGTAATTTTACTCTTTATAACAGTTTCCATGATTTTTCCTGGCACTGAAGTCAGACTCACCAGTCTATAGTTTCTCAGATCACCTCTAGAGCCCTTTTATAATATCAGAGTTACATTGGCCACCTTCCAGTCCTCACGTACAATAGATGATTTTAATGATAAGTTACAAATTAATTGAAATAGGTCTGAAATTTCATTTTTTAGTTTTCTCAGAACCCTTGGGTGTATACCATCTGGTCCAGGTAATTTAATACTCTTCAATTTGTCAATCTTCCTACCACATCTTCTAGGTTCACTGTGGTTTAGTTCAGTTCATTTGAATCATCACCCTTGAAAACCATCTCTAGAAAGGGTATCTCCCCAACATCCTCTTCAGTAAATACTGAAGCAAAGAATTTGTTGAGTGTATCCACAATGACCTTACCTTCTCTTGTGCCCCTTTAACCCCTTGATCATCCAACGGTCCATCAGACTCCCTCACAGGCTTTCTGCTTCGGATATATTTTAAAAAGTTTTTATTATGAGTTTTTGCCTCTATGGCCAAATTCTTTTCAAATTCTCTCTTAGCCTGTCTTATTAATGTCTTACATTTATCTTGCCAATGCTTATGGTTTATCCTATTTTCTTCTGCAGGATCCTTCTTCCAATTTTTGAATGAAGATCTTTTGGCTAAAATAGCCTCTTTCACCTCACTTTTTAGCCATGCTGACAATCGTTTGGCCTTCCTACCACGTTTTTTAATGCTTGGAATATATCAGGACTGCGCTTCTAAGATGGAAGTCCATTAACTGCTATTAATCAAGTTGTATTAGAGAATAGCCACTGCTATTACTGGCATCAGTAGCATGGGTTGACCTGAATTGGCCACTGTTGGAAACAGGTTGCTTGGCTTGATGGACCTTGGTTTGACCCACTATGGCAATTTCTTATGTTCTTCTGTTTTTATTTTTTAACAATGCCTATGCTTGTTGCACACTCTTAACCTCTGTAGCTACACTTTTCAGGTTTTTTAAAACTATTTTTCTCATTTTATCAAAGTGTCTCTTTTGAAAGGTTAGTGCTAGAGCCATGGATTTACTTACTGTCCCTCTTCCAGTCATGAATTCAAATTTGATCATATTATGATCACTAATGTGAAGCAGCCCTCACCATCATTACCTCTCTCACCAAATCCTGTGCTCCACTGAGAATTAGATCTAAAATTGTTCCCTCTCTTGTTGGTTTCTGAACCAATTGCTCCATAAAAATGTCATTTATTCTATCCAAGAACTTTATCTCTCTAGCATGTCCTGATGTTTCACTTACCCAGTCAATATTGGGGTAATAGAAATCTTCCATTATTACTGCATTACCAATATGGTTAGCTTCCTTAATTTATCATTGCATTTCACTGTCCATCTCATCATTTTGGCCAGGTGGGCAGTAGTATACTCCTATTGCTATACTCTTCCCCAACACACAAGGGATTTCTACCCATAAAGATTTGATTGTACATTTAGTCTCTTGCAAGATCTTTATCCCGTTGGACTCTGTGCCATCCTGTACATAGAGTGCCACCCCACCACCAAGTTGCTCCTCTCTATCATTGCGGTATAATTTGTACTCTGGTTTAGCACTATCCAATTGGTTATCCTCTTTCCACCATGTTTCTCAGATGCCAATTAAATCTATGTCATCATTCACTGCTACTCAGTCTAACTCTCCCATCTTACTTCTTAGACTTTTCGCATTAGCATACAGACATTTTTTTTTTGTTTGTATTAGCATTCTGCTTTTCAGTTGACAGGGATAAATTGGAATCTTTTAGCTCAGGTGAGTCTTTAATTATAGGCACTTGGTCTATTTTTCTTATTATTGGAACTTCTCTGTTGGATGCCTTAACTCTAATGCTTCATTAGTATCCTTTGAAGATACCTCCTTCCGAACCATGCACTGCATAGCAAATGGCAGCTTTCCCCTTTGATTTAGTTTAAAAGCTGCTCTATTAGGGATGTGAATCGTTTTTTGACGATTTAAAATATCGTCCGATATATTTTAAATCGTCAAAAATCGTTAGAGGCGCGATACAATAGGAATTCCCCCGATTTATTGTCAAAAATCGTAAATCGGGGGAGGGGGGAGGGGAAGGGGGAGGGCGGGAAAACCGGCACACTAAAACAGCCCTAAAACCCACCCTGACCCTTTAAAATAAATCCCCCACCCTCCCGAACCCCCCCAAAATGTTTTAAATTACCTGGGGTCCAGTGGGGGAGTCCCGGTGTAATCTTCCACTATCGGGCCACGGCTGCGTTAATAGAAATGGCGCCGGCGCTACCTTTGCCCTGTCCAAAGGTAGCGCCGGCGCCATTTTGGTTCCTGTCTCCCGACATCATGAGCGCAGGAGATCGCTCCCGGACCCCCGCTGGACCCCCAGGGACTTTTGGCCAGCTTGGGGGGGGCCTCCTGACCCCCACAAGACTTGCCAAAAGTCCAGAGGGGGTCCGAGAGCGACCTCGTGCACTAGGGCCATATTGCAAAATGGCGCCGGCCGTATTGCCATATTGCAAAATGGCGCCGGCTGCGTTTATAGAAATGGCGCCGGCGCTACCTTTGCCCTGGGGGAGGGACGGAGAGACGCCGACTTCGGCAGGGTGTGGCTGCCCAGAATGGCCTGACAGGGCTGAGAGGATTGCGTGGCCTGGAGGCGCATTGGGGCGGTTTCCCTGGGACCGGAGGTAGGGTTGCCTGTCGCAGCCTCCCACGGCCAGCGAGCACAACAGGTGCTGGACCACCAGGGACTTTTGGCCAGCTTGGGGGGGCCTCCTGACCCCCACAAGACTTGCCAAAAGTCCAGCGGGGGTCCGGGAGTGACCTCATGCACTAGGGCCATATTGCAAAATGGCGCCGGCCGTATTGCCATATTGCAAAATGGCGCCGGCTGTGTTTATAGAAATGGCGCCGGCGCTACCTTTGCCCTGGTGGAGGGACGGAGAGACGCCGACTTCGGCAGGGTGTGGCTGCCCAGAACGGCCTGACAAGGCCGAGAGGATTGCGTGGCCTGGAAGCGCATTGGGGCGGTTTCCCTGGGACCGGAGGTAGGGTTGCCTGTCGCAGCCTCCCGCGGCCTGTCAGGCCGTTCTGGGCAGCCACACCCTGCCGAAGTCGGCGTCTCTTCGTCCCTCCCCCAGGGCAAAGGTAGCACCGGCGCCATTTCTATAAACGCAGCCGTGGCCCGAGAGTGGAAGATAACACCGGGACACCCCCACTGGACCCCAGGTAATTTAAAACATTTTGGGGGGGTTCGGAAGGGTGGGGGATTTATTTTAAAGGGTCGGGGTGGGTTTTAGGGTTGTTTTAGTGTGCCGGTTTTCCCGCCCTCCCCCGATTTACGATTTAAACGATTTAAAAACAAAACAAAACCGTGACGATCAGATTCCCTCCCCCCCCAGCCAAAATCGATCGTTAAGACGATCGATCACACGATTCACATCTCTATGCTCTATCTCCTTTTTAAAGGTTACCACCAGCAGCCTGGTTCCACCGTGGTCAAGGTGGAGCCCATCCTTTTGGAAAAGACTCCCTCTGCTCCAAAAGGTTCCCCAGTTCCTTACAAAACTGAATCCCTCTTCCTTGCACCTGTTGTGCTCGCTGGCCGCGGGAGGCTGCGACAGGCAACCCTACCTCCGGTCCCAGGGAAACCGCCCCAATGCGCCTCCAGGCCACGCAATCCTCTCGGCCCTGTCAGGCCGTTCTGGGCAGCCACACCCTGCCGAAGTCGGCGTCTCTCCGTCCCTCCCCCAGGTGCATGTGCGATCCCTTGTGGCCTTTAAAGTGCCAGTGGTGGGAAAACCATCCATGACCCCGCTGATGATGTCAGGGCAAGGGACTATTTAACCCTTGCCTGACCAATAGGACCTTGCCTTGGCAATTGGTTCTACTTTTCAGAGTGCATGTTGTCTGCTCCCGGTTCCTGTGTTCCTGATTCCTGCTCCTGGTTCCTGCATTCCTGTTTCCTGCTACCAGTCCTCGTCCTCGCTCCTTTCCCCCTTGGACTGCTCTCCTGGCTCTGACCCTGTTTTGTCTCCGGATTCTGCTTGTCTGCTGCCTGCCCCAACCATTTGCTTGTCTTCTGACTCTCCTTGTTTGCTGCCTGCGCCGACTCTTGGATGGTGCCTGGTTCCTCTCATCTGCTGCCTGCCCTGACCTCTAATACGTCTGACTTTGCTCCGACCTTCCTCCTCCTGGGATTGGTTTCTCTGAGAAACATGGGCCTAAGTCCTGCTGGCTCTGGTACCCAAGTGCTCAACCTGCGGGGAATGAGGGCTGGTACAGGTGAAGCTCCTGTTGGGTCTTCTCTCCTGAAGCTGGTTCCCGATGATGAGGACCTTCAGGGGCCTTCCCCTGCAGGTAGCGTCAACCTCGTCTTGGCCACGGACCCAGCAGATCTCCCCGGCCTGCAGGCCATTCCGGGCCTGGCCCAATAGATTCAGCAGCAGCAGCAACACTGCCTCGAGGTGCTGGCCAATACCATGGAACGCCTCACGGCCCGCTTGGTTGCATGCACTTCGGCCAGTTCCAGTGCATCCACATCCCCTGCATCAACTTCGCCAGCGTCAGCAACTGTGTTCATCCACCTTCCAGCTCCCCCCCCGGTACTCTGGGGATCCCAGGTAGTGGCGGGGGTTTTCTTAATCAGTGCTTTATGCATTTTTCTTTGCAACCCGCTCAGTTCTTCAGCGACAACATCAAGACTACCTTTATTCTCTTCTTGCTGGACGGAAAGGCCTTGGTAAGGGCCTCCCCGCTATGGGAGTGAGGGGACCCAATACTGCAGGACCTACAACACTTCATGCAGAACTTCAAGCAGGTCTTCGACAAGCATGGACATCTAACCATGACCGGCTCTGACATCCTTCATCTCCAGCAGGGCTCCAGGACTCTAACCGAATATGCCATCAAATTCTGCATTGGCGACGAAGCTGGGCTGGCAGGACAGCCTCCGAAGCATCCCTCTAGAGGGCCTGTTCCCCAGGATTAAGGATGAGCTCACTGCTCAAGACCTTCCTGATGGCCTGGATGCCCTCATAGACCTATCAGGAAGAATCGACCGTCATCTGCAGCAGCGGCTTTGAGAAGCTCGACTACCCTGCCAACTGGTTCAGCTGGCTCCATCTTTCTCACACTCTCTGGCCCCGACATCTTCTACCGACCTGGGCTTCCAATGCTCCGAGGACCCAATGCAACTGGGTCGCACCCGCCTCTCTCCCGAAGAACAATAGCGGAGTCATTCCCTGGACCTCTGCCTCTACTGTGCCGGGCAGGGCCGCCTCTTGGTTCAGTGTTCAGTATGGCAGGGAAACTGCCAAACCTAGGCATCAGTGGGGAGATGACCCTAAGTTGTGCCACTTCCTCTCCCTAATGCACTCCTCTGGTCTCTGTCATCCTTCCACAGCATATACATCCTACCTTGGTGCTGGTGGACTCTGGTGCCGGAGGGAACTTTATCTCCAGTGAACTGGTGTCCCAACTAAGCCTGTCTACCTCACCTCAGATTGTAATCTCCTCGATTCATGGAGAGCCCCTTCCCAGCCGGATTACCCGGGTCACTGCCCCGGTCCATTTATGCACCAGGGTTCTTCACGAAGAACCAACGCCATTTCTTGATCTGGAGAAATCTATTCACCCCAGTGGCACCTGTCTCCAACAGTGGTACCTGTGGCCACTGTTGGAGACTGCAGCCACCACCACCACCACTGCCACCAACAACCACCACCATCAGCAGCAGTGGCCACAGCAGTAGCAGAATAGACACTCCCATGGCCCCCCCCCCCCCGCAGGAGCCCCCCGGGCCTGAACAGCTAGCCATCCTTCTCCCCTTCCCTGTACGGCCTTCTCCCATTTTGGGCTCAGGACCTCAGGATGTAGGTCTATCCAACCCATGCAGGACAAAGAAGTCTTGCAGATCCCTGGAGGCTCTCCCAGATCCCCTGCAGTGCCCCTTGGCATTAGAGATCACTCTTGATGCTGAAGTACCCTCACCAGCTCAAGAATGGACTCTAAATGCCATGGGGGACAGTGGAGAGGATGTGGGAGGGATTCTGCAGTCTGCAAGATGACTTCAGGAGGATGGTAGAAATCCTTGAGCAGCTCACTGAGGCTCAGAAGTCCATCACAGTGCTCTTGTGTTCATCTGTATGAGGTAACCACCATTGCCACCAGACCTACTCCCATAGCAACCTAAACGTAACTAGGAAATGAACAAATTTAAGATGAAGGCAGCAGTCCAGCAGCAAGAGGGGGGCCTCCCAGTCTTTTGCATCAAGTGTTACATGTATGATTTTTTACCTGCCGGTGAGAAGTTGTATGTGTGCACCCAGTGTAAAGAGCTTCTGGCTCTCAGAGAACGAGTCCAATCTCTGGAACCTAGAGTGGCAGACCTGGAGGAGCTGACACAGAAAGGTATATAGAAGAGAATTTCAGGGACATAGTAGCCAAATCCCAACTCCAGTCTGGCAGCGGTGATGCTGCCTTGGAGGAGACGGTCTCCTGATGAGAGATATTTAACCTGGCACAGCAGGAAATCCTTCTGTAGGAAGGACCTACTCTCCAGGTGGTGCACTGTCCTCTTGCATCAAGGATGTGTCTCCCAGGGCTACTACCCAGAAGGAAGAGTTAGGTCAGCCGTCATAATTGGTGATTCGATTACTAGGAATGTAGACAGCTAGGTGGCTGCTGCGTGTGAGGATTTCCTGGTAACATGCCTACCTGGTGCGAAGATGGTAGACCTCACGTGTCACCTAGAATAGATTTTAGACAATTCTGGGGAGGAGCCAGCTGTCGTGGTCCATGCGGGCACCAACGACACAGGAAAATGTGGGAGGGAGGTTCTGGAAGCCAAATTTAGGCTCTTAGGTAGAAACTGAAATTCAGAACCTCCACGGTATCATTCTCTGAAATGTTCCCTGTTTCACGCGCAGGTCCCCAGAGGCAGACAGAGTTCCAGAATCTCAATGCATGGATGACACAATGGTGCTGTTGTTCGATGGACCCCTAGCCCAGTCGAGGTTGGCGCTACCTCCAGGGGAAGGCCCCTGTAGGTCCTCATTGTCGGGAGGCAGCTTCAGGACAGAAGACCCAACAGGATCTTCACCTATATCAGCCCTTGTTCCCCGCAGGTTGAGCCCTTGGGTACCGGGGCTGGTAGGACTTAGGCACGGGTCTCTCGGAGAAACCAATCCCAGGAGGAGGAAGGTCGGAGCGAAGTCAGACATACCAGAGGTCAGGGCAGGCAGCAGACAAGAGGAATCAGGCACAGTCCAAGAGTCAGGGCAGACGGCAAACACAAAGAGTTGGAAGACAAGTAGATGGTCGAGGTGGGCGGCAGACAAGCAGAATCCGGAGACAAAGCAGGGCCAGAGCCAGGAGAGCAGTCCAAGGGGTGAGGAGTGAGGATGAGGACCGAGAGCAGGAAACAGGAATGCAGGAACTGGGAGTAGACATGCACTCTGAAGAGTAGGACCCGTTGCTGAGGCAAGGTCCTGTTGGTCAGGCAAGGGTTAAATAGTCCCTTGCCCTGTTATCATTGGTGGGGTCATGGGTGGTTTTCCTGCCACTGGCCCTTTAAGAGCCACGAGGGATCACGAGCGTGCACCTGGGGGGGCCGGAGAGACGCCAGCATTGGCAGTGGTGTGGCCAGCCGGAATGGCTGGACAGGGCCGGGAGGATTGAGCGGCCTGGAGGTACATTGGGGCGGCTTCCCTGGGGTCGCAGGTAGGGTTGCTGGTCACAACCTCCTGTGGTCGGTGAGCGCAACAGTACCCCCTCCTCTACACCCCTTCGCTAGGGGGCCTAAGCTTTTTGGGATGAGTCAAATGGAACAGCTTGAGGAGACTTTTATCGAGAATATTGGAAGCTGGCTCCCAGGAGTTTTCTTCTGGGGCAAACCCCTCCCAGGAAAGTATGTATTCCCACTTCCTATTTCACCACTGGATGTCCAGGACTTCATTTACCTGGTAGATATGATCATCCTCGGAGGACAGGTTTTGCGGTTCTGGAGTTCTTCGGTGGGGCCATGACAAAACCAGCGGTTTCAATAGGGAAACATGAAAGGAGTTGTGTATCTTTAAGGAGGAGGGTAGCTGCAGACGGGACATGACCGGACCAATTCTTTTGGAGATGGAGAAGGGCCCAATGTAACGAGGAGCCAGCCGCATCGATGGTACCTGGAGCTTAATGTGCCAGGTACTAAGCCAGACCTTGAACTGAGGTGCCACCCGTCGGTGTTTGTCCGTAGTCCTTTTTGCTCTCAATGCAGCCCGTTGGATCATGTCTTTGGTCTTTTCCAGAGTTCCTTAACTTCTAGGGCAATCATCTGGGCTGCCAGGGATAGTATGGTCTGGGAAATGGGGAGTGGCGGAGCAGGTTGTCCGCCATATATAATAAGAAATGGGGAAGCGCCTGTCGCAGAGTTAACATGAAAATTATGTGAGAACTCGACCTAGGGAAGTAGGCTGGCCCAATCGTCCTGACGCTCATTTACAAATGACCGAAGAAAGTTTTTTAGGGTTTGGTTAGTTTGTTCGGCATGGCCGTTCCCCTGGCAGTGGTAGGCTGTTGTGAAATCCAAGCAGATATTGAATTTGTGGCACAACAACCGCCAGAACTTGGCAGTGAATTGCACCCCCTGATCAGAGGTGATGTGTTGAGGGAGGCCGTGTAAGCAGAAGATATGGGAAACAAATATCTGGGCTAAATCAGGAGCTGAGGGAAGCCCTGGGAGGTCCGTGAAGTGAGTCATCTTAGAAAATCAGTCTACGACGACCCAAATGATGCAACAGCCACTAGAGAGGGGAAGGTTCACTACAAAATCAGTGGACAGGTGGGTCCAGGGTCTTCAGCCTGGATCTAGGTCTCGCCAATAGATATCCATTGGATTGGGTAAATGGGGACAGGTGAAGACCGGGGGGAACCATTGCCATGGCATGTTTCAGGGTGGGAGGGATGGATGGTGGATGAAGGAGATCTTCTGAGGGTCCACTTGATTTTTTGGTTCCTTTTTTAGGTTTATTTTTTTGTAATTTGCTTTTTCACACAATTGAAAATGAGTAAAACATTCCACAAACCAACAGTACTGGGAAAAAAAACACTGCAGAAAATGAATCATAAAAGAAAAATACCTTTTTAAGCACTGTATACTAATGCATATCTCTATCAGCAGGCATTCTTATAAAGCTGACCTTTACCTCTTTTAGCTTATGTTTTCTTGCTGGTGCAATTTTTTAATATCAAGTAATGTTTTTACTTTTGTTGGTTTGATCTTTATTATGAAACGATTGTAAGTCACCTCTAGCCTCTCAGGACTGGGATGCACTGGTTCATCAAGCTTTTTAGTTTTGTGGCACTCCTGAAACAGGGGCCACACATTGTGGCACACATCACAAAATATGCCCCAAAAACCAAATGTATTCCAGAACCCTCACAAATTGTAAACACACATCGAAAAAAGGGGGGTATAACTGGTCAAAATTCATATGCAAAGAGATCACCAACCACATGTGCAACACTACAATTGTTTATTTGTAGGACCTATAACTGACGAGTTTGACTGGCATCCAATGCCATGCCCAGGTAAACAGGTCCATTTTACTTTATTATCAAACAACAAATTTGTGTAGTTTTTTTGATTTTTTTGGACTCACACCGAGTTCATTTGTAATAAAATACTGCATCCATAAATTGAAGTTGGCACACAGACTTAATGTCCCCATAGGCTCACTAAGAAGAAACTCGCAAAAATCATATGTCTTCTTAAAGTAGCATAAATACATCCAATTGCCCAAATATTAAAAAATACACATCTGAGTTATCCATACAAAATGTCCCGACACGATCATGTTTTGGACCCCACTGGTTCCTGCTTCAGGGGGCAAGCGACTCATCCAATATAATTCTTCTTCAATTCAGCTCCCTTATATGTTGAAACATGCTTTCTCTTCCAAATGCTATCGTGGTTGCATTTATTAATCTTCAAGCGGTCAGCAGTTAAGACCGCAGTTTTGAAATAAACATGGCAGACCCTTGGAATTTATACGCTCACGCTGGAAGTGTAGATACGTCATTACAAGTTCCCAACCAGGTAATCTGATAAAAACGCACGTCAGCAGGGTGAAACATCTAATCAGATTATAATATGGAACAGAATGGAGCAAAAAATCCTTAAACAAATCAGGTGTCCTTAATGCAGAGAACAAACACAATCTGTTTGTATCCACGTTGCTTAAAATGGTCCAAAATAAACCTACTGAACACTCGAGGTACCAAAAAAAGAGTCCTCAACCAGGTACAGGTCAAAACGGAGCTCCAATCAGAGAATGAAAAAGAGGCCGATACATCACTACAAGTTCCCAACCAGGTAGTCTTCACTAATGCAACAAAGACAAGTGCAAAACTGTAAAGTCCCCAACCAAGTCGTCTACACTAGGAACACAACAAGACAATCCTCAATCAGGTCCAAGCCCGATCAACTCCTCAAATGAGGGAATACCAGTTTATTTTTTCGTTAAGCCCCTGTGGATGAACAGAATACAATTTAAAGATCCAAAAATGTTCGCGGCGGTTGAGACGGGCTTGAATGTCCCCTCCACGGGTACCCTTCTGGAGCTGTTCCAAAACTGACCAGCTCAAATCTTTGAAAATGTGTCCAGTTTGAAGACAATGTTGAACAAGGGGCACAGTCAGTTTTCCAGTCTTGATGCAACTCCTATGCTCGATCAATCTTGTCCTAATCTTTCTCTTCATGCGACCCACATAGATCTTGTCGCAGGGACACTGGTTAACATAGATTACACAGTCAGATTCACAATTTGTAAGCGCTGTCTGGGACACTACCAAGCTAGAATTAGGCAAATTCCATTGGGTGCCTGTGGTGGCTAATGCACACATCTCGCATTTCCCTCAAATCTGATGTCCACCTGTGGTGAAAATAGCATATTTAGATTCAAACGTAGACCGCACCACTAAGTCCCGAATGTTTGATGCTCATGAGAAGGCAAATCTTGGGCTAGAATCAAAAACACTATGCAAAGCAAGAACTTGTCAATGTGATCTCACAATCTTCACCACCTCGTTGCTCCAGAAAGAATACCGCAGGACACATGTTAAATCCTGATTAAAAGGTTTTTGCTGGTATTGGAGCAGTAAATCCCGGTTAGCAAACAAGGCACGTTTGAAAGATTTCTTAATAACGGATTTAGGATACCCTTTTTGGATAAACCATTCTTTAAGATCACCAGCCTGCTTTATAAAGTCTGCCTTGTCAGAGCATATCCTTCTCAAACGGAGGAACTGGGAGATAGGAAGACCATCCTTACGTTTCTTAGGATGATAGTTCGAATAGTGAAGGAAATGGTTACAATCTGTTTCTTTACGAAATAATGTGGTAATCAATTTGTCACCATGCTGCTGAATAAGAATGTCTAAAAAAGACACAGAGCATTGATGGTAATGTGCAGTAAACTGAAGATGAGGATTTTGTTCATTCAGCCACTTCAAAAATTCCATCAGATCTTCTTTGGGAGCCTGCCAGATGCACAGGATATCATTGATATACCATCGCCATAGCAAAATCTTTGAAAACCATCTCGATGGATATAGATGCTGAGTCTCAAAATTCGCCACATACAAATTTGCAATGTCGGGGGCTACCGTAGCACCCATAGCCACCCCTTGTATTTGAAGATAAAATACATCATCAAATTTGAAATTTTTTTTTAAACAAAACAAGTTTAACCAGCTCTAAAAGAAAGCTGGTGGGGACCCTATGTGTGTTTACACATCCCATTTCACCATCATCACTTTCTCCTCCCTTTTCTTCCCTCTTTATCCACCCCATGGCATCATTATCTTTTCCTTTCCCTTTTCGCCCAGCATCATAATCATACTTTCCCCCTATTATCGTTATCTTCTTCCCTTCCCTATCCTTGCCTGCCTTGGCATTATCTCCTTCTCTCTCTGATTATCTCTTCCCTCTCCCTTGTATTATTGCCCCACCCAAATAAGTACCTCGAGCAATGGGATGGCATAGAAGGGCAGTGCTATCTATCAGAGTCCAGGATTCAACACAACAAAAACCAACTAATTAACCAAAAATAAAAATATTTATTGCTAAACAATCTTTTATTGTTGATAAATTAAAAAAAACAAAATAAATTCAGATTTTTTAAACAAAAAACCCTGGAAATTGAAATACCAAAAATATTGAAATGAAAGGAGGGATTGGGATGGAGGGTGGGAGCAGGGTTGTGTTCCTGGGGGACGAGGAGGACCGTTACCACTGGGGGAATGAGGGCCGGTTTGGTTGTTGCTGGGCTATGGCCACTAGCAATTGAGCTCCAGACATAGCTGAGAGCATCTCGATCACCTGTCCCTGGTCATGCACCAGCCCTCCCAAGTTGGCTGCCATATGCCCCGGTAGCCCTTCCATTGAGTCCATACTGTGGTTCAACCTCACCAGCAGATCAAGCGGAACATCTAAGTGTGCCCCGATAGAAGCAGGTATTCTTTCCTCCTGGAGCCCTTCCTCAGATGCTGCAGCTTGTTTCCATAAATGGTGAGCCACTGATGGAGTGTCAGCGAAGGGTACTTCTTCATCGTCAATGATGACGACCTCCTTGGCCTCGAGGGATACGGGGTACGAATGGGAGGGGCACAGGCAGTACTGCTGGCAGTGGAGGTGGTGGTCCTTTGCCGTCCACCCCTTGTGGTTCCCCCACGGGTAGAGGTGGCAGTGGTGGTGGTGATGATGGTGGTGAAAGTGCCCAACCATCCCTCTAGTCCTCCTCCTCATCCTCTTTAGAGCTGGATATGTTTGAAATGAGAAACTGTAAAGCATTAATAACATTCCCTGGGGGGAAGGGGGGGGGGCAGGGGTAGAGGAGTGAGGGATGGGGGAAGATGGTTTTTAAGAATTGGAAATTGAACACAACTGAATTTGTTGTAATCTGATCAGCTCCAAACTGTGATGCTCCCATCCTCACCTGCCCACACGGTTCAATTTTTAATCAGAAACTAGCGAAGAACATTCTGGTCATTTCCCACATTCCTGTCCTCAAGGCCATCTGCTTTGGTTCATCATTCCTGCTGCAATCAAGTTTTTTTTTTTACCACAGCTACACTCACCATCCTGCTGTGCATGCTGGGCGTGGAGGGCCTGGAGCCATTCACACTCTTCTCGTCTCAGATTCTGGGCCCTCTTCTTCAATGCTTCCACTTACCAGGTACAATAAAAAAAAAACCCCATAACTAAGCAAACAAAGGATGCTTGGCCTACAGCTCCCATCACCCTGCCTTTGATATTTAAAAAGCCCTGCATGTTTTCAAATCAAAACAAATGTGCATATTTTATCTATTTGTATCTGGTGTGAGAAGAATTGTGTAAAGGCCTAATAATTGTCTGAAAATGATCTCCCCAACTTACCTCCATCGGGAAGGAGGCCTGGGCATTGAAGGTCTCCCTGAGTGCCAGCCAAGCAGCATCTGCCCGGTCTTGGTTCCACCAGAGCCCAGGGTGAAAATAGAGAAGCCGCTCATCCTCTATAAACAAATTAGCCAGGAGACGGACATATCCCTCACTAAAATCTTAACTTGTTTCTAATACTGCTTTTACTTTTTATCCTACTTTGGTAATTTTATAGTTTTTAATAATTTATATATTTAGATGTATTTTATAATATAATAATTGTATTTTTCCATTTTTCCACCTATTTTAACACTATGATTATTTGTGAACTGCTGAGATGGATTTGTCTGGTATTTAAAACTGTTTTAAATAAATAAATAGATAAATAAATAAATAAGTAAATAAAATTCAGTATATGCCCAAATGGCATGTGCCTATGAATGAGACACTGCATAAAATGGACGTCTGGGCGTGGCCGTGCATGATCATGCGCACAAAGAAACACGCAATACTTGGACATCCATATGATGTGCTTCAGGGACTAAATGAACACCTAGTATTTGTGTATCTATCCAAAGAGTCTCGACTGGATGCCAGGCCTGGTTGTTCTTTGAAAGACTCCTGACTTGGGCGTCCATTACATGTGTCTCAAGGGCCTTTAAAGGATGCCCATCACCGGGATGTCTTTGAAATACGCTGGGTACTTGCCAGGTTCTTATGGCCTGGATTGGCCACTGTTGGAAACAGGATGCTGGGCTTGATGGACCCTTGGTCTGACCCAGTTTGGCATTTTCTTATGTTCTTATGTTCTTATCCATTAGTGGGGACATCACAAGAGCCCTTAACAGATGCACAAGACCAGGATGTCTATCAAAGGCATCACACCCAAGTCATGCCAGCGATGGGAATTGGCGAGAGGGTGACAGGGAGAAGGAACGCAGGCCAGCAATAGGAGTTGGTGAGAGGGCAAAGGGCACACTCCTGATAAGGAAGTTGGTGAGAGGGAGAGGGGTGAGGGGATGCAGGCCAGCGATGGGAGTTGTTGAGAGGGTGAAGGGGGGCACATCTGCAAAGGAAGTTGGTGAGAGGTCAAGGGGGCACAGGCCAGTGATGGGAGTTGGTGAGAGGGCGAGGGGCGAGAGGGCTCAGGCCAATGATGGGATCACAGATACATTAATGCTCAGGACAGACTCTGTTGAAAAACAAATAATATTTTATTAATAAAATAGTAGAAAAAGAAAAAAACTTTAGGGTGCCAAGTCCATCACTCCATCTGCGCCAATTGAAAATCCTGAAATAAAATAGCAATTAAATGACCACCCAAAGGCATGCCCCTTTGTACGCCCCTTCGTAAACCCCGGAGGAACCAAGAACAAACATACATTCCACAAGCCAAAACCCGTCAACTTGGAACATGGACAAGGACGGTGAAGTATCAACTAAACATCCAATCGTGGTCTGCCTGAATAAAGGTAAATATGAAAAAAAAATTATTATTTAAAGAGCGTATTTAGACATATAACAAAAGAAGTAAAGAAAACATCACAAAATAACCTTATATAGATAAAAAAGGCACCTAGTGCTAAAAACTCAGCATAAATAACATGCTAATGTTAACATTCCTCTTAGTAAATGCACAATTGGTCACAAAAAAAATTCCCAATCATCACGGATTTACTATATGACAATAAACCAAACTTCGTTGCAATAACTGAATCATGGTTAAAAAAAATCAGACATAGTTCTAAAAAATCAAATAGCACATAGAAATTATGAGGTGTTTTCAGTCCCTAGAATAAATAAGCATGGAGACGGGCTCTTACTAATCATTGAGAAAACCTTCAGTTGTAAACTAATCCCAATAACACCCCCCCAAATCATGAAATTGCCATTTTTGATACTTCCAATTTACAAATCTGCCTTATCTACTGCCCACCAAGCCTCCTAGAACTAAATATCTCACCACTAATTGAGTTTCTTTCAACTCACTTAAACATCTCTAAGCCTACCATAGTGCTAGGAGATTTTAATCTTCACATGGACGTCCACCCTTTATCAAATACTTGCCAGACACTAATAGACACCATGATAGCATTAGGTTTCTCACTAATAACAGACAAACCAACACACAAAGCTGGACACTCTCTCGACCTCACCTTCATAAACCACAACTGTTTAGAACATGTTAAAACCAATTACACACAAATTCCCTGGTCAGACCACTTCCTTATTCATTCCAACACCAAATTCCTTAAACCACAAATCAAACTAAATCATAAACCCATAGAATTTAAGTATCGGCCACCTTATAACATTGAAAACCTAATAGACAAACTAGAGGAAAATCTAACAGATATTGACTACAAAGACTGTAATGTCGCTATGGAAACATGGTTAGACTCAACCAAAAAAATAGCTGATGAAATAAACCCATCAAATCAATATGTAAAAAAGAATCAAAACAAAATAACCCCTGGCATAATGAAAAAATAAAAGATGCAAAAAGAACTCTCAGGAAAATAGAAAAAACATGGAGAAAACTCAAAACAACCAAAACCCTAACTAAATACAGAAAACAACTAGCTTATTACAAACAACAAATCTTTAATGCGAAGAAAGAAAATCTTTAATGCGAAGAAAGAAAATAGAAAGAAAATAGAAAGAAAGAAAATAGAAAAATTTTCTAACAACCCAAGAACCTTATTCTCCATAGTATCAAATCTCACCAATGACAAACAAGAATCACCTCAAAACCTACCAGAATCAAAATGCAATGAAATAGCCAAATTCTTCAGTGACAAAATTACGAACTTAAGATCCAAATTGCCAAACACCACTAAACAAGAAATCAAAATGCAAAAAAGAGACGTTAACCAATGGTCGTCATTCATCGAAATATCAGAGCTGGAAGTAGAATCCATGCTAAAAAACCTAAACCCAGCTCCACACAAAATCAACTCAATACCAACACTTGACTTAAAAAAAACAGCTAACACAGTGTCCCCAACACTAGCTAGGATCATAAACCTATCTCTAGAAGAAGGAAAAATACCAGATATACTAAAAAGAGGCAATTATAAAACCAATCAGAAAGAAAAAAAACAGTGACCCCATGATCCTGATCAACTACCGCCCAGTCTCGAATCTTCCCTTAATAGCTAAATTAATAGAAAAAACAGTACAGAAACAGCTAGCTGAACACCTAGACAATAATAACATACTATATCCATCACAACATGGATTTCCCAAGCAATTCAGCACCAAGACACTACTATTCTCCCTAACAGATAACATTCTAAGAGGTTTTGATAGCGGTAAACATTATATTTTATTAATGCTGGACTTATCAGCAGCATTCGACACAGTAAAACATAAAATACTACTAAAAAGACTAGAAGAAATTGGACTACACAGCAAAACAATAAACTGGTTTAGTTTTTACCTAAACAATAGATTCTTTCAAGTCCAGATCAACAAAGTATTATCAGAAAAAATCAAACTTGAACCTAGAAGATGTGGTAGACCTGATTGACAAACTGAAGAGTAGTAAATCACCTGGACCAGATGGTATACACCCCAGAGTTCTGAAGGAACTAAAAAATGAAATTTCAGACCTATTAGTAATAATTTGTAACCTATCATTAAAATCATCCATTGTACCTGAAGACTGGAGGATAGCAAATGTAACCCCAATATTTAAAAAGGGCTCCAGGGGTGATCCGGGAAACTACAGACCGGTTAGCCTGACTTCAGTGCCAGGAAAAATAGTGGAAAGTGTTCTAAACATCAAAATCACAGAACATATAGTAAGACATGGTTTAATGAAACAAAGTCAGCATGGCTTTACCCAAGGCAAGTCTTGCCTCACAAATCTGCTTCACTTTTTTGAAGGAGTTAATAAACATGTGGATAAAGGTGAACCTGTAGATGTAGTATACTTGGATTTTCAGAAGGCGTTTGAAAAAGTTCCTCATGAGAGGCTTCTAGGAAAAATAAAAAGTCATGGGATAGGTGGCGATGTCCTTTCGTGGATTGCAAACTGGCTAAACAACAGGAAACAGAGAGTAGGATTAAATGGACAATTTTCTCAGTGGAAGGGAGTGGGCAGTGGAGTGCCTCAGGGATCTGTATTGGGACCCTTACTTTTCAATATAATTATAAATGATCTGGAAAGAAATATGACGAGTGAGATAATCAAATTTGCAGATGATACAAAATAGTTCAGAGTAGTTAAATCACAAGCAGATTGTGATAAATTGCAGGAAGACCTTGTGAGACTGGAAAACTGGGCATCCAAATGGCAGATGAAATTTAATGTGGATAAGTGCAAAGAGATGCATATAGGGAAAAATAACCCATGCTATAGTTACACAATGTTAGGTTCCATATTAGGTGCTACAACCCAAGAAAGAGATCTAGGCGTCATAGTGGATAACACATTGAAATCGTCGGTTCAGTGTGCTGAGGCAGTCAAAAAAGCAAACAGAATGTTGGGAATTATTAGAAAGGGAATGGTGAATAAAATGGAAAATGTCATAATGCCTCTGTATCGCTCCATGGTGAGACTGCACCTTGAATACTGTGTGCAATTCTGGTCGCCACATCTCAAAAAAGATATAATTGCGATGGAGAAAGTACAGAGAAGGGCTACCAAAATGATAAGGGGAATGGAACAGCTCCCCTATGAGGAAAGACTAAAGAGGTTAGGACTTTTCAGCTTGGAGAAGAGACGGCTGAGGGGGGATATGATAGAGTGTTTAAAATCATGAGAGGTCTAGAATGGGTAGATGTGAATCGGTTATTTACTCTTTCAGATAATAGAAAGACTAGGGGGAACTCCATGAAGTTAGCATGTGGCACATTTATAACTAATTGGAGAAAGTTCTTTTTTACTCAACACACAATTAAACTCTGGACTTTGTTGCCAGAGGATGCGGTTAGTGCAGTTAGTATAGCTGTGTTTAAAAAAGGATTGGAGAAGTTCTTGGAGGAGAAGTCCATTACCTGATATTAATTAAGTTGACATAGAAAATAGCCACTGCTATTACTAGCAACGGTAACATGGAATAGACTTAGTTTTTGGGTACTTGCCAGGTTCTTATGGCCTGGATTGGCCACTGTTGGAAACCGGATGCTGGGCTTGATGGACCCTTGTCTGACCCAGTATGGCATGTTCTTAGTTCTTATGTTGAAACAGGAGTACCGCAGGGATCAGCCCTGTCAGCAACATTTTTTAACATTTACATGCTACCCTTATGCCATCTACTAGCAGGTCTGGGAATCATACATTACATCTATGCAGTCGATATTCAATTAATTCTACCAATCGAGGACACATTAGAGAAAACATTAAACCTAGCGAACATGTACCTAGACATTATAAAACAACTGCTAAACCGAATGGAACTTGTGATTAATATTGAAAAAACAGAATTTCTACACTTAGAACGAAAAAATATCGATATCATCCAAACTCCAATAATCCTCAAAGACAACCAGAACATTGAACTAGCAGAAAAAGTACGGAACCTTGGAATAATAATGGATCCAGAAATCAATCTAAAACAACACATATCGCTAAAAGTAAAAGAAGGCTATGCGAAACTCATGATCCTCGGGAAACTAAAACCATTACTAATACTAACTGATTTCAGAGCAGACCTTCAGGCACTGGTTTTCTCCAGCACTGACTACTGTAATGCTCTTTTACTAGGACTGCCAAATACAACAATAAGGCCACTTCAAATACTTCAAAACACAGCAGCTAGAATACTGACCGGAAAAAGAAGGAAGGACCATATAACTGAAATTGTAACTGAATTGCATTGGCTACCTATTGAACACAGAATAAAATACAAAGCCTTATGTACCATACATAAACTAATACATGATGAAAAATCGGACTGGCTAAACACAGCACTACGAGTGCACGTCCGACACAGAAACCTTCGTTCAGCAAACAAAGTTCTCTTAACCATTCCTTCAGCAAAGACAGCAAGACTAACACAAGTCAGAGAAAGGGCCCTAACTTTAGCAGGCCCCGCTTTATGGAACACTATGCCTCTAGAGAACAGATCTCAAAACCTTTAAGAAAAGTTTAAAAACATGGCTTTTCAAACAAGCATTTTCTAAAGAGAACAGAGAATAGAGAATATACAGGAAAGGCAGAAGAGCACCAACACACACAACCTACGTAATTATATTTATTTATTTATTTATTTATTTATTTAATGGTTTTTCTATACCGCCGCTCATCAAAGATATCACGTCGATGTACAAGGAACAAAAATACGCAATTGCGTGTACATATAACAGGATAATAATAGATGAATTCTAAATTACATTAAACAATATAAAACAGTAACAAGAACGAATTATTTAGCTAATAAAAAGATAATGTAAAACAATATAATATAGATAACTATAGCAGCATAACTTAATCTAAAATAAAAAAGTAATCTAAGGGGGAAAGTGGGGAGGGGAGATAAATGAAATGGGGAGGGAAAGGAAGGGTCAGAAAAAAGGAGGGTCAGGAAGGAATGGGTTATATACAAATATATAGAGGGCAATATATAACACAGAGAATATGATTTTTTACCTGAAAATAGTACCTGACAGATATACTTGGTCATGAACTACATTACTAATAAATCGATTGTTTTTGTATTATGATATATTGTAACCGAACCTTTTGGTACCTGTTAGAATGTACCATTCACCAACCTTAATTTATGTGCCTATATGTAAACCGCTGCGATGGTATTTAACTTAGCGACGGTATAGAAACGTTTTTAAATAAATAAATACATTAATTAATTAACTAAATTTGAAGGGTTGGGGTGGATTGGTTTTTTTTCGGTGATCCTAAGCCCGAACCTGCAAAAAAACCTGAAGCCCATCCCTAATATACATTGCCCGCACATTTAAAACCCCCCCAACATACCAGTACAGTACAACCAAAAAACTTTCAGAAATCAACATACGCAATAACATATATCATTTTGGTGAGACAATGATCTTGTACTGAGCTCCACATCTCTCCATCCTACCAGGCTTTCTATAATCCCGCCACATTTCCACATTTCAGGCCCATAGCAACTGTTACTTGCCGAACATCCAACTATCGCCGTATTTCCCCGCAGGGAAATCAGTTCTAAGTGATGATCGGGCAAGGATGAAGAAATCATGGCAGCTCAAAGGAAATTGTGACACCATGTGCAGGATTCGAAGTTTGCATCACACACAACCTGCACATTCATGTAATGGAAGTGCTTGCTGTTGCAGAATGCATTTTCCTATTCTTCTTTCAGGGTCAGTACGATATGGTGCAGTCTATCGCACCCAACATATTGGGCATACCAGCTTTTTCGAAGAAGACTCACCAGATCTCCTGGATTTGCACTGGGTCCTGTGGATATGAGATACACTAATTCAATCACGTCATCATCGCCCTCAAGACTTGTTCCAAGTGTCGCGACAATGAGGACTGATTGATTCCTCCAACGAGTCCAATCGCATTATGGAAACGTCCGGTTGCGAAAAAATGCAAAGCACACAAAAGTTTCATCAACCCAGGGATGGCATGCTAGCAAGAGATGAGGGGGCCAATGTCCTCACACAGGTCCTCATAAAGGGTTAAAACTACCTGACAGCTGAGACGATATCTTTGTACCACTTCAGTCTCGGACAATCCAAAGAGGGTTATCCATGGCCGAAAGATACGTTGCCTGCAGGGTCTACGGATGGCTTTGGGCTGTACCTAGGAACAAAAGAACAGAATTAAATAAGACATGGCACTCAGCCATCTTAAAAATGTGGCCTATCCAAGTCACAAGTAGCTGGCAAGTACATTAACGCTGAATAGATCATAAGCTAATATTCCATTTTGATTAATAGCAGTTTATGGACTTCTCCTCTAGGAACTTATGCAAACCTTTGGTAAACCCTGTTACACTAAACACTTATGTTCTGGAAATGAATTACAGAGGTTATTATGCATTGAGTGAAATAATATATTTCTCCAGTTTATTTTGCTTACCTGTGCCTGTGCAGCCACATGGTCAGCATGGCCCTCTTGCTTTCATCGTTATTGTTTCCATGAACAATCGCCCTCCTTTGTCTGACAGACTTTAATCTGTCTTGCACATGCAAGACAAAAGTCAGCAAAACAAAGAAGTACAGGGTTTCCATGGTTTAAATCCCAGCAAAGTCTTCATGAACCATTAGCTATCTCTAACCCTTGTACAATAACACCAGGGACAGGGCTGGTGCAAAATTTCAAATGTAAAAAACTTGTTATAGATGCACAAGTTTTGGATGCACATTACCGTATGGAGGGGTAATAGCTAACGAAGTCATTTATATGGAATGTAAATACAATTGGCAGTATTTAGGATGCACTGGTTTGCACAGGCATTATGGACGCTTTAATACCTTGATTGCATGGGGCGCTTATGTTTTGCGTCCAAAATGCATAGCCAAGTGCGAGTTAACTGGTGCACTAGCCTGAGCACATGATATTGCATTGGCCTGCCAATGCATACATGTACAGACATTGTTACAAATGGCAACACCACATGCACAGAAATAGTAACTGATCCTTTGGCAAAATGATGACTAAAGCAAAGAACCTAGGAAGTGGAAGTGACAACCCATTTTCTACAGTACAGAGCTAATGTTAGAGCTGATGTCAGCACAACAATGAGATGGCAAGAGAAGGTCCCCAACAGTCCATGTTGAATAATGCAATCAAATGGGACAACTAATGGTCACAGCTGCGTAATTTAAGATAAGGCCCCCAATATTCTATGCTGAAAGAGTGGATCCAATGGGAGAGCTAAGAGCCATGGCAGCACGATTCAAGAAAACACCCCAACAGTCCATGTTGAAAGAGTGCACTCAAATGGGACAGCTAAGGACCACAACAGCAACATTGACATAGCAGGCAGCAGGACCAGGACTGGAGAGCACAGCATAGAGGCAGCAGGAGCAGGGTGAGATGAAATGAGACAGCAGCATGGAGGCAGCAGCAGGATCAGTTGAGATGAGACAACAGCATAGAAGCAGCAGCAGCAGGACGAGATGAGATGAGATGAGACAACAGCAGGACAAAGAGATGAGACATAATGAGAAGAGACACCAGCAGGATGGTGACTGGAGACCACATCAAGGAGGCAGGACTACAGGCAGAGCATAGAGGAGGGCATAAGAAGGAATCAGCAGGACAACACTGGCAGACCCATCTACAGTAGACCATCCACATCAGCAAGCTGACACAGTAAATTTATAGACAGGATGGGCCCAGCAGACTTATTCCATCTAGCTGGCACAGGAACTCTGTAGACAGGATGGGCCCAGCAGGCCTCTTCCATCTAGACGGCACAGAATGTCTGTATAGAAGACAGGCCTGGCTTTGTTGGAACTGTCATCTTTGAGTGGAATTTGTAAGGGTTGGTTGGCACCAGTCGACTTCATGGGCCTTTTCTTCCCTGAGGTTATCTTCTGGCTGGGGTTGGCATTTGTTTAGGAGGCCTACCCCTGGGCCTTTCTGAGAGCCAGGGACTGTTTCTCGGAGCGGAATTTTGTGAGGATGGTGATGGCATAGGTGCAGGCTCTGGTAAACACTGAATGAGTTGTATTATGGCTGTTGTTAAATTGTTGATGGAGGTTGAGATAGTAGTTAAGCCCTGTGTAGGGGTTCTGCTTCACAGCCTGGTATGAGTGATCTGAGTCCTCCTCAAGCAGACCATCTCTGCCTGTATATAGTGACGTTGCAGTCCATGCCTCCTCTCAATGCAGTCTAGCATGGCCTCCATTGTTGGATCAAATGCTGGTGCTGCAGGCAGTGGGGTTGGTGGTTGCTGAGGTGCCAACTGTGGTTCCAATGCTGGCATCACGGGGCTCATGAGATGAGCTAGCTGGCTGTCTTCTATATCCCTCTGGTCACATGATATGGTGGAGGCAAGTGGGGATTGGGATGCTTCCTCCCATGGCAGGGCAGTTCCCTCCATAAAGCCGAAGAGGTTTGGGCTGGCATGAAGGAGGCGAGCCAAAGGATTGAAGTAGCAGCTGCTGCTGTTGCTCCTCCTCTTCCTTGCTCCACTGCATCTTGTATCCAATTGAAAGGGGCCACTAAGACCTGGGCTGTGCTGTTGGTACCTGGGGTTTCATGGCTGGGACCGGGGATTTCCTGGGTGAGAGCTATGGAAACAAAGAAGAAGATATAAGAATGAAGCTAAGAAGTGAACATGCATAAGATATATACTTTGTATCATTCAATGTAAGCATCATATGCAAAAAAGACTTGATATTTACCAGTGATGAGACTTACTGGCCCCGGCTTGTGTCGTGTCCAGGCCCTTGTCCATTCCCTCAAACATGACTAGTTCCAATCGTTCAATCAGCTTGCTCCTCCATTGGTATCAGGAAGATTGGGCAAGGCGTTCCTCCTCCTGTCTGGCACATGTATTTGTTCTTGCTTGCCACTTTATTATCTAACTGCACCATCACGTCCCTGTAGTGGTGAGCCACCTACTTTCCAATCCTCTTGATGATGCTGTTTTGCGATATGGCCTGTGCACCATATCTGGCCCTTGGAAGCCCTGGAAGTTGTCTCAGCCTGGTTGCCGAACAGCAGGTGGTAATTCTGAAGGACGACAGAAATTGAGGCATATAGATGAGGTCGAGCTGCTGCCTGGTTGCCGGAGGTTCGTGTTGCCACTTCCACTTCCGGAGAGATGTCACTATCCTCACTCTCACTTCTACTCCCTGCTCCCCTCCCTTCCTCCCCCTCCTGCACCTGCCTTAACAACTCCCCCTGCCCTGTCTAGCTCTACCCTGCTTTCCTCCTCCCGCCATACTCACCTGCCCAGCCCCTTCCCCCTTCTCTCTCCCACCTCCTCCTATCCCTTCCCTCCTCTCTATCTCTACTCCTACTGTCCCTAGTCATCTTCCTCTTCCTCCTACCACTCCTGCCCTCCTCCTTCCTCCTCCTTTCCCTCCTCACACCTCTCCTCTCTCCCTATGCCTTCCATCCTTCATTCTCTCCTGCTCCTCACCATGCATCCACCACGCCTCTCCTCACTGCTCCTCCACCATTCCTCTTCACACCACTCATCCACCACTCCTTTCTGCCACCACTCCACCACTCCTCTCCACACCACTCCTCTCCTCCATACAGAGACAAAGAGACAATCCAGAAAAACTCACTAAAACTTCCTCACACAGATAAAGACAAAAGACAAAGGTAAAGGAAAACAGATGAGAACACTAAACAGGACAATTCACTCAGGTAATCATTAGGAAAATCTCCAAAACTCCAACTAACCACTAACCACTAACCACCAACTCACCTCCTCTCCTCTCTCTCCAACGCCTGACACATCTTCAAAGAGGCAGCTGCAGTAAGCCAGGACATATAAACAAAGAAAATAACACACCAGATGTAAAATGACTTACGACATTGTAGCGTGTCGTGTGACACCATACTTACATATGCAGTGCAGTACATCGTTAATTACCCTAACCAAACCATGCCCATCTTTTTATCACAGGATGCCAACGCACCATATTTCTACTATATGTACCATGATTTGATGAATCTAGGCATATGAAAGATCATTATATTAGAAATAACTGTTTTGGGGTAAAAATAACTTTTTAATTTGCATTTGTTAAAGTTTGATTTTTTTTTAATTCAAATGGAATGATGTATTTTTAGGAGCTACAGTGGTGCCTCCTAACAAATATTTGTGTGTGGGGGGGAAGGGGGGTGTCATTTACTAAGCATTTTTCCCATGGATACAAAATAGGAGAAAACTTTTAGTAAATAGGCTCCTTTGATTGTTGTAGCAAATAACTGTACACAAATTAATTTGGGGAGGAGTCAATATTTCAATCTCTCCCCAACAGAAGACATTTATAATAAAGAAGGCTAGCTGAAATGCATGCGATATTTTCATAGCTGGGGGGCAAATGATTAATTCAATAGTCTGTAATAACAGATTCAAAATGATACATCCAAGAAAGCCATTTCAGTTTTCCAGAAATTTCTATTCTATCCCAATCAGTGATGAATACAAATGGGTATTAAATTGGCAATTAAATTGAGGGAATTCCTCCACTCAGCCAACTGACAGAGAGCCTTACTGGATCTAATTTAAAACTGAGTATAACTTGTTTAGACATTTTCTTGTGCTACTGTATATTTTTGTATGTAGGCAGTTAAAAATAAGTTGGCAGTTAAAAAAAATGACAGTTTGGAAATTGAAATAATCTCATTAGAGGATTATGATCTGGCATTGTAGCAGGCCTGGATTTGCCAATAGGCACACTAGGCCTGTGCCTAGGGTGACAAAAAATGTAGGGGCAGCAGGGCCAGCTGAAGATTTTCCTGCCTCCCAGTTGTGCTGAATCTTACTCAGCAGAGAGGAGCCTTCTGCTTTCTGCTCTGGCCCTTTCAGGGAACAGGAGGGGAAGGGGGGGGGGGGGGGGGATGAAAGAGACAGAGCAAAGAACATAAGAACATGCCATACTGGGTCAGACCAAGGGTCCATCAAGCCCAGCATCCTGTTTCCAACAGTGGCCAATCCAGGCCATAAGAACCTGGCAAGTATCCAAAAACTAAGAAAAACTGCTCTCTTCCCTGTTCCAGCCCATCCCCTTCTGTCCTGTACAGGGAACAGGAGGGGAGGGGGTGAAGTCACAACAGACAGCAGGGAGCAAAGAAAAAAACACTCTGCTCCCTATTCCAGCCCCTCTCCTGTCATTCACAGACAAGAAGAGATGAGCTTGGAACAGAAAGAGCGGAGTAAAGAAGGCTGTGCCTTAGACCTTCTGCTCTGTTGTCCTTTGGATGGAATGAATCGGGAAGGTGGGGGGGGGGGGGGAGCATAGTATCAACAGTGCCCAGGGAGGCAAAATCCTAAATCTGTCACTGCTGTTATGGGAGTCTCTGTTTAGTAGACCCTTGGGCCAACCTGCTGGAGACTGGGAAAGGTGGTCAATGTCTCTAATGAATAGCAGGATGGGAGGCAGATGTTCAGGCAGGATGTAGATGCTTTTCACCCTGGAAGCTGGTACTCCCCCGGGAGGAGCCCGTAGCAGCCCAACTGCTTGGACTTAGGTGGCTTCACCCTTGGAAGCCGAAGCCCCCCCGGAAGGAGCCCTTAGGGGCCCGACCGCTGGGACTTAGGTGGGTTGTGGATCAGGACAGGTAACTGGAACCAGACTAGGACAGTAGCAATACTGTAACTGGGTTTGGGTTCTGGAACCAGGCAAGAACTGTAGCAAGACTCGGGTACTGGAACCAGGCAGGAACTGTAGCAAGCAAGCAGGAACCAACCAGGTACTGTAGCAGGCAGGCGGGAACCAAGCAGGTACTGTAGCAAGCAAGCAGGAACCAGGCAGGTACAGTAGCAGGATGCAGGTACTGGAACCAGGCAGGATTCGGGTACTGGAACCAGGCAGGTACTGTAGCAGAAACGGAGCGACGAAGCAAAGCGAGTCACTCCGGGGCACAGCGCAACAGGAAACCAGGAGGCTAACCTGTTGCAAGGCAAAGGCTGGATGGCCGCGGCCGGCTTATCAAGGCCGCGGCGTCTGATGTCAGGAGTTGGGCGGAGTCACCACTGGCGGGAAACGGCCTAGAAAAACGCCCAAGTGGAGCACGCGCCTAGGAGCCAGGCATCCATGGGAGAGCTCGCAGCGGCGCAGCCCCATTGGGGACGCCACCAAACAGGCCGCAAACCAGGCCTCTGGAAGCGGGAGCAGGTCCGGGAGCCCGGAGGTAAGGGCCTGGCCGCGGTGCTCGCAGCCAGAACCGCAACAGTACCTCCCCTCTTACTCCCCCTATTAGCCGGTCCGGGTTTACTTGGGTGGTCCAGATGGAACTGCCGTAATAAGTCCTTGTCGAGGATGTTATGGGCCGGTTCCCAAGAATTATCCTCGGGTCCGCAACCCTCCCAGGCAAGCAAGTATTCCCATCAGCGTTGATGAAACCAGACATCCAAAACTTCACGCACTTGATACGTGACCTCGTCCGGTACTGAAGGATCCGATGGTTCAGGAGCCTGGGAGTGGTACCTGGATAACACAAGAGGCTTCAGCAATGACACATGGAAGACGTCATGTATGCGCATTGAGGAGGGTAGGCGCAGACGGTATGAGACTGCTCTCACTCGTTCGGCGACTCGAAAAGGCCCACAGAATTTCGGAGCTAGTCTTCTAGACGGAATACGTAGCTGTAGATTTCTGGTGCTAAGCCAGCATGATCTCCTGGAAGGAAGATAGGTGCTGGCTGACGATGCTTATCTGCCCACTTCTTAGCAGACCAGGCGGCTTTACGGATCTTTTCCTGGGTAGAGAGCCACGAGGAACGAAGCTGGCGAGCTGAGAGTTGCACTGCCGGGAGTGCACTAGGTTCAGGCGAAGGTAAGGGCGGACAAAGTTGCTTACCATAAACAACGAGGAACGGCGAACTTCCAGTAGCAGCATGTGTGTGATTATTATACGAGAACTCCACCCACGGGAGTAGCTTAGCCCAATTATCTTGTCATTCGTTCACGAAGGCACGAAGAAAAGTCTTCAAAGTTCGATTGGTTCATTCCGTTTGCCCATTACTTTGAGGATGGAACGCTGACGAAAGACTAAGTTGTACATTGAAGCGTTGGCATAGGGCTTTCCAATAGCATACTGTAAACTGTGGTCCTCAATCAGAGACTATATCCTGCGGGAGACCGTGAAGTCTAAAGATATGCTGGGCGAACAGGCCGGCCAGGTCAGGTGCAGAAGGTAGCTTAGGCAAAGGGACAAAGTGCGCCATCTTGGAAAATCAGTCCACGGTTACCCAAATGACCGAATTACCTCCTGAGGCAGGAAGGTCCATGACGAAATCGGTGGAAATGTGTGTCCAAGGCTCCACCGGGATGGGCAACGGTTGCAACAGGCCCCTGGGCTTCCCGATGAGTGGCTTTTGAACAACACAGGTAGGGCATGAGCCCACAAAAGCTTGGACATCCTGTCTCACCATTGGCCACCAGTAGAAACGGTTTAACAAGTCTAAAGTCCCTTTCCAACCGGCATGGCCCCCAGTGAGGGAGTCATGGGCCCAAGCGAGAACTGCTCTCCGGGAGTGATGTGGAATGACGGTCTTCTCTTGGGTGGAAACTGAGGTTGCAGCAAGACTTACTTTCTCAGGGTCCAAGACATATTGGGGTATATCAGGAGTCTCTTCGACCTCAGAGGAGCGCAAGAGCGTGTCAGCTCGAACGTTCTTCGAGCCGGGTCGGTAGCATAACGTAAAGTCAAACCGGTCAACAAACAGCGACCACCGGGCTTGTCTTGGATTCAGGTGTTGGGCTTGCTTCAAAAATGCTAGGTTTTTGTGATCAGTGTAAATCGTAACCGGATGGTTGGCTCCTTCCAACCACTGTCTCCATTCCTCCAGGGCAAGTTTCACAGCTAGCAACTCTTTGTCACCAACACAGTAGTTGCTCTCTGCCAGCTGTCCAGAATCAGAGTACTGACTCAGTACGGCCCCCACGGCCACATTGGAGGCATCAACTTCCCCCACGAAGTGCCGGCTGGGATCTGGATGGCGAAGGCAAGTGTCTAACAAGAAGGCTTCTTTAAGGGCCTCAAAAGCTTGACAGGCAGAAGCAGGCCAAACCACCGCGTTAGCCCCCTTTCGGGTGAGGGCAGTTAACGGGGCCACAATAAGAGAGTAATTGGGAATAAAGTGATGGTAGAAATTAGAAAAGCCGAGGAAGCGTTGCAACGCTTTAAGACCCCTCGGCCAGGGCCAATTCTTAATAGCCGCCACTTTCTCAGGATCCATTCGAAAGCCAGCTGCAGAGACTATATAGCCTAGGAACGGCAGGGACGTCTTCTCAAAGCGACATTTTTCCAGCTTCGCGTACAGACCATGCTTCCTAAGTACCTGGAGCACTTGACGGACATGCTGACGGTGCGACGACAGATCCTGGGAGTAGATTAACACATCGTCAAGGTAAACAATCACGCAGGTGTTCAGAAGGTCCCGCAACACCTCATTCATCAGGTGCTGGAACACCACCAGGGCATTACATAAGCCGAAAGGCATCACGAGGTACTCGTAATGCCCGTCTCGGGTATTAAACGCTGTTTTCCATTCATCTTCGGGACGGATTCTGACTAAATTGTATGCTTCTCGCAAGTCCAACTTTGTGAAAATCTTCGCTCCTTGAAGCCGATCAAGGAGCTCCGGGATTAAGGGGAGCGGGGAGCGATCTCGCTTGGTAATAGAGTTTAGGCCTCGATAGTCTATGCACGGCCTCAATGAGCCATCTTTCTTGCTGACAAAAAAGAAACCTGCCCCTGCAGGCGACTTGGACGGGCGGATAAAGTCCTTGGCCAGATTCTCCACAATGTACTCGGACATGGCCCAGGTCTCAGGTATGGATAAGGGATAAACCCTTCCCCGGGGGGGGGGGGGGGGGCATAGTACCAGGTAGCAAGTCTATAGCACAGACATACGGACGATGCTGCGGAAGGATCTCCACCTTGGTCTTGGAGAATACATCTCATAAGGTGCAGGAGGACCCACAGCAGCGTGCATCAAGGGAAGTGAGGGAGTCTTAGGCACCTTCATACAATTTGCTAGGCAAAAAGGACTCCATTTGACAATCTGTAGCGTATCGCACTGAATTGTGGGCGAGTGTTTCTGTAACCAGGGCAACCCCAGCACCACAGGGTGGACAGCCTTCTCCAGTACTAGGAAGGCTATCTCCTCCGAATGGATCGCCCCGGTGCGGACCATAACGGGTGCTGTGGACATCTGGACAGGTCCTGGAGGAAGCGTCCCCTGGATAGAGGTAATTCGTAATGGGACCTCCCGCCTATGCGTAGGGATTCGCAACTGGGAGACTAAGTCCTGCAGGATGAAATTACCTCCGGCTCCGGAATCCAGGAACGCCATCGTCTCAAAGGAGCCTCCGGGATATTCCAAGGTAACAGGGAGAGTACATTGAGGAGCTGTAGCACAGCCTAGGAGGAGCTCCTCCCAACCTCCAAGGCTTTGGAGTTTTCCGCACACTCCTGGCAGCGCGCCAAGAAGTGACCCTTCTGGCCACAATACAGGCACTACTTCAATGAACAACGAAGTAGCCTTTCTTTAGCAGAAAGCGGGGCCCGTCCTAGCTGCATAGGTTCGCAGGAGGGAGCGTCTGGACGAAAAATCTTGTGTGAGGGCACAGGTCTCGGCCCACGAGCCGGACTATGGCGAGAGGAGCGTTGCTCCTTGGCCCGTTGTTGTAGGCGGCGGTCAATGGGGGCAGCCATCTCAATCAAGGCGTTTAGGTCCTGCGGCAGATCTTGAGCAACAATTTCATCCTTTATGCATCCAGAGAGGCCTTCCAGGAAGATGGCCTTAAGACTACCATCTTGCCAGCCTACTTCTTGGGCTAAAGTCCGAAACTCTATTGCATAATCTGCCAAGGAGTGAACCCCCTGATGAAGTTGCAGTAGGTCAGACGTAGCTGTGGCTACTCGGGTGGGCTCATCAAAGGCCTGGCGAAAGTTTATGATGAAGTGTTGTAAGTCCATTAGCGAAGAATCATTGTTTTCCCAGAGGGGAGAAGCCCAGATTAAGGCTTTCCCATCAAGCAGGGACAGGATATATGCCACTTTCACCGCATCCGAGCGAAACTGCCGAGGCAACAAGGAGAACCGTACAAAACATTGGTTCAAGAAGCTGCAGCAGGTCCTTAAATCACCAGCATAACGAGAGGGTGCCGGTAGCTGAGTCACTGACGAGTCTTGGGCCTCGAGTGCTGGTTCTGGGGCAGATGAGGCCCTGGCATCCAACCGGGCCGACAACTCTCCTACCGAATCGGTAAGGACCTCGAGGTACTGTTGTTGATACTGCAGCTGCTGGGCCAACCCCGGCAGGTCCAAGGGGACAGGCGCATCCGCCGAGTCCATGGCCTTGCAATCTGTTATGGGAGTCTCTGTTTAGTGGACCCTTGGGCCGACCTGCTGGAGACTGGGAAAGGTGGTCAATGTCTCTAATGACTAGCAGGCTGAGAGGCAGATGTTCAGGCAGGACATAGATGCTCTTCACCCTGGAAGCTGGTACTCCCCCGGGAAGAGCCCGTAGGAGCCCAACCGCTGGGACTTAGGTGGCTTCACCCTTGGAAGCCAAAGCCCCCCCAGGAGGAGCCCGTAGGGGCCCGGCTGCTGGGACTTAGGCGGGTTGTGGATCAGGACAGGTAACTGGAACCAGACTAGGACAGTAGCGATACTGTAACTGGGTTCGGGTTCTGGAACCAGGCAGAAACTGTAGCAAGACTCGGGTACTGGAACCAGGCAGGAACTGTAGCAGGATTCGGGTACTGGAACCAGGCAGGTACTGTAGCAAGCAAGCAGGAACCAACCAGGTACTGTAGCAGGCAGGCGGGAACCAAGCAGGTATTATAGCAAGCAAGCAGGAACCAGGCAGGTACTGTAGCAGGCAGGCAGGAACCAGGCAGGTACTGTAGCAAGATTCGGGTACTGGAACTAGGCAGGATTCGGGTACTGGAACCAGGCAGGTACTGTAGCAGGAACGGAGCGACGAAGCAAAGCGAGTCACTCTGGGGCACAGTGCAACAGGAAACCGGGAGGCTAACCCGTTGCAAGGCAAAGGCTGGATGGCCGCGGCTGGCTTATCAAGGCTGTGGCGTCTGACGTCAGGAGTTGGGCGGAGTCACCACTGGCGGGAAACGGCCTAGAAAAGCGCCCAAGTGGCGCGTGCACGCGCCTAGGAGCCGGGCATCCATGGGAGAGCTCGCAGCGGCGCAGCCCCAGCGGGGACGCTGCCAAACAGGCCGCAAACCAGGCCTCTGGAAGCGGGAGCAGGTCCGGGAGCCCGGAGGTAAGGGCCTGGCTGCGGTGCTCGTGGCCAGAACCGCAACAACTGCTTTTTAAGGTAGTGGTTTTCAAACTTTTTTTTCTTGGGACTCAGTGGAAGAAAAATAATTTGATTCAGGATCCTTGGGAAGAAAATCCCTTAATCTCCATGACTCAAATAATAACATCTTTGAATTTGAGTTTTCATAAAATAACAATAAAAGATAATAATTACTAGCTTTAACCTCTTTAAGTAATAACTACAACTCGACATTGATGTTAGTTGTTAACCATTTTAAAATGCAGTATAAAATACTGTATCATAAAAAAGAGCAGGTGGAGTTTTTCTTACATTTAATATGATGGGTGGTCTTGCCTATCTCCTTCCAATCCGGATCAAAAGTTGAAAGGTACTGACTGCATTACAGTCTGTCTCCTTCTCTCTCTTTTTCACTCTTGTTCATAGGGCTTGCTCTCCTCCCACACCTCCTCAATCGCAGTGTCACCTCTAATTGTTCATTCTCTAAACCTTATTCTCACACAGAAATCCTGCCCTCTAATTGCTCACTCTCTCCTGCTGACTCAGGGCTCCACAAGGCTTTCATTCACTTTGAGCCGTGTGGTGGCAGGTATTCCTGTGCCTCTTGGTGATCATCACAAGAATAACACAGGATTATAGGTAACACTCACCTACAAATTACTGAGAGCAGTGAGGGGCCTTGAAGCCAGCAGCAGAATGCACTTCCTCCCAACCTGGCAGAAGAGATGTGCAGCCAGATCAGGGGCAGGGGCAGGAGCCTGCCTCTGCATGTGCGTTTCTATTTGTTTGTTGTTGTCCTGCTTTCATAGTGTCCTCCATTCACAGCAGCCTTTCTGTTTCTGCTGCTAATGCTGTTTTGTTTGTTTGCTTGTTTTAAAACTTATATTCCACGGTCATCAGTGAGCCTACAAATACCCAAGACACCATTTCAGAGTGTGGCTTTTGAATTGCCCTTTCCAGAAACAGCATACAACCATGCTTGCTAATTTGTTTGTTTGCATTTTGGGAGAAGGACCTTTGGGTTTCTTAGAAAGAAATTTGGGTATGGAATAGAAGGCAAGCTATCTTTTGCACTTTTGGAGAATCCAGCTTTTAACCCTTTTGTTTGGAAGAAGAAATTCTATCCACCTTTTTTTTTCCTCATTTTGGGTTATTTTTGGAAATTGGCTTTATTTATTTATTTTTAAAAATTTGTATTTATTGAATTTTCACATTAATAATAGAACACAAATGTTCTCAGAAAAAAAACCATACACTATAGGCATATTTCTAAACAAAAACAAAAATGTTTTTTTTTTCCCAAATAGTAAACAAATCTGAATATTATAAGAAATATAGGAGAACCAAGATGTAAAGAAGCAATCATACAAAGAAATCAACAAGCTTATTACATCATTACAGTATAGTATAACACATAATATTTCCATCTTATGATCATACCCCCCTGTGGAGTATAATTAGGAATGTGAGTCCAAATAAGTACGTAATTGTATAGGATCTATAAAGATATATTTCGAATTTTGATAAGTAATCAAACATTTACAGGGAAAACATAAATTAAATTTTGCCCCTCCCCCCCCCATGATATTACTTCATTTCTCATTGCTAAAAATGTTTTCCTCTGTTCCTGGGTACTTTTTGTGATATCTGTAAATATCCATACTTTCTGCCCGTGAAAACAATTAGATTGATTTCGAAAAAACATTCTCAATACAGAGTCCCTTTCTGCAATGAACGCAAATGAAACCAAAAGGGTAGCTCTTCTCTCAATAACTGTCTCATGAGTCAACTCCAAGACTGTTGATAAATTCAAAGATGAAACGGATTTTTGTTTTTGCTGATCATTTTCCCTTTCTTTATATGTAGGTAAGTAATATATCTTGGAGATTACTGGTACCGCTTGCTCAGGAGGTTTCAGAATATTGACTAGATAACTTTTGAATAAAACTCACAGAGAAACCATTTTAAGCTTAGGGAAATTAAGTATCCTCAAATTCGATCTTCTTATCTCATTTTCTATATTCTCCATTTTATTAAAATGAAAATTCTCTGATTTTATTAAATTATTCTGCACCGCCTCAACTCCTTCAATTTGTGCTTCAATTACTTTCAGTGAGGATTCCATAACTATTACTTTAGGGTCCAAACTCTGTGCTTTATGGATATTTTCCTTCATCATGGCTGTTATTGCATTTATTACTTATCCATAAAAACCAAAACTGTCCATATTGCATCTAATATAATATTTTGAGGTTTACTCAAGGGGGTATTACAAATCACATGTACCTCTTGTTCTCTTTTTCTCCTTCTACGGAGTCACCTCCTCTGTCGTCAAAATGCTGTGCCTCTACCAATAAGCCCTTGGAACCTTGAGAAACAAGGCTCACCGAGGGGTATGTTGCTTCACTGTCCCATCTCAGGGCTACAGATTTTACTGAGGCTGTTTGTCCCTCCAGCAGCTTTTCTGGGATTTCCTCAAAATTTCTTGAGGTTCTATACAGCAGTTTAGGGGTCGATGGCGCTCCCGGACTGAGGGATTCCTCATCAGCCTGGAGGCTCGGCGTCTGCTCCTCATCGAGACTTCCTGCGGCTCCTCCCACCAGTATCGGTTGTATGGGTCCCGCAAACATTGTTTCAATCCGGGGTTGCCTGGAATCTGTATTCGGTGTCGAGGTAATAATATCTCTTACTTTAGACTTTCTTTTAGTGTGCGGCATTATTAAACCAGAAAGAAATCGAGAATAAGGCTAAATTCCGAAAGAACCCTCAGAGAAGCAATATTAGCATGCATTCTATATGGCGGCCATCTTCGTTCGGCTTTATTTTTTTTTACCATTTATCTGAGTTTTCTTTGGTATCTAGGAACTGGAAATGTCATCTTAAGAGATAGTAGGAGTTTCTCATTTACAAAGACTCAATAACCTTCCAGAGGCTACTGAAAGAATAAGTTCTTATTCATTCCTTGGAAGAGGAGAAGTTAGACTTCAGAGAAGTCCAGTGGCATCAATCTAGGGTTAACCACTATGCTAACCTGGGTAGTGAAGAAAGAAGTAATGAGATACCCTTTAGGTATCAACAAGAACAGTAAGGAAAATGTATTGGGAAGTAAGGAGTATGTTATTATTTGTAAGGGTTTTGGGTGGATCCCTGGACCTGTGGCAGATGACCATGCCCATGGGAGGAAGTCCCGTGAGGGGCCACAGTTCAGGCTCAGCATAGGAGACACACACACACTAGTTCTTTTATTATACAGGATTGGTGAACCACCAGAGGCGGCAGTAGTGAGCTGGAAAGTAGCCCGGTTGGGCTTGTAGTCCCTCAGGCTCTGGAACAGCGATCCCACAATGGCTGTGCTGTAATAGAGAGAACTGATATTGTGAGTAGTAGCAGGATATGCAGAGTTCAGGAATAGAGCCTCGTTGGTAATGTACTCACGCAGCGGTCTCTCAGTGTGGAGCACAGGAGCTGGAGTAAAGGCAGGCCCTCGAGGAGCGAGTACCTGGTTCCAGGGAATAGCTCTGAGAGATAGAGATGGTAACTCACAGATGTTATAGGCAGAGTGTCTTCCTGGCAGAAGTGGAGTCCAAGTAGCGAGTCCAGGAACATGGGCCCTCGAGGAGCGAGTACCGGTTCCAGACTACGACCTGAAAGATAAAAAAGAGAGAGAGGCCCCCGAGGAGTGGGTACCCCAAATAGAGTAGGTCCAAAGGAGGCAGGGTTGCAAGCTACGGAGAGCGAATCCCATCCTTTAGGAAACCTTTGCTAACTCGAGTAGCTAGCAATCGCGTAGGCCTTTTGTATCCTGGATGCATGATGTCATCGCAGGGGGACGCCCCTGAGGTTCGCGCCACAGAAGGTACTTGAAGCAGGGCCGCACGGCGTGCGTGTCCTAAGGCAGCTGAACAGCATGGCAGGAGGCAGCGCCCAAGCCGGTCCGGGGAAGCCAGAGAGGACGGCAGGAAGACGCCGCGGCAGCCAAACATCCGTCAACTGCAGGAGGAGTCACCAGAGAGGTAAGGAGGGCGGAGTGGAGACATCGGGCAACGACAGTCATAACAGAGTACATTCTATTTATTTGGACAAAGGTATACCTTATGGGACTTTAGTATATTGTCTAAATTGGATTAGAGAAATCTGAATGCTGAAATTGGGAAGGAGCTCCAAAACTACCTTTACAATTGCCCAAGGATCAGAAATGGATTAAAAGATGCATAAAGCTTTACAAAGTCATAGATATTTTTAAAAGCCAAACATAAGGGGATTGGATTGCATGAGGAGTTGTAAGTAGTCATTTCACTATTCCACAATCAATTGACAGTAAAGTTAAGTTGGAAACCAAAATAACCTCTCAGCATGATTATTACTGCTCTATACAAAAACAATCTTAAAAATGCTCAGGGCTTTGGAGAGAAGTCTCTCCTCCCACAACAGAGAATCTTGGAACTCAGAGAGGAACTTAAGAACTGTTGAAATTAACTGTGGGATTCCATAGGGAGGTTATTAGCCCAGGGCGTTACAGATAGTATCCAGCTGATCTCCAACTGGACAGTGTAAGGTAATTACCTTTAAGTTTGTTACCAGTACTACACACTCATAAGCAGCAGTGCATCATGGCAGAACCTAAGCTGACTGAGAGCACTGCTCTATCTCCAGAAACCACAGAGGTTAAAATCCAGCCTTAGCACAAATTCAGAAAAGGGGAAGACCTGTGACTGTCACTTAGAAGGCCAGAGAAAACTATGACATTTGTCAGAGACCAGTATTACGAGAAATTGGACAAAGTCTGGAAAAAGGCTCAGAGTGATATATGTAATATTACAAGCACGGCAAGTAAACAACCTGTGAGGTTTGCTTACAGAAGTTACTAATTCACTTTCCTAACCCAGATAGGTTTGGAGGAAAGCTTGCAGGATTGACATCATCAACAAAAACCATGAACAACATTTAAAATACTTGATTATTTCACAAATCCCTGAATAATGATGCTCTGCTAAGTATCTGCTCACTATTATAAGTTTGTAGATTGCAGAGGAATCTGCTTTCTGCCAGATAATGTTTACCAGATTTCCCTCTGTATGCCTCGTTAGGTTGGCTGAGTCTAGAAAGATGTTCGCCGCGGCAGGCCCCATGCTGTGGACTAGCTTGCTCAAATCATTATGCCAACAATCATGCCTCAGTTTCTTTAAAAAGGACTTAAAGACATATTTGTTTAGGAAAGCATTCTTTTAGGTTTCTCAAAATCATATTGCAGGCTGCCTTTTATTGCTGACTGTCATGTTTTGGAAGAATGTATACGATCTCTCCTTACTCAGTGTTGCAGGTTTTTTCTTTTACGATGTTTCTATTGAATGTCTTGTCAGTTTAACTTATGGATGTTTTATTGAAAACCATTTAGAATTGTAGATAATGCAGTATATAAATGCTTTAATAACTAAATACAATATTGATCAGGGATACGACAGTTTGAGTAGAGAGATTATAGCGGAAGTAAAATCTCAAATGGAATGTTGAAAAGAAACTGCATCTTAGTACTCCAGGCCCTCTAGACACACCAAAAAATCCTCATAATCAGTGCATTTAAAGTTATCGTCAATAAGTGCAGCCACTGCCAGAGCACAAGCTGCACAGATATGTGCACCTAATACCAAGAAAGTGGCAGCCTTAAAATTAGAACAATCTAGAGTAGAGGAGCAGGAGCAGACTCTTGTCACCACTGCTGATGCCACCGCTGCTGCATGTAAAAAAGTTAAGTTAGAACTAAACTAGAAGTATTATAATAAGAAAAAAAAGCAGTTGCAGCTAAAGTTCAGGCTGAGATCCTTGAAATGGCTGCAGGACAAATGGTGGGGAGAACTGGATTAGTTGAATTGCCTCAGAGGATTCAGGCCAGCGTACCATACACTATGTGCTAAACCATTCTGCTATGTATCCCAGCTTGCTCTCCTAATATGATGATGAGGTGTCAGATGTTGAGGCAATACGGTCTTCTCATGAAGCAAATATCGCTCCTGACAGAGACCAGCTCAGTGCACGCCCCATTATGGATGAAGTACCACTAGCTCCTGATCCAGATATGAGTGCTCAGGGATACACATGAATTGGAGTCATGATATAGCTGCAACCTTGTCTCCACCAAGGATACCTGACACATGCTCATTACTTGGCCAGAGTGCACTTGACCAAATACGCCCTACTTTAGATTCAAAATTGACAGACCAGGTGAACAAAGACATATAATTTGCAAGAATATTCCATTAGCATTTCATCATACACAAACTGAGGCTGCAGGCATGTCAGATCTTGCTAAATTCATGACTCATCATGTGTTGTCAATACAGGGATCACTGAGTTTGATGACTGCCTGGAAAACTATAGAACAAGGAAATCTATATTCAAAGGTATATTCTCATAACTGAATATTACCTCAATGAAGACATTAACTCGGTGAAATGGTTGGGGAATGAATCTTCAGAACGTGTAAAGAGATTAAGTTCAGTGCATATACATAATCTCTCGGTGGGGCTAGCTGTAATGTGGCAAAGACTTTGAACAATTCTATGGTAACCTCGAAGCAACTGAGAGCGCTTTGTTGAAAAGGATTGAGAACTTTCCAAAAATTTCAAATAAAGAAATTACAAGCTGCAAGAGCTGGAACTCTACTATTGGGACTCGAAGCAGCTAAAGCAGACCCATAACTTCCAGGCCTCAGCTATCTAGACACTTATGGAGTAAAGGCAATCTTGAAAAGAATGCCATATAGCTTGGAGGAAAAATGAGTTTCCCAAGGTTCAAAATGTAAAATGAGCAAAAATGTTGCTTTTCCACCTTTTGCAGTTTTCTCCAGCTTCATCCAGGACTTAGCAGTGACGAGAAATGATCTAAATTTTATGCTTCATGCGCCAGATATGACCAGATATGTTGGGGAGGTACCCGTACTGGAGAAGGTTTTCATGAGCAATGATTCAGATGGACTGAATCAAATCACGATGAACCTAGAAGATGTGGTAGAACTGATTGACAAACTGAAGAGTAGTAAATCACCTGGACCAGATGGTATACACCCCAGAGTTCTGAAAGAACTATAAAATGAAATTTCAGACCTATTAGTAAAAATGTGTAACCTATCATTAAAATCATCCATTGTACCTGAAGACTGGAGGAAAGCTAATGTAATCCCAATATTTAAAAAGGGCTCCAGGGGTGATCCTGGAAACTACAGACCGGTTAGCCTGACTTCAGTGCCAGGAAAAATAGTGGAAAGTGTTCTAAACATCATAATCACAGAAGATATAGAAAGACATGGTTTAATGGAACAAAGTCAGCCTGGCTTTACCCAAAGCAAGTCTTGTCTCACAAATCTGCTTCACTTTTTTGAAGGAGTTAATAAACATGTTGATAAAGGTGAACCTGTAGATGTAGTATACTTGGATTTTCAGAAGGCGTTTGACAAAGTTCCTCATGAGAGGCTTCTAGGAAAAGTAAAAAGTCATGGGATAGGTGGCGATGTCCTTTCATGGATTGCAAACTGCCTATAAGACAGGAAACAGAGAGTAGGATTAAATGGACAATTTTCTCAGTGGAAGGGAGTGGGCAGTGGAATGCCTCAGGCATCTGTATTGTGACCCTTACTTTTCAATATATTTATAAATGATCTGGAAAGAAATACGACGAGTGAGATAATCAAATTTGCAGTTGATACAAAATGG
Source organism: Rhinatrema bivittatum (assembly GCF_901001135.1). Taxonomy (NCBI): domain Eukaryota; kingdom Metazoa; phylum Chordata; class Amphibia; order Gymnophiona; family Rhinatrematidae; genus Rhinatrema; species Rhinatrema bivittatum. The sequence continues at coordinate 436,588,183 of NC_042615.1, read as the reverse complement.
TTCAGAGTAGTTAAATCACAAGCAGATTGTGATAAATTGCAGGAGGATCTTGTGAGACTGGAAAATTGGGCATCCAAATGGCAGATGAAATTTAATGCAGATAAGTGCAAGGTGATGCATATAGGGAAAAATAACCCATACTATAGTTACACAATGTTAGGTTCCATATTAGGTGCTACAACCCAAGAAAGAGATCTAGGCGTCATAGTGGATAACACATTGAAATCGTTGCTTCAGTGTGCTGCGGCAGTCAAAAAAGCAAACAGAATGTTGGAAATTATTAGAAAGGGAATAGTGAATAAAACGGAAAATGCCATAATGCCTCTGTATCGCTCCATGGTGAGACCGATCCTTGAATACTGTGTACAATTCTGGTCACCGCATCTCAAAAAAGATATAATTGCGATGGAGAAGGTACAGAGAAGGGCTACCAAAATGATAAAAGAAATGGAACAGCTCCCCTATGAGGAAAGACTAAACAGGTTAGGACTTTTCAGCTTGGAGAAGAGACGGCTGAGGGGGGATATGATAGAGGTGTTTAAAATCATGAGAGGTCTAGAATGGGTAGATGTGAATCGGTTATTTACTCTTTCGGATAATAGAAAGACTAGGGGGCACGCCATGAAGTTAGCATGTGGCACATTTAAAACTAATCGGAGAAAATTCTTTTTTACTCAACGCACAATTAAACTCTGGAATTTGTTGCCAGAGGTATGTGGTTAGTGCAGTCAGTATAGCTGTGTTTAAAAAAGGATTGGATAAGTTCTTGGAGGAGAAGTCCATTACCTGCTATTAATTAAGTTGACTTAGAAAATAGCCACTGCTATTACTAGCAACTGTAACATGGAATAGACTTAGTTTTTGGGTACTTGCCATGTTCTTATGGCCTGGATTGGCCACTGTTGGAAACAGGATGCTGGGCTTGATGGACCCTTGGTCTGACCCAGTATGGCACCGCTGAGATGAATGGCCAATAAAAATGTAGCGCAACATAAAAATACTTGTTGCTGTGCACAAAACACAAAACAAGACACCCATAGTGTCTACACCTTCCACTCTTCCTACTGCCAAAAGCATGAAGGTAGAAGATCTAGACAGACAATATCCTTTGCTCAAGAAGCCTAACCCTCTAAAGAAGTGTAGTGGCTTCAGAGAAAAGCGATCTGGTGAGTGTAAAAACTAGTTCCAGGAATTAAGAATCTGCTTCAGATGCTGTTCTTCCACAAATTTCTTCTCTAAAGACTGTAAATCAGCCATTAAATGCCCAGAGTGTGACAGTGGCAAATATGTTACCGCCCTGCACCCAAATACTGCAAAAATCATCTTCTCCAAAGCTTCTATCCCTGTCTCAAAGGACGGCGGGGAGGGAGATGAAGAACAGACAGGATTGTCAGAACTCATTCTCACATGCACTAACGTTTGTGGAGACAAAGTGACAGATCCTGCTGAAAAATATGCCTTGTTAAGGTACATCCTAAGGGTCAGCCTGAGAGATCAGTAAAGATGTATGCAGTCATGGATAGTCAGAGTAATAGATCACTGGCCAGGTCAGAGTTCTTTGACTTGCTTAATATACAGCAAGATATTTTGCCCTACACACTAAGAATATGTGCAGGAACAATAGAGACCCCTGGGAGGAGGGCGACTGGTTATGGCTACGTGATAAAAGCTGTAGATGGCAGTACTGAACTACCTCTCCCTATTCTTATAATCAGATATCTAACAAAAGAAATGATATCCCTACACCAGAGACTGCATGATATCAGCCCCTCCTGAAGCTATAGCCAATTGTATCCCTTCTTTACTCCACAATAAACAGATCCTGCTTCTACTTAGTAGGGATATGCTGAGACGTCATAAGGTTCATCAGCAATACTACGATCCTCACAACTTATGCTCAAAGACTGGACCTTGGTTGGATAATAGTTGGCAATGTTTGCATTGATAGAGTGCGCAAGCCAGACAGTGTTGATGCTTTCACTACTACTGTGCTAGTAAATGGATGAACACCTTTTTGCAAACCAAGGCCTAGATTTACCTATGTTGCAGGGCTCCCTAAATCCCGCGTTAATGGGGGGCAAAGGGGAAAAATGGGGTGGCGGGGGGCGGTCCTGCGATAGCCGGCAGCATCGCGCCAAATAACTACACCATAAAAAGTGTAGTTATTTGGTGCAAAACGGGCAGCGAAAAGAATGCGTATCTTTCGTTGTCTGAGAAGTCTTCGCAGAGTTGGCCCCGGCGCCGCCCCGACTCCTCCTCTTCCGGGGCCGACTCCACCCCGAGCTAGCAATCGGACGCTTGCGATAGCTATAGAAAATAACCCCCCAAGTCTTAATTATTTCTTCCTTACAGAAATGCCTGGCTACAAAGAGCTAACAGGCCACGCTGCATAGATCTACTTGAACATTTTCACAACAGGGAACTGTGATGAGGATCTTGGAAGCACAGTGTTCCCAACTAGAAGAAATATATTTATTTATTTAAAACATTTATAGTCTGCTTATAATGGGTCTGCCATGGCAAGCAGAGCACAGACCAATAATAAAATACAAAATAACAATCTTACATAATAAAATAATATTCAAAAAAATATAAAATAAACTCAGAAATTCCTTAGTTCAGCAGATTACCAAATGCTTCCTGGAACAAAAGAGCTTTAAGGTGTTTCCAAAATAGACTTAAATTATCTATACACTTCAGAGATTCAGGTAAAGAATTCCAAAGCCTGGGCTCAATGATTGAAAATGCTGGATTCCTAGTTTCATTTAAATGTGCATATTTAATTGTAAGGACAGATAAAAAAATCTTTTTCCTGCGAACGATGCATCTGAGGAGAGCAGTAAAAATGTAGGAATTTATACCAAATGATATGGTCCATTCCTTTTTAATGCTTTGAAAATAAAAACAAGATGTTTAAATTTGATATGTTGTTGTATTGGTAACCAGTGTATTTTTTGTAAAAGAGGACTTACCGAGTTGCAGAGTTCTGTAAAACTTGTAACAATTGTCGATAAGAAAAAGGAAGACTGACAAAGAGAGCTAGATTTTAAAACCCCCGCGCGTGCCAAAACCGGGAGATCCGCGCATGTCTGGGGCGCACACGCTGCGCGGATTTTAAAGGCACCTACTCACGCCTGCATCTTCCGCAACGCGCATAAAAATATTTTTCTGAAAAAGGGCTGGGGCGGGGGTGTTCCAGATAATATGAATGAAACTGGTGCGTAAGTATTTATGTGTTCAAACATGCGCCGGGGTTCCCTACTGCGTAACTTTACTTCTGCTACGGATAAGGTGAAAGTAATGAAACAAAAAATAAGAAGAGCCTAGTCAGCGGGGTTTAAAAGGGAGGTTGTTTAACTAGGGTGCTTAGCAAGTCCTCTCCTTTACTGGGGTGAACTGGGAATGAACTGGGGAAACAAGTAATTGCATTGCCGCGCGTATCTACTAAAATCCCCCCCACGTGTGCGGTAGCGGCGGCATTTGTGCGCACATACACGTGTACGTTATAAACTCGTGAGCATGTGTACGCGCAAACAGCCTATTTTATAACATGTGCCCATGTCCGTGCGTAGATTATAAAATCGCCGGGTCCATTTGCGTGAGCCGGCAAAAGCACGCATATGTCCGCGCACGCGCGAGTCTTAAAATTTACCAGTTTGAGCATTGCAATGATCCAATGTTGACAATTTGAAAGACTGAACAAGGGTCCAAAAATCATTTTGGTCTAAAATATATCTAAAATGGCATAAAGTCTGCAGCTTAAATTACATTGTTCTTAAGACTAATTGAATTTGTGGTTTAAAACTCAAATAAGAATCGAAATACATGCCTAAATTTCTAACTACTGGCCTTACTTGAATTACAGTTCCATTCACTGATTTGAAAAAATTGTCCAAATCAGAGGAACATTAAGATACATACATAAAACCTCAGTTTCAGAAATGTTTAATAATAGATTATTTTCTTCCCTCCAAGCTTTGATGGAAGTAAGACATTCAGATATATGGCTCAGTCCTGCAGTCAATTAATTTTTTACTAGAAAAAAAGTTGTATGTTGTCTGAGTACACCCTAAACTCAATTCCCAGTTGACCAATCAAAGAGCACAGAGGATATAAATACATGTTAAAAAGAGCTGCAGACAATATGAACCCTTGAGGGACACCACAGTGCAGCTCAAACCAGTTCCTCAGAATCTGGTCCAGGATGCCAATGCAAATTTTCCTAAAAACCTGGCTTCAGATCTGCCTGCAGTTTCTACTCTGGTCTCAACCCAGACAGCGTCCACTGCTTCTTCAGCAACAGCCCAGTCTGTGCCATAGGTTGTGGAATCCACAGATTTCAACACTCCAGCTACCTGCTTCTAGGTAAGACTTCCAGGTAAGACTTGCAATACCTTTGATTACAGTTCTTTCTGTTTTGTCTTCACAGCCTGATGAACTTGACCCTCCATTTAGACCACAACAGAAGGACTCCACTCCAGCAGCTTCACTTCGCTCCACAGGGAGCCTGCTCCAGTAGCTCTGCTACAGGAGGAGCCTGGTCCATCCTATCTGCTCCAGGCAGAGCCCGCTCCTACAACCCAATGCCAGAGAGTTGCTGGCCCAGTACTTCAGCGCTCAAGAGACTTTGAGCTAGTGCATCAGTGCCGGAGAATCTCTGGTCCTGCATTTTAGCACCAGAGAGACTCTGGCCCAGTACTTCAGTGCTCAAGAGACTTTTGATCCAGTGATAGATCAGAGAGGCTCTAACTTTGATTGAGCACCTCTGGTTCAGTACCTCAGCCCCAGAGAGACTCTGGTCTAGCAGTTCAGTTCTAAGCAGCTTTTTCTCCTTTCAGGACCTGGACCTTGCTGCCTGTGATTCCAGGACCTGGACCTTGCTGCCTGTGATTCCAGTAAACCCAGTACCTACTGGCCACAAAAGAGCTTTAAGGTGTTTCCAAAATAGACTTAAATTATCTATACACTTCAGAGATTCAGGTAAAGAATTCCAAAGCCTGGGCTCAATGATTGAAAATGGCAAATGGGACCCAGGAATAGGGGTCTTAAAAGGGAGGCTACTGTCAAGATTCTGCCTGCTATGCAACCCCCCTGCCAGCAGAGGTCATTAGCATGCCTTGCTCACAACCACTCTAGCTGCCTCCTTGCTGATCTCATAAGTCGGTGACTCCAGCCCTACTTAACCCAGCTGTGCAGTCATTCCTTGTCTCTTCATCGAGTCACCTTGACTCCTTGACCTGGTCATCCTTGCCTTGCTTTTCTGCCTTGTAGCCTACTTTGGCCTCCTGTCCTACCTTGTGGCCTACCACCTTGCCTTGTGGCCTTCCTAGCCTCTCTGCCTTGCTCTGCAGTCTTACATGCTTTCCTGCCTTGTTCAGTGGCCTCCTGGACCTCACTGTCCTGCCTTGAAGCCTTCTAGGTTTGTCTAGCCAGCCTTATGGACTGTTCAGGCCTTCTTATTGTTTGTTCTGGTCCTGCTCTTGTCTTGTCCACTCCTTGTCCTGTCCTGCCCAGTCCAGTCTCTGTCTTCAGTTCAGGGCTTGCCTTGTCTTGTCCTCTCCAGCCATGTCTCCGGCCCTGCATATATCCTACTCTTGCCTACCTTCATTGCCAATCTTGCATCCAGCTCCCAGCCAGTACTGTTTCAGCTCCAAGCCTGTACCATGTTCCAGTTAAGTCCTGCCGGCCATCAGAACCCAAGGGCTCAACCTGTGAGGGAAGACGGCTTGTATAGAAAGAAGACCTAGTCCAGCTTTGCTCCACAGTCTGGCCCTACTCCTGTAGGGGTAATCCCTGATCCTAGCCTGCCCAACCATGACATGTATCCATCCAGGAAAAAAATTATACCAGACATGTGATCCAATCGACAGTGAACAGTCTATATGATCCACTTGGATTTGTAACCTCAGTCATTATAATAGGGAAATCTTTGCTAAGAGAGTTTTCAGCAGAGACACAAGAATGGGGCATCCCACTGCCTCTAAACAAGAAAAGGGAATAGGAGACATGGAGAATCTCCCTACAAACTCTTATTTAGTTCTAGATTCCACATGTGTATACCTCTTTTTCTCTCACTGCAGCACAATACAAGGAAACCTGTGTCTTTTCATTGAAAAATAATGAAGAAGTCAAAATTCAGTAAGCCGGCCAGCAGCAAAATTATTCGGGTAAAGTTACCTGGATGACTTGTGCCAAATATTCAGCAGGACAAATCTCTCACTCAGTATACAAGGCTAAAGGAATAAAGTTATCTGGGTAACTTAGACCATAGCTGGCTTACTGAATATTGTTTCTTAAAGTAGCCTGCGAGCAGCGCTGATCCTTCCCCTCCGATTCCAGATCTATCCTGATCCTACCTCGAACATTCCCCAACCTCCAAAAGTGTAGCGTTAAGCCAGTGGGGGAAGGAGAGGTTCCAGCCCTCTCCCGCTGCCCTCAGTATTAAATGCCGGTATGGCAGAGAGCCAGACCGGCATTCAATATGCATGTATTCACTTCACTGGCTTTCTGTTTGGTCCTTTCACAGAGGCACAGCTAAAACATAACCGTTTGGCTTAGAGCGATATTCAAAAACAGCGTCTGTCCAACTTAAGTCTTGAACTTACCCAGAAAGTCCCTTTTGAATATTGACCTCAAACTTTTTAACCTCTGGTGGTGGAAAGAAGGAGGTTACCCGTGCCCTTGGAGGTGCCCCTGGCATAGGCCCTCAAGGGAGAAAGAGCGCAGCATTAGCTGCCTCTGCCTCCCACAGCTCTGTCCATGCCTCATGGTGGGAGGGGGGTATGGGGGGCCAGACTGAGCGCTGCCTCGGCCCATCTCAGCCTGCAGGAGATGAAACAGGCCTCTTCCGCTGCTCAGGTGCAGCATGGGGTGGCTTGGAAAGGCAGCAAAAAGCAGCTAGGGGAGACTTGAGCAAGCTCCCGCCACATTTTAAAGGCTTCAGCCGGGCCCACGGGCCTGGTGATGCCATTACACTATGACTTGGAAGAGGACCAGGGGGTGACAGTGGTGCCACCGGGGCTGGCATAAAAAACAGGGGGGGGGGGGGGAGGAATACGGAAAGAAAATAAAGAAATAAAAGGGGAAAAAAAGGAAACAGAAAATGAATTAATTAATTAAAATGAAAGATGCGAGGGGGGCACAGGGAGCAGCAGGGTGGACTGGGCCAAGCCCCCGCCATGATGATAAGTACCCCCCAGGAGTACCAGTATGCAAAGGGGTACAAAGGGGGTGTTCCTAGCTGCAAGGGGCCCTGGAAAAGCCCTGCTACTCATTGTGCTAGGGAGAAATGTAAAAACTGGAGGCAACTTTATTGCTACTCCTGGGTAAAATTGTTTAAAAAATAAATGATTGGGACAAATTGGTGCTGGGGTGCCCAGTACAATCCCCATCACCTGTGCCAGGGTGGTTGGGCATATTTTTTTATAGCCAAGGAATGCCCACATACCAAGGCCTCGGTTTTCACAAGAATCCACACCAGGTTTTACTCTGCAGGATCACTTTCTGTCTCCTGCAGCAAACCCCCAAATTATCAGGGCTAGCCTCCTGGCTTTTGCCAGTAAGCTGCCCAGCATGAGGAGACCAGGGGTGTAAAGTAACCAGCTCCATTCTGGAATTTTTCGGGTAGCCCAGCTCTTTTAAAGAGCTATCACAATTTAAATAGGGGTAGCTGGCACTTGTGCTAGGGTACCAAGAAGAAACGAGAGTAGCAGTGCCAGCGGAGGTAAGAGCTATTAAAAGGGCGGTATTTCTGTGTGAAGGATCTGCTCTGTGGGAAGAAAAAGAAGTTTCTCACGTGGAGACTTGGGAAGAAGATGGGAACTGCTGGACGGAAGTGGAAGCGCTGTTCGCCCGCTCGCCTGCTCTGCCAGATTGCAGGGAAAAGTCACAGGGACAGGTAACACCTGGGTCACTGTGCACCTGAGGAGTTTGGGCGAAGGAAATAGGTAGTTTAATTCAAACTGACTTCTGTGCCACATGCCAAGGTAAGGGGACAGGCTAGCTAATTCTAAAAGAAGTGAACAGGAACATGGTTTAATTTTACCTGTTCTTATTAGAGGGGGGTGGGAAGATTGAGAAAAATGAATGCTGTTCCCCTAACTGGTTTAAGACAGGGAATTCTTGATTATCTTGTATTTTATTAAAGTTAACTGATCAATTCAATTAGTCACCAGACATCTCACTAGCAAGACACCTAGCCGGCGGAAGATTCTCGGTGCCAGGGCTTTATTGTTGATTTGGTATAGTTAGGCAGTAGGTAGGTACCACATGGAGGAGGAAATGCCAGAGGAAGGATCAATGCCTTGTGCATGTGTACTTGTCGCCCTGAGGACATCCTGCTGCATTTGGTACCATTGTCCAGGAGACGTCTGCTGCAACAGAGACTGACGCACCAGAGCTGGGACCAGAGGTGGGCGTGACACATCTGAGAAAACACACACTAGGTATGGCCAGACAAGATGCACTTTATTGAGCCCAATCTTAAAGCAACGCAAAAGAGACAAAAAAGGCTTAGAGAAAAGCAGCAGACACACAGAGAAAGAAAAGACAAGAATACTTACCGTAAAAGGACTCTTTTCCAGAAGAGCTTAAAAAACGAAAACTACACAAAGACTCAATTACTTAAAATACAAATTTGGAGTATGATAAACACAGAGTAAAGAAAAGAGAAATATAGAAACAATACTTATCTGACTCATAGTGGTACTGAGCTTAAGGTTCTACAAGAAAAGAAATGTAATTACTAATAGTGTTTTCAGATACTTTTACACTAAAGAAAAAGTTGAACGTGTTTAATATTTTTCTAATTGCTGTCTAAGTATCTATATAAATATCTGTATCTTGAACTTTTGTGTCTCTGCTATATCATTGTTGCCAGCCAGTTCCAAATTCTTTTATTTTTCCTAGTACAATAAAATGTGTTAAATATTTCAGTACAGCATCATTTCTTTTTGCAGATGTTTTCTGGACTAACATCCTCACCCAGGATGTCTACCTAATTTTATCCTTGCTTTCGCTCCCTCCCCCTGGGAGACTGACTGGGTGAGTTATACTTAACCACACAAAGCCCAACAGGAATGAGGGTTTTTCAGGTGTGCCTCTTCAAGGAAACATTACCTTTTCTCTCTCAGCCCAAGCCACGAGGGATTCCACCTTGAGGCAGTTTACAAGATGCCTCAGTGACAGCCATAGCTGCAGTGGTCTCCTTGAAGTTATTAGACAATGAAGGTAAGCCCCGTGTGGGATTTATCCTTGGTAAGGCTAATTTAGCTCCACAGTCTAGCCACACCATCCTAAGACTTGAATTATGTGGGGCAGTGTTAGCAGCGGAAATTGCTGAACTGGTGCTAAATGAAATAGACTTACAACCCAACATGGAGACATTTTATATTGACAGTAAAGTGTTTTTGGGTTCCAATATATATAATCAGAGCAAGAGATTTTATGTGTATGTGAACACCAGGCCAGAACAATGGCACTACATTCCCACAGAACTGAACCCTGCTGAACATGCCATGAGATATCCATCTCTGCAGCTCATTTAATCCAGACTACTATTTGATATTTTATGAGGACCGCGTCAGGCTTTTCAAAGTTAATGTTAAGAAATCCCGAAAATCTACCAAAATTCATAATTTCCTTTTTTTTTTTTGTTTCTATAAGCTCTTCTTGTGGATTACTCACAATAAAAGGATGTCATTGTTGAATAAAGTTAGCTTAACATTTAGCTTGCCGATCTAGATATTTTAAATCTATCCATCATTACTGGAGCCTATTACGCTAGCAAACAAAGCAGGAGAGAGAGGACATCCCTGGTGGGCAGTTCTATTCAAAATGAACTAGTGTGGTTAATCACAATCCCGGCTTTTGGACCTGTATATGAATTAGGAATACAGTTCAAAACACTGCCAGTAAAAGCATATTTTTCTAATAATTTGAGAGTAATTTCAAAAACCATTCCTATGGGTAAAAAAGAGATTCACCCACAGAAATGGGATTTTGAAAATTGCTCTCCCTGTGTGCGGGTAGAGTTGTGCATGGGGGGTGGGGGTGGGGGTAATTTTCATAGGGGTTACGCACGTAAATGTAACATGGTCATTTTCAAAAGCCCATTTATGCACATAGGGCCTGATTTTCAAAAGCATTTACATGATTAAAACTGGGTTTTACAAGTATAAATGCAGTTTACTTGTGTAAGTGGGCTTTTGAAAATTGCTACAATATATGCCATTAAATTGTCCGTAGGCTTTACCTGCATTATGTGCACTTAATGCAGGTAAAATGGCTTTTGAAAATTGCTATGAGAGATGTTACATTTACACGTGAAAATTACCTCCTCAGGCCACTACACACCCACCTTTACCTCCAGTGAGAAGAAGCATTCCTGGTAGTTGGGTTGGAGGAGAGGCTTGCTTGCATGCATAGTTATCAATTTTCAAAACCTTGCACATTATTTTTCTTGGGGAAAAGTATCTACACAAAATAACGAGCATAAAGTGTGCAGACAGTTTTCCTGAGACGATTTCCAAAGTGAAACTACTGCATAAATATTTTCATGTAAAATTGCAGCAAAATACACAAGTAGAAAGCATCCTCGGACTTTGCACCAATGTGGGAAGTTAGAAAATGATCCCCTAAAGGGGCAATAATCAATCAATCAGTGTGGGAAAACTTGTTTCCCGGTGTAAAATCGCAACCCCCCCCCCCCCCCCCCACACACACACACACACACACTATCTGCAGGTAAAAGCATTCATGTTGGAGCAACTACATTTAAAAAATATAAATGAAATCAAATTAAAATTTCAAGCTTTTATAATATTTTTTCCCAAGGCCCAGTGATTTTCCAGGATTTTAATTATTTCCTGGATTGATATTGGAACATTTATTATTATTATTATTATCATTATCATTATTATAATTATTTTCTTTAGTGCTTCAGAAGATAATCTGGGCAACTGAATCTACTGCATACAATTTCTGAATGTCTTTTCACTAGAGTCTCTTATAGACTTTTATAAATATTCCATAAAATCTTTATGTTAACTTTAGTTTTTGATATATCTTTCTTGCATGTCTTTTATCCAGCAATAGATTTAGATTTTCTAGATGTCTTAAAACCAGTTTGGCTAGTAATTTCTTTGGTATATGATCATATTTAAATAGCTTAAAACTATAAGGTTTCCCTACATTTGTGACTTGAGCATGTAACCCTAAATTCATTTCATTTTTTTTTCTATCATGAATTTGTTTTCCTTTTCGAGTGACAGAGAAAGGATAAATTATTTATGAATAGTCAGTAGCTATTTGATTCTTTCTTTTTTCAAGTCCCCATGTAATAACTTTAGATTTATTCCAGCAAAGTACCTGGTTGCTTTCACAAGTATCATTGTTTCTTTCAAATCATCCCATGTATTCACTAAATATTTTATACATTTCATATCCTGGGTAAGAAGATTTTACCCTTCAACAATAACCCTGAAATTCTGCTTGTCCCAGTAATAGCTTCGTGCTCACTGGCAAGTGACCTGAGACAGAAGTAGCTACTATTTCAGCCCTAATTATATGGTTCAGAGTATTTGGCAAAACCAATATATAATCTGTCCTGGAAAAGGACTTATTCAGCTTAGCATGAAAAGTGAAATATTTTTCTTCCAGATTGGTTATTTGCCAGACATCCCTTACATTTAAGTTAGAGATCAGGGAATTAATTCCCAGAAGGAGACATGTCTAGCCTAGGACTGACCACAGAGTTTAAATCTCCTGCTAAAACAATCTTGCATTCCAGATCGTGAATGAATTCTTTACATAGACGTGGACAGAATTTGGAACTGCCTTGGTTAGGAATATATATATATATACTACTGAAGAGGATTTTATCTTTCATGAATTGCTCTACAATCAGCACAGATCTACACTGTTCATCTTTAATAACCTTTTCTACTTTAAAAGAGTATTCTTATTATCCAATCTAGATTCTTCTCTTTGATTTCTATTAACAGAAGGCAAATATGTTTGCCATGATCGCTCTTTTTGTAACTAGGCATCATCCCAATGTATCTTCTGAAGCATCAATGTATGAGCTTTTTTTCCTGAATTATGTCAGAGGTTTTTCCTCTTTGTAGATGAATGTAAGATAATAATATTTAACGGAAGAAAATTTCCCCAGATATGCATTATTATAGCTTTTTTTCCTGACTGTTCCCCATTGATGAGTTAATTTCGCTAGCCCTCATTCCTGCTTGCCATCGTGATCTCCTCCCAATAAAGAAAGTTAGAAAAGGAAAGATAAAAGAATACTAGGACATTCTAAAACATTCAAAAGGGCCAAAATAATCTCATACATATAACAAAAAAATAATTTAAAACAAGTCACACTGTAGCATATGTGCAAGAGTCCAACCAACCCTATAGAGAAATAAACTTTGAAAAAGTGAAGGGAATGGCTTAAGCTCCCCTGTTCTGTTTGGACGGCTCTTCAAAGATTTTTAATCCCATCTTGTGTAAATATCTTTAACTTGGCTGGGTATAAGAGCACAAGCTTAATTCCCAGTTTAAATAGTTCTGCACACATAGATGAAAATTCTCTACACCTAGCAATTTTACAGGATTGTCCAGGAATATAATGATTTTCTGGTTGTCGTATTCTATCTTTACTGCCTTTTCATATTTCTTTCTATTTCTAATTTGTGGTCCCTTATTATATAATAGGTGAGGGTCTGTCTGTCCCCCACATGTGCCAGAGGTGAGGCATTTTACTAGTGTTTACTGTCTGTATAGAGATTTGTAGGGATGTGCAGGCAAAACATTTTCGTTGCGTACGTGACCCATATTCGTGGGGGGTCAATTCCGTTTCATGCGGAAGAATGGAGAATTCAATAAATTGTCGATCTGTAAATACATTATTACTAAATTAACTACAACCCCCCACCCTCCTGACCCCCCCAAGACTTACCAAAACTCCCTGGTGGTCCAGCGGTGGGGTCCGGGAACTCACTCAGACCCTCGGTACTAGTTTCATCATAACGCTGATAGCCTTTGTCACAGGGGCTACCGGTGCCATTGGTCAGCCCCTGTCACATGGCCATCGGCACCATCTTGTGCTCCTACCATGTGACAGGGGCTGACCAATGGCACCGGTAGCCCCTGTGACATAGTATGGGCAAAGGCTATCGGCGCCATTTTGAGTCCTGGCATCTGATGGCAGGTCGCTCCGGGACCCCCGTTGGACCCACAGGGACTTTTGGCCAGCTTGGGGGGGCCTCCTGACCCCCACAAGACTTGCCAAAAGTCCAGCGGGGGTCCAGGAGCGACCTCCTTTCACGCCGTCGTCCAATCCCAATACTCAAAATGGCGCCGATCGCCGCCATTTTGAGACTCAAAATCGCCGTCCCGCCAATACTCAAAATGGCGCCGATCGCAGTCATAGAGAGGGCAAAGGCGATCGGCGCCATTTTGAGACTCAAAATCGCCGTCCCGCCAATACTCAAAATGGCGCCGATCGCCTTTGCCCTCAGTATGACGGCGATCGGCGCCATTTTGAATATTGGCGGGACGGCGATTTTGAGTATTGGGATCGGACGGACGGACCCCCGCTGGACTTTTGGCAAGTCTTGTGGGGGTCAGGAGGCCCCCCCAAGCTGGCCAAAAGTCCCTGGGGGTCCAGCGGGGGTCCGGGAGCGATCTCCTGCCGCGAATCGTTTTCCGTACGGAAAATGGTGCCGGCAGGAGATCGACTGCAGGAGGTCGTTCAGCCGGGGTCTGGAACCCCCGCTGAATGACCTCCTGCAGTCGATCTCCTGCCGCTGGACCCCCAGGGACTTTTGGCCAGCTTTTTTGACGATAAATCGGGGAAATTGGTATTGTATCGTGGCCCTAAAGATTTTTGACGATTTAAAATATATCGGACGATATTTTAAATCATCAAAAAACGATTCACATCCCTACTAGCAACAGTAACATGGAATAGAGTTAGTTTTTGGGTACTTGCCAGCGTCTCATTCAAGCGTCTCATTCAAGATATTGCCACCCGTTAATAAGATAGGATATTTTTGGTGTTTGGGTACTTGCCAGGTTCTTGTGGCTTGGTTTGGCCTCCGTTGGAAACAGGATGCTGGGCTTGATGGACCCTTGGTCTGACCTGGCATGGCAATTTCTTATGTTCTTATTTTCTTATGGAATACTGGAACTGAATGCTCGTAAGGGTGGAACTGGAACACAGGAATAGAGTGTGGGTAAGCATGCAAGTAAGCGTAGAACTGGAATACTGGAACTGAGACTGGAGCAAGACTGGCTAGGACAAGACAGTTCATAGAATACCCAAAAGCAGCCTAGACAAGGAAAGCCCTGAGGGGCAAGGCAGAGAGAGACCTAGAAACAAGGAAGAGACCTAGAAGTCTCAGGCTAGTTTAGAGATCAGGAAACAGAGAGGCCTAGGGTAGGCCACAAGGGCAATACAGGTTCAGAAGGCTTGCAGGCCAGAGGGCAAGGAAAAAGGCAAAAACAGAAGGGCAAAAGGCAGAAACAGAAGGCCCAAAGGCCACAGGAACAAGCTAGGTATAACTAGAATCAGAAGGCCCAGGGGCCACACGGGAACATAAGGAAAGGCCTTGGAAGGCCGCAAAGCAAGAGTGGCTAAAGCAGGGAGTCTAGGAGGACTTGATGCCGAAGCATTGAGGGGAAGAATAGACAGGGTTAAGTATGGCAGGAGTCTGGGTGTGGTGAAGGCAGGAGAGAAGGGCTTGGCCAGCCAGGGTCGAGAGCTCATGCAGATCCTCTGGTGGCATGGAGGCTGTAGGACAGGGGAAGGCCAAGGACCAAAGACGTGCTGAAAGGTATAGTTCCGAGCAGGGTTTGCCGGGTGTCCCTGGTGGAGAGGAGGCTGCACAGCAGCTGGAAACGTTAAGTTAGATACCTGAAGTATCTGGGGAATATGGTCAAAGGTCCTGGAGATTAGGAGTTAGTGGGTTCTTCCATGAGGCAGGCTAGGTCAGAGTTCATGAAGCAGGAATCTGGAGAGGGTCCTCGACTGAGCAGGCCATAAGGTGAGTGTGCCTATGCTGGAGCTCATAATCCAGAAACAGAAGGGAAGTGTCAGGATTATGGTTGCATGAGCAAAGAATCTGGAGAACCCTGGGCTTTATATATTCTAGCCAATCAGATGTGGCTTCCATGTTAGTCCAATGAGAGCTTTCCTCTTTCATCTGCAGGCTAAATTACTGATCTTTCTTCCTCTGTATCAAGGAGTGTGGTGGCCTGCTGGTCGAGCACCATGACTCTGTCTCCTGGGCTATTGTTTTAAGTTTTAAAGCATGCAAAATGGCCTTTATATATATGCTATGATTTATTGCATACCCCCCCCATTACATTTTCATAAGGTACTCATATAGACAGCATACTGCTAATGTAACTAACCTTATAACCTGTTTTCCTTTACCTAAATGTACATCCATGTATTTAGCCACATAATCCAAATTCAAAATTTAATTTAGATGAGCACCTTGTATTTGAAAATCAATTTGTTTTCTGCTGGCTTAAAAGAATGTGTGTTTATTTTGCAGTTAGGCATTTTACTGAAAAGTTAGTCCTATCTTGTGAGAGTTTTAGGAATGGGTAACATACTTTGTATTCATGGTCCTATTATTACAGAAAAGCACTATCGTGCATCAGCTTTGCTCCACTTCAAAAGTATTTACGGCCAATGAAACTGTATTTGTGTGTGATAGAGTCCTGCAAGATAAGTATACCAGTCACAGGCTGCAGGATACTATATCCCAGGAATATAAAGGGGCGGAGAAGCCAAATCAGAAAACAGAAGGGAGGAATTAATAAAGTCATTAACACAGCCCCAAGAAGGAGCAGGTGGCTAAAATGACTAAGAGCTTAAAAAGCAGGTAGTTTGTAAAGTTACTTTTTGCATTAAAACTGTATCTTCACAATATAGCGTACTGGCACAAGTTATAGTTCCTGAGAATGTACTAAAAGGTTTCCCCCATTTTAGGGCTTATATAATAAAGCTTGCACTGCAAGGGTTTTAATGGGTGACTTGGTAACATTTTTATGTGCACATTAAAATGAGACTTTATTTCTTTATGAAATGTATATACCGCTTAATCATTAAAAGCAATAAAAGCAGTGTACAATAATACATTCATAATTAAAATACTCATGACAAGACCTAGACACCATCACTGCTACCCCTTAATTCTCCAGAAATACAGCTCCTATACCCTAATCATTTTCAACATCTTACACCCAATTTTGTTGTTTTTAATTGTTTTTAATACATAAGACTTGCCCATGTACTTAAGGAGCCAGTCCGCTCGTACTACCAAATATCACCTTAGGCCTCACTAGGAAACAAATCGGCCTTAATGAGCTATGCAATACATTTTACCAATTGCTTACAAAAACTTTTCCTCAATAGCATGGCCTTGTTGTTAATGTAGACATTAACATAAAAAAGTGCAATGTCCATGCTAGCTGTTGAGAAACTCCTCCTGTTAACCAACCCAAAGTAAAATGAATAGAAAATAAAGTAGAGAATATCATACAGCGATACACCATACAGCGATACAGAGGTATCGCTGTATGGTGCGACTACACGTTGAGTATTGTGTACTGTTCTGGTTACCCCATTACAAAAAAGATACAGCAAAACTACAAAAGAGACAGAGAAGAGTAACAAGTGCTAAATGGGATGGAAGAACTAGGTTCTTCAATTTGGATGTGATTGAGGTTTATAAAATCATGAATGGGGTGGAATAGGGAAATAGGGAAAGTAGTAATAAGATTAGGGGACACTCCATGGAACTAACAAGTAGTAGGTTTAAAACATATTGGAGAAAATATTTTTTCACTAAACACATAAGCAAGCTGTGGAATTTCTTGCTGTAAGATATGATCAAGTCATTTGCACAGTTGAGTTTAAAAGGGTTTAAATAAGTTCTGGGAGGAAAGTCCATAAACAAATATTAGCTAGGTAAACCTGGGAAAGCCACCGTTTATCTCTGGGAATGAAAAAACAAGAAATAGATCCATTCTTTGGCATCTATTGGGTACTTGTGATCCAGATTGGCCACTGTTGGAGAAAGGATGATGAGCTGAATGGACCTTTGGTCTGAACTAGCATAGCATATCTTATGTTCTTATATTCTAATGCAGGGATGGCGAACTCCAGTCCTCGAGGGCCATAAACAGGCCAGGTTTTCAGGATATCCACAATGAGTACGCCTGAGAAAGATTTGCATCAGTGGAGGCAGTGCATACAGATATTTCTCATGCATATTCACTGTGGATATCCTGAAAACCTGGCCTGTTTGTGGCCCTTGAGGACTGGAGTTCACCATCCCTGTTCTAATGTTCTTAATATTCCAGCACCAAGTCACCATAATAAACAA
Source organism: Rhinatrema bivittatum (assembly GCF_901001135.1). Classification (NCBI taxonomy): domain Eukaryota; kingdom Metazoa; phylum Chordata; class Amphibia; order Gymnophiona; family Rhinatrematidae; genus Rhinatrema; species Rhinatrema bivittatum. The sequence goes on along the minus strand of NC_042615.1, from coordinate 436,570,784 downwards.
CATTTGCTTCCATTTTTTTTAGAAAATGTTTCCGTTTTTTAGAAAACAGTAGAAGACTGTAGAATGAGTCTAAGAAATGTGAGTCTGCAGTATCAGCAGTGGCCACAAGGTGGCAATGTTGTTTAATAGAATAATAGGATGAACAAACATACAAACATCACAATTGGCATATAGATAGATAAAACATTGTGTCTTATATATGGTGAAGTATACAAACATGTTTGAAAAACAATTACCTTCTGTTAACTTTTGTTGGAAAATACATCTGTGTTTCCTAAATAACGGAGGAATTGTTTTTGAAGTGATTACATGTGTGCTGGTGTCTGGTCTCTCCTCTATTTCTCCCCATACTGTACTCCACATATCCCATAATTCTTCCGGTTGTAGCAACCATACCTTTTCATTCCATAACACCCCAATGCATGCTGTTAGTTGAGCCCTTTAAATTGAATGTGAGCTAAAAACACCTGCTCCGAGCAGATGTTGAATTTTAGGCTTAGTGAGCATGTACCAAATTGTGTGTGGAGGAGAACATGCCTTACCGTGTGCCTACGACAGTTGAAATTGCATACAATGTACTTCATTCACATGTGCATACACACTATTTTCCAACATCAGTTTAGCCTGGATATTAGAGCATTATTGCATAGCACACAATTGAGCCTGTATGTTAAACAGCCTTGGTGAGCATGCTAGGCTTTAGTGTATTACATGTAAAACACCCTGTCCTTTAAGGAATATATATGTTGCCTTCTAAAAACATATCACATTTTTTCAGTTACTGCAAAGTTTTCAGAAGGCATGTGCTGTAATGCTATATATTACAATTACATATGTACACACTTTGTCATTTCTTAATTGCTATAGCATCATCATAGTGTAGGGACTTCCAAGGTCCTTCACCTGACTTATTTACATGTCTCAGCCCATGCAGGAGAAGTTTCCCTTATTATATATGACAGCAGCTCTAGGTGGAGGAGCAGCACATTGTGAAAAGAAACTCTAGAGATGGAGAGTGAAGTTGCTTGCCTCCTCTTTGGAAGTGTTATCCTATTTCTCACTGTTTCCATGGGGAGATCACTTCTCCTTACACACAGATATTACGGATGTGTTCCTTTATGTACGCCTACTAAGTTTGTGAGTGGGAGAGTTTCCTTTTGTATTCTGTAAGGGAAGTAAGCTCAACCCTCTCAGAGTTTGTCTCCAAGGAAAGAAAGTTCTTGGACAGATCTTTTTTTTTTTTTTTGGTGATTAAGAGGTATCTTGCAGCATCCTAGAAATCTACAGCTATTTGGCTGCATTCCAGTTTTGTAGAAGAGAAGAATTTATTATGTACTTTGCTGGCGAAGACTACAACAGTTGGAGAGAATCCAAGCCAGCAAGCTGAGAAGAGAGCCATCCTTAGAGGCTGCAAGGACCACAGTTGTCAAGGGAGAACCTGTAATAGTAACGGAGGAACCTACATTGATTCTAGGAAGTCGTGGAGGCAAAGAGGGCAAGGGGCGTGCAAAGGGACACCTGCAACATTCACTACAGAATGTTACCTGAATGAAATCCACTTTGAAGTGTACAAACAGCGGAATATAAATAAAATAAAATGATTGATTTTTGTTTATTTTTACTAGCCTGTATTCCTGAGTTGACTAAAATTCTGAAAGAACATTTTGTTACCTCATACCATTTTGCTACCTGCTGCAGTATACTTTTATTTATTGGAACAAACTTTAAGATGTGAGACCTTTATTTAAGTGACTGTAAGTAACCTCTGACCCGATTTCCAGCTAGACACAGATCACTGGAGAAGTCATGGGCAAGAGCAGTACCTATACCTTCAAGGATGAACGTCAATCTTTCAAGGCCCTCTGGAGTTTCTTCTCTCCTGGAGCTCTTCTGCAAACCAGCCCGGTAAAACACAAGAAAAAACACAAGCCACACAGAAGATATTGTTCAAAACCTAAAGTTCATTACTGGTCACTGACGGCCAGACAAAATCCACAGCAGCACACTATGGTCTAATGCACCCAACAGTACAGAAAAATAAAATCCAGCAGCATAAAACTAAACAGTATCTCACATAGAAATAAAGGCTGCATACCTTTGCAGGTAAGCTTTCTGGGGCAGGAATCATTCTCTCTAAAACCTGTTTCTTATGATAGAGCTCTTTTTCCTCCTCTCTGGAAATTCTCTCATGCCTCACCATCAGATGAGCCTCTGGCTGATATCTGTGCCCAGTTGTTAGGAAGTTTTCCTTTGAACTTTGACAAAGTTAAATCTTCTTTTCTCCAACTTCTGAAGCATTCCTTCTGATATGGCTCTTCAGGAAAACATAGGACTCCACTTTGGACTCCTCAGCAGAAATGTCTCTACTCCTAAAGAGTCTGGGCACTATAGATGAGCATTTGTTTAAAACAAATTGGCAAAACACACCAAATGAAGTCATTTTTGGTTCGTATGAATGATATAAACTGAAAATTAGCTTCCGACAAAAACACTTAAAAATGTTCTGATATTTTTGTATTTATGCATTAAAATAAACAAAATGGGCCTCTGGTGGAACCAAAATAGGCCTCTGGTGGAACCAGGCCTCGGCCTAAACTCATCCCCGGGGCCCAGCTTGAGGCTAGGTCCTATTGCTAAGGCCCAGATCTAGGCCTGAGTCAGATGCTGGAGCCCAGCTTGAGGCCAGAACCTGGTCACTGATGACCAGGTCTAAGACAGAGGCCTAGGCCTGGGACTGGTGCTGGGCATAGGGCATAATACAGCCTACCTCAACACGTTCAAACAGCTGTTGGCCTGGGCTGGCCAGTGAAGAAATCTGATGGAGGCTAGTGGATGACCATTGATTGACAGCTGAACAAAGCTAGACTGACCCTCCATTCTGCCATTCCAGATGTGGTTACCTTCTTTAATCATATCCAAGTGTATCCTGGTACCTGGTACACTGCCATGAACATTGCAAATGCTTTCTTCTCCATAGCTTTGACCCCAAAATCTCAGGATGAGTTTTCTTTTTAATGGGGAGATATCCAGTAAACCTTCCAGTGACTGCCTCAGGGCTTTGTACATAGTCCTATGATTTGCCATGACTTCTTATCACAAACTCTTCAGGCATTTACACCTTCAGAGGGGGTGGCCTTGTACCATTATGTGGATGATATCCTGCTCCAAGGTCCATCAGAAGAAGTGGTATGTTCGGCCCTGAACATCCTCGTGTTATTTTTACGGGGCCATGGTTGAGCCATTAATAAAGGGAAGATATAAGGACCATCCCAAGAACTGAAATTTCTGGCCATTTGATGGAGCCAAAGCTTCCTGATCAGGTCAAGGATTGCATCCAGTCAGTAGAAGTGCCTCAATCCAAGGAGGACATTCAACAGTTTTGTGGTCTCTTGACATATTGATGCTTCCATATCCAGAAGCTGGCCCAGATGCTGTGACCTCTTTACAATCTGTGCCAAAAATGTTCTACCTTTGTTTGCCAGAGTGTGAACAGGCATGCCAAGGTGCCAAGGCTGCTATCTTTACCTCCCTTTCATTGTATTTGGTTGATCTAGCTGTGCCATTTGAGCTTGAAGTTTCCTGCACTTTTGACTCAGCGAAGTGGAGCTAAGGTTGCCAACTTGCTCCAGATTCAGGACTGGTTGATCCAGTCCTGGTTTTACCCCAATGCATGCTGGGACTGATTTTCCTTTTGCATTCCCTAAGAAAAGCAAGACTATAAGTATCTGCATGCAGGGGAGTAAACCCAGGACTGGATCAACCTGTCCTGAAAATCTGGAGCCATTTGGCAACCCTAAGTGGAGCCTCAGGCAGCAAGGATGCGGTCAGTGTTTTCCTATTGAATTCTGGAATCACAAATGGATTATGGCTGCCCCCAACTATATGCTGTTTGCACATCAACTTCTGGTGGCATGCTGGGCTTAAGTTGAAACCAACCAAATCACTGGTGAGAAGCCTGTTCATCTCCAGACTTAGATACTGATTATGACTTGGATTAACAGTGAAGCGGTTGCTCCCCAGAGAGGCTCAGCCCTCTGATCTTCCATCTTGGAAAAGAAGTGGTACATAGCTGCCTGAGCCTGTTCTGCACCAGGAACTTCTTTCTGCTAGATGAGATTGTGTTGGACAGCCTAGTAGATGGCTTGACCACCTCAATACAACTTGAAGTATTAGATACTGGAGTACGAGACTACTCTATGACTTGTTGGATTCTTATCTTAGACCTTTGCCTGGTTCACCAATGGATTCTGCTGCAACCTTCATGCACAATGGGATTGGATGGCTGCTGCCTATAGCTCACATGATGGTATCTTTCTGGTGGACATTGGACCTGGGCATTGTAGAACTCCAGGCTGTGCATCTGGATCTTTCTCATGCCAAGGAACAGCAGCATCCACATTGTATCATCTCCACGGATTTGTGGATGGCCCTTTGGAGTCAAGATCTATGGCAAAATATTAGTCCCTTACTAGTGACATCCCTTTGCAGGCCCACCACATAAATGTTTATAACCCCAAAACAACCCTCGCCACAATGCTAAGGTGGACTATGCTGCATGAATCCACTCTGCCTCACTTTCCTTGGAACCATGGCAAAACTACCTTCCAGTCAACCAAGATGCCCCACATGAGGCCGTGGTCTCTTGCTCACTATGTCAGTGGGTCAAATGCTATGCCCTTCCACCTTTAGCTGACCACGGTAAGAATAAGAGTGGGACTATTCCCTGGTAAGTTCTTCAGTTAGACTATATTAGACCACTGCTACAGGGTCCAGAGGGTGTTAAATATGTGTTAGTAATGGTTGATACATTTTCAGCTGTTTTCCCTCCAAGGCAGCAAATCAGGAAATGGGTCACATTTTATGGGATCCTGAGTAAAGGAATGGGCTGACAACCATGGTGTACATTAAGAATACCCTGTCCCTTACCACGCTCTGGTAGCAGGGTTGGTGGAATGCCTAAATAGCCTAATTAAACAGCCATTAAAAATTCATGCAGGGGATAATCTTTGGCAAAGTGGTGGCAGTACCTGCCAGCTGTTGAGGAAGAGATGAATTTTCATCCGGGGTAATAGAATGTAAGTCCTCCCCCGAGCCATCTCAGTTTTTCAATGTTTTAGTTATGAACAGTTAATGTCATTGATAGTTACGCATAATCTGATGTTATTATTGATGAGGCACTTTTCTCTGATTGCTCCCCTCTTCCCAGGGAGAATTTTTGTAGATACTGTATGGTTTATATGGCCCCTTGCTTGTTACACCAGCTAAGCCAGTTCTTGCCTTCACACTCCCAGCACATCCCCATTTGACCAACCCTTACTCAATAATCAAGGTCCTGCTAACCTCCTATAATTCCTTTCCCTTTCCCTCTTGAATATTTCCAGTATTACTATCCCTTATTTGATCTGCTATCATCTGCCTGACTCTAATGATGCTTCTTATGTAATTGCTTTCAACTACCTGCAGGCTATGGCTGAGTTGGCTAATTGGTCCCATGAAATAAATTCTATCCCAAAAGGCACACTCCTATGGTTCCTCACTTAGGGTTTGCTATGTTTTTCCTGAGTTTTCCATTACCATGTGCCGGTACTGATCCTATGGTGCCCAGGCCTGAGGAGATATCATTGCACCTTATTCATGACCTAGGGTCCAACAAGAGGAGTCCTGGTCTTCCCTCCCCCCCCCCCCCCCCGCAGTTTTTCTAACTTTCCACTGCTGTCTATGCACTATAATTTTGGCAATGCTTCTCTGCTAATGTCTAACTTGTTCGGCTCCCTACTAACATCTTCCAATTTCACTCGCTTTACTGATTTCTGTTTTAATGAGATGGGGAACTTTTATTGTCCACTCTAATGTTTTTTTCCTCTGTGCCTCCTTTTTACACTGCTTATCTCTCTCTTGCTAACTGCAATGTGTTGTATACCCCTGTTTATTTGTATTCCCTTCCCCCGTCCCCATCTAGCTAGCTATAGCCACCATGGACGCTACCTTTCCTTTGCTATTGCCAAATGCCACAACCTCATGGCGTCTGCTGGGTTTGCCTTTTCAAACATACATTCCATAGGCCATCTTTCGACCACTGTCCTTTGCCTCCAAGCCCTCGTAGAACTTTTTAAGAACCATACCAACGAGCAATTCCTTGCTATTTCCAGTCAGCTGGAAGAGACCCGTAAGAATGCTGTGGACAACTGTATGGTCTTAGACTGGCTGCTTGCTAAGGAAGGAAGTGTCTGTCAGTTCCTCAGGGACCGATTTGGTATTGAGTGTTGCATGTAAATTATTGATAGAACTCCTCAAACTGGTAATTCCTTCACATTTTTTCTAGAGAACTATAACCTTCCCCCTGACTGGAATAAGGAACCCGACTGGGCCCAAGGCTTCCATTCCATATGGCTTAGGCTTAAGAAGCGAGTTACCAATATTCTACTCTATATTTGTATTGGGTTTGCTATCTTCATTGGTGTTGCTTTATTAGATGCACTTTTTAAGATGTTTCAACAATGTGCTTAATGTATCACTGACATCAGTGTTCTACTTTCCATAGAACATGGGGATGGACAGTGGATATTAAGACTTTTCACTGTATGGGCGGGGAAAGTGGAACACTGTGAGCAGGAACTGTGATTTATAGCTTAGAACTGTGCATGAATGTGTACTATATGGTAAACGCTTTGTTCTGAACCCATCAGTTTGTACAGATTTGTGCCCCAGAGCTGTAAGTTCTCATAATCTGGGGGAGCAATCATCAATCTTTTGCCATCTCCCAGCGGAGGTAGACGTTTAGGTTGTACTACTTATCAGAATGGGGACCTCAAAAGGGATATAAGCTTATTTACTGAACTAATTGCTGAGTCTAATTAATGAACAAATAATTGTTGCATTCTTTATTTATGTGATTTACCCGTTTTGTATATACTTCCTTTTTTTTTACCTTTTATATCTATAAGTCCTCTGCTATTATTATATAAACTGTATATACTTAGATAGTTATACATATATAAAGTATTTTTGTACTTCACTCTGTGTGTTGTGTCCTGAATATTTCCAGCACTGCAATCAGGCTGTTACAGTTACGATACACACAGTGACATGGGCATGCACAGAGACACCTTCTTTATGACCTTTTTGTGCGCTGATCTTCATCTTGTATCAATGACAGGAATGATGGACATTTTTTGTTTTACAGTTCTGTGGTTTCTCCCCCTGGTGAAATAACTATTTTGTGGTGCTGAGTAATGGAAGTCTTAGCGTTAGAGCAAATGAAATAAAGTCCTAAATTCCCTCAGGTCCCATGTTAGCTCACCCTTCTGTTTCCTTACTATGGACAGAGGGATTAGTCTGGATCCTGCTAAGACCTGACAAAACTTGGTGCAATTCCAGTTGGTTTGTTATGAATAGGGGGAAGCAATAGATTTACAATCCTTAAGAACAGGTCTCATAGTCACTCCAAAACTGGAGCTGGTGTTCCAACAAATTAAATATGCATTGAAGTAGAGCTTGCTCAATAGTCAGGAAGTGACCAAAAGTACATGTTTTAAGAGAGTGGTGTTCACTTCTAATCCTGAGAGCTGCAAACGGGCTGTAAAAAGCAGAATGATGCTGGTTGTAATCCTGTGAATCAACTAACAGATATAAATAGATGCTGATTTCTACTCCTTGCAGAATATTCTTATTCAGGATGGTATCAGCATCTAAATAGTTTCTAGAAATACAAACTGAGCCCAACAGCCCTCCACTCCCAGGGAAGAAGCTAGGCTTCTGGACCCTCTCCTGATCTGTCTTTGCTTGTGAAGTAGGAGAAACCAAAACCTAATCAGACACTTTTATATCACTGAGAACTTGCAGATTCAGCATAGGTCTACATACTCTGTTGTTTACAACTTGACATTACTTCAGCCTTCTAATGGAGGACTGTTATGTGGTTTGCCTATGACAGATATGCTGGAATTTTGCTTAAAGGAGTGTTAAATTAATTTCGCTGTTTCAGATTTTTTATGCTTTGACTGTAGGTATCATGGCGTTTTTGTGATATCCTTGACCTCTGGGAAAACAGCTGACTCTATGGTATCAAAACACTGACATAGTCAGAGATTTGTTGCATCATTCCATTTCAAGTTCCTAGCATGATTAGAGTCTATCTATACATGTGTGTAATTATAGTTATACATTTGTATTCAGTTTGAAAATATTAATACCTTTGAGACATTTTCATAGTCCCTGTGACATTACTACTATAATCAATATCATTTCGAGGACTAGATGATATGATAAACAAAGAACAAGTCACATTTTTAGATAAAAAAATGTGCTCTTACCAAGCTTCATGCATTAGGCCTAAATTTTTGCTGAAGGCAAATCGATTAATGACAGATGGTGAATAAAGTGGCCAATTCTGGACTCTTTCCAACAAAAATGTCTAACCATAGGACATGCAAAACAGACTCTCATATTTTAAATATGTTATTTTTTTTCCTATTTGGACCAGTGACAACAGAGCCCTTGCTGCCTGCTACTCTCCACTTTTGGCAGTTTCTAAACTACCAGACAGGAAATTTTCAGTGCTACAGCTGTGAATTGGCATGTTTTCCTGGAACGGAGGTAATTGGATCATAGCAATCTCACTGTTGGTTTCTTCCCTTAGGCCTTACAATCCTGTTTTAGTGAATCTTCAGACATACTCAACATTTCCTGACATTCTGTTTCCTTTCTGTGTGTGAGTGTCCTTTGAACCTGATTCATAGGGCAGCAGAAATTATTTTAATGGACTAATAATGCTATATGAGGCCTTACCCCTACTTCTACCAAGGCCAAATACAAAATGAGGATTGTTCAAAAACAGAGCATGTAATGAAGATTTAAGTATCAAAGGTTTGTTGTATCACACATCTTCATTAGGGTCTAGTTGGCATGGACATTGCAGATAAAAGAAACAAAACAGTAAAGCAATTTACTTTGGTGAAAAATATGCACTGACAATTTCAATTTTAACTATGGCAAAGCTTCATCTACTCAGTGTGTGAGCTGCCAGTGGTAAAAAATAACATGTTTTTCATTAAGTCGTGCTTGTAAATCATCATACTCATTCTGACAAATTCTTTGCTGAGTCAGCTGAGGTCTGGGAGCATCTCTGCAGACTAAATCATTGATGCACAAGCATTTTTGTCTGAAGTAAGCAGGTCAGGCAGGACATTAAAGCTGAAAACAAAAAGTAAATAGCAGTGAGCCTGACCCTTTCTGTAGCTCCCCCTTCCCAATTTCTATGAAGGACTGATAGATCATCTTATCTTTGACCGCTTACAGAATCAATCAAGGAATGGTGAATAAAGTGGAGGATATATTAGAACCTCTGTATCGTTCCGTGGTGACACTGCACCTTGAGTACTGTGAGCAATTCTGGTTGTCACATCTCAAAAATGATGTAGTTACACTGGAAAAGGTTCAAAGAAGGGTAACCAAAATGATAAAGGGGGTGGAATGAAGCTGATATGGGGAAAGGTTAAAGAAGATAGGGCTGTACAGTATGGAGAAAGCTCTGCTGAAGGGGGATTTGAGAGGTCTAGAATGTGTAAATGTGATTGGTTATTTACTTTTTCAGATATAAAATACTTATTGCTTATCTTTTAAATTATATTTTTGCAGCATGAAAAAGATCCATGAGATGGTATAATGAACTGACGTAAAGTTATAAACAGGGAATGGCTTCTCATTGACTGCCAAAATGCCAACGTGGCACTTGTTTCTCTATTGCTGCATCAGGGCTCCGTGACAATCTCATAAATGCCCTTTGCATTATAATGTCATGCTTGTGCTTAATGAAAAATGTTCTTTCTGGTTGTACCATAGAGTAGCGCTAAAATTAGCCAGATAAAGTTATCCTTAAAACTTTGATTGTGGTGGTACAAGATTCTGAGGTCTTTTTCTCCAATCACTAACTTGATACAATAATCACTACCATATATACTCATGTATAAGTTGAGAAATTAAAGTTTTAAAATTCATTTTTAAAAACAGGGTTGCCTTATCCATGGGTCAATCCCCAGTAATTATTCTGATGACTATCCCTGGTTGTTCACTTCTTCCCTCCCTCCCGATCCATTAACTCACCCGCTATCAGGTATGTCCTCCCTCCTCCACTGCCAGGGCCTGATTGGCGCACTTAGAACCACATGCTTCAAAGCGTGACACTGGGACCCCACGGGGGAGGAGAGAGGACGTGCCTGAGCAACCACTAGTCCCGTCATCATCCTAATAGCAACGAGTGGTTGAGTTAAAGGATTGGAAGGAGTTTTGAGGGAGAAGCTGTCCTACTGCCACACTGGGACAGCGTGGGGGAGGAGAGAGGACGTGCCTGAGCAACTACTGCAAGTCCCGTCGTCATCGTGATAGCAGCAGGTGAATTAATGAATTAAGAGGAGGGAGGGAGGGAGGGAAGGAGGGATAGCCATGGGGGAGGGAGGGAGAGGAGTCAATCCCCAGGTTCTACTCTCCACTTATCCATGGGTCACAGCAATTTTCTTATTTTTTTGGCCCCAAGATGTCCTCGACTTTTCCATGAGATCAATTTATACACAAGTATATACAGTATTTTCTTAGAAAAACTGCCCACACCAGTTTGCATGTGTAAATGTGCACCAGCAATTTTTCTGTGATAATTTTCAAAGTAAAAGCATTTACATACTTTCACTTTGAAAACTGGTGCAAAGTTGTGGGTAAAAATTACCCCCTTAATGTTTTCTTTTTCAGTCAAGGACATATAATTGCTTGGTATTAAGGACAGTGGTATAAACCCCTGTGTCAAAGAAGCATCAATGACTGTTGTAAGAGGGACCAATAGCACCTTGCGTACTGTTTTTTAAGATCCATGAAGGGCAAGGATCGAGTCGGCATGTAGCAGTTTTCATGGTCATCAGAAAAGTGTCAACTATCTGAACAGAAACTGCATGAAAATCAGACAAAGTAGTGGAAGAAACCAACTGTACATGGCTTTCTAATTCATCTTAGATAACTTAAATCTTCCTTTTGAAATACTATAAAAACTCATTGCAGTGTTCCATTTGTAATCAGGAATAGTTCCCTAGAGGAACTTCTTGCTGCAAGAATAGTAGTGGAGAAGTAATCCTTCTTAGCAACTGCAATTGCTAGTTTGTTCAGTTCCAAATGAACTTTACATGCTAATTTGTCAGATGTTAGGAGAGATTTACACCAGTGATGCTCAAACGAGTGACCTTTTCTGTTAAAGGACTCAAAGAGCTTCAGTAAACCAGTGAGGTTTTCAAAAGGCACATAAATGTCTTTGTAAGTACCCCTGAGAACTTACAATTCCAGTTCTGTACCAGAGAATCAACAGCATTCATGGCTGAATTGAGAGAAAAATCACCAAAAGTGTCTAAAAAGGAGGGCGCATTTATCTTACTGTAAAACCCTCTTGGTTTGGGGCTACCTAATTGAAGGGTCAAAGCAAAGTCCCTGGGCCACAGTTTCTCTCCCAGATCTCTTATTTCCTAGACTTTCATCAGACTTCAGCCCTTTATTGTAGTCACTTGTTTTTTTACTCCTTTTTACAGTCACTGATCAGCTGGTGCTCACGGGTAGAGGAGTCCTGTTGAGGAAATTAGACCCAAAACACGGCAAAGAGTCAGCTGTGATGTTCAACTCAAAAACATTTTCTTAAGTTTGAAAAACAAAATCTATGCCAAGATGGTAAACATCATGAGTGCCAGCACAAAAGTAATCACTTCAAAAGCCACAGTCTCATGATCCATAGTGCATGGTCTAATACCTCCTGTACTTTCCTCTGAACCAGTGTCAAAAGACCTGCCCATGAAGGGTGGGAAAGTGTTCTTCTTCCTCTAGCAAAGGGCTTCTCAAACCTGTCCTGGGACCCCACAGCCAGTCGGGTTTTCAGGATATCCACAATGAATATGCATGAGATACATTTTCATACCATGGAGACTCAGTACATGCAAATGTATCTCATGCATATTCATTGCGGATTTCCTGAAAACCCAACTGGCCATGGGGTCCCCAGGACAGGTTTGAAAAGCCCTGCTCTAGCATTGTGCTAGGGGGGAAAGAAATCCAAAATCCCTTTCTCATCAGCTGGTTCAAAACTGTTTCCAAATTAGCAGTTCCCAGCTGTTTCAATCCACTGTTGATTAGTCATGAGAATGCTGCCATCATCAACCTCCAGCCCTTCCAACAAGGGTAGAAACTGGCCTTTGTGTCAGGCACTGGTCAAAACTGTTTAAAAATTCCGTATCTCTCAAGAAACCTCCCAATAGCATTTCACAGATGAGCAGTGAACGTACCAAAAACCTCCCCTCATCAAAATGTCTACTCTTCTCTCTTCTCCAATCTAGAAAAATCCCCCTTTGAGCCCAGCCCTAAAAGGGGATGGTTAAAAAAGATGGTTCCCAAAAATGTAAAACCCCCATGCAAGCAAAGGGCAAATACTAGTGCATGAAGGAAAGCCCCGTCATATCCTCCCATGCGGAAAAAAAAAATCTTTAACAGGGTACTGATTCAGATTTTTTTTCCATTAACAAAGCAAAATATCACACAAGTCATCAATGACAATTCACAGAAATTCAGATGTACTTATTCCACTATCCACTTGGGGGAGACCATACCTAAGAGGAAACTATGACTAGCATAGAATAAAATGGAATTGCATTACAGAGTGGAGAAGTAACCTAGTGGTTAGAGCAGTGTACTACAGACCAGGGTTCAAGTCCCACTGTCGCTCCTTGTGACCTTGGATAAGCCACTTTACCCTCCATTGTCTCAGGTACAAACTTAGCCCTGGATGCACTAGGTCACCATATTATATTGCGGGGGGTGGGGGAGGGGTGGTCACAGTAATAGTGGAGACCCTCCTCTAAAAAAGCATTGTGGCCAAACACTGAGGGACAAAAGAACTTGGCAAGCAGCCCTTTAAAGTGATGGTGGCCCCAACCTTACAGGACCACCATCATCTTAAAGGGCAGCCAGCCAAAAAAAAAAAATAGCGGCAAAAAGGGGAGGTTGAGCCGGTCTCAACCCAGGGCCACCAGTCAAGGCAGCTCTGACATCCCTCAAAATTTAAATTAAAAAAATGCACCCACACAGGGATGGCAGTAGTCCCCCCAAATCCCTCCAATAAAATAAAGGCTCTGGCCCCCCCAAATTCCTCCAATAAACTAAAAGCCCTAGCCCTACCTTCCTATCCCCTCCCTCCAGGTGACACTGATATCCCCCCGATAGTCAATACTCCCTCCCCTCACTGATGTCCATCCAATTTAAAATAAAAATGGACCCCCTTCCCATCCCCTCCCCCCTGCACTCCTCTTACCTAAACACAGATCTCACGTCGGGGCTGGGTGCACCATGGCATCTAGCCCGGTCAGTACCATTTTCCAAAATGGTGCCGACTTAACCTAGCCCCAGCCATGGAACTGGGGTAAGGTCTGGGGATCAGACCCAGGCCATGTGACCAGGAAATGACATTTTATTTTTTCATTTTGGGGGAGAGAGTGGGAAGAGGAGTTGGGGTCCATTTTTTTTTAAATCGGGGAGGAAGGTATAACTGGGGGGTGGGGGTGGAGGGAGGGAATATTGAATATCAGGGGAGCCATCAGTGTTGGACTGGTAGCCCAGAGTGGAGACGGAGGTCAGCACTGATCCCCGCTCAACCTCCCCATTTGCCATGACTTTTTTTTTCCTGTTGCTTTAAATGTGCAGCGGGAGCCTTGGGACCTGCGTTAGGGTCCTGTGCCTCCCACCGCACATGAAAAGCATTTCAAATAGGTGTTATTTTGTCATGGCTGACCACTTTTTTGGTCAACCATAATACAATATTTACATAAAATTGACTAGTAATGACCTTCTTTACATGCATTTGCATATTTCATGTACTTTCTTGGTCGGCCACAATACAATATTCACATAAAATTGACTAGTAATGACCTTCTTTGCATGCATTTGCATTTTTCATGCATGCAGTCACATGCAAAGAAGATAATATTGTGCGTTAGAGACACTAATGCAGCTTGATGCATCACCCCCTTAGATTTTAAACCCTCTTGGGATAGGGAAATGCCTACAGTACCTGAATGTAATCTGCTTTGACGTGCCGAAAAGTGGAATATCCAAAAAATAAATTAAATTACAATACACACATTCAGACAACATCCATCGCCAGCAATAACATAACCTTCTATTGGCTGTCCTTGGAGAAAAGCCAAAACCCAACATATTTTCTTCAAACGTAAGCCTAAAATTACTTATTAAGGCCAATATTTAACTTTCCAAATTAGCAATTCCAATGCACTGTTGACTAGTCATGGGAATGGAACCATTATCAACGTCAAGCCCATCCAACAAAGGGGAAAACTGGTCCTTATGTCAGGCACTGGTCAAAACTGTAGAAAAACATGAGAAAAATCTTTCTAGAAACCTTCCAATAGCACTTCACAGGTCAGCAGTGAGACCCACCAAAAACCTCCCCTTATCAAAACATCTACTCCTCTCTCTTCTCCAACCTAGAAGAGTTCTCCTTTGAGGATGCTTAGTAAATAATATATAGCTCACTGAGCCCAACCCCAAAAGGGGATGATTAAAAAGAATGGGGAGGTTCCCCAAACTGTAAAAACCCCCATGCAAGCAAAGGACAAATACTTTTTATTTATTTTAATTTCTTATATTCCGCCACTTCTACCTTGTAGTGCAGGAAGCAAAGCGTCGTCACCTCACTATAAGCATGAAAACATTAGAGCCTTCACAGACCTTGACAGACCTTGAGTGTGAAGTCACAGAGAGTAGGAGTGCAAACATTTCACTGACACTCTCTGGTGGGAGGTATCTTGCAGGGAACGTGTGTTTAACACTTTGGCTTGTGTTCTATTCCTCCAACCTTCTGTCCTGAGAAGATGACTGGGACCAAAGGTGGGGTTTCTGGGTCCTAGAAACTTGAGAGATGTTCTTGGACCCCAAAAGAGGTTTTCTTCTTTGCCCTGCCTTCCACCAGAGGGAATTAGGCTTTGGCTTTGTTCGGGCCAGACTCCTGGTTCTCCCAGCAGAACAAGCCAATCTGAGGGTCCCAGTCCCTGTAGGGTGTTGGTTGAGCCCAGGAGAGGTGAGGGTGTCCTATTTCTAGGCACTTATCTAGGAGATAAAGAAATTCAGTGCCAGCAGCTGCAGGCTGTGGCGAGGATCTTCTTGGCAGCCTGTCCTTTCCCACCTTTTCCCCCTTTCTCTCTTTCCATCACTCTTGTTCCATGAGGTGAGGCACTTTATAAAAAAGCATGAGGAAAGGTGCTGTAGTTAGAAGCCAGGCAGCCTACTTGGAATGCAGCTAAAGCAGAGTGACTCTTTGCTGGCACAGGGAGTTCTGGTAAGTTTTATATAGGGCTGTGTACTTTTGAGTGCTCATCGCTAGGACTGTTTCGAATGGTACTGCTTTTGGGGGAGGATTTTTCAGCTAGCATGGAGAAGGCTGACTGCAGCCACTGTTGTGGGTTTTGCATTGGCTTTGGGCTCTCTCTGCGTCACTTGTCTAAGTAGTGAGGAGATCCCCGGGGAGACCTCCAAGGCTTCCAGGAAGGAATCTAAGGCTTTGGCAGTGCTGGGGAGTTCAGGCCTATTAAGCTGCATTTGAATTGAAGGTAAGGGGAGGCCGCAATAGTGCCGGTTTTGGTGGGAAGGACCGCCATTTTGAATCCTTCTCCCATGGCAGTGTCTTCTAGAATATAAGAACATAAGAAATTGCCAAGCTGAGTCAGACCAAGGGTCCATCAAGCCCAGCATCCTGTTTGCATCAGAGGGCAAACCAGGCCACAAGAACCTGGCAAGTACCCAAACACTAATTGATGCCAGTAATAGAAGAGGCCATTCCCTAAATCAGCTTAATAGCAGTTAATGGACTTCTCCTCCAAGAACTTATCCAAACCTTTTTTAAACCCAGCTACACTAACTGCTCTAACCACATCCTCTGGCAACAAATTCCAGAGCTTCCATTTTAAAATATTTTATTTATTTGGTTTATATTCTGCGTTTAAGCCTGAAGGGAGAGAGAGACTATCTCTCAAGTGGAGTTCTTCCTTCAGGGCATAGCCTGAGGACCAAGTGCCTAGCAATTAGCAAATGCCATAGGTTGTTTCCTGAGATTCTGTTTGTGAAATGGAGGATATACAAGAGACCTCTAAGGACCAGGTTGACTCTGCCAGCCATGCCTCTCGAAGAAAGTGAGATTCCCTCTGATAGGGAGGATGACTCCATTATTTGTGTCGTTCATAGGGATGATATTGCCACATTTATTGATCAAACAAGCCATTAAGCCCGTTAAAACGGGCTACATTACATTTTTTTTCAGTCCATTTTCTAACACAGCACCCTTCTACACTTTTTCTCCCTCTCTCCCCCTTCCCCTCATTCACTCCTCCCCTTCCCTCCACTCAGTCTTACTCACCCTCTGTCTCCCACTGCCTCCTTCCCCTCACTCTCACCTCCCTCCCTTCCCTCAGTCACTCCCACCTCTTTCCCCTTCCCTCAGTCACTCCCCACCCTCTCTCAATCCAATCCCCTCCCCCTCAGCCCTCCTCCACTCCCTTTTTCTCTGCTCCACAACTTCTTACCCTTCCACTTACTCACATCCCTGTCTCTCACCTCTCCCTCATTCTCCCTCTCCCCCTTCCACTTACTAACATCCCTGTCTCTCACCTCTCCCTCATTCTCCCTCTCCCCTCACTCTTCCCCACCCCCTACCTCCCTCCCACACACTCACCCACTCCTCCCTCCCTCTCACTCAGTCCCTGTCCCTCCCTCCCCCTCCCTCAGTCCCTCCCTCCCACTCAGTCCCTCCCCCTCACTCAATCCCACCCTCCCTCTCACTCAGTCCCTCCCTCCCTCCCTTCCTCTCAGTCCCTCCCTCTCACTCAGTCACTCCCTCCCACTCAGTCCGTCCCTCCCTCTCTCTCTCTCCTCCCTCCCTCTCTCTCTCTCCTCCCTCCCTTGCTACTGGCCGCCGCTGCCGCCGCTCGCTGCCACCCAACGCTGCCGAAGCCGCTGCCACCCGACGACGCTGCTGCCGCTGCCACTCGACGCCGCCATGTTGGTTTTTTTTTTTCTGACGCTGGCTGAGACCGACGTGCTCGCCCGCACATGCGCAGTAGAGCTGCTCTCTACTGCGCATTTGCGGCAAGTCGGTCAACCTTCGTTTATTAGGTAGGATGGTTTCTTTTCTGAGAATTGCGGATTCCAAGATAGAAGACCCTCCTGTTTTGTTGCAGAGGTGGACCCTTGGCCCAAGATAGGGTTAGCGCAACCTGTGAGGGAAGACCCCCCACAGGTCCCCATCATTGGAAGGCGAGGCCGGACGGGAAGCAGAGGCAAACAGGAACGTTGCCAATACCAGCCCTTGTTCTCCACAGGTTGAGCCCTTGTGTGCCGGAACCGGCTGATATTAGGTGGGCTTCTGTGTGGATGATCCTAGGGACGGCCAGATGTGGAGCAAGACAAGGAACAGCGAGGATCCAGTCCAGGGGCCACAGCAGTCAGGTCCGGTCCAGGGGTCAGAGGCAGGCGGCAAACTCGTAGTCGGGTCTGGTCCAAGGGTCAAGCCAAAACTCAGTCCAAAGGCAGGGCAGGAATGGATAGTGGAATTCAAGATCAGGAACAAGCGGGAACGAAGACTGGAACTCAGAATCAGGAACAAGCAGGAACGAAGATTGGAACTCAGGATCAGGAATGAGCAGGAACGAAGACTGGAACTCAGGATCAGGAAGATAACAACTCAGGAACTACACTCAGGACAATCGAGGTGAGTAGACTATTGTTTGGTGAAGATTTTGAGCAACTGGTAAAAAAACTCTTGGAGATCCAAAACCTAACAGACTGTTTGAAGATAAATGCTCTCTGTTGGTATTTCATTGGCCTGGCAGAGGTCAAGGAAGCTTTCATGACTCCAGAAGTTATAGACCTGGAAAGCAGGGGTATGCTTCCTTCTTCTGATCTAAGGGCAGATCTCAGTCTTTTTGGGGATCCAAGAAGTCAAGGCCAGACTCATCTAGTTCCATGGGAATCAGTTGTGCTTCACAATGAGGGACAGTGGGTTCACTCTCTGGTATTTCCTGTGGGAGGTCACTTACCACATTTTTATTTGACGTGGACCCATATAACATCAAGCCAATGGGTCTTGGCCTATGGGGGCTTCAGGCATGCCCCGCTGGGCTGGTCACCCCAATCACGTGACAGGTGTTGGTCGCCATGGCCGCATGCCTAGTACAGAATTGCGGTAACCAATAGCAGCCATGTAACGTTCCTCAGAGAGTGGGAGCCTCCCCCAAAGCTTTCCTCTTAGAACCTACTCACTGTACTTGTCCCGACCCCCATCATCACTGTGGCTGCGGGAAACACTCCCACTGCTTCCATTCGCACTTACCACGTTTCTGATTTTGCCGGCATGAGGTATCCAGCACACTTTCTGCTGCTGCCTCAGCACCAGCTGAATGCCTGCCTCTCAGCTCCCACAGCTTTCCTTTGCGGCAGGCTCCTTTCATTCTCATACTACAGCAAAAATATAAAAACAAATTACACCAAGGCTTAAGTGGCTTAAAAGACCTTGGGTCTTCCCACTCCAAATGGCCACCCCCCTCCCTCAAAAGCCCAGTCTGACTCTCCCCTCTTGGGCCCTGCCTGGATTTTCCCTGACCACCAATGTAAGTAAAAAGGTTTGTTTTACTTATTCACAAAGGGGGAGAAAAGCGAACATAAATGAGCATGACTGAATGTATGAGGCAGCGAGGGTGTGTTTGTCAGCATGTGTGAGTGTTAGAGTGCAAGTGTGTCAGTGAGCATGTGTGTAAGGGACAGAATGGATGTATGAGTGTGCATAAGTCTGAGCATGTGTGTGAGCGTGATTGGACGGATGTGTCAGGGAGAGTTTGTGTGCCAGTGAACATGTGTGAGTGTGACAGTGCGAGTGTGTCAGTGAGCATGTGTGTGCGGGAGAGTGAATGAGTCAGCATGTGTGTGAGTGTTGCGTCCGTCAGTCTCAGATGGCTTCGACCTTTGTCCCTCACCTTTCTCTCTGCTCTCCTCGCTAGCCTCGGGAAGATGGCTACCACCACGTCTGCATGCCGCTCTATCTGGCGTCCCCGGAACGGCAATGGCAAAGCCTCACGCCATGTTTCTCCTGAGGGCCTCCTAAGGTGCGCGCGCGCATGTCACCCATGTCTTTATCCACGTCATGGCGGGAACCTCGGGGGCGTCCCCCTCGAGTGACGTCACGCCATCTGGGTATTTAGCCTGCCCTTCGTTTGCTAGCTAATCTGCCACTGGAAGCTGTCTCTGCCCTTCGGGGTATTTCTCTAACCTGGGTACCCGCTCCTCGGGGGCCCTTTGCTTTCTTTCAGATGCCTATCTGGGATCAGGTACTCGCTCCTCGAGGGCCTGCTCTCCCTGGCTCGGTGCCTGTATACAACTACTTCTGCCTGCGCACTAGCTTTACCCCTTATTCAGTAAGGGGTAATAGCGCATCCAAAACGCGTGTCCAACCCCCCCCCCCCGAACCTAATAGGGCCATCAACATGCAAATGCATGTTGATGGCCCTATTAGGTATTCCTGCGTGATTCAGAAAGCAAAATGTGCAGCCAAGCCACATATTTTGCTTTCAGAAATTAGCGCCTACTCAAAGGTAGGCGCTAATTTCTCCGGGCACCGGGAAAGAGCACAGAAAAGCAGTAAAAACTGCTTTTCTGTGCACCCTCCGACTTAATATCATGGTGATATTAAGTCGGAGGTCCCAAAAGTTTAAAAAAGTAAAAAATTAAAAAAAAAAATTTTAAATGGGCCCGCGGCTGTCGGGTCGAAAACCGGACGCTCAATTTTGCTGGTGTTTGGTTTCTGAGCTCATGGCTATCAGCGGGCTCGAGAACTGACACCGGCAAAATTGAGCGTCGGCTATCAAACCTGCTGACAGCCGCCGCTTCCATCAAAAAAGAGGCGCTAAGGACGCGCTAGTGTCCCTAGCACCTCTTTTTACCTTCGGGCCTAATTTAAATAAATTAAGATACTGTATCGCGCACACAGGAGAATGGCTGTGCGCGTTCGCCCGCTCTCCCGCATTTTTACTGTATCGGCCCGTTAGTGAGTGATCTAACATTGTCAGTCTGTCTCATCTACAGCTCTGCTGCACTGGGAACCTGCATCCGGATCTCCCTATACTATCTCTGTGAGACGGGTCCCCTCTGCCGAGGGCCCCTGGAGTGCTACCTCTGGATCACCTCACTACTGCCACCTCTGGTGGTATATCTCAGCTGTATAATAAAAGACAAATCTCTGTGTTTGCGTGTCTCCAGTCTAGCCTAGTACTGTGGTTCCTCACGGGGATCCTCCCCGTGGGTGTGGTCACCTCCACATCGCACCCAGGTTGCGATGGAGAAGGTACAGAGAAGGGCAACCAAAATGATAAAGGGGATGGAACAGCTCCCCTATGAGGAAAGGCTGAAGAGGTTAGGGCTGTTCAGCTTGGAGAAGAGACGGCTGAGGGGGGACATGATAGAGGTCTTTAAGATCATGAGAGGTCTTGAACGAGTAGATGTGACTCGGTTATTTACACTTTCGAATAATAGAAGGACTAGGGGGCATTCCATGAAGTTAGCAAGTAACACATTTAAGACTAATCGGAGAAAATTCTTTTTCACTCAACGCACAATAAAACTCTGGAATTTGTTGCCAGAGAAGGTAGTTAGTGCAGTTAGTGTAGCTGGGTTCAAAAAAGGTTTGGATAAGTTCTTGGAGGAGAAGTCCATTAATGGCTATTAATCAATTATACTTAGGGAATAGCCACTGCTATTAATTGCATCAGTAGCATGGGTTCTTCTTAGTGTTTGGGTAATTGGCAGGTTCTTGTGGCCTGGTTTTTGGCCTCTGTTGGAAACAGGATGCTGGGCTTGATGGACCCTTGGTCTGTCCCAGCATGGCAATTTCTTATGTTCTTATGTTCTTAATCCACTCAAACACCTCATAACCATAACAGTGAGCGCATGCATAAGGCCATGAGTGAGAGCAAGCAACCACATCAGTAAGAGAAGGAGACTGTGTGTGTGCATGAGTGAGCAAATGAGTATGTGTGACATGTGTGCTAGAGAACAACTAATTCATGACCATCTCAAGGTGACTGAAATTAATAATTTTCCGGTATGGAGAAGGGGAGATCTTTTTTTCTTCCCTTATTAGTTTTAATTATTGGATATTATTTGATGTCTGCTGTTTTTGAAATATTTTATTGGAGTCTGGGAAATTTTCAAAAATGTGTATATGAGTTAAATTACTGGATGTTCTATGATGGTACTTTCTGTTTTTCCATTGCTGCATTGCATAGAGTCTGACTTATTGTGATTTCCATTTCAGTTTTTGTCTGCACATTTCTGTTTATATTTTATGGTCCCTTTATTCTGTATTTGGTGAGCATCTGTCTGTGTTCTGCATGTATGGCCGAACTGAAGTATTCTTCTACTTTCTAGTTTCTGTGTAGGGATCTATAGCAGCCTAGCTTGTTTTGTTTTCCTAATAGGAGGTGTCATATTTGAAGTGTTGCCTTTTCGTAGGAAGGGTTGTAACAATTTGAGTGCTGGCAGTTTGTGTTGTTTCCTTTTGGAGGTTTACTCATGACTTTTAGAAGGCTATGCCCAAGCCCAACAGGCGTTATAATAGGCTTATTAACAGCAGTCCAGCAGTCATTTTTGTTTTTGCAAGGGTTTTATAGTTGGCACCAAAGCAATGTACATAAATATAATAAACACATTGCTTTAAGTGATGTTTTTACCTCAGAAGACTATACTTTGGATTTCAGGTAAAATCTGTTACTAGAAATGCATAAATTTTAATTGTGTTTGGGGAGGGCAAGGCTTATGAGGAGAATGGAATGCAAAACTGTAAGGCTCACCCTTGGTTCCTTGCACCGTCCCTGGCTTTGCTGGCTCCACATGGAAAAGCAAGAACATAAGATATGCCATTCTGGGTTAGACCAAGGGTCCATCAAGCCCAGCATCCTGTTTCCAACAGTGGCCAATCAAGTCTCAAATACCCAAACATGAAATAAATCTCAAGCTGCTATTGCTTATTAATTAATAGCAGTTTATGGATTTTTTCCTCTAGGAACTTATACAAACCTTTTTAAACCCAGTTACACTAACTAATGTAACTTCATCCTCTGGCAATGAATTCCAGAGTTTAAGTATGTGTTGAGTGAAAAAGAATTTTCTTTGATTTGTTTTAAATGAACTACTTGTTAACTTTATGGTGTGCTCCCTAGCCCTTCTATTATCTGAGAGAATAAATAACTGATTTACATTAACTTGTTCAAGTCCTTTCATGATTTTGTAAACCTTTATCATATCTCCCCTCAGATGTCTCTTCTCCAAACTGAACAGCCCTAACTTCCTTAGCATCACCTCATAGGCCAGCTGTTCTATACTACTTATCATTTTGGTCACCCTTCTCCGCACTTTCTCCAGTGCAACTATATCTATATCTTGTTTGAGATGCGGCAACCAGAATTGCACACAGTATTCAAGATGCGGTCTCACCAAGGAGTGATACAGAGGCATTATGACATCCATTGTTTTATTTGCCATTCCCTTCTTAGTAATTCTTAACATTCTGTTTGCTTTTTTGATTGCCACAGCACACTGAGCTGACAATTTAAATGTATAAGAACACAAGAATATGCCATACTGGATCAGACTAAGGGTCCATCAAGCCCAGCATCCTGTTTCCAACAGTGGCCAATCCAGGCCATAAGAACCCGGCAAGTACCCAAAAACTAAGTCTATTCAATGTTACCGTTGCTAATAATAGCGGTGGCTATTTTCTAAGTCAACTTAATTAATAGCAGGTAATGGACTTCTCGTCCAAGAACTTATTCAATCCTTTTTTAAACATAGCTATACTAACTGCACTAACCACATCCTCTGGCAACAAATTCCAGAGTTTAATTGTGCGTTGAGTGAGTCTCCTGGAGACTGGGGGGTGCTGGGAAGGGTTGCAAATGGGAAAGGGAGGGGCTGCTTCAGGCTGGGGAAGGGCTGGCAGCAAGCAAGAATTGTATATAGTGATGTGGCAATGCTGGGGTGGGGGCATTCACTGTGTGAGCACATGAGGAGCAGTACCACAACAGCAGAGAGTGTTTATGTCTGAGAGAGAGTCTGTGTGAGTGTATGTGTGTCTCTTTGACACAAAGATAGGTACTCTCTTTCTTGCTGTCAGTGTGTGGGTGTGTCTGAGAGCCAAGAGATGTGTGTGTCTTTGTGAGAGACACCCACACACTGACAGTATGTACTGTGTGCCAATAAAGTTTCCTCAATCTGAAAATATGTCTGAGTAACTGAGCACGTGTGTGTGTGTGCCTGACATTGTTTGGCAGTGTGGTTCATTACTTGGCAGTTGGTTCAAGAGCTGATTGATAGACAAGAGACTTTAACACTGTACCAGGATATCTATCTATATACAGGATGTAACCAAACTTGTGGGGGGACCCAATCAATTGAATGGATGGAAGGGGGACTACAGCTCTGTTTGCTCATCCCTGCTCAAGGTTGTCCTCTACGTCTTATTTAGGTAAAATGTAAAATTTTATTTTAGAGATTATGTGGCTCAATTCTGTTAGGGCCCAGGATATATAGTGTTTTTATAAAGGGTCAGCTGTTGAAGTATGCGCTGCAAGGAAAGTATATAAGGGATTCAGGTACCCCGTGGGCCAGTTTTGAAAAAAATCCCCCGGGCTGATATTTTCCTGCAATTCACCCTTGTCTTGGAAGTTATTCATTTCATTTTTTCTGGAGCTGGCCACTCCCACGTCATAATCTCCTCATGTCCTTCAAGTAAGCAGCGGCCTGCACTACTCTTTAAAAGCTTCCAAGCGAGCAAGGGTCACAGCCAAAAATCAATTTACTATGTGGTTCCAAAGAAGGATGGCTCCTTCAGGCCTATTCTGGATCTAAAGGATGTAAACAGCCGTCTCTGAATCTCACATTTCAGAATAGAAGCTCTCTGCTCCATTCTAGTGGTTAGTGTTGACTGGTAAGTTTCTCACATCCATGGATCTCTTGGAGGCTTATTTTCACATTCCCATCTGGACAGAGAACCAAAAGTACCTTTTTTTCTACATCTTACAGAAATAATTTCAGTTCGGAGCACTTCTGTTTGACCTGACCACGGCTCTGCAAACCTTTACCAAGATCATAGTAGCTGGCAGTACCCTGGTACACTCTTATCTGGAAAAATGTCTTATCAAGGCCAAGTCATTCCAGGAGGGACTCCAAAACCTCCAACAGTGTAGTATGAGTCTCAGAAGGCTTGGGCTGAGTAGTCAATTTTGCAAAGAGCAAATTCTTTCCTACTCAGTACTTGGAATATCGTGACACAAATTTTGTTATAAATGTGGACAAGTTTAACTAATTCCAGAGAGAGTCTCTAAGCTTGTACAACAAGTCCAGAGATTCTCCATTCAGAGAACCTGAGAGCATGGGTTTATTTCCAGCTTCTCGGTTCAATGGCAGCCATGCTAAACTTAGCACCCTGGGCCAGAGGTCATATGAGGCCGCTTCAGGCCTCACTCCTGTCTCGGTGATCCCTGGTTTATGAATGTTCCTTTGTCTGGGACTGTGAAGGGAATCAGTTGAAAGGGGTGAGTCTTCAGCCCATCTCATTGATTCTGATGACAGATGCAAGTTTGTGGGCTGGGGAGCACATTGTTTGAATCAGGTAGCTCAAGGTCTCCAGGGGAGGCCTGTGGTCTCCAGAGGAGGCCTCTTGGTCCAGCAATAGATTGGAGACCAGGGTGATAAGGCTTAGCCCTTTATCAGTTCCTTCCCATGATATGGGAAAAGTCAGTCAGAGTGCGCTCCCATAATGTGACAGCAGAGACGTATGTGAACTGACAGAGTGGTATCAAAACCCTGGTGGTTTCTGAGGAGATGGATCTCCTGTTCCCTTAGGTAGAAGAATATCTTCTTCACTTGTCGGTGGCTCATATTGTGGGTCAGGAGACTGTTCAAGCTGTTTTTCTGAGCAGGAATCTTGGACCCAGGCGTGTGGGAACTCAGTCAGGATGCTTATCAATTGATTATGAGGCAATGGAGCTTGCCTCACATGGACCTGATTGCAACCACAAGAATGCCAAAGTTCCCAGATTTTTCAGTCGGCACAGAGAGTTTGAAGCTGAAAGTATAGACATCCTTGTACAGTCTTGGCTAGAAGTGATCTGCTTTAGCCATAAAAAAGCACAGGATCATAAGATCAATAGAAGTGGAGAATGTTTATGTGATTCTGATAGCTCCAGATGAATCAAGGAGGCCTTGGTATGCGGATCTAATGAGAATGCTACCAGACCAGCCCCTTTAGCTTCGAGCTGCTCGTGGTCTCCTGGTTCATTGCCCAGTCACCATGTAGGATCCAACTCTAGTTTATCTTATAGCCCGGCTTTTGAAAAATCCCGATTGAGACAGAAAGGGTAATTGTTATCGGTAATTTCCACTCAATTGAAAGCCCACAAGTCTTCCACTTCTCTGGCTTATATTCGGATCTGCCATGTCTTTGAAGCTTGCTGCAGGATTGGGCAATTTCTTATATCCTTTCAATTTTATCCTTTCTTCAGAGGTGCTTAGATAAGAGCTTGGCCCTAAATTTCTTGAAGGTTCAGGTGGCCACCATCTTTTGTTTCAGAGGTAGAGCAGGGATATTCAGTTGCTTCTGATCCAGATGTGGTTTATTTTCTTCAAGGAGTGAAAAGACTCCGAGCACCATTTAGGCCTACAGTTTCACAGTGGGATCTTAACTTGGTATTGAGGATGCTGGTTTTGCCTCCGTTTGAACTTTTAAAACATGCTTCTCTTAAGGTCTTGTCCCTGAAGGCAGTTTTTCTAGTTGCTATTTGTTCACTCAGTATATTTCTGAAATTCAAGATTTCTCATGTAGAGAATCTTTCTTAGTTTTTGGGTCTGACTCCGTATCTTTTCACCCAGTTCTATCCTTTCTCCAAATGTTATGTCAGTATTTCATATCAGTCTATCTGCTTACTAGGAGGACTGTCAGGGCAGCAACAAGTCTGTGTGAATTCTAGATGTCTGAGTTCTCATTAAGAATTTAGAGGTCACCAATCCATTCTGCAGGACAGATAGGCAATTTGTTATTTTTGGAGGACTGTGTAAGGGTGAGCAGCTTCTAAAGCTATTTTGACATGGTGGATCAAAGGAACAATCTCTGCAGCATATTTGCTTAGGAGCCTGATGGCTCCTGAGAACATTTTTGCTCATTCTACTAGAGCCCAATTTTCTTCCTAGGCAGAGTCAATTACTGATGAGCCAGTAGACATTTGTAAGGCTGTAATTTGGTTGTTACTGCATTCGTTTTCCAAGTATTACAGACTGGATGTAATGGCTAAGCAGGATGCAGCATTGGGGGCTGTTGTCTTTAGGGTGACCCTTACTTTCTCCTTCCAATTTGATGTGCTTTCGTACCTGTCTGGACTGGTGTAGCAGGATAAAATGGAAGGAGAAATGTTCTTACCTGTTAATTTTTTTTCCATGTATCCTGTTACACCAGTCTAGGACACTCTGGGAAGTTGGGCCACAGTAAGAGGAGGTGATGATTCGTGTGTCTGCTGTGTTTATATTCATGGAGGAGGATTTTCCTTATCTCCTTTGTTCTTCCTCTTATTACCTGTTGTATCTTTTCTCTTATATCTGTTTCACCTTGTTTTAGGGAAGAGACAGGCAATGCATTCTATGAGGGTCTTATTTTCTAATTTGATGGGTTTTTTGCTATTTTGAATATTTTTTCATGTTATTGTTCTATTTCTTTGTCATAGATAAAGGGGCAGATTTTAAAAGACTTACACGCGTAAATCCAGCTGGATTTACGCGCGTAGGGGGGTTACGCGCGTCGAGCCTATTTTGCAGAGGCCCGGCAATGCGTGCAAAACCCCGGGACGCGCGTATGTCCCGGGGCTTGAAAAATGGGGCAGGTCGTGGGAGGTCTGGGGTGGGGATGGGGTGGGGCATGGCCAGATGCCTCCGTAGGGCCACTAGGCCGGGGGATCGTGCGCCAGGACTCGGCCGGCACGCACAACCTACACCTGCAATAAAGGTTAGGGAGGGTTTTTAGGTAGGGCTGGGGGGCGGGTTAGGTAGGGGAAGGGAGGGGAAGGTGGAGGGGCAGAAGGAAAGTTCCCTCTGAGGCCGCTCCGATTTCGGAACGTGTCGGAGGGAACAGGGAAAGCCATCGGGGCTCCCCTAGGGCTCGGTGCACGCAAGGTGCAGTAGTGTGCAGCCCCTTGCGCGCGCCGACCGCGGATTTTATAACATGTGAGCGGCTGTGCGCGCAGGTTATAAAATCGGGCGTAGATTTATGCGCGCCGGGATGAGTGCACAAATCTATGCCCGCATGTAGGTATTAAAATCTGTCCCATACTGGGTATCTCTGTGCTGTACAACCTCTATATAGTGGCAATGACATGGCTGAGAAAGCTGTGTGCTCTGACTCCATCTGCTCGTGGGGGGACATAACCAACTTGCCTTGACTGATATAGCAGGATCCATGGAAAAAAAATGTCCCCTTTTGTGGACTTTATATTCTGTACTGAAGTACACTTTTCCAAAGTGTACCTACTGTGACTTTTCATTAGCAATCAAGTTAATCAGTAAAAAGATTATAATCAATGTGTTTTTTGTTCTTTTCATTTCTTGACTTAAGCAGAATATTTGTAAAGAAAGCCTATGATCTTGCAAGATTTTACCTCTCTCGCCCCCCCCCCCCCATTCAGAAACTAGCCTGGGAAGAGGGGTCAGAATGTTATCCTAGGCCCTATTAGCTGGTGGGACTGGGGTTATATTACTTTTGATTGGATTAGCTTAAAAACCTTACTACTGCAAGAAAATAATAAGAAACCAGACAATTTAAAAGAGATACCAAATGGCCTGACCAAGAAGCTGGAGCAATCTTCTAATTCTTCACTAACAGTAATCGCTGAAATGAAAAGTTTAAATGAAGGTGACACACAAAAGTTGCTTGGAAACTTGGTTTGTTGCAAAAATGCCAAATGACTAACAAGAGTTGAACATCACTCTTGGAAAGGGTCATTGCCTCACTTCAAATTTCTGTGATATTAAATATAGCTCACTTCAAATGGTCTTACCTACTAAGAAAGTCTAGCTTTCATTACCTGGTTCTTAAAAATAAGCAAAATTAATGTATTCAAATCTAAACTCTCTCCTTTGTGTGGAATTACTAAAAACTGGATATCACAAGCTCTGGACTCTAGTGCAGATTTTTATCTATGCCCTAGTATTCTTTCCCTAGTATTCTTTCCCTAGTATTCTTTCCCCAATTTAAAATAGACAAGGATGAATCTGGTGCAGTACAATGCTTCCAAGATTTATTTTCAAATGTAATATTCCAATATTGTATTGAAGAAGACCACACGTCAAACAGGCTCTCAGTGGGTGCTCTCAAAATCCATTACACACTGCACAATCAGACATATATTGTTTCTAGAAACAAGGTCAGCATGATAAAGCAAAATGTATCGTCAGCATTTTATCTTAGCTTGACCAATCACAGTTTCACCTCTGCATTTATTCAAGCAACAGATATCCTAGGTCCTGATTAATCAACAAGTCAGCGTGGCCTAGGTTCTAATTATAATTATCTGTAAGCGCAGCACATTTTGTTACTGATAAGAAAGGATCACACATTATTATATCTATTTCTACCAAATATAATTATCCTTTATCTTGATCATGGAGTCAAAAGTCTAACAGTACAGCCTCAAGGAAGTTTGAAACATACCTTTTATTCTCATTATAATTTGAAATAGTCGCTTCTACGTATACAATCAAATACCTTTTGTCTATTCTGATCTCTAAACCACATAAGCTAAATTAGGCTATATTGGACAGAGAGATACAATAAAACTCTTTGTTTCCTCACTTTTAAATGAAGTCTTTTAAAGATTGGTTGGAAGAGAGTCTCCTTTATTTCTGCTGAAGGGCTCCATCACGTCTTTGGGTGCATGAATTTCTCTTTGTGGATGCTTTATCAAATCTGTTTGTAGATGAATTCTTTAATTCTGGAAATTTTTTATAAAATCTGTTTATCAAACAATTTTATTCCTAGAGAAACCCATTTAATCAATCATAAGCTTAATTCTTTTTATTTTTGAAGCTGTAGAAGAAATTCCTTCTTTGTGATTGACTGCATAAATTTACAAAGTAAAATACCAGATGTCAGCAGATAAGGACCATTTGGCATACCAAGTATGTCAATGTTTCCTGCCTAAGAATATATCAGAACAATGCTACAGATTCATATTGGTTTACTTTACCTTCTCTTCTTGGAAGCTTTCTTCAGCCATACTACCAATTTTTGCATGCTGGCTTTTGTATTCTTCATGTTTTGACCCTCTAGCTCTCTGCTTCAACTGCAGGGGAGAAAGACTGATACATCACGCATATCCAGCATAGCTCTCTGCTTCAACAGCAGGGGAGAAAGTCTCATAGTTCACTTTCAATGCATATCCAGCATAACTCTCTGCTTCTACGGCAGGGGAGAAAGACTGATACTTCACAAATATCTAGCATAGCTCTCTGCTTCAACGGCAAGGGAGAAAGTCAGATACTTCACTTTCAATGCATATCCAGCATAACTATCTGCTTCAACGGCAGGGGGAATGAAGAAAAGTAGATCTATATACAGACAACAACCAACAAGGTCTGAATTATTTAGTCTGGGTAAACAAATAAGCATGGGTATAGCTTGCTTATTGCGGCGGTTACTACCCCTAACTAATTAAGCTAGATATTTCACTTAGAGGCAGTTCCAACACTGCTCTCTACATTAATGGTGGGGGTGGAAGGGAAATAGAATCAAAAGGTTACTAAGAGCCAAGAGTAACAGATAAGAATGAGAAAAAAAAAGGGCAAAACTTGCTGGGTAGATTGGATGGGCCGTTTGGTCTTCTTCTGCCATCATTTCTATGTTTCTATGTTTCTATGAGTGGTATTCACGCCCAGCTCTGAAGGGCCACAATCAGCCCCACAATCAGTTTTCAGGCTATCCCTAATAAATATGCATGAGATAGACTTTAATGCACATTGCCTCCATTGTATGCAAATATATCTCTTGCATATTCATTAAGGATATCCTAAAAACCTGACCTGTTGGCAGCCCTAGAGGTCTGGGAGTGAATACTTTGCTCTAATCTTTAATTTGCTTTAGAATATATAGAGATCGATATTTAGACATGGGCAGTCCAGATAACTTAAGATATTCATTACAACTGAATATACCCAAATAAATCAAAGTTTATCTGGATACCTTTAGGACTGCCTCACGGCATGGCCAGACTTATAAGCATTATCCGGCTAATATCTGGATAAGTCAAACCCATCCCAGAACACCCCCTCTTTATCTGGCTAAGTTTTTTTTTATATTTGGATAAATCTGTGGCAATTGGCTCAGCCGGAAATTCAAACCCTGCAGTTTGTCTAAGTCCAAAATTAGTAGGGCAAACTGCTTTGAATATGTACCTCATAGAGTTCTTAAACTGCTCCAACAATCAGCATCCCTTCCTCATTTCTTCTACCAGCTACTCCGCTATTTGCTCTTACCAGTGTGCTCTATTCGATCACACACACCTATAATCACCATATGCAAATCAGAACCTAACATTTTAACAAAATCATTTTATAATCTTTATAATATACTCCAGATGTTCATGAAAGTGTTTTTTTTTTCAGTGAAATGAGAAACAAATAAGTCTTTTTACCAGCATAGAACATTCAGATTTCCTGAATCCATCTAAGTTTTTTCTTGAACATAGGGTGTCATTTAGTAAACATTTTTACTATTTTATTTTTTATTTTATTTATTTATTTTTATATATCAATGTTTCATGAGAACATATCACATCGGTTTACATTTGTTAACATTTGCTAACTATAGACATTGCCTTAGTAAATCAGGCATATAGGGGGTCATTTACCAAGCGGATCGCACGCGATAAGGGATGTTTCGCATGTGAAAAGTTCCTTATCACGTGTGAAACCAAGATGGGGGCGGAGTCGGGGCGGCGTCAGC
Source organism: Rhinatrema bivittatum (assembly GCF_901001135.1). Taxonomy (NCBI): domain Eukaryota; kingdom Metazoa; phylum Chordata; class Amphibia; order Gymnophiona; family Rhinatrematidae; genus Rhinatrema; species Rhinatrema bivittatum. Next base: position 436,539,673 of record NC_042615.1, on the reverse strand, counting down.
CCCAGAAGAGGAGGAGTCGGGGCGGCACCGGGACTGACGCCGCAAAGATTGCACTGACAGTGAAAGGTAAGCACCTTTATCGCTGTCAGTTTCGCTCTGAATAACAACACCTTTTATGGTATAGTTATTTGGCGTGACGCCGGCAGTGATCGCACCGCCGAGGTGCGATTGCTGCAGACTATTGCAGGACCGCCCCCCCTGTTTCGCCCCCTGCCTCCCGTTACCGCGGGATTCAGGGAGCCCTGCGACATTGGTAAATCTATGCCATAGTTAGTTAGCATTATTATTTAATATACTGGAAATTCAAAAAAGTATCAAAGTGATGTATATTAAAATAAAAAAAATTGTTTACAGCATTAACACGATTAGATAATATTAGCAGCACATAACAAATATAGAGTCTGTATTAAATATACATCACAAAGCACAAAATAACTAATGCAGTCAAGATAAAAATATTCTCGAGCATATGCAATTAAAAACTATAATTACATGTTTTTCAAAGGCTGCATCGGGAAAATGTCAGGAGTTGGGTAGCACCTTATAGACTAACCAATTTGTTGAAGCTTCATCTTCCAAGTGTAGCTGTGTGTTGGTGTGTTGGTTGGTATAGAAGTATACCTTGAGTTAGAGACAGCAAAAATAGGATTCCAGATCACCACAGAATTGTATTATCTGTGTAGATTTGGTGGAGTAGAAGGAGAGTCCCCATGAAAGGACACCTTCTTCTGCCTGGCTGTATGTGTAGTAGAAGATTCAATAAGTCCCCGTAGCTTCAAATGAATTTAATGCAAAGAAATCTTTTTATTTATCAACGGCAACTCTGTTGCTTGAAACAGCACAATCAACTTGATTTGCAAGTGTCAGTACAATGTTGATAAGTTGATGAACTCCACATTAAATTGTCTGTCCCTCCTGACACAGCCGGGTTTGGCGAAACACGGGTCCGTGTCGGGGGACCCTGTTTCAAATAATTGTGCTGTTTCAAGCAACAGAGTTGCCGTTGATAAATAAAAAGATTTCTTTGCATTAAATTCATTTGAAGCTACGGGGACTTATTGAATCTTCTGCATCTCCCTGGATGATGGTACTGATTATATTGGAGTGCAGTTCATTGCTCCTGTTTTGTGTTGTGTATGTGTAGTAGGACAGATTGATAATATTGGTATGGTTTTGTGTATCCATTGTATGACCTGATGTGGAGGCTAGATAGTTTTGCCTCTTTCTTCTTCTTGAGCTTGGTGAAATGTTTGTGGTAGATGGCTTATTTCTTGTTGGAGAAATCCTATTTAGTTGGGGAGTCAGTGGTATGTTGGTTCCTTATGTGATGTTCCAGGTATGAAAGTTCTTTGTTCATTTGGCTATGTCTGCTGATTAGGTGATTGAGTAGTTTCTTGGGGAGAGTATAGCACGATGTGTCTCCATAGATTGTAAGGTATGTGGATTTTTTAACCTGCATCCTTTAGGGTGTTGTTTGCATTTAGATAGGAAGAAGAGAACCATCTGTATCTGAGCAAGTTTCTTCATAAGGTTGATGGATTTCCACTTCATATGGCTGAATCCTGTGCCGTCTATGTCATGAAAAATCTTCAGAGGGATAGCTGTATTAGTCTGATGTATCAAAAAATGACAGGAGTCAGGTGGTACCTTATAGAGTAACCAATTTTTGATTAGTCTATAAGGTGCCACCCGACTCCTGTCATTTTTTGCTACATCTGTTGTGATGCGGCCCCTGGCTGAAGCCACGAGCCGCCTCTTACCTCTGTTGCCATCCAGAATAGGCCGCAGTAGAAGCCGGGGCCTTGTCTGGGGCTGCTAACACCGGGTGCTCCTGCTGCCCAGCCACCATCTTGCCGGCGCAGCAGGAGCCGTGCCAGGCCTTCCCGATGTGGCAGGAAGCCGCCAACACTCCTTGTCCCCTCTGGGGGGAGGGGTCCTTGCTTCTGCAGCACAAAACCACTCCTCTGCCTCCTCTTCATAGCTAGACGCTGCCGACGTCGTCGGAGCCTGCCCCGAGACCCAGCTTCCTCCTCTTTGGCTCAGCATTGCAGCGGCAGCATGGCTGCTATCTAGGGTCCTGCCCCTTCCTTCCTAAGGGGCAGGCCTGCAGCTTCTGCCTGGATTTAAAGGGCCAGCCAGGTGTGGCCCATCTGAACTCCTCCCAGGGAGTTGCCTGCTTCCTGCCCTATAAAAAGGCTTCTCCATCAGTCAGTCTTTGCTTCGGCAAGGAGCTAGTCCTCCTGGGCTACTTCTCCCAAGGACTCCATGTTTCCAGCTCCTTCCTGGCATCCTGATTTCATCCTTGGACTTCCGTGTATCCTGTATCTTTGTATCTCCGTGGTCTCCTTAATGTTCCTGACTTTCCATGATGTTTCCAAGTTCCTGATGTTCCTAGATGTCCTGATGTTCCTAGATGTCCTGATGTTCCTTGATGTCCTGATGTCCCAAGTCCATCATGTTCCCGGTCCTAATGCTCCAGGTCCAGTGGGACCCGTGCCTCTGGAGATTCCCTGCTTTTATCCTGAGTTTTCAAGCTCTACAGTTTTATCTCGTTCCCAAGTTCCGACTCCAGAGGATCCGAGGGGTTTCCGCTACTCTGCGCTATGAGACTGCCTGAGCCCGTTCCAATTTCCTCGTAGTCCGCAACCAGCCATCCGGCCGTGTAGGGCGTGAAGGGGGACAGTGTAGTCTGCGACCAGCCCCACTTGCTGCATAGGGTGCCTGAGGGTCTTGCTCATCCTTCCTGTTTCCTGTCTTCGTCCCAAGTTCCAGTCTTCACTCCAAGTTCCAGTCTTCACTCCAAGCTCCGATGCTTATGACCTTCTTCTACTGTGACCTCTGTCCAACCTGAAGCCTCTGCTACACCCTGTGGCAGGTCCAAAAGAGCTTGGAATGGTCGGAGGACCATTCAGAGACCACCATTGCATTGGTGGTCTCATGGGCATACAGGTCGGCAGAGGATCCAAGACTTGGACTGTCTTCACCGCATTCTCCTTGTCCCATCCTGGAGAGCCCTAGGTTGCGCTCCATCCCATCGTCAGCGCAACAGGAGTGCCAAGCCTTGAGCGTCCCGAGCTCGAGGCCGACATAAACTCCAACAACATAAGACTAACACAACTATTCCTCTGAAGATTTAGGGAAAATGTGATTCCCTTTTCTTTTTATATTCATGCTCTATTACATAAATATATTTTCTGTGAATCTCCTTTACTGTGATACAATCAATGTTTTTTAATTCACTTGGCAGTTCAGTCAAAACAAAGAAAAGGGTTATGATAGACTTGCTTTCTACCAGAGTTGTATTCTATTTGGAAGGTGATATACGTGCTTGAAGTTTTCAAAATCCCCTTCTCTGGTGGCATTACCACTAATTTTGGTCTGAATTAACGCAGTAGTGTCATTCTTTTTGAAACTCCCCCTCACAAGAAACGGAGGTTTGAGCATGCTACCATCAAGTGGACTGCAACAGAGAAAAAAACAGGACAATGCAACTATGTAACTTGAGCCGCCAGCCCAAGAACTTGAAAAGATTGCCAGACTCCTTACTGTGAAGGTATTTAAATGACCATTGAATAGATCAGTCAGAGATTCAGGTATGAGATTTGCATGTCACAGCCACCTGGTCTACTGCTGATAATTTTGCAGGAAATATCACTAAAAATCAAAGGATTCAAACTCCTAAATTACAGAACTATGACTGGGAAAGAGATTTTTGAGAGAAATGTACTGGAGAACAGTCCAAGGATGCAAACAGATTCTCGCCCTGACTAACAAGGGTATTTAGACACTTGACTGCCGAGTTCCCAGACAATAGAGATATGAACAGGTAGGATGGAGGAGCATGATCTCTCTCCGTGGGTTTTTCTTGGTCTTTTGGCTGAGAGCAGGTAACTCATACAGGGTCAGGCAACAGAGAAAGCAAAAGCCAGGCTAAGAGAAGATGACTTATCCAGGCTGGGTAACAGGGCATGACTGGCCATGAGCTTAGCAGAGCTAAAATCACTGAAAGTTGAGAACTTGGAGGGCCAGAAACATTGAACACGAAAACAGCCATGAGCCTAGTGGAGCTGTAAACCCAAGCCAGGGAAAACCTTTTTACCAAGGGAGAAGATGGCAGAAACTCTGGAGGTGGAATGGTTCCCCACCTTGAGGGAGGGGAACCCAGCAGTGGATCAAGTGGTCCCCCTTGAGTAAGGGGACACCAGTGGCAGACTCCGAGGTGCAGTTGGATCCAACAGGAGGGTGTGGACCACAGCAGCAGCCCAGGAGGCAGTTGGATCCCCCAGGAGGGTGTGGACTCCAGTGATAGTCCGAAGGTTGAGTTGGGTCCCCCAGGAGACCATGGACCCCAGTGACAGACCAGGAGGTAGAGTTGGGTCCCCCAGGTGGGCATGGACCCCAGTGTTGACATGGACCTTTCAGCAGAGCAGACTTCTTAGCAGAGAAGGAGACAGTTTAGATACAACAGATCCCATGGGCCAACATTGCCCACCAACCCTGTTGCATCTTCTCACATGGGTGAGACTTGGGGAAAAAAAGGGGAGTATAATAATAATACTTGCTTAAGCGGGAATGTATGGTGGTATACTGTGGGGGCCAACAACCCCAAATTGTCAAATATTAAATGTTCTTACTATCTTGTAGAAATGTATATAGTTGCATGGCCTACTAACCACAAGCAGATTAGTGTGCTGTTTGACATTCTATTAGCAATGTACAAAGTCATGTAGAAATGTATATGCTTGTATAGTCTAATAAACCTGTACTGCCAGCCTTGTTCACAATCCCATTTGTTTCCTGGGGTAAAGGGAGGGAAATCCCACCCACTAACATCTTCTTCCCCAGGTGGAGGCACCAGGCACCAAGAATGTGAGGACCCAGGAACACCCCGTGAGGTAAGCAGTCAAGGTGAGTTATATTTAATTGTCAGAAATCTGTATTGGTATAGCTATGCTAGGGATTCGCAGTTTGGGCCATAAAACAAACTGGTTTTCAGGAATGATTATCCAGATATATTTGCATACACATGGTCTAAGAATAAGGCTAGTTTGCATAGCCTAAAAACCAGATCTTGTTTGTATCTTGTGAGGACTCCTGATCTAAAATATAAACAAATCATGGACTGGAATAGGAATAAGACCAACAGAGGGAAGAAGCTGATAAATTGAGATCTATTGGTACCGCACAGATGCAGATGCTATTGTGGAAAACAATGAGACATTTCATGCAGAGCAATTTATTTTTTTGTAGTGGCTAACGACTACTTACAGAAATCTGCAGTATTAGCAGTCTGTACTATAGTACAGCTGTCTTAAGACTGTGAGAATGCAAGACAAGATTTTTCACTTCATTTCACAAATGTTGTAACAGAAGAAAAGAGTCTCAGATACGACTCTTCCTCATATCTTCCTTTATTTGAGATATTAACACTTAAGGAGAGGAATATTACAGTATAAAAAGGAAAAGAAAGCATCCAAAGCTAAAACAATGTTGTGTGTCCCGGCCGCACTGGTGCCGCGACCAGGCCTGCTCACCTCGTGCTTCCCTCCACCAGCTCCGGTTCCTACTCTCTTGCCACTGCTGCCAGCTCCCGATGTCCCTGACGCTCACCATGGACCTCTCCGGCTTCCTCCATGCCGTACGCCTCCCAGCAGAGCTCCCATAGGGGCTCCGCGTCTTCGACCTCCTCGGCCCTGCCCCCAGGTGCGTGTGCAGCCGACAAAAGAACATTTAAAGGGCCAAGGGCGAGAAGCTCATCTCGGGCACACCCCAATGGCATCACCTAGGCTCCTACTTAAAGCAAGGCTCTGTCCCTAGAACCTCACCTTGGCAATCGGGTCGACACTTCGGTGTAGCTAGTTTGCTGTTCCTTGTTCTCCTGCCTCCTTGATCCAGTCTTTTTCCAGTGTTCCTGTGTTCCTGTCCTGTTCCAGTGCTCCTGTGTTTCTGTGTTCCTGTCCTGTTCCAGTGCTCCAGTGCTCCAGTGTTCCTGTGTTCCCGTGGTCCTCTCTGTTCCAGCGTCTCTCCTGTTCCTGTTCTACGTCATACCTCCTTGGACTGATTCCTGGTACTGACCTCTGCTTGCCTGACTATGTTTCACTGCCACCTGGAACTGACCACTGCCTGCTTTCTGACCACAATTGACTTCTTCCTGGAACCGACCTCTGCCTGCCTCCTGATCACATTTGACCACTGCATGGAACTAACCATTGCTTATCCTGATTACGTACGGACTGATCTTGGAACTGACCCTTGCTTTGGCTGACTATCCTTGGATGATACACTGGCTTTGACCCTTGCGCTACACTCGGATACTCTCTTCACTCCTATGACAACCAGACCAGCCTGCTTGGATGCTGCCCACTGTCTGCTTCCAGCTAGAATAATAAGAGCTGCCTATCTTGCCTGGAGGACCTTCACTTCCTGTCTCCTTCCAGAGGTCTCCGGTGATCCTGGTCCTGGTATAGTTTATCCTTTCTTCACCAGCCGCGCACCTTTGCTCGTGGTGGGCACACCTCTCTACTATCTCTCTGGGAGACCCTCAGAGGCCTACCTAAGTCCAGGCGGTCTGGGTACCCAAGGGCTCAACCTACGGAAACCCCAGATTGCTATTGGCGAAGCTCCAGCTAACCTCTGTCTCCTTGTGTGCTCTAGCTCCTGGTGGCAGGCGCTCTCTGGGTCCGACCAATCCTGGCCAAGAGTCCACCTCCAGCATAACAGGTTGCCAAGGCCATGGACTCGGCGGAGTCCTCTGCCTTGCAGGCCATTCCAGGTCTGGCGACATGTGTCCGGGAACAGCAACAATTCATTGAAGCATTGGCAACCTCAGTCGAAAGACTGCGTTCTCAACTCGAGGAATCTGCTATGGCCAATCCAGGGGCTCTTGCCCACAGCCAGTCCGCTGTCTCATCGCCCTCTCGGGCATTGCTGGCCCTCCCAGCTCCACTCTGTTTCAATTGGGACCCTTGTCTCTGTTGAGGTTTTATCAATCAATGCTACATGCAGTTCTCACTGCAACCTACTCTCTTCCCTGATGAAGTGACAAAGATCACGTTCATTCTCTCTCGTCTGGAGGGGAAGGCCCTGGCATGGGCCTCCCCGCTTTTGGAACGCTACGACTACATTCAACAGCAGCTGCCACAGTTTATCTCAGCATTACGATGCACCTTTGAAGACCCAGGCTGACAGGTGGTCACTGGTCACCATCTCCTACACCTCCGCCAGGAATCACACTCACTCTCCGAATATACTGTGGAGTTCAGGACCCTGGCAACTGAGTTGGGATGCAGGAAGACTGCTTGCAGGCACTCTATCTAGAGGGGTTATCTCTGGCTCTGAAAGATGAATTGGCCACCTGAGAGATTCCTACTTCCTTGGAAGAACTGATATCTCTAGTTGGGCAGATAGACCACCATCTCCGGGAACGGTACCGGGAAGTAAAGGCTCTCCGACCTCCCGCCCTATGACCACCCCGGTCTCCGAGCCCCAAGTTAAAGGCTCTACCAGAGGGTTCTCAACCTCCGTAAGAACCCATGCAGATAAACCGCGGTCACCTTACACCTGAGGAACACCTCTGAAGAAGAAAGTCTGGTCTCTGCCTCTACTGTGGGGTTTCTGGCCATCTTCTCCAGACAGGCTGGCGCCTCCAGCAGGTTGTATGTCGGTCCAGGAGTGGAGGCCGAAGAATGGTCAAGAGCCAGTCCAATGGTCCAAGTCAGATGAAGGGTCGGAAGCCAGCTGTCTGGAGTCCACGACCAAGAATGGCCCCAAACTAACGGATTACATGCGCTCCAGCACTTCCTTGGATTTGCTATCTACTATCGTAGTTTTATTCAGAATTTTTCTAAATTGGCTGCACCTCTCATGGCTCTTACTCATAAAGGGGCAAACATCAAGTCCTGGCCTTTAGAAGCTGAAAAAGCGTTCCTAGCGCTCAAGAACTCCTTCCTCAAAAAACCTTGCCTTCAGCATCCTGATCCCAGACGTCCGTTTGTGGTTGAGGTAGATGCCTCAGCTGAAGGGTTAGGAGTGTCTTAAGCCAGAATGATACTACAGGAACTTCTCATCCTTGCTCCTACTTTTCTAAGAAATTTTCATCGGCGGAACGTAATTACTCCATTGGCGACAAAGAGCTTCTTGCCATTAAACTGGCACTTGAGGAATGGCGGCAGTGGTTGGCGGTAGCTCAACATCGTATAACAGTCTACACTGACCATAAGTACCTGGTGTACCTCTAACAGGCCCAACATCTGAACCCGTGTCAAGCTTGTTGGGCACTCTTTTTCACACGTTTCAACTTTGAACTGCGATATCGACCAGCTAACAAGAACATTAAGGCAGATGCCCTATCCCGATCCTTCTCTGCTGAAGATATAGATAAGCCTATTCAACATATTATAGACCCGGCTTGCATTACCCTCTCTGTGACATTCACTGTCCCACCTGGTAAAACGGTGGTGCCTAAAAGGCTGCGTAACAAAGTACTGGCCTGGGGGCATGATTCCCAGTTAGCCGGGCATCCTGGACGAGCCCGGACTCAAACACTCCTCCAACAATATTATTGGTGGCCTGAGATGCACAAAGATATTCGAGCATATATTGATTCTTGCCCAACCTGTGCTCAACATAAGATTCCTACTGGAAAAACTTGGGGACTTTTACAGCCGCTACCTACTCCCACGAAGCCTTGGACGCATATCTCCATAGACTTTAATGTGGATCTTCTGTCATCGGAGGGCAACACAGTAATATGGGTAGTAGTGGATTGATTTTCAAAATTGGCCCACTTCATTCCGCTACCCTCCCTCCCGTCAGCTCCTCGTTTGGCCCAACTGTTCATGCTACATATCTTCTGCCTCCACGGCCTACCGCAGCACATCGCATCTGATCACGGCCCTCAGTTCATGGCCCGTTACTGGCTCAATCTCTGTAAGAAGTTTTGCATTTCTTTGGACTTTACCATTGCATTTCACCCACAAGCAAACAGTCAGGCAGAACATACGAATCGTACTTTAAAACAATTTCTACGGATGTACGTCAACTCCTGTCAGGACGACTGGGTGACACTTCTCTCTTTGGCTGAGTTCTCCCACAACTCACATGCCTGTACCTCAATGGGGGCCTCCCCTTTTCAGATTGTATTTGGACAACAACCCAGGCCGCCTTTGCCTTTGCCCTTGCCAGTGCCATCACCAGCAGCCCAGCTCACTGCAGTACAATTGCGGTGGCTCTGGACTCATACCCAACAAATGCTCCATAAAGCGACTTATAACGCAAAGACATTTGCCTAAGCATCGACGACCTGCTCCCCGGTTCTGCCTGGGAGAAAAAGTGTGGCTTAGCATCAGGCACATCCATTTGAGAGTTCCTTCCATGTGACTGGCCCCCTGTTATATTGGGCCATTTCCGGTGCTGCGACAGCTAGGTCCTATGACTTATCAACTTCGTCTGCCGGCCACATTAAGAATCCATAATTCCTTCCACACATCCCTTTTGAAGCCTTTGGTCCTCACCTGGCCTACTCGGAAGGTTCCTGAAGCACCTCAGCCCAGGGCAGAGATGGAGACTATATACCAGGTGCGTGAGGTGCTTGATGTCCGGAAACGCAGCAACACATGGGAATACCTCCTAGCTTGGGAGGGATTTGGGCCTGAGGAAAATTGCTGGGAGCCTGATAAGAACATCCTGGACAAGACTTTTCTCAAGAACTTTCACACTGAACACCCAGGAAAACCTAAGCCTTCTAGGGGGAGGCCTAAAGGAGGGGGTACTGTTATGGCCGCCGGCTGCAGCGTTCCGCAACCGGGGCAGGTCTCTCTTCCGAGGTGACAGACCACCTCCGATGCCCCTCATGGCTGCCGGCCACGGTGGTCCGCGACCGGGGCCAAGTACCTACCTGTGGCATCGGGCCACATCGAGGCTCCTGCTGGAGCAGGCAGCCCCCTCCGACGCTCTCTGCAAGGCCACTGCTGCTGCTGCTAATCCCGGCCACATGGTTCCTGCTCTGCCGGGCTGACTCCTCCCCCTCCGGGTTGAATAGAGCCGCGCACGTGGCTGAAAATTAAATTTAAAGGGGCCATGACAGGAAGTTGTCGTGGCTCCTTCCTGAGACTCCTCCCTCGGCTCAGGTATTTAAGGCAAGGTCTGCTCCTTGCCTTGGTATTGAGGTTTCTAGTCTGGTTAATTCCTGAGCTCCGAGTTCCTGGTTCCCGCTACCTGGTCTGGTTCCTATTCTTCCGTCCTGCTTCTGCTCTTCTCTCTCTTTGGACTGATTCTCCTGGATTGACTCTTGGATCGGCTTCCGAACATTCTCCTGGCTTGACCCTGAACCGGCTTCTGACCATTCTCCTGGCTTGCTCCTGGACTGGCTTCTGACCATTCTCCTGGCTTGGACCTTGGACTGGCTTCCGACCCTTTGCCTGACTTGGAACATTGGACTTGATCTTGACCATTCTTTGGCATCCACTCCTGGACCGACGTACGACCTGCTGGATGCACCAGCTGTCTGGAGTCCATGACCTGCAGGAGGCACCTGCATCCAGATCTATATTCAGTCTTCAGCGATTCTCCTAAGTCCAAGCGGCCCGGGTCCTTACGGGCTCCTCCTGGGGGGACCACGAGCTTCCAGTGGCAAAGTACCGGCTCAACTTCTGCTGCACCCGGCCTTGCCTTCCAATGGTAGGGACCTAAGAGGGTTTACTCTCTCCTAGGTAGCGTTAACCCTTCCTCGGACTAAGGGTCCACTTCCAGAATCGTAACAGAATACCAAGGCCATGGACCTGGCAGAGGCTTCAGCTCTACAGGCCATTCCTGGACTGGCCCAGAAGATTATGGAGCAGCAACGGGTATTAGAATCCATGGTGTCTTCCTTGGAGCGACTCAGCGCCTGTCTTGATTCAGTAGCTGTGGCTCAGGCAGCCCCTCCACCATTACTACTATCATCTGTGATGCAGGGAAATACCCGTTCAACGATTCCATTACCAATTCCTCCACGCTATTCTGGCGAACCTCGCTTGTGCCAGGGACTCCTCGACCAATGTAGAATGCACTTCCAACTTCAAGCCTCCTTCTTTCCGGATGATCTTACAAAAACTACATATATCTTGTCTCTGTTAGAGGGTAAGGCCCTGGCCTGGGCTTCTCCCTTCTGGCGACAATCAGACACGGTCCTGCAAAATCTTCCTAAATTCTTGGAACTGTTCCAAACAGTATTTGACGATCCAGGAAAACAAGTAGTCGCTGATTCCAATCTTCTGCAACTTCGACAAGGAAGTCGGCCGCTGGCTGATTATACCATTGAATTCAGAACACTTGCATCGGAACTCCATTGGGAGGAGAGCTGTCTCCAGACCATATTTTTGGAAGGTTTGTCATCCAGAATTAAAGACGAAATGGCAGCCCGCGAGTTACCTCGCTCTTTGGACTCTATTATCAAATTAGTAACCAGGATCGACCGCCGTCTACAGGAAAGGGCTCGTGAGGGACTGAGCACGAGAAGGCGCATGGCAGGTACTACCTCTTCTCGTCCCTTTCCTCCCATCTCTCGAATTGCATCCACCATAGAGGCGACTGTCGAAGAACCTATGCAGTTAGGTTGTGGTCCTCTCTCTCCCGAGGAACGGCAAAGACGCCGTAAGGCAGGCCTCTGTCTATATTGTGGAGGATCAGGCCATCTCATTGCTTGTTGCCCAATGCGTCCGGGAAACTCCCAAGCCTAGGCTCCATCGAGGGAGTAACCCTAGGCATCACTTCTCCGGCTCCCCCACTAACTCTGCATGTCACCCTGCTTCTCGGATACCACCAGTTCTCCACTCTGGCTCTAGTAGATTCTGGGGCCGGAGGAAGTTTCATCCTGCAAGATGTGGTAGAACAACTGCACATTCCTACTCATCCGTGTCTAAGGCCATTAATTATATCTTCCATCCACAGAGATCCCCTGCCGGGGAGAATAACTCATCACACGGTTCCGTTGGATTGCCACATTGCACCGAACCACACTGAACATATCACCTTCTATGTCATCCAGAAAGCCATTCATCCAATCGTTCTTGGTATTCTGTGGTTGCAATGTCACAATCCACAGTTCGACTGGACATCTTTAAAACTCATCCACTGGGGTCCAGCATGCCATATACCTGCATTAAAGGATCAGATCCCTCCTGTAGTTTCATCTGTACCTCCCATCTTGAGGGATTGCCTTCCCAGTACAGTCAGTTTATGGATGTATTCTCCAAAAAGGCTGCGGACACCTTGCCTCCACACCGAGAATTTGATTGCACTATTAATCTGATTCCTGGAGCTATCCCACCTCGCGGTAGGGTCTATCCGTTATTCGCCTTGGAGACCCATGCTATGACCGAATATATCCAAGGCAATTTACAGAAGGGATTTATACAGCGATCCAAATCTCCAGCCGAGGCTGGCTTCTTTGTTGGGAAAAAAGATGGGACTCTGCGTCCATGTATTGATTTCCTTGGGCTAAAACGCCATCACTATCAAAGACCGATATCCATTGTCACTAATAGCTGAACTCTTTGACCGCCTACAGGGGGCCAGGGTGTTCTCAAAGTTGGATCTTCGAGGAGCATATAATCTTATCAGGATATGGGAGGGTGATGAGTGGAAGACGGCTTTCAACACCAGAGATGGACTAAGGGTCCACTTCCGGAATCGTAAGATCTTCTTCTTAGTTCAGGACATTAAGCATTGGCATGTAGAGGTGCAGAGGAGGAAGCTGCAGGGGAATCAAACCCAACATTATTACTAAGAAAAAAAAAAGAAATTGGTAGTGGTCGTATAAAATATATCTAGAAGACTGATACTTCATCACACATTTACAGGGGAAATTATTCTAGAAAATAGCCCCAGTTTGGACAATTCTAGGCCTTAAGAGAAGAAATTGCTTATGTTTTCTTTGAGTTGCTTCAGCTATATTTTACAATTCAGGAACTGGGTCTCCTAGTGTTTGGAAAACAGCTGGAGGACCCAGTTCCTATCTGGTTCTAAAACAAGATTAACAATCAATCAATGTAGTGGTGACCAATTTCTCATCTTCCCCCTCAATAATCAGAGTTAAGTTCAGGAAACTGAAAAAATCTGACTCTGATCCATGGCTCCTTTCTTTTTTACTAAAAGGAGGAAAATAATACATTCTAGAAATGGGGGGAGGGGGAGATATTTCTCCAGAATCCTTGACTACCATCATGTATCTCCTAAACCAACCTAAAGCTACTGCCATAGGTATTTTAGGAAATTGAATAAATCTAAAGGAATGATGCCTAGCCACACTTTCCAATCTCTGTATCTTGTCATGAAGCAAAGAGTTATCTCTAATTAAACAATCTTCTTTATCTGGTACCTTCTTTAATGAAACTTCAAGTGTATCAAGACACTTACTATTATTTCCAATTTGGTTTCAAATACAGTCAGCTTTTTCATGGATCCTTGTAGCTGATTAGATAATCCTTGGGTTTTCATAGCAAAAGACTTTCCAAGCCCAGCAATAGCATTCCACAAGCTGTTCAAATCAATTTCCAGAGGTTTCACCAAAGTCACAGCAGGAAAAATAAAGGAATACACAGATTCTGACTTAGTAGACCCCTCTACAGAAAATCCCATCAAAATTACCTATGGGCCAGGTTCTCTGCCAGCAACCTCACAGAAAAGACCTCTGTTTTCAACCATAATGAATCCAGCGGTAACTCTGATAGATCCCAACAGTGGACTTATGATTACTTAACTTGATGCTCCCTTAGTCAATGTATTGTTCAGGACCAGAGGAATCCCTCATTCCTTCAACAGAGTTATATTATCCAGCTGTGCCAATGGTCCCCATCTGCCAGATCCAATTTGGCGTCCTGAGCTCAGGGTTAAAGGATGTCTTGGAGCATTGACAGCTCTCCTTTTCCTACCAACTTCCATAGGAACACACCCAGGCAATGCAGCATATGTTGATACAAGGGTTGGTCAAGCGAAAGGGAATACCCTTAATGTTCCCTTTCACTTTTCTATTGTGAATCAATAAGGAAAATAAGAGAGGTGAATGGAGCAGCTTCATTTCACATCTGCCATCTTGCTCTTCCCCCTGGCTGTACCACCATGTATTTTTTTTTTATCATGTCTACAGAACAGGTAACAAAGATGTAGGAAAATTTATAAGGTGCAGATGTTTCCACTTGGTGGCATTCTCCAAAAATTCTATTTTAGTATGAAGAGTCGTAATAACTTTCATTAATGCAATGTAATCCTCCTGAAATGAGAACAATATCCCTTACAACTGACCAAATTGTTGGATATGATTCCTAATCTTTTCCTCTTGAGCTTTTTGTCTGGGCACTACTCCTTGCAAAGGATTATTGAGTTCCTTCATTTGTACAAAGAATTACATAATTGAGAAATAGCTGCTAGCATCTATTGTAAAACAGCAGCATTGCTGGTAATGGCCTCCTTGCTGTGCCAGTGTTGTTCCATACTCCAAGAGCCTAGGTGAAGCACCTCCCTGGTCTCCTCCAAGAAGAGTCTGCAGCTGTAAATGCAGTACTTTTACTTTATCTGGGCCTGTTGGCTCCACCACCAAGTCTCCATATACTGTTCTATAGTCCATGGCAAGGGAAGACCAGACTTGAAGGGATAGATGCAAGTCTTTCCCTTAAGCTTAACCATCACACAAACCAAAGAAAATAGTACGATGGAGTTTAGAAAAAAAAGAGTTTCAGTGAGTTTCAGTGATGGGGGGGTGGGGGGGGGGGGGCTGATAGGGGAGGGCAAGGTCAGGCTGCAGACATCTTGAATTCCCCCTCTGAGAGTTAACAATAATCAAACCAACATGTTAATTACAAGTAGAGACCTTTGTTTTCAGGGTGGTTTTTTTTTAATTTTACCTAAGAATTTCAATGTTATAACAACAACAGCAACAACAACAAAAATCAGTGGAAAAATGATACTGTTATAATCCACATGAAATAAATTAGTAGAAAAGTCATTTTTCCCACTGATTTCTTTTTTAATCTAACATTGAATTTCTCAGGCAAAATTAAACAAAAACTGAAAATGAATGTCACTATTTACAGGGCAGCTCAAGACAATCTATTGCCTAAGGTGAGGGATGAGATGGTGCCTCCCTTCTCAAAAGTGCTGGGGAAGAGGGGCAGGTTTCAGAGTTCCCAGAGGAGTAGCAGATAAAACCTGCCACAACCACAGGAAAGCTGCCACGTGCCTCACACCTTTCCCCAGCATCTGCATCCAGGGTATGTGGGTGATGAGTGAACAGTCAAACTTTGCACATGGCACACTCTTAAGGCTAGTACAAACGTATTAGGTGAACCCTTCAGCCTTGCTCCATTTACCCTCTCTGGCTCTCCCCACACACAATAAAAAAATTATGTATTTATTTTAAATTTTTTTAAACACTTCCCCTATCCAAAAAATGAGATTTTATATGAAAAAAGGGCATTCAAAGTACAGTTTTCTGAGAAATAAAACATCACTTACAATATGTATATTATATTTACATGCACTGCTGTGGTATTAAACAAGAATATCATGCAAAAAAGACATAAGAATATAAGAACATAAGATAAGCCATATCAAGGGTCCATCAAGCCCAGTATCCTGTCTCTAACAGTGGTCAATCCAAATCACAAGTACCTGGCAAGTACTGTAGGGAGATATCCCATGTTTAACCAGTGAAAGCACCCAATACGAAACATATAGCCAAGAAATATGCTGACCAGTATGCTGACAGGCAAAAACATTGTTTCTGAGGCCATGAGCTCAGTGAAAACATCCCCACAATGGGCTGTCACTGTCTAGATCACCCAGATGCAGAAGCAAAATACAGAATTGATTGGTCTCTTGCAACAGTTCATGCAACAGGTCCAGCAGCAACTTGCTCAAGTAAAAGACTCATTACAGACTGTGTCACAGTGCTTAGATGTAATACAAATTCAACATCTAGCTTTAGTCCCAGTTCCAGTTCTGGCGAACCCTGCCCTGGCACCTATCTGGACTGGTGAGTCCATGATTCAACTCCCACCACCTCCAAGGTATGGTAGTGATCATAAAGGGTGCAGAGATTTCTTTAATGTGTTCAAAATGCAATTTGATTTAGAGCCAGCTCATTTTTTTCTCTGACCATGTCAAACTTACATATATACTTTCCCTGTTGGATAGTCCTGATCTTGCTTGGGTCTCTCCCCTGTGGGTACAAGATGATTTGCTTCTCAGAAATTTGGACAATTTCATTCAGCAGTTCCATTTAATTTTTTTATCAACCTGGGTGTGTCATGTCCACTGCCACAAAACGCCTTCATATTCATTCTGTTGGTGAATATGTGGTAGAATCTACTCCTTAGCTTCCAGACTCATTTGGAGTGAAGGTAGCCAAACCTCCATTTTGTGTCAGGGATTATCTGAGAGAATAAAATATGAACTTGCAGCTTTGGACCTTCCTCCGTCCCTCGAAGCACTCGTTGCCTTATTTATGTATTTATGTATGTATTTATTTATTTATTTAATGGTTTTTTATATACCGTGGCACGTTAGAAAACATCAACTCGGTTTACAATGAACATTAAATTAGCAACAAGCTTTACAATCCAACAACTGTAGAATGGTACAGTAAACATTAAATTTGCAATGAGCTTTACAATTCAACAGCTATAGAATGGTACATAACGGATAAAATTAAACTGTAATATAATTAACATCAAATAATCTATAGGAGGCGCATTTAGCCAGTGGATACAAATAACAATAAAATATTTACACTTTGGGAATATATGGCAGGAAATGTAGATTACTTTTTGAGTCAGGAGTTAATTGACAGATTAGAGGATCAATATAGACTTTATAATATTGAGATTATTGCAAGTATATAGGTCAAATAGTCTTTATAATAGAGAGATTATTGCAAGTGTATAGGTCAACGAATGTGTTTAGCATTATTGAATAGTAACTGTTTTGTATGGATAGATAATGTTGTATATGTGTCATATAAATAGTATTGTTTGAGGGGGAAGTGTTCATAAATTGTAGGCTTGTTTAAACAACCAGGTTTTCAGGTTCTGTTTAAACTTCTTGTGGCAGGGTTCTTGGCGCAGATCGTAGGCATTTTGTTCCATATGTTGATTCCAGCTATCGTGAATGATCGTTCTCTCATAGAAACATATTTTATATGTTTGAGCGTAGGATTAGATAGTTTAGCCTGGTGCATTTTTCTTATTGGTCTGTTTGATGTATGGAATGTAAAATGATCAGAGAACCAATGCATATCTTGGTTATATAATGACTTGTGTATAAGGGTAAGCACTTTGAATAATATCCTAGATGCAATTGGAAGCCAGTGGAGGAATTGTAGCGCTGGAGTAATGTGTTCGTGGCGGTGCGTGTTAGTGAGTAGGCGTGCAGCTGCATTTTGTAGCATCTGTAATGGTTGTAGTGAGTTATTTGGGAGACCTAGTAAGATGGAGTTGCAGTAGTCCAATTTAGACAATATAGTCGCTTGTAGAACAGTCCGGAAGTCATGTGGGTGTAGGAGGGGTTTGATCCTTTTCAATGTATGAAGTTTATAGAAACCATTTTTGATGGTGGCAGTAATACATTTTTTTTAATGTGAAATGTTTGTCAATTATAACGCCAAGGCTGCGGACTTGTTGTATATTATGATGGTCAGATAGAGATTGTAGATTGGGGCTAGAATGGATGTTGTTTTGTGGCGAAATGATGAGTAGCTCTGTTTTGTTAGTATTTATTGCCAACGAGTTCTCAGTGAGTAGATTCTTAATTTCCTCTAGTGTAGTATTCCAGGTTTTGAGAGAGTTAGATAGAGAGTCATTAACAGGGATTAGGATCTGCACATCATCTGCATAAATGAAGTGCGGCAGACCCAGTTTCATCAATAGTTGACAGAGTGGAGTGAGGTATATATTGAAAAGTGTTGAAGAGAGAGAGGATCCTTGGGGTATTCCTTGTAGTAGATTTTTGGGTTTGGATTCATGTTGGCCAATTCTTACGCTGTATTTCCTGTCTTGCAGAAAAGATTTGAGCCAACATAGAGCAGTGCCAGTAATGCCGATTTGTGATAGGCGAGTTAAAAGGGTAATGTGGTTGACTGTGTCAAATGCCGAGGAAATGTCCAGCAGGGCAAGGATATAAGAGTGACCATTGTCTAGTGCTTTTAGAATTGAATCGGAGAGTGTTAGAAGAAGAGTTTCGGTACTATGGTACTTACGGAATCCATATTGGGATGGGGATAGTAATTGATTTTCCTCTAGGTATTCAGTGAGTTGCTTGTTGATGACTTTTTCTATAATTTTGGATAGGAAAGGGAGGTTCGAAACTGGGTGAAAGTTTGCTGATTCCGTTGGGTCCAAATCTTGATTCTTCAATGTTGGTTTTATTATGGCGTACTTGAGTTGTGCAGGTACCATTCCAGAGGTGATAGATTTGTTAAGAATCTTGGTTATGGGTATAGCAATTCTAGATGGAAAGGCGAGGAGTGTTTTTGTGGGCATGATGTCAAAAGGGTGCATTGCTGGTTTAGTTTTTTTGAGGATACCTTCAATTTCTAGTGTCGTTGTGGTTTCGAATTTTGTGAGGGAAGCTGAGCAGAGAATGGGTAGATTAGGATTGTGTGTGGGAGGTCTATGTGTAGGGGAAATCGAGGGTGGGGTAGTGTTTGTAGAGAGGTTAGAAGGGGGGGGAAGTAGAGATGCGATTCATAATAGCATTAATTTAGCATTTACTTAAAGTCCCATACCTGTCCTTACTTTTTAGAACTTAGGTTCAATCGTGTCTAACCGATCGAACTTCCCCGTAACCTCTATAATGTACTCCCTGTGCTGATTATCATGTTTTTCCCTTTTTCGATATTCCCTATATTCCACTCGTTATGCTTGTTCAACTACAGTTCTACTCTAGTACAATTTTGTTAATTATGTTCTTATTGTTTGCTGTACAAGGTTTAGTTAAATTATGTTCTTATTGTTTGATGTAATTTCCAACTGTTGGTTCACTGTAAACCGAACCGATATGTACTTGTACATGATCTTCGGTATAGAAAAGTATTTAAATAAAATAAATAATTTTGTCATGAAAGTAGGTTGCTAGTGTTTCACATTTATTTTTGTCATCATTATCTGAATTGAAGTTTGCTTGGCTATTCATATTGACCTGAGATTCCAGGAATAGACTCATGAAAAAAGAACTCCCAGTGGACCTTGCTCATGGTTCCCAGACCTTTGAATCTTTTGCAACCCATCCTATAACCACCGAAAGTGAACACCTTTGAAGAACCCATGCAATTGGATAATATCCGACTTTTGTTTAATGAGAAAGAAAGGTGAAGATCACAAAATCTCTGACTCTACTGTGCTGCACAAGATCATTTTGTCAGTCTGTGTCCTCTGAGACCAAAAAACTATAAAGAGAAGTCTCATCAGGATGGTAGCCTTGCACCATCCTGCATTCTCTCCATTACTAATGGTACCAGTATGACTTATCTGCAGAAAGCACTCAGTTCAGACTGAAGCCTTAGTAGACTCTGGAGCCAGAGGCAACTTTATCCAAGAATCACTGCTACATCAATATGGTTGCCCTACTACCAGCTTAATCATCCCCTGTGTCATTTCATCCATTTACAGAGAACCCCTATCAAGTCGTGTGACTACAGCTTCTTTGCCCATTATGATACAGATTTGATCTCACCAAGAAAACCTTCAGTTCTGCATACTATCCAAAGCAGCTACCTTGGTTGAGTCTCCATCAACTGTCTTTTGACCAGAACTCTTTATAATTTGACCAATGGGGTCCATCCTGCCAAGAACATTGTATCATTTCATCCTTCTCTCCACTTTGAACTTCTTCATCCAAAGAGCAGGTGTTACCACTTCAATGTACTTCCTATTCCCATATGAATCCTGAACTGTGTTGTTCTCCTGCCAAAGAATTATTGTTTATCGATCAGGTCCAGCCTCAGTTTTCATCTAAGTTTCCAGTCTTGTCTTTGTCAAAGCCTTCAGTCTTGAATGCTATTCTAGTTCAGTCCTGAAACCAAAACATTCCTGGATCCTGCATCTGGACCCCTCTTGGTAAAGAAGTACCTTCATATCCTCGGAAGCCACAGAAAAGAGACTTGAGGAGAGGGTTTAGAGATAGGGGTACTGTTAAGCTCACCACTTGTGGGACGGCCCATGAACAGCTTTACTCACTCTCATGCTGGCCAGATGCTGCTGCTCCATGATGCTCCATGCGGCAGAGATACACCTCTGATGCCACTACTCTGATGCTGTTCCAAGGTGCATGTGTGCCACGATACTATTTCCTTTAAAGGATCCACAGAGGGAAAAGCCACAGTGCTCTCAGATGATGTCATTCATGCCTGCCCTATAAAAGGGCTCTTCTGTCACCTCAGCATTGCCTCAGCAATAAGGGTTCTGGTTTCTGCCATCTCCTGGTTCCAATCTAGCTTTAGCCACAACCTACTCCAAGTCTTCAGCTACTCTTCAGCTTCAGTCTTCAGCTCCGCTTGGGTTTTCAGCTTCAGCCTGCTTCAGTCTTCAGCCTGCATCAGTCTTCAGCTTGCCTCAGTCTTCAACTCCGCTTCAGCCATCAGCTTTAACTCAAGCCATAACCCTTGCCTCAAGCCTTCAGACTTGTCTCAAGCCATCAGTCTAGGCTTTGCCAAGTTTTCTGTCTCAGCCTTATCTTTTCATAGTCTTTTGATCCCTGTCATAGCCTGGACCATGCCAAGACTTGCTCACCTGCCATTGGCATGGGCCTTGGGACCCAGCCTTTGAGGTTGAGCCATGGCAAAAGAAGCTCACGCATATGCGGTTCTCAACATTTTATATATCAGAGTTACAATGGCCACCTTCCAGTCTTCAGGTACAAAGGATGATTTTAATAGTAGGTTAAAAATTACATATAATAGGTCTGAAATTTAATTTTTTAATTCTTTCAGAACCCTGGGATGTATGCCGTCCAGTCCAGGTAATTTGCCAATCTTCAGTTTGTCAATCTGGCCTACTACATCTTCCAGGTTCACTGTGATTTGGGTCAGTTCATATGAATTGTCACCTTTGAAAACCATCTCCAGAAAGGGTATCTCCCCAGCATCCTCCTTGGTAAACACAGAAGCAAAGAATTAATTTAATCTCTAAGTATGGCCTTATCTTCCCTAAGTGCCTTTTTAACCCTAGTCTAAAGGTCCCATTGACTCCCTCGCAGCTTCCTGTTTCAGATAAATTTAAAAATGTTTTTATTTATGAGTTTTTGCCTCTATGGTCAACTTCTTTTCAAATTTTCTTTTAGCCTGTCTTATCAATGTTTTACATTTAACTTGCCAGACACTTGGAATATGTATGTTATTAGGCTTATTGCAAAGCATACTGGGTATAGGCTTGGCCCTCAGAAAGCCATGAGTAAGCAGAAATACAATATAGTAAACCTCTCATACCAAAACATCACTAACTGCAAGCACTCAAACAGTAATGACCCTATTTATGAAAAAGCAAAAGTTTTGGGACTGATGCAATTAATACACCAGTCACAAAACCACCAATACACCTCTTACTAGGAAACAGAACAAGCCAGGCTGCTAAAAATCCTTACGCAGAAACTACACGCTAGTAAAATTTGTCACTTCAGTCACAAATGCAGAACATAAATAGACCCTCACCAAATACAAAATAAAGAGACCAAGAAGTATAAATAGAAACACGAAGACCAAAGCTGAACTGGAAACCACAAGCCAGCCCCCTATATGCATTAAAACAATAGAAAAACAAAAACATCACCATCACCATTCTTCATAAAACAAAATTAAGAAATATAACATATCACTCATAAGAGTGAACCATATTAATAAAAATGACTATTTCAAAACAGCTGGCAAAAACTTAAAAAATTTCCCTAAAACCAAAAACAATTTCAATACAGCGAAATATAAAATAAATAAATAAGTAAATAGACACACACACACACATACACACACACACACACTCATTTCCTCTCTTCCTCTCCACTCACACCCCCTTTAACCTTACTCGCTTTCCTTTCCCTCACTCATACCCCTTTTCCCCACACTCTCATTCCTTCCCCTCACTCACACCCTCTTACTTTTATTCATCCCTCTATCACTTACCCCTTCCCTCCCACTTCCACCCTCTTCCCTCTGTCATTCCTTCCCCCTCACTCCTTCCCTTTCCTCTAAGTCACATCTTCTCTCCCTTCTCTTCCCACCCTCTTCCCTCTCAGTCATTCCTTCTCTTTTCCACCCCTGTCACTCCTTCCCTTCCTTTTACTCTCAATTGTTCTCTTTCTTCCTGCTAGCAGGTCAAAATTGGGCCCATTGCGTGCTGACATGCAGGGCCTCTTCTTGCAGGCAGGTTGTGGGAACCCCACTAGCTTCTCATTTAACTGCTGCTGGGCTGTCATTTGGATACAATCAGGTGGTCACTGCAGGGGTATTTGGAGAGGAATTTATTTCTTCTGCTCCAAAGTTTTGCCACCTGAGGCGGCTGCCTCACCCCTGCCTAATTGCAATTCATACTTTGCTACTGTTGCTCTGACCTTTTTTTTAATAAGATAACTCCAGTCAAATGTTGACTGCCTTTGAGCTTCCTTGTTTGTTCATAAAAGAAATGGATGAAGAGAGAGGCAATATGCTAATGAGAAAAGTTACTTTCTGTTACAGAAACAAACACTAATTTGTGCTGTTCATTACAAACAACAAAGCTGGAGAGCAATTAGTAAAATTTAGTAGCTTTCAGAACCATTGCAATAATTCTGTCATGCTTTATAATCCAGTCTGTTCCATACTCCATTACCCAAATGTGTAATCAAAGTATTACCAGAACACTGAAGGCAACAACCGTAAAAGTATAAAAACTTAAAATATCAGGAACTTGGAAGACATCACATTAAACTATTTAGTATATGAATCCAGCCTCTTATGGAATAATACATACTGATGAAGACATCCTCTTGTAGATGAAAACAACCTAGTATAAAATATACAATGGTATTACAATTTTTACAATTTCTATGGCCAGAAAATATAATCCTTTTATCGGGGTTTGACTCAATTGTACCTCAGCCAAACTCCTCCCAGATGATAATACATGGCCATGAGAGTTAGTCTGTGCTAACTGATGAATACCTGTGTTGAGTTAATAAATGGGTGCACATGCAGTGTGCATGTAACCACAAATACCCAGAAATGGTCCATGGATAAATCAGCTGTTTCAATATGTACCAACTAAATAATTCTGTTAAGAATACCAGCAACTCATATCATTGTGCATTTTATTTAAATATATGGTACCACATGACAGAATACTTGACATGAAATCATAAGGAAACATTGGCAGGATGTAAAATGCACATTAGAAGTCAGTTGATTGTAGAAGCTATTATTGGCCAGAAATAAAATCTGGTATCCTGTTTCAGAATCAGATTTTTATTGTGTTTTGTCCTCATCTTCTAGCTCACATTTATTTATTTATGTACATGTTTTTATATACCGACTTTCCTCAAAAAAGAAATCACATGCTTTTGCCTACAATTGTTTGATCTTATCTACGAACAGCAATGCACTGGATTCCTCTGTTAAGAGCACCCTTGAGACCAGATAAAATGCCATTATACTGCATAAGCAGAATGTTCTTCTGGCAGGAATTACTTCCACAGGAAAGAACATGTTGGAACTTTTGAAAAGAGTGTCCTATAAGCAGAATGATGTTATAACAGATATCACGTCATATTATCACTCCTGTAAAATAGCAATGTACACACCATGACATCCTATGGAAAATTCACGAGGCCTCAAAAATGGTTATATATTTATACTGAAAAGACAAGTTTTGAAGAACAATTTAAATGTTGATTCATGAATGAAATGTATTTGTGTGTGTGTATATATATATATATATATATATATATATATATGTGAAATAAATAAATAAGATTGCCCATGACAGCTCTAAATTTTAAAATCAAACAAAAGTGAAAATGACAAATATTTTTTAATTTTAAATGTAAACTTTATTCACTAAACCATTTAAGCAAATGAAATAATTCTAGATATGTGATCAATACCAATGCACCAATATAAGCATTAAAAAGGAAAAAACAATGATATATCACAACAAGCTCAACTATAGGAGAGATTACCTATCAGAGAGCCTTAGGGTAAAAACAATTTCAGTATCCATTTATACTCTCAAGGATGATTCTTAGGCCGATCTAATTTACATTTCCTTAGTCTTATCCAAAAGGAAATGCTCAAAGGTGAATTGTAAAAGCCCAGCATGCACCAAAATCAGGAGATGTGAGCACATGTAGAGCTTACACATGCCCATCATATTTTAAAAGTCGTGTGTATGTGTGTGTGTATATCTCCCACTGCATGCATACATCACTCAGAATAAAAAGGGAGTGTGGTGTGGGAGGGGCATGGGCATCCCAGGACAATGCCAAGAGATGTGTGCAGAAATATGTACGCGCACCCAGGTCCAGTGCTGCGTAACTTTACTTCTACTATGGAGGAGGTGTAAGTTAAAAACAACAGAGAAGTCATTCTTGAGGGATTTAAAGGGTCTGGGGTAACTGGGGGGAGTGCACACTATTAAACCAAGGGGGGGGGGGGGGTTGGAGGACCTACCTCTACTTTGGGTTAACTGGTGGATGAACTGGTGAAACTGGTCTTGGTGTGGATGCATGCCAGTTATAAAATACCCTGACTTACGCAGCTGAAATCCAATTTGCGTGGTTGGGTGCACCTACTTGCAAAATTAGGCACACACCTTCATGTGTATGTTATCAAATCGCCACATCCATGGATGCGCCCCGACGCACACTCGTCAATGTGCGCTCATGCGCCCCTTTGAAAGTTACCGGCCCTGTAACAGGATAAAAAATACAAATTGATCACTCTGATAAGAAACTAAACAGTTACAGGGATAATACTTATAAAGAGTCTTCCAAATCATATAGTTTAGTCTCATTCCGCCATCATATCTGAGGAAAAAGTACAAAGTTGTGAAACAGACGGAAAAAGTTTGGTCTAGCTTTGCAGCTAACTTCCAAACATCCAATCAGAAATTTTTTCAGGTTCAACTAATCCTCCTGTTACTACCACAGGGAGAGGAACCACTGATGGAAGAAGGGCTGAAAACGATCTAGGTGAAGGATTCTTGATAGGTTGTAAGACCCTACAAAGTTCCCCACTCCAGGCGGCCCAACTTCCCACACAGTACATATAAGTGCCATAATGTCCAAATTCAAAGAAGCTGGTTCAGCAGATAACTGATTTTGTGGTTGGGGAGGAGATGGGTTATCATTTGGAATAAAGGGATCCCAGAGGAAGGGTTCTCCAAGCTCAAGTCCTCAGTAGGCGGCTCGGTCAAGCAGCAGACATGCTTATCCATTTGGCCATGGATTCTTAAGGAAACTGGAGAAGATATTACCATTTGCCCTTTCTTTTCCTTCCCATTGGAGCCTAGTGGTGCGCCCCTTTGGCTGCGAACCAGTGGTTGCATGCCACAGGGTTCGCAAGCTGATGATGTCACTGGTGACACGGAGATAGAGAGAGGAGTGAGAGAACTGACCAGCTAGTCTTACTCTCTGTTTCCTGTCTTTTAACTGTTCACAATCTAAAACAGTAGTGTAGCCACAGGTGGGCCTGGGTGGGCTATGGCCCACCAACGTAGGACTCAGGCTCATGCGACCAGCGCTGCCCGACACCAGAGGAAGAAGCACGCAGAATGGCCATCGTGGTTCCCATCTTGTGGTGGCCAAAGGAGAAAGCCACTGAAGAACCTCCATCATGTGACTGCTAAAGAAGAGAGCCGCTGCAGACCCCATCCCATGGTAGCTGAAGAAGGGGTCTGGCGGATCCTGAAAAACACACCATGTGTGCGTGGCTTTGTGTTTGGGAGCCTGTGTGTGTGCATTTATGTGTGGGAGTATGTGTGTGTGTTTGTGTGTGTGCGTCTGCCTGTGCCTGTGTGTGGGAGCATGAGAGATAAGGCTTTACAGACAGGACATATTAGTGAAAAGTACCCAGCATTGCTCAGGATATCTGGTCCATAACAGCTAGAAATTTCAAATTGAACAAAAGGAAAACAATAAATATTGTTATATTGTGTTAGGTAATCAACAGAAAGCATATAGAAACTTAGAGAACCTCTCTATAAACTACATTTATCTATGTATTTATTTATTTATTTATTACTTCTTATATACTGCACAACAGATACCAGATCTGGCCAGAGCAGTTTACAAATTCAAAATGCTATTATAAAAGAGCAATCAATGTAGCAATCATTCCTAACCATAAAAGTTACCCCCCCCCCACCAGCCCCCATTAAAAGAAAAATAACCCACATAACATATTCAGCGTCAAGACCATCATATACCTACCCCAGACTTAATCCACTTCAGAAATGACAAATGATGAGACCCTTATTATGATGGAAAAATCCATGCCTTCACCATTTTTCTTGAAACTGAGATAATTTATTTCAACCCTCACCTCTAAGGGTACCGAGTTCCACAATTTTGGTCCACCTACGGAAAACATTATTTTCCTATTTACCACCTTATGAATCTCCTATCTAGTAAGAACATTGACAGAATATTAGACATCTCTCATTGCCAAACTTTAGAAATCGCTCAATAGTAATTGTTACAGAAGATGAATAAGCACTTGTTCCAATACAGATCCCTGGGACACTGTTTGTCGTTCTTCATTTTGAGAGCTGACCAGTTAATCTCTCTCTTTTTTCCTATCTTTTAAACAGTTCACAATCCACAACAGTGGTGTAACCGCAGGTTGGCCATGGCTCACTTAGGGCTTAGGCTCATGTAATCAGAGCTGCCTGATTACAGAAGAGGTCTGAAGGATGGCCACTGAGGTTTCCCATGGACTCCATCCTGCAGCAACTGAAGAAGGGGTCTGGCAGTGCCTGTGTGTGCATGTGTGTGTTTGCGCATGCGCACGCGGTGTGTGTGAGCCTGTGTGCAAAATGATGCACTTAGGGAAGAGTAACCCAAATTATAGCTACACAATGCAAGGTGCCACATTAGGAGTCACCATTCAGGAAAAGGATCTAGGTAGTATTGTTGAAAATATGTTGAAATCTTCTCGAGAAATAAGAGGAGCAAGAGGGACATTATTAACATGTAAATGAAAATCGCTAAGTATAATCCTGTTATTAAGATTAGAGGCAAGTAACTGCTCAAAAAAGGGAGAAAGATTAGACTTTTGCAGTTTGGGAGGGCAGTAGATAAAACAAATAGAATAACAAATAGACAATAGAACAAGAGTTTCATATGGTGAATCCCCACTCAGATCTTCAAATTTGGGTTTCCAGGCCTTACTTTACATGATAAGAAGGCCATTGCCCTTACCCTCTTTCCTAGGTTGAGAAAAGCAAGCATATCTTATAGGACAAATTTGATTAATGATATTAAGAATTAAGTAATTAAGTGTCTGTAATGCAAAAAAAGTCTGCTTGCTTCTGAGAGTAAATAAAAAATGAGACTTTTTTTTTTCGCAGCTTGAGCATTATAGACATTTCAATAGAAGAGGAACCAACAAGTATGTCACAGCAAACGATGGTTGTTACACAATATGGATGATAAATGGAGGATCATTATCTAACACTGAATAAATTGCTATACCTTCCTTGATTAGTAATGAGTGGCATCCATAATACTGGAACTATATAAGCATCAATCTCAGGCTAAGTAAAGTCCAATGCCCGGTTGTACTGGACTTTACTTCTCAGTGCCTTCTCTCAGGCAGGTATGGTGGGCATAAATTCCTCCCAACTAAAAGCAACAAAAAAAAAAATATATATATATATATATAAATGCCAAAGCCCTCACTGACTCACTCATCACTAATTCTCCCACTTTCCGAGATCCTAGAAGGCTGAAACTTGGCTCCGTCATTCCTTGGAAAAACTAACTGCTTCTCACTTTCCTACATTCGATGGTTCGTTCCAGCCTTTGAACGAAACACCCCGCCAGGGTCATGTCAGGGTCACCAAAAAAAATGTTGAGAACTCCTTTTTGGCTCCACTACTTGCTACATGTATACGATAGAGTGGCAAAAGCGAGGTCTTCCCCATGTCAACATCCTCCTATGGCTGCGAGATCGGATCAAATCGGACCTCATTGATCAGGTGATCACTGCAGAGATTCCTGACCCAAAGTTGACCCCCTACTCCACCAAATCATTAAGTCAACGATGCTTCATGGACCGTGTGGACTCCAAAACAGAAACTCCCCTTGCATGGTAAGCGGATCCTATAGTAAGAAGTACCCCCGTCCGCTCATCAAAGAAACTCAGACAGGAGATGATGGATACCCCCAGTACCGATGGCGTGCTCTTTCCGAAGGTGGCCATACCATCACCATCAATGGAGTTGAACTAGACAACAGATGGGTGGTCCCTTATAACCGTGTACTCTCCCGAACCTTCCATGCTCATATTAATGTCGAGTTTTGCAATTCTGTAAAATCAATCAAGTACATCTGTAAATCCATCAACAAGGGCAGTGACCAGGCCACATTTGCCCTGGAGAAACAACACGACGAGGTATTTCAGTATGAGACAGGGCATTACATCAGCAGCTCTGAAGCAGCCTGGCACATATTCTGTTTCCCTATTCATGAATGTTTTCCCCCAGTCGTTCAACTCACCGTTCATCTAGAGAATGGCCAGAGGATTTACTTCACAGCTGATAACATTGTAGAAAAAGTACACAATCCTCCCCAAACAACCCTCTTGGAGTTCTTTGATCTTTGCACACAGGATGATTTTGCCAAACAGCTCCTGTACTCTGAGGTTCCAGCCTACTGCGTTTGGAAAAATAACCAATTTGTTAGGAGGAAACAGGGACAGCGCGTACCAGGCTTCCCAGGAGAGAAAAAGGACCAAGTCCTCGGCAGAGTGTACACAGTCCACCCAAACAATTTGGAGTGCTATCATCTCAGACTCTTGCTTCATGAAGTCAGAGGGCCCATGTCCTTTCAATATCTTAAAACTGTCGCTGGTGTGCTACAACCCACATTCCAGTTTGCCTGTCAAGTACTCAGTCTGTTAGAAGACGATACACACTGGGACAATACTTTCCAGAAAGCTGCACTCTCACATTCACCACCTAGGATCCGTCAGCTCTTTGCTATTATGTTGGTGTTCTGTCAAATGGCAAACCCCTTACCACTATGGGAAAAACATAAAGATAGTCTTTGAGAGGATATTCGTAGGCAGCTGCAGAGGAAATCTCTCCAAGACGATATCCAAGAACGGTTGTCCATAATCTATAACAAATGCCTTACCTTCCTTCAGGATTGTGTACTGGCTATAGGAGGTCAACCTCATCACAAGTACAACTTGCCTGTGCCATCACACGAACACGCTGCAGCTAACCCTGGCTATTTCAGAAAGCTGGCTTACAACATCTGCGATCTGGCCAAGACAGTCGACGACAACGAGCCAAGGCTGAATACCGAGCAGAGGAATGTCTATCACGAAATCATGACCAGTGTTCACTGACAAAGTGGCCAAATCTTTTTCCTAGATGCTCCAGGAGGTACTGGTAAAACATTCCTCATCAACCTGTTGCTTGCCAGGGTACGAAGAGACTCAAACATTGCCATTGCTGTGGCTTCTTCTGGCATTGCAGCGACACTTCTGGAAGGTGGACAGATGGCACACTCTGCCTTCAAGCTTCCTCTCAATCTCAACAACACCAAAACACCTCTGTGCAACATATCAAAGCAGAGCAACATGGCGCAGGTACTCCGACAGTGCAAACTCATAGTGTGGGATGAGTGCACCATGGCCCACAGAGGCGACATCGAGGCTCTCCATTGGATGCTCCCAGACATCTGAAACAACAACAGCCTCATGGGAGGGTTGACACTACTGCTCGCCGGGGACTTCATACAGACTCTGCCAGTTGTTCCACGGGGGACCCGTGCTGATGAAGTTAAAGCCTCTTTCAAGTCCTCTTACCTGTGGCCCACAGTGAAAGCCCTGTCCTTGAGAGTGAACATGAGGGTGCACCTGACAGGCGACGACAAGGCAGGAGAGTTTTCACGCCTTCTTTTGGCTATAGGAGATGGTACACTCCATGAACAAGATGGCAAAGTAAAACTGCCGGCAAATCTATGTCACCTGGTCAGAGATTAGAAAAGTCCTACACAAAAGTTATACCCAGATCTTCAAAACATCCACATGAAGGACACATCATGGTTTAGAGAGAGAGGAAATTTTAACTTCTACAAATGATACTCCTGCAGGCGTTCACCTCAGAAACAAAAACTTATAAGTCTGTAGACTCGGTCATCGAAGTCGACGACCCGGTACATTACCCTGTCGAGTTCCTGCACAGTCTCAACCCTCCAGGCATTCCTCAGCACAATCTCATTTTGAAGGTCAGCGCACCCATTATGTTACTAAGAAATCTACAGCCACCAAAACTCTGCAATGGCACCAGACTTCTAGTCAAGTCCCTCCACAGAAATGTCATTGAAGCAATCATTTTCACAGGTTGTGGACGAGGGGAAACAGTTTTCATCCCTCGCATCCCCCTTATACCATCAGACGTACCCTTTCAATTTAAACACCTGCAGTTCCCGGTCAGAGTGTGCTTTGCGATGACTATTAACAAATCTCAGGGCCAGATTCTCAAGGTCATTGGTGTTGACTTGAGGCACCACTGCTTCTCGCACGGCCAGCTGTACATGGCCTGTTCTAGAGTCAGCTTAGCTGATATCATACTGCAGCCAGAGGGTTGCACAGCAAATGTTGTATACAAAGAAATCATTATGTCATGACAGGCAACTCACTGTACATTCATTCCACTTATTCATTTCACATTTTTTAATTACCACTAACCTCATTCTATAATAATAACATGTTCATTTTAAATATATAAACTCCAAAGCCCTCACTCACTCAAAACAATTACTTTTCAACTTGCGTGAAATAAACTCACACATTTCTATCAACTTCTCCACCGTAGCGAAGCACAGGTATTCCGCTAGTCATCTCCTAAATACAGCAACTTCCTTGTGGCAAGACACTGTTGTCCTTTCTTGTTTTTCAGGCAGGGAACCCATAGCTCTTTTTCCTGATCTCCTTCAAGCAAGAGTTAAAATCCTTCCAGAGGGGTGGAACAGAGACTCTCCACAAAAACAAAAGCTCTAATACAATTTATTACTCCATTGAGACAATCACTTCCAGACTACCTGGGTACTTGACAATAATATGCCTCTTCTCCTCTCCCAGATGTCAGGCTGTGGGCTTTAATGTTGGACTGGGGGAAACTCCAAAAATTGTACACTAACTCAAAACTCCCAACTGAAATTTCCCCTCCCCTTACCACAAAATCTAAACCAAAATGCCACATAGATGTCCCACTCTGCCTGCTTTTATACATGATGGTCTGGCCAATCCAGCAGCCTCACTGAAGGTGCTGATCAGGAATGATACCCCCTCCCCCAATTCCTAACCCAGGTCTTGAGCTAGAGACACATATAATGCAGTGGTTCTCAACCCAGTCCTCAGAGCATAGATAGCGTCAGGCTTACAGGATAGTCACAATGAATATGCATATGAGAGAATTGCATGTACTGCCTTCATTGTATGCAAATCTATCTCATGTATATTCATTGTGAATATCCTGAAAACCTGACTGGCTGAAGACTGGCTGAAGAGGTTAGGGCTGTTCAGCTTAGAGAAGAGAAGGCTGAGGGGGGATATGATAGAGGTCTTTAAGAGGTCTTTAAGATCATAAGAGGTCTTGAACGAGTAGATGTGAATTGGTTATTTACACTTTCGAATAATAGAAGGACTAGGGGGCATTCCATGAAGTTAGCAAGTAACTCATAAGACTAATCGGAGAAAATTATTTTTCACTCAACGCACAATAAAGCTCTGGAATTTGTTGCCAGAGGATGTGGTTAGTGCAGTTAGTGTAGCTGGGTTCAAAAAAGGTTTGGATAAGTTCTTGGAGGAGAAGTCCATTAACGGCTATTAATCATATTTACTTAGGGAATAGCCACTACTATTAATTGCATCAGTAGCATGGGATCTTTTTAGTGTTTGGGTAATTGCCAGGTTCTTGTGGCCTGGTTTGGCCTCTGTTGGAAACAGGATGCTGCTGGGCTTGATGGACCCTTGGTCTGACCCAGCATAGCAATTTCTTATGTTCTTATGTGTCCCGAAGACTGGGTTGACATCTAAGGGGCCACTGTTATAGTAGATAACTAAGGGGATTAGGTTACGCCAACAGAACCACGTCCAACTGTGAGTTAAACAGTGCATTTGGCTAAGCGCACTGTATTGCATCGGCCCCTTAGAGGTAGATTTTAAGAGTTGCTCATGGAAAAATGGCCACTTATGCATGAATGTGGGCTGCGTGCGAGCAACACAAATTTTAAGAAGCCGTGAAATACGCACTTACATACCCATGCACGTGTCAAGAACAAGGGGACAGAAAAGTCGTGGGGAATGGGCCTTCCGGGGTAGGGCCAAAACTTATGCACGTAACTCCAAATTTTAAAAAAGCTGACTATGGTGCGTGTCTGCGTGTTATCCACGTAACTTTACTGCAGGTCCTGATGAGGAGAAAGTCTGGATATCTTTAGTTTTAGGGCTTTCAGCACAGTGTGAAGATTCAGGGTCAAGTGAGGTGCTTATAGGATGAAGAACAAGAGGTGGATTAATTTGAAAAACTGTTTTTTCCCTTGCGCGAGCATGTTTTAAAATCCGCCTGCATATGTGTGTAAAAGCCACTAAAGCCCTAGCAGAATTACACGTGGGACATTTACTCGGGCCGCCTCTTAAGAATATGTGCACACATGCGCGTGGCAGGGTATTTTAAATGATACGCACGTACTTGCGCGCACGATATAAAATTGCAGCTCAGCTTGCGCACCAATACGGGTGTTTATGGGGGCATGTGTGTTCCTTTTAAAATTAGCCAGTTAGTGAATAGCACATTAAACATGCAACAGTAACATGTGCAAAACAATTTTTAATAAATAGACACCAAAGTGTCATTGATCAGATTAGCCTACAGCATAGATAGTTAGCTCAGGCTGGCAGGGCCAAGGATGGTGCAGAGGCAGTGTTCACAGCCCACAGGGTAGGGATGGGGGCAGCTGGAGGAATTCCCATTTATTGTGCAAGAGTGACATCTACAGGTTGATCAGAGGGTGCAAACATATTGGGTTCTGAAGGGAGCCATGGTCATAACATAAGAACAGAAGAATAGAAGATATGCCATACTGGGTCAGACTAAGGGTCCAAAAAGCCCAGTATCCTGTGGCCAATCCAAGTCACAAGTACCTGGCAAGTACCCAAACATTAGATAGATCACAAGCTACTATTGCTTATTAATTACCATCCTAGCAGTTTATGGATTTATCCTCTAGGAACTTATCCAAACCTTTTTTAAACCCAGTTACACTAACTGCTGTAACCATATCCTTTGGCAATGAATTCCAGAGCTTAACCATGAGCTAAGTGAAAAAGAATTTTCTTCAATTTGTTTTAAATGAGCTACTTGCTAACTTCATGGAGTGCCCCCTGGTCCTTCTTTATCTGAAAGAGTAAATAACCAATTAACATTAACTTGTTCAAGGCCTTTCAAGATTTTGTAGACTTCTATCATATCCCCCCTCAGTTGTCTCTTCTCCAAACTGAACAGCCCTAACTTCTTTAGCCTTTCCTCATTGGGCAACCATTCCAGGCCTCTTATCATTTTGGTTGCCCTTCTCTGCATTTTCTCCAGTGAAGCTATATCTTTTTTGAGATGTGACCAGAACAGCACACAGTGACCAGAACTACACCAGAAGTCTTTGAAGCTCCCTACTGAGGGAATAAATAAATAAATGAGAGGAAGAGTTGAAGGAATAAAAATGAGGGAAAACACTGAATTGTTGCAAGTGAAGTCTCATGAAGATGTATCCATAGCCTGCAACACATCCTCTTGACCCAATCCCAGCAAATTCTTTGAAACTTGTAAACAGTGTAATTACCCTGACAATAACAACCATCATCAATATTTCACTCTCAGAAGGTCTGATCCCAGATGGGGCAAAACAAGCAGTGATAAAACCAATCCCTAAAAATAAATCTGTTAGAAAGGATGATTGGGACAATCATCCTTTCACCCAATTTCCAATTATCGCCCAATTTCCAACCTATCTTTCCTCTCTAAAATCCTCAAAAAAGCACTATTATGCCAACTGGAAAACCATTTAGAAGACCATGATATTCTACATACAAGCCAATTCGGTTTCAGAAAAAATTGCGCAATCAAGACCTTACTCATCGTTAATTGACCCTACCCTATGCAGGTTTAATGACGTCAATAGCCTGCAACCTGACGGCCCTTTAAATCTCCGGCCATCCTCCCAGGCAAGTCCCTTCACTTGCCTGCAAAGCTGGAGCCAGCTGTCCGCCGAGGCCTGCACCACTGAGGCCTGCACCCCCAAGGCCCGCCGATGCTCCACGTGTCCGGCGTAGACCCATCGGGGTCAGGAGCCGTCGCGACCACCACTGAGGACCGCCCCCCAAGGAAGGCCCCCACTGCGACATCAACAGCCTGCGACCTGATGGCCCTTTAAATCTCCGTCCATCCTCCCAGGCATTGCGCGCCTGGCGCCGCATGCCTAAGGATCGCGACCAAGGGGCCTGCCCCTTAGTGAGCGCCTTTGTGCCACCCCATTGGGCCCAATTGGCCCCAGCATACCACACCAGAAAGTCAACCCAGTATCACCATGCACACCTATGTCTACCCTCCTCATCCAAACTGCAGCTGCACCTCACTGAAAAACCACAACCCCCCTCAATGCCAATGACATCTCACAACAATCCCCACAATGCAGACACCCTCATAGCAACCATCTCAATCCTAACCCTCTTCCTCATAAATGCCCAATCCATCTCCAAAAAAATCCCCATACTACACGACCTCCTTACAGGCAACCACCCAGAAATATTATGCATTACTGAATCTTGGCTCAAAAAGTCTGACACAGCACTAATAAATCAACTTCCTTGCTCAAGTTATGACATCTCCCTATCTAAGCAAAAAAAAAAGGAGGTGGCCTACTCCTTCTAGCCCTAAAAGAATTCAAACTCACACACCACCCCATCACCATAACACCCGCCCTGGAAATAGGCCTCTTCAAATCAAGAAACCTCCAAATACTGCTACTATACTCCCCACCAAAATGCCTAGATCTCATTCTTTCCCACCTCATCAAAACCATCTCTCCCAAATCAACAACAACCTCCCCACAATCATCTTAGAAGACTTCAACCTCCATGTTGACGCCACCCCCTTCCCCCCTTCCCCCCTCATGCACCCTCCTCCTAGACACCATGACCGCAATGGGTTTCAAAGAAATTGTCAACTCACCAACCCAGAGATCAGGCCACACCCTTGACCTCATATGACACCCCAGCCATCATCAAGGGAGACTTCAACCTCCA
Source organism: Rhinatrema bivittatum (assembly GCF_901001135.1). Classification (NCBI taxonomy): domain Eukaryota; kingdom Metazoa; phylum Chordata; class Amphibia; order Gymnophiona; family Rhinatrematidae; genus Rhinatrema; species Rhinatrema bivittatum. The sequence goes on along the minus strand of NC_042615.1, from coordinate 436,504,149 downwards.
CATCGACGTAAACCCCCACTCCTCCAACTGCGAAGCCTTGCTATCCTCCTTCATGGCCATGGGATTCACACAAATCATTAACAATCCCACGCACAAAGCTGGGCACACCTTGGACCTCATATTCATAAATTCAGGCCTCACCCTAACTTCACCGCCTCATTGCTCCCCTATCCCATGGTCAGACCATCTAATGATCTCCACTGACCTCTGTATCAAGGACAACCTAGTTACACCAGTCTCCAAAACTACAATCCAATACAGGAACTCCTGCTCCATGGACGACCTCACCTCCCATCTATCAACGGAACTTGCTAACCTTGATCTTTCTGACGCAGAGGCAGCCATCACTTCATGGCACAATATCACAAACAAGGTGGCAGAAAAAATATGCCCTGTTAAAACAAAAGAACTAGACCCTTCCATTAAAAACAAAAAACCTTGGTTCATTCTAGAACTAAAAAACATGAAACTAGAACTGAGACACAAAGAACATGCTTGGCGAAAGAGACCATCCAATGCTACTTTAACTGAGTATAAAACCTTCATGCACAGTTACAGAAACATCATCCTTCACACAAAAAGAGATTTCTATGCCCGCAAAATTCACAACTTCTCATTTGATTTCAAAGTTTTGTTCTCTTATGTATCAAATCTCATGACACCCACTTCTTCAGTCATCCCCGACAATCAAGCCCAATCCAGGTGCTCAGAACTCGCGCAATTTTTCGAAGAAAAAATCCACAATCTAACAGCTCTACTGGCAGCCTCAAATATAGAACCTTCGTCACACTACACTCCCTCCTGTAGCCAGAAAGTAATCCTAGAATCTTTCGAACCCACACCACACTCGAAATTGAATATATTCTTAAAAAGATGAAACCCTCCACACATCCGATGAACTCCATTCCATCTAAACTACTGCTTACCATCCCAATCACCATCGCTAAACCACTAGCAGAGATCATCAACTGCTAGCTAGCTCAAGGATTAGTACCGGACTCGCTGAAACTAGCCACCCTCAAACCTCTACTCAAGAAACCCAACCTGAACCCAGTGGACCTGGCCAATTTTCGCCCCATCGCTAACCTACCATTTGTCGCCAAACTCATGGAGAAGATAGATAACAAACAACTATCGGAATACCTAGAGGAACATAAGATTCTAACACCTGCCCAATTCAGATTCCGCAAATCTCTCAATATGGAATCCCTTCTAATCTTGCTGACAGACAGAATCTTCACAGACCTTGAGAAAAAGACCCCCTACCTCCTGGCCCTTTTCGATATATCTGCAGCATTTGACACGGTGAAGCACTCTATCCTCATCAAGCGGCTCTCAGACATAGGTATTTCAGGAACAGCCCTTGACTGGTTCAAGTCATTCCTTGACAATAGGAGCTTCAAGGTTAGAATAAGCAACAAAGACTCTCACCCAGTCCAGTCCACACTCGGAGTACCCCAAGGTTCTTCCCTCTCACCCACCTTATTTAACATCTATCTACTTCCCCTATGTCAACTTCTCACAAGTCTAAAGGTTATGCACTTCATCTATGCCGATGACATCCAGATTTTGATACCAGTCACAGAATCAATCTCCAACACCCTCAATTTCTGGAATAACTGTCTACAGTCCATAAACAACCTCTTCACCAGCCTTAACTTAGTACTCAATACTTCTAAAACCGAACTTATGTTCATCACTCAGGATGACAATGCGCAAGCAATCAACAACCTCATCACACCCCAAATGACCTCCTCCACACACGTAAGAGACGTCGGCGTAATTATTGACAACAGGCTCAATCTAAAAAAATTTGTCACTAATACAACAAAAGAATGTTTTTATAAACTTCACATACTAAAAAAGCTGAAACCTCTCCTCAATTTTCAGGACTTTCGAACAGTTCTCCAAGCAATATTATTCTCAAAAATAGATTACTGCAACTCCCTGCTAATCGGCCTTCCAGCTATCACCACTAAACCACTACAAATGTTACAGAACTCCGCGGCCAGGATCCTAACCAATTCCAGTAGAGGAGAACACATCTCGCCTATCCTTAAGGACCTACATTGGCTCCCCATTAAATCCAGAATTTTGTATAAAGTCCTAACCATAACCCACAAGACCATTCACTCCCAAACTTCGCTAGAACTAAACTGCCCTCTTCATCATCACACATCATCTAGACCGATCAGAACCAATTATTTAGGCACACTCTATGCATCTCCAGCCAAGTCATTACTCAAGAAACGTGCATTCTCGACCGCTGGTCCCACTCATTGGAACACCCTCCCAACGGACCTTCAACTAGAACCTTGCAAGCAAACGTTTAAGAAAAAGCTTAAGACTTGGCTTTTCACTAAAGCCTTCACTTAAAGACTTCAATAAGTCCTTCACCTCAGCTTAGACTGGCCGTTCTTTTTCCTCATTCTTCACCTTATCCTGAGCTAGTCTTCTCCCAGACCATGGTCCTGGGGTAGAAAAATCTCTGAGGCAAATGCCCATTTGTTCAACTGTTCTTCGGGTATATGCTTATGTGTTCACTTTGTTCATACAACTGTGTTTATTACATTTGATGTAATACTAAGTTCTTAGTTTATCGTTAATTCTTACTAAATACGCCCTGTTATATGTATCACACACATATTTAATACGTTTGATGTATTTCTAAGTTTTTGGTTTAGCGATAATATCTATAATTCTTATTACGTACGCCTTGTTATATGTATCACACATGTTCAATGTATTTTCTAACTTTTGTTCTATGTAAACCGACAGGATATGTACTATTACATGAACATCGGTATATAAAAGTCTTTAAATAAATAAATAAATAAATAAATATTCATCAACAACAAAGCTACTTCCACAAACAACCCACCCACAACAACCAGCGTCCCATGGTCGGACCACAAATTAATCCAGACCACACTCCGATTGAAAAGCTCCCATACGGAAACCAACCAATCCAAAAAATACATTGAATTCCACAAACCATGCCCCAGCGAAGAACTGATAGAAACCCTCCCCAACACTTTGAAAACCCTTGACCTCGATGACACAAACACTGCCATCAACTCTTGGATCTCCATCAATGCCGAAATTGCCTAATCCAAATGCCCAATTGTCTCCAAAGTAATCAATATTTTATTTATTTATTTAACGGTTTTTTATACCGACCTTCATAGTAAATATCCATATCGGATCGGTTTACATTTAACAGAGGGTATAACTGAAGGAAACAATTCAGGTAAAAACAATAGATAACAATAGATATGAATAAGTCAAAGTTACAATCAACAGGAATCGAGAACTTGGAAGCTTATAATAAGCTGGAAGGAAGATGAAGGTAGGTAATAATAATAAATGAATATGATAGTGAGAACGGGTTAAAGCTTGAAGGTGCTTTAACCTGGAGGAGCCAGAGTCCATAGTTCATGGAGATAAGTGTCTAAAGGCCGGGTGAAAGTGGAAGGCCATTAGTGATTGTCTGGTGGATCGGAGAAGGCTTGGTGGAAGAGCCACCCCCAAAACAACCCCCAAAAAACACCTTGGTGCAACCCAGAACTAAAAAACACCAAACAACTTCTCAGACAAGCAGAGAAAAGATGGAGAAGACATCCTACCTCACATCATCTCGACAGATACAAAACACTACTTCACATATACAGAACAGACACCGACAAAGCCAAAAGAGAATTCTACTCAAAGAAAATTCACCAACACCAATATAACCCCAGAATCCTTTTCAACTTTGTCTCCAACCTAACCCAACCAAGCCACAACCCACAGTTAAAGGAAGACTACACGAAGGCTTGTGAAGAACTCGCCCAATACTTCACAAACAAAATATCAAAGTTAATACCAACCAACCCCCCAGCATGCACAACCAACCCCCCAGCATGCCCGGAAAGGCAAAGTCCCTGCAGCACAACACTCCCCACTTGGACTAGCTTCGACCTCATTGCCTCAACAGAAGTAAAAAAGATTATACAAAAAATCAACCCAGCCACCCACCCTCTAGATCCCATCCCAGTCAAAACCCTCAAGCTAATTCCTCGAAGTCATCACCAAACCCATAGCCAACATAATAAATACATCCCTTGAACAAGGCCTCTTTCCCAAAGCCCTCAAGTGCACCATAATAAAACCCATTCTAAAAAAACCACAACTGAACCCATCCTACCCTGCTAACTACAGACCCATCTCAAACCTATCCTTCATATTGAAGGATAAATTGTCAACCACCAACTCTTGGAACACCTAGAAACACACAAAATCCTTTACCCCATTCAACATGGATTCAGGAAATCTCTCAGCACCGAACCGCTACTACTATCCCTCACAGACACCACCCTGAGAGGTCTCGATGCCGGACACTCCTACCTCCTGATACCTACTGGACATCTCTTCCTCCTTCAACACCATCAACCACAACTCTTTACTAACCCAGCTAATGGAAATCGGACTAGGCGACAAAACCTTAAAATGGTTTGAAACCTACTTATCTAGTAGATCCTACAAAGTGAGACTAAACAACAGTGAATCTAAACAATTCCCACTCCCCCATGGTGTACCACAAGGCTCCTCTCTCTCCTCCACCCTATTCAACATATACATGCAAACTCCTCTCCAACATGAACCTCCACTACTTCGTCTATGCAGATGATGTCCAGATTCTCTACTCCCGATAAAAGAAAACATACAACGCACCCTACTGTTGTGGGAATGCTACTCAGCCCAAATAAAAAACGTCCTTTTGCAGCTATTCCTCACACTCAGTCACTCAAAAACAGAAATTCTTTACATACCAAACAAGCACCTCACAAAGAACATCCAAGACCCCACACCCATCCAACCATTCAGCCAATCCATTACCGAAGTAAAAGACCTAGGTATCACATTGGACTCAGAGCTCAACCTAAAAAACATATCAACGCAACATTAAAAGAGGGCTACTTCAAGCTACAAGTCCTCAAGAAACTCAAGCCCCTCCTCTTCAATCAAGACTACAGGACAGTACTCCAATCCCTCTTATTCTCAAAACTAGACTACTGCAACTCCCTCCTCCTCGGGCTCCCTTCATCCACCCTCAAACCCCTACAACTACTCCAAAATTCAGCAGCCATATCCCTAATAAACAGCAGTTGATCCTCCCACATCACACCCATCATCTCTTCCATTGGCTCCCAATAACCCACAGAATCCAATACAAAGCCCTAACCCTACTACACAAATCCATCTACAAATCCATCTACAATAAAAGTACAGAATGGCTAAAAGACGCCCTCCACCACCACGACACTTAAAGAAACCTCAGATCCAAGAACACCAGCCTGCTAAACATACCCTCCGCAAAACAAGCACACCTCACCACAACCAGAGAATGCGCCATATCAATAGCTGGCCCTTCTGTTATGGCCGCCGGTCATGGCGGTCCGCGACCGGGGCAGACAGTCAAGGCCACCAGCTGCGGCAGTCCGCGGCAGGGACCAAATGCTCACCCAAGGGGTCGGGTCCGTGCTATGGCTCCCGCTGAAGCAGGCAGCCTTCCCCGGCGTTCCCTTCATGGCCACGGCTGCTGCTGAGGCCGACCACATGGCTCCGCATGGCCTGTCAGACTCCGCCCCCTTCAGGTTAGTTAGGGCCGCGTGCGCGACTGAAGAAAATATTTAAAGGGGCCACGACAGGAAGTTGTCGTGGCTCCTTCTTAGGACTCCTCCCTCACCTCTTGTATTTAAGGCAAGGTCTGCTCCTCAGACCTTGCCTTGGTATTGAGGCTTCTGGTTGCTTGGATTCAGTGCTGGTGTTCCTGGTCTCATTCCTGGTCTTCGTCCCTGGTCTTCTTCCCACTACTGTTCTCCTCCCTCATTGGATTGATTCTTGGCTTCTGACCCTTGGTCCGGCAGTCGTTCTTCTCTTGGCTTGAACTTGGACCGGCTGCGGACCCTTCTACTGGCTTGCTTCTGGACTGGCTTCGGACCATTCTCCTGAATTGCTTCTGGAATGGATTTGACTCTTCTCCTGGCTTCGACCCTCAGAATGGCTCCTGACCACTCTTCGGCTTCTACTCCTGGATTGACTCGACCTGCTGGAGGCACCAGCTGTCTGGAATCCACGATCTGCAGGAGGCGCCTGCATCCAGACCAATCTTCAGTCTTCAGGAAGTCTCCTAAGTCCCAGTGGCCGGGTTCCTAACGGTTCCTCCTGGGGGAACCACAAGCTTCCAGGGCGAAGTCTTCATTTAACTTCTGAACCTTTAAGTTTTGCCCTCCGACGGTAAGGACCAGAGAGGGTTGACTTTCTCTTTGGAGCGCTAACTTTACCTCGGAACAAGGGTCCACTGTTGCGTTCGTGCCTCTTCTTGCCCCTCACTCCACCGTCTCTATCTTGGCAGCAACTCCCTTCGACTCTGATGGACAGATGCAGCCACGGCTTCTTCCTGCCTCTTGGTCCCAGTGTCCCCGGGCTGGCTTGACGCTACGGATTTGCCATGTTCCTGATGACATAAGGGCGCACGCGCACTCCAGACTTTGTACCAGCAAGGGGGCGAACCTCGGGGGAGTGCCCCCGTAGTGATGTCATCCATTTCCACATTAAAAGGTCTTTGTTTGCTAACCTCAAACAAGTTAGAAAGGAACTCCAAAGGACTTGCTTCGGCAGTCCACGATACTTGCAACAACGATCCGAGTCAGCTATGGGAATCCTTCTCCACTGCTCGGCCTTTTTAAACTTACCAGGAGTACCTGCTCCACGGGGGCTCCACTCTCTCTTCTTGATTTCAGATTGCCAAGACGGGATCCGGTACTCGCTCCTCGACGGCCTACGATCCTGAATACTCGGAACACTCCTCATTGCCTGGAAGCGATCGCAGACGTGAACACAGTGAGTTCTATTGTAGATAGGAATCGGTACTCGCTCCACGAGTGCCTACATTCCTATAGCTCTGAAGACTCCCTTCCATCCAAGATGTTATCGCAGGTACAGAGATCGAGAGTTATATTGGCAAGGTTGCAGATAGGAACCAGTAATCGCTCCACGAGGGCCCATGTTCCTAGAATCCTTTACAGACTCTCTTCTACTCTAGAAGCCATTTCATTTACAGCTATTGCGAGTTCTTATTACAGACTGTTTATAGGAATCAGTGCTCGCCTTCGGCTCCTGTCCTGAATATACTGAAGACTTTCTGTGGCATAGAGACCATTGCAGACATCTACTATCGTGAGTGTACCATCTTGTATCCAGTATACCTGTCTACTCACTACTTCTAGTCTCTCTCTACAGCTCAGCGACCCAGAGATTATATTCTAGTATCAGAAAGACTTCAGTCTTGCCGAATACATCGACTCACTACTGCCACCCCTGGTGATCCAGCTTCCAGCTTAATAAAGAACTATTTGTGTTTATTCATATTCTAGCCTAGCCGGTGGTTCCTCTCAGGATCTCCTCCTGGGGGCGCTGTCATCTGCCATCGGCCCAGGGATTCACCATTTCCTCTAAGTGGTCATTCCTTACACTACTATCACTCTGTGGGAGCCAACCACTACTGACCACTACCACCGCTTACAGAAGTATTATATAGATAGCTACCTTCTCTCTCTTTGGGACTTGCCAGCAGCCTGTATATAACAGGTTGCTACTCCGTAGCGGAGGCATGATAGATTGCCATCTCATTAGTGAAGTACAATATATCTATTGTTAGTTCCTCTCCTCAGAAGAGTGTCATTGAACAGATTGCCAGCTCCTCTTCCTTGGGGAGTTGATCCATCTCAGATTGCTACCTCCTTCCTTATAGGAGCATCTAACAGCAGTTTGCTACCAAGATTACTAACTCCGCCCTCCTGGTGGGTAAGAATTACAGATAGCTAACTCCTCCCTTCTGGAGGAGCAGATCATGACAGATTGCTAACTCCTCCCCCCTTTCAGGAGAAAAGCAGAATAGATTGCTAACTCTGCCCTCCTGGCGGGGTGAGCGATAACAGACTGCTAACTCCTCCCCTCTGGAGGAGGAGAGCATAACAGATTGCTGACTCCAGTGAATCCGGCTGAATATATGAAAAAATAACTCCAGTGAATCCGGCTGAATATAGGAAAAAATAACTTCAGTGAATCTGGCTTGAATTTGTTACCTTTAACTCCAGTGAATTCGGCTTTCAGGAAAAGAATTGGAGAAGCTTAAACTTGAAGCCAGCTTTCAAGAAAGAATTGGAGAAGCAGTACTCCTGGGGATTCAGCTCAAGGTATTGGATGTTTGTAGCCCATGGAACTGGCTCACCTTTCTGCCTTGCAGGCTATACCGGGCCTGGCTCAATGCCTTTCAGAACAGCAAGAAACCCTGGAGAAACTTACTGCAGCCTTTCACAAGCTTCATACACAGAAGGCACAAAGCACAGCTTCTATACAAGAGAACCAGTGCAGCTTACACTTTACTCTACAACTTTCATTGTTTCCCACAAGTCTCTCCAAGACCAGCTATATTCTGTTTTATATGGATGGGAGAGTCTTATCGTGGGCTTCTACCTTGTCGGAACACAAGGTAGAAGGATTTATGGACTTGTGTAAATCCGTCTTTGATGACCCTGCTCGTATGTCTATTGCAGGATTTGCTTTGGTGGACTTAAAGCAAGGCAACAGATCCCTGGCGGAATTTGCCATTGAATTTAAAACTCTAGCAGCAGAGCTGCACTGGGACCCAGATGTCTGAAGACACTCTCTTGCAGAGGCCTGGACACTCGTAAAAAGGGTGAGTTGGCTGCTCATCAGACACCTGACTCGCTGGAAGAATTGATATCCTTAGCCACTTGGATTGACTGGCAGCTCCGAGACAAGGTAAAGGAACTCCGGATTAAGGTGTTACCTGGGTTAAAACCAACCACTACTACTGCACTAACAAGGGGAACAGTGAAGAAGAAGGAACCGAAGGAATCTGGTCGTGGTCACTTGACGTCTAAAGAGAGAAGATATAGAAGGAAGAATGGCCTGTGCATGTACTGTGGTCAGCCAGGCCATGATGTTTCTGTCTGCCCTAGTTGTCTGGGAAACGGACAAGCCTGAGTCCCACGGGAGGACTGTCCTTGGGCTATACAGCAATATCTTCTCCACTCTTTTGTCCAGTCTCGATGAACCCTGAACCAGTGATGGATCAAACCTCTGCCCTGAAAGACTCAGGGGCAAGAGATAACTACCATCTCAGATGTTTTGTGGAATACCTGAGGAGTCCATTTGGTATATTTGAAGATCCAATATTGTATCACACTTTGAAGTGGGCCTTGGACGATTCTTTTCACCACCACTTCTTTTGAGGATCTTATTAACATCACCAGCAGTTTTTCTAAATCCTGCTGATAGTCATAGCAGTTGCTATGCATGCCATAGCTAGGTGGCGCGCTTCATCTACGATGTCTTCTTGGATTACAAATTTGAGAATATTATTACATTCTACCTACTTGGAAGTCGTGCTGAAGGAATACAGCACTGTTGATTCCGAAGTAGAAGTCATCTCTACCTCTCAATTTTTGTGTTGGTCCACTCAGAGGTCGTGCTGGAGGTTTACAGCACTGCTGATTCTGAAGAAAGAAGATATTCCTAGCAACCAGTATTGCAATTGGCCACTCGGAATTCATGCTGGGGTTACAGCACTGTTTGATTCCAAAGAAAGAAGATATCTCTATTCATCAGATTTAATTAAGGATTACTCGGAAGTCGTGTCCATACCTATGGCACTGATTGATTCCAAGGAAAGAAAAAGATGTTTCTACTCATCAACTTTGTTGGATCATTCGGAAGTCGTGCTGGGGGTTACAGCACTGTTTGATTCAGAGGATGAAGATTTATCCATCCATCAGCGTATTCGTTTTGCTGGTATCATCAACATCTCTCTTCCAGCATCCTCAAGGATCTGTATTGGGACACTTACTTTGCAATATATTTATAAATGATCTGGAAAGAAATACAACAAGTGAGATAATCAAATTTGCAGAAGATACAAAATTGTTCAGAGTAGTTAAATCACAAGCAGATTGCGATAAATTGCAGGAAGACCTTATGAGACTGGAAAATTGGGCATCAAAATGGCAGATGAAATTTAATGTGGATAAATGCAAGGTAATGCATATAGGGAAAAATAACCCATGCTATAATTACACAATGTTAGGTTCCATATTAGGTGCTACAACCCAAGAAAGAGATCTAGGCGTCATAGTGGATAACACATTGAAATCGTCGGTTCAGTGTGCTGCGGCAGTCAAAAAAGCAAACAGAATTTTGGAAATTATTAGAAAGGGAATGGTGAATAAAACGGAAAATGTCATAATGCCTCTGTTTCGCTCCATGGTGAGACCGCACCTTGAATACTGTGTACAATTCTGGTTGCCGCATCTCAAAAAAAGATATAATTACGATGGAGAAGGTACAGAGAAGAGCTACCAAAATGATAAGGGGAATGGAACAGCTCCCCTATGAGGAAAGACTAAAGAGGTTAGGACTTTTCAGCTTGGAGAAGAGACGGCTGAGGGGGATATGATAGAGGTGTTTAAAATCATGAGAGGTCTAGAACGGGTAGATGTGAATCAGTTATTTACTCTTTCGGATAATAGAAAGACTAGGGGGCACTCCATGAAGTTAGCATGTGACACATTTAAAACTAATCGGAGAAAGTTCTTTTTTACTGAATGCACAATTAAACTCTGGAATTTGTTGCCAGAGGATGTGGTTAGTGCAGGTAGTATAGCTGTGTTTAAAAAAGGATTGGAAAAGTTCTTGGAGGAGAAGTCCATTACCTGCTATTAATTAAGTTGACTTAGAAAATAGCCACTGCTATTACTAGCAACGGTAACATGGAATAGACTTAGTTTTTGGGTACTTGCCAGGTTCTTATGGCCTGGATTGACCACTGTTGAAACAGGATGCTGGGCTTGATGGACCCTTGGTCTGACCCAGTATGGCATGTTCCTATGTTCTTTTGTAACTACATCAGAAGTGGATATTGGACCAGTTTTCTACACCACCACTTCCACTGAAACCTCAGTGATGTCCACGGCAGCCCTCTCATTGCTGCTGATGTCATTATTCATTCTACTAGATTCTACAATTCTACATCTATCTGTGCTATACGGACTTAAACTCAAGACTTTGAGAACCTGGATGTTTGAACAGAGACTGAACTTTGTTTGCCTGAAAAGGCTTAGACCCCAAAACCATCTTTGGGATCCTTAGACCTATTGGATAAGAGATGCTCATCAGTTCCATCTCACGCATCTCTGGTACTTAAACTGGTACCCGAAGAGGAGATTGCCCTTTGAAGGGGGGTACTGTTGTGTTCGTGCCTCTTCTTGCCCCTCGCTCCACCCTCTTTACCTTGGGAGCGACTCGCTTTGGCTCTGATGGACAGATGCAGCCATGGCTTCTCTCTGCCTCTTGGTCCTGGTGTCCACGGGCTGGCTTGACGCTACAGATTTGCCATGTTCCTGATGACATAAGGGTGCGAGCATGTGCATGCTCCAGACTTTATACCAGCAAGGGCGTGAAACTCGGGGGCGTCCCCCCGTAGTGACGTCATCCATTTCCACTTTAAAAGGTCTTTGTTTGCTAACCTCTAACGAGTTAGCAAGGAACTCCAACAGGACATGCTTCGGCCGTCCACGATACTTGCAACAATGATCCGAGTCAGCTATGGGAATCCTTCTCCACTGCTCGGCCTTTTTAAACTTACCAGGAGTACCTGCTCCACGGGGGCTCCACTCTCTCTTCTTGATTTCAGATTGCCAAGACGGGATCCAGTACTCGCTCCTCGAAGGCCTACATTCCTGAATACTCGGAACACTCCTCATTGAATGGAAGCGGTCACAGACGTGATCACAGTGAGTTCTATTGTAGATAGGAATCGGTACTCGCTCCACGAGGGCCTACATTCCTATAGCTCTGAAGACTCCCTTCCGTCCAAGATGTTATCGCAGGTACAGAGATCGAGAGTTATATTGGCAAGGTTGCAGATAGGAACCGGTACTTGCTCCACAAGGGCCCATGTTCCTAGAATCCTTTACAGACTCTCTTCTACTCTAGAAGCCTTTCATTTACAGCTATTGCGAGTTCTTATTACAGACTGTTTATAGGAATCAGTGCTCGCCTACGGCTCCTGTCCTGAATATACTGAAGACTCTCTGTGGCATAGAGACCATTGCAGACATCTACTATCGTGAGTGTACCATCTTGTATCCAGTATACCTGTCTACTCTCTACTTCTAGTCTCTCTCTACAGCTCAGCGACCCAGAGATTATATTCAAGTATCAGAAGAACTTCAGTCTTGCCGAATACATCGACTCACTACTGCCACCCCTGGTGATCCAGCTTCCAGCTTAATAAAGAACTATTTGTGTTTATTTCATATTCTAGCCTAGCTGGTGATTCCTCTCAGGATCTCCTCCTGGGGTTGCTGTCATCTGCCATCAGCCCAGGGATTCACCATTTCCTCTAAGTGGTCATTCCTTACACTACTATCACTCTGTGGGAGCCAACCACTACCAACCACTACCACCGCTTACAGAAGTATTATATAGATAGCTTCCTTCTCTCTCTTTGGGACTTGCCAGCAGCCTATATATAACAAATTGCTACTCCGTAGCAGAGGCATGATAGATTGCTCTCTCAGTAGTGAAGTACAATATATCTATTGTTAGCTTCTCTCCTCAGAAGAGTATCATTGAACAGATTGCCAGCTCCTCTTCCTTGGGGAATTGATCCATCTCAGATTGCTACCTCCTTCCTTACAGGAGCATCTAACAGCAGTTCGCTAACAAGATTACTAACTCCGACCTCCTGGCGGGTAAGCACTACAGATAGCTAACTCCTCCCTTCTGGAGGAGCAGATCATGATTGCTAACTCCTCCCCCCTTTCAGGAGAAAAGCAGAATAGATTGCTAACTCCGCCCTCCTGGCGGGGTGAGCGATAACAGACTGGTAACTCTTCCCCTCTGGAAGATGAGAGCGTAACATGATGAGATTGACATAATTGGCATCACAGAAACTTGGTGGAAGGAGGATAACCAATGGGACAGTGCTATATCAGGGTACAAATTATATCGCAATGATAGGGAGGATCAACTTGGTGGGGGTGTGGTACTTTATGTCCGGTAGGGTATAGAGTCCAACAGGCTAAAGATCATATGTCCGGGAGGGTATAGAGTCCAACAGGCTAAAGATCATACAAGAGACTAAATGCTCAGTAGAATCTATATGGGTAGAAATCCCATGTGTGTTGGGTAAGAGTATAGTGATAGGAGTATACTACCGTCCACCTGGACAAAATGGTCAGACAGATGATGAAATGCTAAGAGAAATCAGGGAAGCAAACCAATTTGGCAGTGCAATAATAATGGGAGATTTCAATTACCCCAATATTGACTGGGTAAATGTAACATCAGGATTTGCTAGAGATATAAAGTTCCTGGATGTAATAAATGATTGTTTCATGGAGCAATTGGTTCAGGAACCAACAAGAGAGGGAGCTATTTTAGATTTAATTCTTAGTGGAACACAGGATTTGGTGAGAGAGGTAACGGTGGTGGGGCCACTTGGCAACAGTGATCATAACATGATCAAATTTAAACTAATAACTGGAAGGGGGACAATAAGTAAATCTGCAGCTCTAACACTAAACTTTCAAAAGGGAAACTTTGATAAAATGAGGAAAATAGTCAGAAAAAAACTGAAAGGTGCAGCTGCAAAGGTTAAAAGTGTTCAACAGGCTTGGACATTGTTTAAAAATACAATCCTAGAGGCGCAGTCCATATGTATTCCACGCATTAAGAAAGGTGGAAGGAAGGCAAAACGATTACCGTCATGGTTAAAAGGTGAGGTGAAAGAGGCTATTTTAGCCAAAAAATCATCCTTCAAAAATTGGAAGAAAGATCCATCTGAAGAAAATAGGATAAAACATAAGCATTGTCAAGTTAAGTGTAAAACATCGATAAAACAAGCGAAGAGAGAATTTGAAATGAAGTTGGCCATAGAGGCAAAAACTCATAATAAAAACTTTTTTAAATATATCCAAAGCAAGAAACCTGTGAGGGAGTCGGTTGGACCATTAGATGACCGAGGGGTTAAAGGGGCTCTTAGGGAAGATAAGGCCATTGCAGAAAGACTAAATGAATTCTTTGCTTCCGTGTTTACTAGTGAGGATGTTGGGGAGATACCAGTTCCGGAGTTGGTTTTCAGGGGTGATGAGTCAGACGAACTGAACGAAATCACTGTCAACCTGGAAGATGTAGTAGGCCAGATTGACAAACTAAAGAGTAGCAAGTCACCTGGACCGGATGGTATGCATCCCAGGGTACTAAAGGAACTCAAAAATGAAATTTCTGACCTATTAGTTAAAATTTGTAACCTATCATTAAAATCATCCATTGTACCTGAAGACTGGAGGGTGGCCAATGTAACCCCAATATTTAAAAAAGGCTCCAGGGGTGATCCGGGTAACTATAGACCAGTGAGCCTAACTTCAGTGCCGGGAAAAATAGTGGAAACTATCCTCAAGATCAAAATTGTAGAGCATATAGAAAGACATGATTTAATGGGACACAGTCAACATGGATTTACCCAAGGGAAGTCTTGCCTAACAAACCTGCTTCATTTTTTTGAAGGGGTTAATAAACATGTGGATAAAGGTGAACCGGTAGATGTAGTGTATTTGGATTTTCAGAAGGCGTTTGACAAAGTCCCTCATGAGAGGCTTCTATGAAAACTAAAAAGTCATGGGATAGGAGGCGATGTCCTTTCGTGGATTACAAACTGGTTAAAAGACAGGAAACAGAGAGTAGGACTAAATGGTCAATTTTCTCAGTGGAAAAGGGTAAACAGTGGAGTGCCTCAGGGATCTGTACTTGGACCGGTGCTTTTCAATATATATATCAATGATCTGGAAAGGAATACGATGAGTGACGTTATCAAATTTGCAGATGATACAAAATTATTCAGAGTAGTTAAATCACAAGCAGACTGTGATACATTACAGGAGGACCTTGCAAGACTGGAAGATTGGGCATCCAAATGGCAGATGAAATTTAATGTGGACAAGTGCAAGGTGTTGCATATAGGGAAAAATAACCCTAGCTGTAGTTACACGATGTTAGGTTCCATATTAGGAGCTACCACCCAAGAAAGAGATCTAGGCGTCATAGTAGATAATACATTGAAATCGTCAGCTCAGTGTGCTGCAGCAGTCAAAAAAGCAAATAAAATGTTAGGAATTATTAGGAAGGGAATGGTTAATAAAACGGAAAATGTCATAATGCCTCTATATCGCTCCATGGTGAGACCACACCTTGAATACTGTGTACAATTCTGGTCGCCGTATCTCAAAAAAGATATAGTTGCAATGGAGAAGGTACAGAGAAGGGCAACCAAAATGATAAAGGGGATGGAACAGCTCCCCTATGAGGAAAGGCTGAAGAGGTTAGGGCTGTTCAGCTTGGAGAAGAGATGGCTGAGGGGGGATATCATAGAGGTCTTTAAGATCATGAGAGGTCTTGAACGAGTAGATGTGACTCGGTTATTTACACTTTCGAATAATAGAAGGACTAGGGGGCATTCCATGAAGTTAGCAAGTAGCACATTTAAGACTAATCGGAGAAAATTCTTTTTCACTCAACGCACAATAAATCTCTGGAATTTGTTGCCAGAGGATGTGGTTAGTGCAGTTAGTGTAGCTGGGTTCAAAAAAGGTTTGGATAAGTTCTTGGAAGAGAAGTCCATTAACTGCTATTAATCAAGTTTACTTAGGGAATAGTCACTGCTATTAATTGCATCAGTAGCATGGGATCTTCTAGGTGTTTGGGTAATTGCCAGGTTCTTGTGGCCTGGTTTGGCCTCTGTTGGAAACAGGATGCTGGGCTTGATGGACCCTTGGTCTGACCCAGCATGGCAATTTCTTATGTTCTTATGTTCTTATCCACTTCCGGATTCATAACAGAATACCAAGGCCATGGACCCGGCAGAGGCTTCAGCTCGTCAGCCCATTCCTGGACTGGCCCAGAAAGTAATGGAGCAGCAACGGATATTAGAATCTATGGCAGCCTCCCTGAAGTGACTCAACGCCCATCTGGATTCTATTGCTGCGGTTCAGACAGCTCCTCCACTATTACCACTACCATCCGTGATGCAGGGTAATAACCGTTCTATGATTCCTTTGCCTATTCCTCCACATTACGCTGGTGAACCTCATTTATGCCAAGGATTTCTCGATCAATGCAGTATGCATTTCCATCTACTAGCTTCTCTTTTTCCGGATGATCTGACTAAGACTACATATATTTTATCTTTGTTGGAAGGCAAGGCCTGCCGTGGGCTTCCCCCTACTGGAGACGTTCATATCCTATTCTGCAAAATCTTCCTCAATTCTTGAAACTGTTTCAAACAGTATTTGATGATCCAGGAAAACAAGTAGTCTCTGGTTCCAAGCTTCTTCAACTCCGCCAAGGAGGTCATCCGTTGGCGGATTACACTATAGAATTTAGAACTCTTGCATCAGAACTCCATTGGGAGGAGAGCTGTCTCCAGACCATGTTCTTGGAGGGATTGTCATCCAGAATTAAGGACGAAATGGCAGCCCATGAGTTGCCTCACTCCTTGGATTCTCTGATTGACTTAGTCATCAGGATTGATCGCCATATACAAGAAAGAGCTCATGAAGGACGTAGTACCGGAAGACACACGACAGTGCCTAGTCCTTTTCATTCTTCTCCTCCGGCAGCTCAATCTACATCCATCACAGAGGAGTTGGGCGAAGAACCTATGCAGTTGGATCGTGGACCTCTCTCTCCAGAAGAAAGGCAAAGGTGACGTAAGGCAGGCCTCTGTTTATATTGTGGAGGGTCGGGTCATCACATTGCCTGTTGTCCTACGTGTCTGGGAAACCGACAAGCCTAGGTTCTATTGGGTGAGTAACCCTAGGCATCACTACTCCGGCTCCCTCACTCACACTGCTTCTAAGAGACCACAAATTTTCTATGCTGGCATTAGTAGATTCTGGGGCTGGAGGAAGTTTCATCCTGCAAGATGTGGTAGAACACCTGCATATTCCTACCAGTCTGTGCCCAAGCCCATTAATCATCTCTTCCATCCATGGAGGCCCTCTGCCAGGGAGAATAACTCATCACAAGATTCCCTTGGATTGCCATATTGCACCAAATCATATCGAAAGCATCACCTTTTATATCATTCAGAAAGCTATTCACCCAGTTGTTCTTGGGATTCCTTGGTTGCAATGTCACAACCCACAGTTCGACTGGACATCGCTAAGACTGGTTCATTGGGGTCCAGCCTGCCATAAAAACCTGCATTAAAGAATCCAATGCCTCTAGTACCCTTATCTGTACCACTCGTCTGGAGGGTCTTCCGTCCCAGTATGGACAATTCACCGATGTCTTCTCTAAGAAGGCCACAGCTCCATTGCCTCCACACCAAGAGTTTGATTGTACCATTAATTTGGTTCCTGGAACTACCCCGCCACGTGGTAGGGTTTATCCGCTATCCGCATTGGAGACTCGTGCTACCGTGTTTCCCCGAAAATAAGACATCCCCCAAAAATAAGACCTAGTAGAGATTTTGCCGAATTCTTAAATATAAGACCTCCCCCGAAAGTAAGCCATCCCTTGTAAACAGGGGCGGATTGACCTATCGGGGGATCGGGCTTCCCCCGGTGGGCCGGTCAATCCTGTGACGTCATTTTTATTTTTTTTTTTATTTTTTTTTAATAAAGTTTCCAAAGTATTAGGGGCAGACGCGAGCAGTGGTATCCCGAGAAGAGCCAATGCCCCCGGGCGCAAGGAGGCTCATGCGGCCGCTGAGCCTCCTTGCCCAAAGAAAAAGATCGCGTTCAAATGCGCTGATGCTCTTTCTCCTTCCTGCCTATGCGGCCCCGGAAGTAAACGTTGCCGGAGCCGCGTGGGCAGGAAGGAGAAAGAGCATCAGCGCATGCAGAAGAGGAGCCGCCGCGGGCTGTTGCGAATCCCAAGTCACAGCGGCCTAAGAAGAGGAAGAGGCCCGGTAGCAGGGCCGAGGAAGAGGAAGAGGAAGAGGCCCGAGAAGTTCAGGGCCGCTGCAGAGCCCATCCTACGGTGACCCGCGAAGAGGAGGCCCAGAGGTGAGAGAGAGGCTGAGGGTCTGTAGAGGGTGTGTGCGTGCGTGTATGAGATGAGTTGAGAGATTGTGTGTGGGAGTGAGGATCTGAATGTTTGCAGAGGCAGCATGTGAGAGCCTCTGTGTGTGTGAGAGAGACAGCGTGTAACGGTGAGAGCCTATGCTTGAGCAAGACAGCATGTGGGAGTGAGAAAGAGCCTGTGTGTGTAAGTGTCAGACAGTATGTGCCAGTGAGAGACTGTGTGTATGAATGATTGTATGAGAGACAGCATGTGACAGTGAGAGCCTGTGTGTGTGTGAGAAAGAGAAATGCATGTGAGAATGAGAACCTGACTGTGTTTGAGGGAAGAAGATGGAGAGAAAAGAAATACGGAAGAAAAAAGGACAATATAAAAGGAATTGGCAAAAAAATAAGAAAGGGAAGGTGGAAAAAAAAAAGCCTGTGACCAACAGATTAGAAAACTACGGTAACATCAACCAGCAAAGGTAAAAAAAAAATAAATTACTTTTTAGTGATTGGCACATGTAATCTTTGGGAATGTGCAAGAATAGCACTTTCTCTATGCGGATCTCACAATGTATGAGATCAGCATGGAGAAAGTGGAAGCCCACGGGGCCTGCACAGAGGAGGCAGCAGAATGGGCTTCAGTGTCAGTTGCAGCAATCAGCGCCTCCCCAATAGCCATGTGGCAGCAGTGACAGTGGCAGCAAGATTACTGACATCTGGGGATGGTGGCAGTACCAGTCGGGGGACCCCTTCCAAGCAGTGTGCAGAGGTTCAAAAGCAGCAGAGTCAGCCCAAGCTGACTACCATGAATGCTGCACACCTCTCTCTGACAGCACACTGGTGAGGCATGGCTGACGCAGGGGCAGCCAGCAGCTCTACGGTATTAGACATCCCCTGAAAATAAGGCCTAGTGCATCTTTGGTAGCAAAAATTAATATAAGACACTGTCTTATTTTCAGGGAAACAGGATATGACTGAATATATCCAAGATAATTTACAGAAAGGATTCATTTGACGATCCAAATCTCCAGCAGGGGCTGGGTTTTTCTTTATTGGGAACAAAGATGGTACGTTACACCCTTGTGTTGATTACCATGGGTTCAATGCGATCACCATCAAGGACCGATACCCTCTACCGCTGATAGTGGAACTTTTTGACTGCCTACAGGGAGCCAGAGTGTTTTCTAAACTGGATCTTCGAGGAGCATATAATCTAATCAGAATTTGGGAAGGGGATGAGTGGAAGACTGCTTTTAACACCAGAGATGGTCATTATGAATATCTTGTTATGCCCTTCGGATTGACTAATGCTCCTGCAGTATTTCAGCATCTCATTAATGAAATATTCTGAGATCTACTTTATGTTGCGCAGTAGTCTACCTCGATGACATTTTGATTTTTTCCTCCAATCTACAGACACATTGGCAACATGTTGTTCAGGTGTTACAACGCTTAAGAGAGAACCGCTTATACGCCAAGATCGAAAAATGCATTTTTGAACAGGAATCCTTACCTTTTCTGAGGAACATCATTTCCAAGCATGGGTTCCAGATGGACCCTTCCAAATTAAGGTGTATCCAAGTTTGGCCCCAGCCTAAAGGATTACGTGCACTTCAGCGTTTCCTTGGATTCACAAACTACTATCGTAGTTTTATTAAGAACTTTTCTAAACTGGCTGCACCTCTTACCACCCTCACCCGTAAAGGGACGAACATCAAGGAATGGCCTATTGAGGCTGAATTGGCTTTTCAAGCACTTAAAAACTCTTTTTTCCAACAACCTTGTCTTTGGCACCCCGATCCCAAACGTCCATTTATAGTGGAGGTGGACGCTTCTGCTGAAGGAATAGGAGCTGTTTTAAGCCAAAATGACATGTCCGGGACCTCTCATCCTTGCTCCTATTTTTCAAAAAATTTTCTTCAGTGGAATGTAACTACTCCATCGGGGATAAAGAGCTGCTTTCCATAAAGCTTGCCTTTGAGGAATGGCGGCAGTGGCTGGAAGGAGCTCAACACCGTATAACGGTATATACAGACCATAAAAATTTGGTGTATCTACTGCGGGCTCAGCGTTTTAACCCGCACCAAGCTTGTTGGGCACTCTTTTTTACACGTTTTCATTTTGAACTTCGTTATCGCCCAGCTAACAAGAATGTTAAGGCAGATGCCTTATCCCAATCTTTTTCCATGGATGATACAGAGGAACCCATTCAACATATTATAGATCCAGCCTGCATCACGTTCACTGCAACCTTCACTGTTCCACCTGGTAAAACGGTGGTACCTAAGAGACTGTGTAACAAAGTGTTGGCCTGGGGGCACGATTCTCAGCTAGCCGGGCACCCAGGATGAGCCCGGACTCAGACACATCTTCAACAGTACTATTGGTGGCCTGGAATGTGCAAAGACATACAAGCATATGTGGCTTCTTGTCCAACCTGTGCACAACATAAGATTCCTACTGGGAAAACTCAAGGACTTTTACAACCATTACCGGCACCCTCGAAGCCTTGGACACACATTTCCACAGACTTCATTGTGGACCTTCCGCCCTCAGAGGGCAACATAGTAATAGGGATGTGAATCGTGTGCCCGATCATTTTAATGATCTGGATCGGCTGGGGGGAGAAAAAAATCGGATCGGCATGATTTTTTTTTTTTTTAATCGTTTTTCTGAATAGTGCACACTAACGCGAGTTAGTGTGCACTATCAAAAATTGTTACTTAATGGTTTAAAAGTAACATTTGAGGAAATGCTCGTTAGCTAGAGGTGCACACTAAGCTGCGCATGCTTGGTGCTGTCCCCCATGGCCATTTTGCTACCAGATATAGCACGCAGTAGCCAGAAAGAGAAAAAAAGTGCCAGCAGGCTGCAGCAGTGACAGTGCCAGCAGTAGTCACTAGCCAGTAGCCAGTCTAGCCTCAGCCTGCTCTTTAAATTTAACCACTGTAAGTATAATAAATTAATAATAAAGTTTTTTGTTTAGTTTTTCTATAGTATGTTAATGTTTTGAAGCTCAGGTTGCAAGTTTCTTTATTAAATGTTTTGTTTCACTAAAGTAGAATATAGAGAAGTACTTAATTTCATGTTATGTAAAGTTTCTTTAGTTTAATACACAAAGTACTTCATTTTACTTTATTCTACTCTGGTGAAAAAAAAGTTTAGTTTAACACAGGAACTGCAAACTTGAGCACAGTGAATGGGGGGGGGGGGGGGGGGGAAGAAGGATGTGAAGGGGGAGACAGTCCCTGCATTCAGCAGCTCTGATTTTCTGAAGAGATCTGTCCTTCAGAGACCAGGGAGTGGGACTGCTTGGCCCTTCATCTCCCCCTTTCCCTTCCCTTTGTCAAGCTACCAACCGTTTCCATTTCCCATCCCCCATATATTAAACCATCACCTCAGTGGGAACCTTGCTAACATCAATAAATAAGAGGGCAGCCAATAGGAATACATATTAGAGATGTGAATCGTGTCCTCGATCGTCTTAACGATCGATTTCGGCTGGGAGGGGGAGGGAATCGTATTGTTGCCGTTTGGGTGTGTAAACTATCGTGAAAATCGTTAAAATCGTGAGCCGACACACTAAAACCCCCTAAAACCAACCCCCGCTGAACGACCTCCTGCAGTCGATCTCCTGCCGGCGCCATTTTCCGTACGGAAAACGATTCGCGGCAAGAAATCGCTTCCTGAACCCCGCTGGACTCCCAGGAACTTTTGGCCAGCTTGGGGGGGCCTCCTGACCCCCACAAGACTTGCCAAAAGTCCAGCGGGGGTCCGGAACGACCTCCTGCGTCGAATCGTTTTTGTCTATGGCCACCGCCATTTTGCGGTGGCCATTTTGCAAAATGGCGCCGGCTGAAGACAACAGGATTCAATTGAGGGGGCCATTCTGGACCGCCGCCGTTCTGGACCACCGCTGGATCCCCAGGTTATTTAAAGCATTTGGGGGGGGGTTCGGGAGGGTGGGGGATTTAATTTAAAGGGTCGGGGGTGGGTTTTAGGGGGTTTTAGTGTGCCGGTTTTCCTGCCCTCCCCCTTCCCCCGATTTACGATTTTTTAACGATAAATCGGGGGAATTGGTATTGTATCGTGGCCCTAACGATTTTTGACGATTTAAAATATATCGGACGATATTTTAAATCGTCAAAAAACGATTCACATCCCTAATACATATTCATTCCTAACTGACCTGAAAAATTGTATCATTTTCTGTTACTGCGCACTAGCCAGAAAGAGAAAAAAAGTGCCAGCAGGCTGCAGCAGTGACAGTGCCAGCAGTAGCCACTAGCCAGTAGCCACTCTAGCCTCAGCCTGCTCTTTAAATTTAACCACTGTAAATATAATAAATTAATAATAAAGTTTTTTGTTTAATTTTTCTATAGTATGTTAATGTTTTGAAGCTCAGGTTGCAAGTTTCTGTATTAAATGTTTTGTTTCACTAAAGTAGAATATAGAGAAGTACTTAATTTCATGTTATGTAAAGTTTCTTTAGTTTAATACACAAAGTACTTCATTTTATTTTATTCTACTCTAGTGAAAAAAAAAAAGTTTAGTTTAACACAGGAACTGCAAACTTGAGTACAGTGAAGGGGGAGACAGCCCCCTGCATTCAGCAGCTCTGATTTTCTGAAGAGATCTGTCCTTCAGAGACCAGGGAGTGGGACTGCTTGGCCCTTCATCTCCCCCTTTCCCTTCCCTTTGTCAAGCTTCCAACCGTTTCCATTTCCCATCCCCTATATATTAAACCATCACCTCAGTGGGAACCTTGGTAACATCAATAAATAAGAGGGCAGCCAATAGGAATACATATTCATTCCTAACTGACCTTAACTGACCTGAAAAGTGTCAAATTGTATCATTTTCTGTTAGTGCGCACTAACCTGATTAACGATTTTTTTTATGATAGATCGGTGGAATTTCTATTGTATCGTACTCTTTAATGATTAATGACAATATAAAAAATATCGGACGATAATTTAAATCGTTAAAAAACGATTCACATCCCTACATAGTAATATGGGTAGTAGTGGACCGGTTTTCTAAAATGGCCCACTTTACCCCATTACCCTCCCTTCCGTTAGCTCCTCGTTTGGCTCAACTGTTTATGCTCCGTATCTTCAGACTTCACGGCCTACCGCAGCACATTGTTTCTGACCATGGTCCTCAGTTCACAGCACGTTACTGGTGTAGTCTCTGTAAGAAATTTCACATCTCATTAGACTTTACTACCGCGTTTCATCCACAAGCCAATGGCCAGGCTGAATGTACAAATCGTACTTTAAAACAATTTCTGCGAATATATGTCAACTCTCGTCAAGATGACTGGGCGACTCTTCTCTCTTAGGCTGAATTCTCCCATAATTCTCACGCATGTACTTCTACGAGGGTCTCTCCTTTTCAGATTGTATTTAGACAACAACCCAGGCCGCCCTTGCCTTTGTCTTTACCTTTGCCCCAGCAGCCCTGCTCACTGCTACACAACTAAGAAGACTCTGGATCCATAATCAGCAGATGCTCCGTAAAGCGGCTCTCACCGCCAAGAACTTTGCCAACAGGCAGCGAAGACCGGCTCCCCGGTTCCGTCCGGGTGAGAAAGTGTGGCTGAGCACCCGGCACCTCTGCCTGAGAGTTCCATCCATGTGATTAGCCCCTCGTTATATTGGGCCCTTTCCGGTGCTATGACAACTAGGTCCTGTGACTTATCAACTTTGTTTACCAGCAACTTTAAGAATTCATAACTCCTTTCACACATCACTACTGAAGCCATTGGTCCTCACTTGGCCTACTCGCAAGGTTCCTGAAGCCTCCCAGCATAGGGCTGAAGAGGAGATGATTTATCAGGTGCGTGAGGTACTTGATGTCCGAAAACGAAGTCATACTTGGTGATACCTGCTGGCTTGGGAAGGATTCGGTCCAGAGAACTCCTGGGAGCCTGCTAAGAACATCCTGGATAAGAATCTTCTCAAGAACCTTCACACTGCTCACCCGTGAAAACCCAGACCTTCTAGAGGGAGGCCTAAAGGAGGGGGTACTGTTATGGCTGCCGGTTGCAGTGGTCTGCGACCGGGGCCAACCGTCATGGCCGCCAGCTGCAGCGGTCAGTGGCTGGGGCTGACAGTCATGGCCGCTGGCTACGGTAGTCTGCATCTGGGACCAAATGCTCACCCGTGGCATCAGGTCTCTGCTATGGCTCCTGCTGGAGCAGGCAGCCTTCCCCTGTGTTCCCCTCATGGCCATGGCTGCTGCTGAGGCCAGCCGCATGGCTCCGGACAGCCTGTAAGACTCCGCCCCCTTCAGGTTAGTTAGGGCCGCGCATGCAGCTGAAGAAAATATTTAAAGGGGCCACGACAGGAAGTTGTTGTGGCTTCTTCCCAGGACTCCTCCCTCACCTCTTGTATTTAAGGCAAAGTCTGCTCCTCAGACCTTGCCTTGGTATTGAGGCTTCTGGTTGTTTGGATTCAGTGCTGGTGTTCCTGGTCTCGTTCCTATCTCATTCCTGGCCTCGTTCCTGGTCTTTGTCCCTGGTCTTCATCCCGCTACTGTTCTCCTCCCTCGTTGGATTGATTCTTGGCTTCTGACCCTTGGACCGGCTGTCATTCTTCTCTTGGCTTGACTTTGGACCGGCTGCGGACCCTTCTCCTGGCTTGCTCCTGGACTGGCCTTGGACCATTCTCCTGAATTGCTTCTGGAACGGATTCGACTCTTCTCCTGGCTTTGACCCTCGGACTGGCTCCTGACCACTCTTCGGCTTCTACTCCTGGACTGACTCGACTTGCTGGAGGCGCCAGTTGTCTGGAATCCATGACCAGCTGGAGGCACCTGCATCCAGACCAATCTTCAGTCTTCAGGGAGTCTCCTAAGTCCCAGCGGCTGGGTTCCTACGGGCTCCTCCTGGGGGAACCACGAGCTTCCAGGCTAAAGTCTTCATTTAACTGCTGAACCTTCAAGCCTTGCCCTCCGACGGTAGGGATCAGAGAGGGTTGACTCTCTCTTTGGTAGCGCTGTTACCTTAGAACAGGGGTCCACCTCCGGATTCATAACACCTTCATTATGGAATACACTCCCTGCACAACTCATATTGGAGACATCCATCAAGTCAAAAAAAAAAATCTAAAAACCTGGCTATTCCAAAAAGCCTACCAACCCACAGACCTAACCTCCTCCCCCTCCTCATCTCTTGATAAAATGAAAATGTCACAATGCTATTATGCCTTATTGCATGCCCGTGTATCACAATAACTTCTTCTATGCTTCCTATGTACCTATTCACACAATGCAATAATTATTGAAATGCATAACACAATAAGTGCCACTAAGTTTCTTTTGTACTTATCTTTACAATGTAACAATTCTTGAGATGCCTACCTCCTAATGTAATTATACTGATGCTGAGTTATTAAGTTGTTTGATGTACCCTCGTTACAATGTTTCCCCTTTGTTAAAATGTAATTACTAGGGATGTGAATCATTTTTTGACGATTTAAAATATCGTCCGATATATTTTAAATCGTCAAAAATCGTTAGGGCCACGATACAATACCAATTCCCCCGATTTATCGTCAAAAAATCGTAAATCGGGGAAGGGGGAGGGGAAGGGGGAGGGCGGGAAAACCGGCACACTAAAACAACCCTAAAACCCACCCCGACCCTTTAAAATAAATCCCCCACCCTCCCGAACCCCCCCAAAATGCCTTAAATTACCTGGGGTCCAGAGGAAGGGTCCCGATGTGATCTTTTACTCTCGGACCTCCTGTGCGTTGTAGAAATGGCGCCGGCACTACCTTTGACCTGTCATATGACAGGGCAAAGGTAGCGCCGGCGCCATTTTGTTTTTTTGTCCCCCGATGGCAGGAGCATAGGAGATCGCTCCCGGACCCCCGCTGGACCCCCAGGGACTTTTGGCCAGCTTGGGGGGGGCCTCCTGACCCCCACAAGACTTGCCAAAAGTCCAGCGGGGGTCCAGAACGACCTCCTGCAGTCGAATTGTGTTGTCTACGGCCGGCGCCATTTTGCGCAAAATGGCGGCGCAAAATGGCGGCGCAAAATTCGTATGCGGACTTCCTGCATGCGAATCGTTTTTCCGTACGGAACAACGATTCGCATGCAGGAAGTCGTTCCCGGACCCCCGCTGGACTTTTGGCAAGACTTGTGGGGGGTCAGGAGGCCCCCCCAAGCTGGCCAAAAGTTCCTGGGGGTCCAGCGGGGGTCCGGGAGCGATCTCCTACGCTCCTGACCTCGGGGGACAAAAAACAAAATGGCGCTGGTGCTACCTTTGACCTGTCATATGACAAGGCAAAGGTAGCGCCGGCGCCATTTCTACAAGCACCGGAGGTCCGAGAGTAAAAGATCACACCGGGACCCTTCCTCTGGACCCCAGGTAATTTAAGGCATTTTGGGGGGTTCGGGAGGGTGGGGGATTTATTTTAAAGGGTCGGGGTGTGTTTTAGGGTTGTTTTAGTGTGCCGGTTTTCCCGCCCTCCCCCCCACTGGACCCCAGGTAATTTAAGGCATTTGGGGGGGGGGGGGTTCGGGAGGGTGGGGGATTTATTTTAAAGGGTCGGGGTGGGTTTTAGGGATGTTTTAGTGTGCCGGTTTTCGATTTACACGATTTTCACGATTTTCACGATATTTAAAAAACCCAAACGGCGATGATCCGATTCCCTCCCCCTCCCAGCCGAAATCGATCGTTAAGACGATCGATCACACGATTCACATCTCTAGTAATTACATTATTTGTTGAGTTGCCTCCGTTACAATGTAATAATATTAAGACACTTTAGTCTTTCTATTCTCTGTGTTAACATGTAAACCGGCGTGATATACCCCAATGAATGTCGGTATATAAAAGCAAACAAATAAATAAATAAACATGTAACACAAAAAATCCCAAAGTCATCTGGTTAAGCAAAACTCCTCCATAGTAAATCCTCAGTCTATAAACCATGGTAATTTTAATATCACACCCTCGGATCAAGTCCAGGATTTAGGAATCCAGATAGATTTATTTATTTATTTATTTATTTATTTATTTATTTATTTAACGATTTTATATACTGACAACCGTTTGCACATCATATTGGTTTACATATAACTTAGAACTATGATAGCTTGGGTATCATTTAGGCATGGCCTTTACAAAGAACAAGGAATACATGAGAACAGTTAAAAATTAATCAAGGGTGCAGCTTAACTGGGTACGGGGGTTTAAATAAAAGTTAAGAACAGAAGATACTATGTACAACTTTAGGGTACATGTTCATTGTAATCAGAGTTTTGAGGGGGGGAAAGGGGGAGATATTTACACAAAGTAAGGTGATACTGATTAAGTGGAGGAAATTTATACGAGGTTCAAATATATACAACAACAATCCAGAATTCGAAAAGTTGGATAAGGTCGGGTAGACTTCGGCAGTTCTTCGCAGTTATCCATCATTATGTAGCAAGATATTTAGCAATTAGTCACAGAAGGGGTAGTGAGAGACGGAAAGGCTTGTAGGAAAAGCCAGGTTTTAAGTTTTTTTTTAAATTTGGGTGTAGAGGTTTCAGCGTGTAGGTCTGGGGGCATGGAGTTCCAAAGGGTGGGGCCAGCAAGTGAAAAAGCTCTGTTTGTTGTGGAGATGAGTTTGGTGGATTTGATCGAGGGAGTGCGGAGAGTTCCTTGGAGGGTGGAACAGGTTGGTCTTGTGGAGGTGCGAGGAAGGAGTGGAGGGTTGATCCAGTGGGAGTGCTCATTAGTAATACTTTTGTGAATGAGGGAAAGAGTTTTATATATGATTCGCGACTGTATTGGTAGCCAATGCAGTTCAATCAGAGTTGGAGTAATGTGGTCCTTCTTTTTTGAATTCATGAGGATACGTGCTGCGGCATTCTGTAGGAGTTGTAATGGTGAAAATGTTACTATGAATAGACACATAAATAAAATAATAACAGCAGGATATGCAAAACTGTCAATCCTATATAGATTGAAACCATTATTAACTACCGAAGATTTCCGACCAGTCCTAATTTTCTCAAATAAAGATTACTGTAACTCCCTACTACTAGGTCTCCCAACCTATCTATTAAAAAACTGCAACTACTACAAAATGCAGCAGCAAGACTCTTAATTGGAACCAGGAAATTTGATCACATCACACCCTCGCTTATAGCACTGCACTGGCTGCCGATAAAATGCCGAATATATTTCAATCTTTTAACCTTAATCTTAAATATCATCCACAGCAATAACCCAGGACTAATTGGTGTAAAGCTTTGAACATATGAATCACAATAAATCCTTAGGTCACAAAACAAAGGACTATGAACTAAGAACTACATTCTGGAGCACACACCTAAAGCAAATAAGTGATCACAGGTTTTCCATCGCAGGACCCAAACTATTGAACTCACTACTGGAGACAATTTGACTGATCCCAGAAAAAAAGACATTCAAACGTGAATTAAAAACATGGCTGTTTAAAAACGCTTGTAATCTATCTTAAAATGCTAACTGACTAAAAAAGCAAAAATATCAACAACCAAAACAATAACAAGTATCAAGAGAACTAAGCAGCTCTCGACTACTCCCTATGACCATATATACTACTAAACAGAATCCCTACCCTACTTATCCTTGTACTCCTCTTCAGTCGAGAAGTAAAAGAACTGTGTGCTGCAATGTATATATCTTACCAAATATAGTTCATGTCAAAGTTCATGTAATACTATATTGTATATTACCAATGCATTTGTTTTACCAAATTGTGTTACACCAAATTGTTATTCCAAATTCTGCTACGCCAACTTATGTAATGACCCAAAGATGAATGTTACTTTTGTAAACCATTGTGATCTTCACCTGGAATGACAGTATATAAAATAACTAACTAACTAACTAACTAACTAAATAAATAAATAGTTGACATAGGTTGTAAGTAAACTGGAAGTCCAAAGAATCAACAGGAAATGGTAGAAGGCAATTAAAAAAATATAGACCGTTGCCCAAAGCTACAACTATGTTACAGCATCAATGGGGAAGTGTTTATAAAAAAGGGAAAAAAATTCCATCAGCCTTTTATAGAAAGATTACCTGCAAAATCTGGGACCCCAGAAGATCAATGATTTCCATCATTATAGTTATTATGTTTTTTGTTCTTTTAGAGCTTTTATTTACTTCTGATTTCATTACCCAGAACAGCCAGATAATGCAAAATATATCCTCACATGGGAATTTGCATTGTTAATAGTTGCTAGCAAAGATGATCGAAACTGATAGCAGACAGCATGAATATTCTTCAAAGTAGAGTAAAACTGTGCTGCTGACATACTTTTTTCATGAGCAATCATCTCAAGGAAGACACTAGGCTATGCTGTTGTGCTCAATCCATATCTCTTATTTACTGAATGCCTGATTTATCTGATGCTGTGATTATTTTCAGGGCTGACACCATAGCAGTGCTGCATAACATTAATGGTGTCAGCCTGCAGCAGAATTTCGGCAGACTGCTAATCACCAAATACAGAAAAAGCAAATGTCTTTCCCATGGCAGGTGAGAAAAAGCAAAACGAACTAAAATATATTTATCAGGAAACAAATTTGAAAAATAAATAACCCCCTTTAAAATGCATTGCACAAGATTAATCTGAAGTGTTCTTTTTAGCGTCTGGAGTTCCACAACAGCAGCTGTAAGATACATAAAACATTACAACACTTATAGTTGGGCTGCCATTTCAGTTACTCGTCCCCCTTCTGGAAAAATATAATACATTATGAAGTCAAAATTGCTATCAGTCATTCCTATAAAATAGCTGAATAATTTTCAATTTTCAGCAATCAGGACATTACTCCTTGCAATACTGTGACCAGCTTCCCCCCTTTTTTTTTTTTTTACCTCCACTGTGTCTCTGCTGTATCTGAGGCGATGACTTTTTAAAGTCTATGGCTGATATACCCGATCTGCTTTCTGAACAGAGAATTGTCTTGGGTTTCATCATCATTGTCCAGCTACCAGAAAATTCCCAATTTATTGTGTCTCATGTGGCAACTTTAAAGCATCTTGAGTGGATGAGAAAGGGGAAGAGTGGAGGAGGACCTGGAGGAGCTGGGAAGGGGTAAGACAGCGTGGGAGTGGAACTAGGAAGGAGGTGAAAGAGGGAATGCTTCACATTGAGCAGGACATTGCTATTTTTTTTTAATTTTATTAAAACAAAATGCCTAATATTCCACCTAAATTAAATACTAAATGGTTAACAATCTTATTAAGAACCATCCCCATCCTAGCCCACTCATCCAACATCCCTTCCACCCATCCAATCCCCAGCAACCCCTCAATATCCCAACATTCAGTGAGCTTTGCTAGTTTAGGCTCCCCCCCCCCCCCCCCCATGTTTTTACCATCAAGATGTGGTCATGGTGGGGGCTGCTGAGGATGGTCACAACTCACTACAGCCATGGGATTCGTTCTGAATGGAAGAAGCAGAGCCCTTAGGGTTAGGGATATCAGTCACTCAAAAAAACAAACCCAAAACAAAACACTCTTCACACTAGAGGTGGTGTTCCAAAAAAATGCTAAATTTTAGTTAAATGTCACATTTCTTGGGAGATGAATCCATATCTTTACAATTTTACATTTGCAAGCACACACTGTCAGAATCCCCTCTAATTTTATTTTCCCTTGATTTTCCTTGAGAATGGCCAGACTCGCCAGAGGGTTCCTTTACACTCGAGCATCCCTTGTACCTGATCTCCAGTGCTCTGGTCTGTTCTAGTCTCTTTCTAACTATTGGCAGTATAGTGAGGTAGCACACCCTCCCTTCTGTTCTGCACTGGATGGATACGCTCCCCTATGGAGCATGGCCTGGGTGGAAATGAGTTACACTGGTTGGGCAGCACAGGGCGTAAACACAAAGGGCCCGGTCTCCTCACTGGGAAACGTCCTTGTAGCACAAGCAAAATCTTGTAGACTCCAAAAACAGAGCTTTCTTCTACCAGGGATAAAAAGCCCCAAGGAGTCACCTAGGAAATGCCAGCAGATAAAAGCCAAGATAGTCCCCCAGTCTGCCAAGCATGTTTTTTTAGGGTAGTAACTGCCACTCCATGCAGGCTACTCCCAAGCCTTCCCTTAAGGGAAGTAGCTGCTGCTCAATGCAAGTTATCCCCAAGCAAAAATGTAAGCTTTTGGTGTCAAAGAAGTTACCCCATTTTTTAATTTCTATTCTCTAGCCAGTAGGGTTCCTCTGTGGTTGTTCCACGCCCTTTTGAAATCCCTCACAATTACCAAATGTTCTAGGAGGATGTTCCATGCATCCATCACCCTATCCATAAAGAAATATTTCCTGACTATCTTCATGAGTCTTCCCCCTTGGAGTTTCATAATGTGGTCTCTACTTTTACAACTTCCTTTCCATCAGGAAAGATTTGATTTTTGTGCATCATTAATTCCTTTCAGGTATTTGAAGGTCTGTATCATAGCTCCCAGGCCTCCCCAGAGCATACATATTAAGATCTTTTAGGCTCATCTCATAAGTCTTTCAATGCAGACCCCACACCATTTTGGTTGCCTTTCTCTGGACTGCTTCTATCCATTATCCTTTTTGAGATACGGCCTCCAGAACTGAAACCAGAACTCCAGGTGGGGCCTCCCCCTGGAGCTGTACAGGGGCATCATTACCTCCTTTTTCCTGCAGGTTATTCCACTCTCTATGCAGCTCAGCATCCCTCTGGCCTTAGCTACTATTGCCTTGTCAAATTCCTTCGCCATCTTCAGACCATCAGGTGCCATCACCCCGATGTCTCTTTCCTATTCTGTGCACATAAAGGGCAGGCTTTATGTGCACAGAAACGGGAAACCTTTACTCGTGCTAGATGTTAGGACTTAGACACACACACACTTCAGGGACAGACAATTCCAGTAACCTCTTCCCTCTCGCTGTAGTCTAAAGAAGAAAAAAATAACAGAAAGAGAGAAAGCACACAATTTCTTTCCTTTAAGCAATTAGCTTCTCTCAGGGCACAACACAGATCCGTGTCCCTCCTACAGTTCACTTTTACTCCAGGGAAGAAAGAAAAAACACTTCTTTCTCTGTGCAACTCCACTTCAACAAAGCTCTCTGATTTCTGATTCTGGAAAACTCTAGGATCACTATTTTATTTGCTGCAGTGATCTATTGTAGCACCTCTTATGAGAGTGTTTCAGCAAAGGGTTCACTTCCCCTGTCTACACTGCCCAGCTAACTATGTCCTTTCTAAAAGGGACATGTGGCTTAATAAGGATCCAATGAGACCTTACACTGGATACAAGTCATTTGGGCCTCAATTCTGCCAGAATTCTTGAGTGCCTCTGGGTGGTATGCAGCCCACAGCATTGTATAATCCCTGTGGTAGCCTGATTTGTTTAATGCCATAACAAAGGGATGGATGGTATAGTCTGATGCATCCCTGGGGTGCGTGTGTACATGAGATATACCTGCAGACTTTTGGGAGAGATAGAACAAGAGAGAGAGAGAGAGAGTGTGTCTCAGAAGTACTTGGCCATGATGTGATTGAGAGAGGGTATAACCACTTATTTCTAGTGCAAAGGAAAAAGAGAACTTCAAACCCCCCTAACTGTGTGGAAAAGTAATATAACTTGTACCTGTTTGGATAACAAGTGAGAGTAAGATCTTGGCTGATGGGATCTCTAAGACACTACTTATTGGGAGATGATATCCAGGATCTTCAAGTAGTAATGCTGTGCTGGGAAGGAGAATACGCACGTATTACCTATCTTCTTGATGTAATCAAGTGGACAGCGATCAGTACTTCAGAATAATTTCTGCATAATTAATTATTTAGTCTGAAGACTTGTCTAGCATGGAGGCAGGAATTTGCAATGGCCACTGTGTCACTGTTGAACAATGGTAGGACTGAACTTGGAGATAAGAAGTTAATCCAGCCACTGGAACGACTGTGCTATAAATAGATAGTAATTGCTTTTGCAACATCTTCTTTTCCAATCAGTGGTTGAGGATAAAGAGAATATTATGGGAACAATAAACCTGTGGTACAGTGAATTATTTGAGAAGAGTTAGAAGTTGCATTTTCTAAGTTCCCACCACTAGAGCCTTTAAATACAAGCTTTCACCTATGGAGAAGAACCTGTCGTAGAAAGAATCAGGGCTACAGAAGATTTCTCACATTGCAGAAAAAGTTGTTCAGTCTAACTTGAGGGATGAGGATAAAGAATATTCAGGTTTGTCCTGGCAAAATATATTTCTCTTCAGAATATCATAGATTAGAGGCTAGAACTGCTGAGTTTTTATTGATAGCCAAAAAATATATGGATCACCTAACAACACTTACAACAACAATACTGCAAGTAAATGTAGAAATAAACTAATAGAAATGAGGAGGTTCATATATGCAGCTCTAATCCCACACCGTTTTTGAGGCGATGATGAGCACTATTGTAATCATGGCTCCTTTTTCTTTTTTTAGCATGATATTGAATTTTCTCCTGCAAGTAAAATCTGCAGGAAATTAAACTTTGCACCTGTCCTGGTCAGCTCTCGGGCACGGGGATGCATGGGAAGGGTCACTGACCAGCATGGCCCCATGACCTCAAGGGTTCTCACACGGGGTGGTGGGGAGAAAACAGTTTTTCAAAGCTCTTAGGTTTTTTTCTTCAATCTGGGGCTCTTTTGTTCTTCCACCAGTCAATCCAGCCAAAAATCTCTACTCAAATGCTCAAATTGTTGTTCAAGAAAAATAAAGTTTTTACTGGTATAGATGAGCAGGGTAAGAAAATGTAAACTCAAAACAGCACACAAAAAGTAAACTCAGTCTCTTTTCATCAAATCCAATATAGTCCCAACAGTCAGCACACAGGGGTAGGAACCTTTCTCCCTGGAAACTTCCCAGTACCTGCTTGTTAGTACAAATCTGTGGTGTACTAAGAGGGGGATGAGGGGGTGGTATGCCCTGGGTGACAACAGTGGGGGTAGGGTGCCATTGCCACCAGCAGGAAGGTCCCGCAGTGGTGCGAAGAAGTGACATGCTGGCAGAGTTCCCACTCCCTGCCAGTAAAAGTGAGGTCCTGTGGAAGAAGAGGCCGGCAGCAGATGAAGATGAGGCCCTGCGGTGCCACCGGCATTTCCTGGAGCCGGCAGCAGAAGAAAAGTCCCTGCTGTGCAGCCAGTGGCTGAAGAAAAGCTCCAAAATCTCTGTGAGAGAACGAGAGACTGAACCTATGAGAATAAGTGCCAGTGTATGAGAGGGTGCCTTGTTGTGAATATGAGAGGGTGTCTGTGTGTGTATGTATATGTGTGTATGAGAGGGTGCCTGTGTGTATTTGTTTTTGTATATGTATGTATGAGAGAGTGCCTGTGTGTGTGTGAATGGAAGGGTGCCTGTGTAGGCATGAGAGGGTGCCTGTACATATATGAGAGGGTGCCTATGTGTGTGTGCATGTGTATGAGAGTGCCTGTGTGTATATGTGAGGGTGCCTGTGTGGGTATGAGAGGGTGAGCATATATAAGAGTGAGTATGTGTGTGTATATATATATATATATATATATGAGAGGATGCCTGTGAGTGCGTATGTGTGAGAGGTTGCCTGTTGTATGTATGAGAGGATGCCTATGCGAGAGGGTGGGGGTGAGAGATGGAGGAAGCATGTGTGCGTGTGTGAGACAGAGGAATCGTGTGTGAGAGATATAGAGGAAGCAGTTTTGTGTGTGTGTGTGTGTGTGAGAGAGACAGCTGGAGGAAATGTGTGTGTCTGTGTCATGCACACTCACGCAAGCTCTATCCGTCTCTCACCAAGCACATATGTGTGTGTGAGACAGAGGAAGCATATTTTGTTTGTGTTTGTGTGTACCCCCAGTCCATGACAATCTCAGGATGACAGGTATGGAGAGAGGTGGATTTTTTAAATCCTTAGTTTTAATTTTGGGTGTTATTTGATGTCTGCTGTTTAGAAATATTTTATCAATGTTTAGAAAATTTATAAAATTTGTACAGGAGCTTCTAGTTATTGAATATTATTCTATTCATCAGCTGTTTTGAAATATATATTTTTTAATATGTCTTACTATTCTGATTAATTTATATTTCTTCATTGTATTGTTTTGAGGAATAATGATTTTCTGCTTTTCCATTGTTGCACTGCATACAGAATCTGGCTTATTGTGGTTTCAAGTTCAGTTTTTGTCTGCATATGTGTGTACGTTAGTGTATGAAAGAGAGACAGAGGAAGCATGTGTGTGTGAGACAGATGGAGGAAGCGTGACTGTGTGTGTGTGTGAGATAAACACAGGAAGTATGTGTGTGTGTGTGAGTGTGTTTGAGAGAGAGAGGGAGCATATTATATATGTGCATGTATTCCCCCAGTCTATAAAATCTTAGGGTAACAGATATAGAGAGCAGGAGATTTTTAAAAATCCTTATTAGCTTTAATTATTTATTGGGTGTTATTTGATTTGCCTGCTGTTTTAAAATATTTTATTGGTTTAGGAAATGTTAAAATTATATATATGGGGGGGTGGGGGTGTTTGCCAAAGGAAGTATGTCAAATACTTTAGGTACACCACTGGTACAAATACCTCCTTCCTCCAACAAATCTTTCCTCTTAAATGAGCTTCTAGTTGAAAACTTCTCCTTGAATAGGACTCTGGCAGGATTCTTTTCCCATAGCAGAGCAGCTTATTTTCCCTTCAAAACTCCCCAGGTTACCCTTTCCTCTGTCTCAGGTTACCCTTTCCTCTGTCTCTTTTCTGGGGTAATGAGGTATTTCTCCTAACTTCTCATCTCACTCTTCTTGATGCAGTTAGGAATGAGCATCACTGTTTCTGGATTCCAGCCATCTTCTCTGGTCCAGATTGTCACACTTCTCTACATAGCCTCTCCTTTTCCCGGCCTTTCCTGTGGAGAGACTCAGGCCCAATGGTGCCCCTTTGTGAAAAGGCAGGCACACTGGACTCCATGATTTGGAATCCTCCAAGTCATCTTATTGCTGCCAAATTCTTCTCAGTTCTCCTCTTGCATCACCTGGGTGCAGGGGATTTTAATAACTCAAATGACCTCTCCCAATGCGGAGTTCCTCATCTCCCTAAACATTCCTACTACTATAACATCACCACAGGGGCAGGGACTAGTAGAGCCACCTGACACATACTGATGGCACTCAGACCAGCTGAGGCCATGGTTGCCATTTTTGTAAGGGGCAAGACTAATAAAGGGTAGAACTGGACATTTCCTTACATAACCCTTTACAATACAATTCAAATTCCAAGGGAAAATTACTTTTATGCATGTCCACAAAATTCGAAGTATTATAAATGAAGACTTTCCTTTCTAGGTGTCATATGGCAAGGCATATTCCAGAGGGTGGTCTTCGTTCTAAAGCTCATAGGGATAGACTCAAAAATCTAAACATGTACACCTTAGAGGAAGGGCGAGATAGGGGAGATATGATGGATACATTTAAATAACTCAAAGGTTTCCATGCACAGGAGGTGAGTCTCTTTCAATGGAAAGGAGGCTCTAGAACAAGGGGTCATGGGATGAGGGTGAATAGGGGTAGACTCAGGAGTAATCTTAGGAAATATTTATATACAGAGAGAAGTGGATGCATTGCACGGCCTCACAGTGGAGGTGGTAAAGGCAAAAAAGATATCTGAATCGGGGTGGATTGCAGGAAAATAGCCCAGGGATTTTTTTTCAAAACCGGCCCATGGGGTATCTGACTTCCTCATGTCAAAACAGGCCACAAACATCTAATAATTTTAAAATGCCACTTAAATTTGTTCTAATATTTTCCAAATACCACTAAAATATTTCAAAATAGCAGACATATGAAATAACACCCGAAAATTTAAAATAGGATTAAAAATTCTCCAGCTCTCCATACCATAAAATAAAGAAATACTAGGCTCTTTTGATTTCCACTTACCCAGAGATTATTGTGGATTAGGGGGGAGGGGGGCAAACAATCTTTATCCTTTGTCTCTCCCCTTCACACACATAGGCTTTCACTCTCTCATACAAACATGCAGGTGCTCTCTCTCTTTCTCACACACATCTGTAGGCTCTCTCTGTCTCTCATACACACATTCAGGCTCACTCATGCAGACACTCTGTCTCTCATAACACACATGCATGCATTCTGTCTCATGCACATATTCAGGCTCTTTCTTTCATACACACATGCAAGTGCTCTCTATCTCATACACTCATGCAGCTTTCTCTGTCTCTCATGAACACATGCAGGATCTTCCCTCTCTCTCATGCACACACAGGCACTCTCCTTCATGCATGCACACATGCAGGCTCTCTCATACAGACACACACAGGCTCTTTCTTTCATACACACAGACATACAGATGCTCTTTCTCATACACACATACCTTAGGTCTCATCCTTTCTGCTGGGCCTTGGCCATGCCAGTGCTGCTCCTTATTTACTGCTGGAGGGCAGGTAGGAGGTGACCAATGCTCTTGATGGCCCTGTAACTGCCAGATGCATCATTCTTCCAGCCAGCTAGGCCTTTCTCTTTGGCCACAGCTGGCAATGGGTACAACTCTGTTGTGGTCCCATCAAGCCCTTTATCCAGTCACGGTGGTTTGATCTCCGTCGCGGCCTCGCTGAACCCTTCAGAAAGCTGTGGCGGTTTGAGCTGTGTCATGGCCCTGCGGAGCCTTTCTTCAAGTCATGGTGAGTTGCACGCTCTGTCACGGCCCTTCTCAGCAGACCACGTGACCAGTGCAACCGGTCCATCGGGGGATGTCCGATCACCCAATCCGCCCCTGATCTGAATTCAAGAAACATAAATGCAAGGGAACTCTCAGGGAGTGATGGTAAATTGTAAGCGCTAGATAAATTAGACTGCTGGGCAGACTAGATGGGCCATATGCTCTTTTTCTGCCTTCATATTTCTATGTTTCTGTGATACTGATGGATATATTTCAAAAAGGCTAATTCTATGTTTACATGCAGCGTATTCTCTCAGGAAGCTTTGTTAGGTGATTCATGTGCTTTTTGCCTAACATCATTCACCTGTGAATTTTCAGAGTTTCATTTCTGAGTTTTTATTGAACCATATGTATGGGGGACCCAGAATTTGCCCCTTACTAGTGTGGAGTCCGTAGTCTCAACAGACCCTGACCCTGGGTGATGTCAGAGTAGAGTGGGAGTGTTTAGAGATGTTAGTCATTCCCCACTGGCTCATGACCCTCCTAGTGAGCCCCTGTGCCCAGGTAGAATTCATAGAAGTGGGCTACACATATAACTTATGCAACCTAACCAAACAAGTAGGTGCAATGCAGTAAGGCTGTCAACTTCCTTAGGAGAAGCACTGCATGACTTGCTCCATATTGTCAAGCCTATAAAGACTAGGGATATGCAGGGAAAAAAATTGGCTTTCGTTATTCGGTTCATTTTCAGGTTTTATTCCCATGAAATTTGGTTCGTAGATTGCTTGATTCGTTTGATTCATGTGAAAAGAATGAATCAAGCAATTAAAAAAAAAAAAAAACACTCCAAAATGGCCAAAAACCAAAATCTAGGCCTCCCTCTCACCCTCCTGAACAATACCGGGGTGAGGATCCTCCCTGACCTCCATAAACCCAGTCTGGTGGGGAACTGCTGGTGGCAACTAGGCCAAAGTCTTGCACTTGTGTAGGCCGAGGCCATGGGAGGTCACTGTCGCCTCAGCCTACTCAAGGCTGATGCCTTGGCCTAGGCCGGACCCTGAAAGCAACCCGATGCTATGGCCCGGCCTGGAGACTGGGTCCTGATGCCAGGGCCTCAGCCTAGGCCAGAGCCCAGACCCAGGTCCAGGACCAATGCTGCAACCCAACCCATACGCTGGGTCCCAATGCCTGGGCCTTGGCCTATGCCGGGGCTGAAGCCCAGGCCTGACACCGTGACCTGACTTGGAGGTTGGGTCCTGACACCTGAGCCTAGGCCCGAACCCAGGCCCAAAGCCGGGACCTCAGCCAGGAGGCTGGATCCAAATGCCTGGTCCTTGGCCTATGCTGAGGCCCAAGCCCTGGCCTGACACCATGACCTAATCCGGAGACTGGGTCCTGATGCCTGGCCCTCGGCCTTAACTGGGGCCCAAGTCTAAGTTCAAGCTCAATGCCATGACCTGATCTGGAGGCCGGGTACCAATGGCTTTGCCTCAGCCTGAACCCAGGCTGAATACCATGACCCAACCCGTAGGCCACGTCCCGACGCCAGTGCCTCGGCTTAGACCCAGGCCTGATCCTGCAACCTGGCATGGAAGCCAAATCCTGATGCTGGTGCCTAGGCCTGGACCCAGGTCCAATGCTGGGGCCTCGGCCAGGAGGCCAGATTCTGACACCTGGATCTCGGCCCAAGGTCAGACCCAGGCCTTGGTGTCTAGGCCCTGGAGCTCCTCAGGTCTATCATCTTCCTTCTTCAGCTCTTCAATGCCAAATGTTGGGCATCCACTGGGGTGAATACTCCAAAGTCAGATCACAACTTCGGGTCTGGGCCTAGGCCTCAGTATCAGGACCCAATGCCTGGGCCCAAGCTTAGACAGAAGCCCTGGCATTGAGGTCTGGCCTCTGGGTCAGGTCATGGAGTTGGGCCTAGGTTCGGGCCCCAGCGTTGAGACCTGGCCTCCGGGTTGGATCACTGCTTTGGGCCTGGGTCCGAGCCTAGGATCCAGCATTGGAACCCCACCTCTGGGTCTGGTCATGGCATTGGGCTGGGCTCGGACCCCAGGCAATGCTGAGGACCCAGCATTGGGACCTAGCCTCTGGGTTGGGTTGTGGCATCTGGCCTGTGTTTGGGTTGAGGCCCTGACATTGGGACATGGCCTCTGGGTTGGGTCGC
Organism: Rhinatrema bivittatum; assembly: GCF_901001135.1. Taxonomy (NCBI): domain Eukaryota; kingdom Metazoa; phylum Chordata; class Amphibia; order Gymnophiona; family Rhinatrematidae; genus Rhinatrema; species Rhinatrema bivittatum. Next base: position 436,464,192 of record NC_042615.1, on the reverse strand, counting down.
AGTGTCAGGCCTGAGCTCTGGCCCTGGCCTGGGCCTGGGCCAAGGCTTCGATGTTAGGACCTGGCCTTCAATGGATACCCGATGGATCAGGTAAGTCTTGTTTTTTTGTTTTTTTTCAGACAAGGGAACAGGAGCATCTGTATGGTGAGGAAATGGAGAAGATAGATGATGGGCCCAGGTTAAAAGACAGCTAAAAGCGGATACAGTGAAGCAGAGGGCTGCAGACAGCTGTGTGTGTTGAAGGTGGGGAGTGGGGAGGCCTGAGGTGAGACTCATCTGAGCATGAAAATGGGGCCAAAATGTTGCAACTCAGGGAAGTGTTACTGAAAAAATGTGCTGAAGCTGTGGGTAATCCAGACATGGAACTTATACTTCAACAGCCACAGCCAGCAAACAACAGTAATGACTGGAGGATCAAAACCGCCCGCAGTTATCTGTTTGATGTATGTATGCATATCTGCCTTTCATTAAGAAAGTATGTACATACATACAGGACTGTCACAGGGCTAAAAAGTGCCTCAGGCAGTTATGGGAGTCTCCCTCTGAAATCACAGTTGATCAGGCATAGGTCCCCTCTCCATTGATGTCTGTCCTTCTCCAGTGATGATGTGCCCTGAAGTCTCCAAATATGACATGCACAGGAGCAGAAGAGCAGGAGTTTGATTCCATCCCAGCAGCATGGCATGCTGGCACCATGGGCAGCCACCCATAATTGCAACATCTCTCAATGGCCCCGGGTGCATATACAGTAAATATATTGCACCTCTATGCCACAGAGAGTGTGCAGGGTTTAATATAAAGATAGTGGTTTCCTCCAAAGGGGAATCCTATAAGGGTTGTGTATTGTGAGTTGGAAAGATTCCAGTGAATCAAAAATCATCTTTTGGTCAGAACGTGTTGCAACCAACTCTTTTGACTGACAGTTTGGTACAGCCCCTATGGGCATGCTTTAGGAGAAGGTTATAAAAATCCTGACTACTTTTGATCTGGGATGTCTCCAGTGTCACAGAGCAAGAAGGAGGAAGTAGCTGTTACTATATCCAGGAGTTACAGGGTGGGAGAAGCAGGAGTCAGACAGGGATACGCCCAACGTGTGTCAGGAAGCCTGAGATAGTTTTGAAATATGAATTTGAAGTGTTATTAGGTGCAAAGGAACTATGAAGGGAGATAGTTGGACCAGAAGGAAACCTGTGCCTGTTTGGAGCCTCTGAGCTGAGTTGGGAAACTACAATCCATCTATAGAAATTGGAGTGAGTAAAGGTGGGAAGATATTGATGCTTAGGCCTAGTGTAGGTTGAAGAGAACTGTAATTTGGCTTTCTAGAAATTAGTAAGGGCAGTGTTTGAAAATTCTGTTATGTTTTTTTTTCTCTGGACTATTTAAAATAAACTTTTTGTTTGGAATGCACCCTGTGATGTGGACAGTGAATTTCTTAGTGGTTCACGTGGGAGTGTTCTAGGCCCTATTTTGGCCCTGCAAGTTAGCCTGGCCACAGCCCATGGCCCAGGAGAGGCGTTTCTCTCACTGTGGAGGAGTTTACCATATGCTCCCCAAGGCTGAGTAGGTGACCTTTTGGAAATAGGTGTTACATATATGTGTAAACATACCTGCTTCAAACTGGTAGTGTGGGGGAGCTGCCGGAGCACCTTTCCTGGCACAGGCAATCAGTTTATTTCAAAAGCTTCTGGAGTATTGCTCCATTGTGACAAGTCCATGTGGGGTCTCCACCCCCCCTTTCTCCCTTTGATTCAAAATTTGAAAGAGAGGCTGGCAGGAGCTTTCGCTGCTTCCCTATCTCTTCTTTAGGCCATATAAAAGTCTACTCTCTATCTGTACTTCCTCTTCCGATGGCTGGTGTGCCACACAATATTTCTATTAATGTAGGTTTGCCTTATGCTTGAAAAGGTTGGGAAACACTGGGTAGGATGAGTGGTACTGGCTGACACACAGTGGCTCTTTGATTTGCCTGCCAACCTGGCACTCTTTCTAATTCTTCTTTCCCATGACATCTTCAGGTCCATATTCAAAAGGATTTAGGGGGTCATTTTCAAAAGCGATCGCATGTGAAAAGGGACTTTTCGCGTGCGATCACTAAATGGGGGCGGAGTCGGCCCCGGAAGAGGAGTTATTCGGTGCGAAAGCCGACAGCCAGCGCACAGCAATGGTGCGATGGCTTCCAGTTTTCGCATGCCTGCCCCCTGCCCCCCATTACCGCAGGATTTTCTAAGGTCTGTGACCTTAGAAAATCCAGGCCTTAGCTAGCTAATTCAGAAGCTAGCCGGCTAAATGAATATTTGGGTACTTATCTGGCTAAATTCTAGCATGCTAATAAGTTAGGGGGCTAAAATTTAGCTGGATAAGTTACGGGCAATCTGGGGGCATAACTGGGAGGGGTAGAGTTAGCCGGCTAAGTCCGGTTGGGTCAAAAAGCTGTCTTAAAATTAGCCAACTATGGTTAGCAGTTTAAGAAAGCCAGCTATATTCAATAGTGAGGCTGTAGCTCCAAAGTCAGCCGGATAAGTTTATCCGGCTAACTTTGCTATTGGGACTGTGTCTAAATACAGATCTCCTTGTGCCTGGAATGGCAAATAAAATGAGGTATCACACTAATGGGTGATGCTTGATATAATTGAATTAAATTAATGTATTAAATACCACAGGCAGATCAAAATCATTTACAGACTGCTTTCAGATTTCCTTCCAGTGGGTTTTTGGTTAAGATAAAGGGAAAGAAAGGAAGGAAGGTTATTTCTGTTTTACTTATGAAAAACCTGAGGGAGAGAAAGTGTCACCCCCGGAAGGAACTGACCGCATTTTTTTATTTTCAGCTCCGAGCTGAAGTTTCTGGTAGAGAAAACATTCCATAGCTTGGTTATATAAGCCCCTATCCCGGTCAGCACTTAGGCACAGGGACAAACAGGGAGGGTCACAGACCACACAAGGTCCCATGACCTCCAAGGGTTCCCTCACAGGGGGGGGGGGAAATCTTGCGTTTCAAGATTCCTAGGGTTTATTTGGCTCTTCTGTTCACCAGTGCAATCACGCACACACAAACCTCCCTCCCCAACACACTCCATCTCAAAAAGTTGTGTTCCAAAATAAAGTTTGCTGAAACTGGTAGCAGGAAATCAAAACAGTGGCATAGCAAGGAGGGGGGCAGGGAGCTTTTATGTGCAAAGATAAGAAGACTTCCATGACTGCCGTGGGATCCCATCCTACCTGACAGCCCAAGTGCACAAGGGCCTGCAGCTGCTGGGGGATCCCATCCCACCTGGAACCCCAAGTGCAGGAGGCCCGTGGCTGCCTGGGAATCCAATCGCTTACAGAAGCCCAAGTGGCGGAGGCCCTCAGCCACATCCAAGCTGGAGAAGAATGAGCAAGCATGTGTGTGCATCTATCTGAGAGAGAGGAAGCCATTATGTATGTGTGTGTGGTGTGTGTGTGTCTGTGTGCCTGAGAGAGAGGGAGCCATGTATGTGACTGTGTCTGAGAACGAGGGAGCCAGCGTGTGTGTGTGTGTGTGTCTCTGTGTCTATGTGCTTGAGAGAGAGGGAGCCAGCATGTGTTTGTATGTCTGTGTGCTTGAGAGAGAGGGAGCCAATGTGTATGTGTGTGTGTGTGTGTGTGTCTGTGTCTATGTGCTTGAGAGAGAGGGAACCGTGTATGTGTCTGTGTCTGAGAACGAGGGAGCCAGCGTGTGTGTGTGTGTGTCTCTGTGTCTATGTGCTTGAGAGAGAGGGAGCCAGCATGTGTTTGTGTGTCTGTGTGCTTGAGAGAGAGGGAGCCAGTGTTTGTGAATGTATGTGTATCTGTATGCTACAGAGAGAGCCAGTGTGTGTGTGACTGTGTTCTTGAGAGAGAGGGAGCCAGTGTTTGTGAATGTATGTGTATCTGTATGCTACAGAGAGAGCCAGTGTGTGTTTGTCTGTGTTCTTGAGAGAGAGGGAGCCAGCATGTGTTTGTGTGTCTGTGTACTTCAGAGAGAAGGAGACAGCAAGTGTGTGTCTTTGTGCTTGAGAAAGAGGAAGCCAGAGTGTGTGTATCTGTGTGCTTCAGAAAGAGAGAGTCAGTGTGTGTGTGTGTTTGTGTGCTTGCGAGGGAGCTAGCGTGTGTGTGCAGGTCTGTGTGCACGAGAGAAAGGGAACCAGTGTGTGTGTGTGTCTGTGTCCTTCAGAAAGAGAGAGTCAGAGTGTGTGTGTATGTGTCTGTGTGCTAGATAGAGAGGGACCCAGTGTGTTTGTGACTGTATGCTTGAGAGAGAAGGAGCCAGTGTGTGTGTCTGTATCTGAGAGTGAGCGAGCCAGCGTGTGTGTGTGTGTATGTGTGTATGTGTATGTGTGCTTGAGAGAGGGAGCCAGTGTGTGTGTCTGTGTGCTTTAGAAATAGGGAGTTAGAGTGTGTGTGTCTCTGTGCTTGAGAGAGAGGGAGCCAATGTGTGTGTCTATGAGTGAGGGAGTCAGTGTATGTGTGTGCATGTATCTGTTTGTAGATAGGGAGCCAGTTTGTGTGTCTAAAAGAGAAGAAGCCAGCATGTGTGTCTCTGTGTCTATGAGAGAGGAAGCCAGCATGAATGTGTGTGTGCTTGCAAGAGAGAGAGCCAGCGTGTGCACCTGCAGAAAGGGAGCGTGTGTGTGTGTGTGTGTGTGTGTGTGGTGTCTCAGATAGAGGGCTTCAGAGTGTGTGTTTATGTGCACCTGAGAGAGAGGGAGGGAGCCAGCTTGTGTGTGTCTGTAAGTGTGAGTGAGTTTTGAAAGAGCGTTTGTGTGTGTCTGTGTATACAGAAGTATGAATGTCTGTGTATATGAGAGAGGAGACAATTTGTGACCTCCCTTCCCCTCCCACTAATCCATGACAATCTCTGGGTAACTGGAAGTCAAACATTCCCAGATATGAAGAATAAGTGATTTTTTTATCCTCATTAATTTTAATTAATTGGGTGTTATTTGATGTGTAAGTGTTACGCATGCCGTCCGTGGCAGACCCATGGCACGGCCTTCTCATCTTTCTACAAGGACTCCAGCCTCTGGTTCCTCCTCGCTGGCGGCAGCGGGCCGCCAGCTCCGTCCTCGGGCCTCCCCCGGTGCCTCCGGCCCTGCCACAGTTCTCAGCATTCCTAGTCCTGATGCCACTGCTCATAGGGCCTCTCAGCGTGGCCGGCGGAGAGACGTCGCCACTCGTGCTGCACCTCACCCTAGGTGCGCGCACATTGCTGATCCTTATGAAGGGCCTGCGGCAGGAACTTGGCCGCAGCCCCGGATGATGACATCAACTTCTTCATACTATTTAAGCTCAGGCCCCGCTCTATAGTGTTGCCTTTGCAACAGGTCTCCTCGTTGTTCGAGTACTCATTGCTACTGAGATTAATCTCTACTCCTCGTTCCTGATCCTCATTGTTCCTGGTTCCTGTTTCCTCGCTTCTACTCTGTCTATGCTTCGGCTTGATTACATGGACTTTGACTTCGCTTTACCTGACTATGCTACAGCCTATCTCCTGAACATTTATCTGGGGCTGCGTAGCCCAGAGAGTTCAATGAACACTCCAGATCCAGACCTCTGCTTCGCCTGACCATGTTCTGCCTATCTCCAGACCTTGACCCTTGCTTTGTCCAACTACGCTTTGATTTCTCTGTGATCAGACCTCAGCTTCGATCGACTATGCTATTGACTTCTCCATGACCAGACCTCAGCTTTGATTGGCTACAATACTGAATGTCTCCGTGCTCAGACCTCTGCATCGCTTGCCACAGCCCCTGGATTGCCGCCGGCCCTGACCCAAGCCTGCCTTTGGACGCCCCTTCTGCCTATCCCCTGGATGTAGACTTATTAGGCTTTGGCCTATCTTTGCTCGAGTGCCCTCAGTCTGCCTTGTTCCGTTGGCGCCCGGGTTTCCAGAACCTACCCAGTCCAGAGTATGATTACTCCATCCCTTGCCTGCTGTCTCTGGCTGAACTACCTTCTCTTACTCGAGGCCCACCTAAGTCCTGCCAACCCCGGCACCCAAAGGCTCAACCCACGGGGATCGAGGGCTTGTACAGGTGAAGCTCCAGCAGCCTCTGCTTATCAGCCCACTCCACCTGTCAACGGTGGGGACCCGTAGGTCCTTGCCTACGAGTTGCATCAACCCCACCTCGACCCAAGGGTCCACCTCCGACGCAACAGGTTGCAAAGGCCATGGACTCAGTGGAGCCGCGTGCCCTCTAGGCCATCCCAGGCCTGGCATCCAAGGTACAAGAACAGCAGCAGTTTCTTGAGGTACTGGCCTCCTCCAAGGATCGTCTACACGCCCGGCTTGATGCCCTTACTAATAATCCAGCTTCTACTCCGGCTCCTCCTCATCCTCAGCCATTTCCATCGATGCCTCAAGCCTTGTTGGCCCTACCAGTGCCCCCACGTTTCAACGTTGACTCCAGACTCTGCAGAGGATTTATTAACCAATGCTATATGCAATTCGCTCTGCAGCCCTCTGTCTTCCAGGATGAATTGACTAAAGTCACGTTCATCTTATTCCGTCTTGAAGGGAAGGCACTGGCTTGGCTTCCCCCCTGTTGGAACACTTGGACTCCTTATTAAAGGAGCTGTCTCAGTTTATGGCTGTGTTTTGACGGACCTTCAATGATCCTGGGTGGCATGCTGTGGCAAGCACCAGCCTATTACACCTCCATCAAGGTCAAAGAAGTCTCTTTGAATATACCATCGAGTTTTGGACTTTGGCTACTTAGCTCGCTTGGCAGGAAGACTGCCTACGAGCTATCTACCTGAATGGACTTTCTTCACAGCTGAAGGATGAGCTGGCTGCAAGGGAGCTCCCTTCTTCTCTTGAGGACCTTATAGACTTGACAGACCGAATAGACCACCATCTCCAAGAGTGTCACCGGGAGAGTTGGATACCAAAGAAGCCTTCTCGGGTTTGGTTCCATTCGCCACTGACCACCAACCCTGTCCCAAGCAGTGATACTATAGTGGCTAAGATGGAATAGCACATGCAGTTGGGTCATGGGTGGCTGACATCAGAAGAGCACCTCCGGTGGAGACAAATCAGTTTGTGTCTGATTTGCGGAGCACCTGGCCACCATCTACAGACTTGTCCTATCCGTATGGGAAACTTCCTGGCTCGAGTTCAGTAGGGGTCCTGAACCTGGGCGCAACCTCTCTGGCCCCTCAGTTATCTGTACCAATTACCTTGCTCTGGGATTCCTGGTCCTTCCCAGTTCTTGCTCTGGTTGATTCCAGAGCAGGAGGTAATTTCATTCTTAAGGACCTTGTCCAGCTCCTGGGTATAAAGACCCGCTCGCTTGAAACCTCCTTATGTATTACATCTATGGAAAACCATTACCCGGCTGAATCTCCCTTACTACAGAACCTGTCCAGCTGCACACTGGCGCTCTACACACTGAGGAACTTGAACTGTTAGTGTTGGAGAAATCCATCCACCCGGTGTTCTTGGACTCCCCTGGCTACAGAAGCATTCTCCCCAATTTAATTGGGGTTCGTTGCAACTGGTGGAGTGGGGACTCGCCTGCCACCAGTCTCGTCTCCAGAAAGTGGTTCCTCCATCTGTGGTTCCTTTGGCTGTCACTTCTCTGGATATAACTGCCCCTTATAGAGACTTTGAGGACGTATTCTCCAAGCAAAAAGCAGACCTTCTTCCACCTCTTTGGAGGTTCGATTGCCCTATTTATCTCCTTCCAGGGACCATGTCTCCTTGAGGATGCACCTACCCTCTGTATCTGCCCAGGACAAGGGCCATGATGGAATACATCCAGGAAAACCTTGCGAAGGGATTCATCCGCCCCTCTTCTCCTGCTGGGACAGGATTCTTTTGTAACCAAGAAAGATGAGTCACTTAGGCCGTGTATTGACTACTGTGGCCTAAACGCATTCACCCATAAGGATAAGAATTCATTGCCACTAATCTCTGAAATATTTGATCTTCTTCAAGGAGTATCCATTTTTACAACATTGGATTTATGCAGAGCGTATAACCTGGTATGAATCCGCCCCGACGACATTTGGAAGACCGCCTTTAACACCCAAGATGGGCACTACGAGTACTTGGTGATGCCTTTCGGCCTCTGTAACGCACCCGCAGTATTCCAACAAATGATGAACGGAATTTTTAGAGATTTGCTGTATACCAAAGTCGTGGCTTATTTGGACGATATTCTTGTCTTTTCCAAAGACCTGGATACTCACCGCACTGATGCCCAAACCGTCCTCCAACACCTCCGTGAGAACCATCTGTTTGCCAAATTGGACAAATGCCTGTTCGAGAAATTCAGTCTACCCTTTCTCGCTTATATTATCTCTCAACAAGGGTTTTCTATGGACCCAGCCAAGTTAAAATGCATCTGGGACTGGCCACAGCCCTTGGGTCTTAAGGCTCTCTCGCACTTCCTGGGATTCCTCAACTACTATCATCACTTCATCCCACATTTCCAAGCTTTGAATAAAACCTCCTCTCACTAGCACTAACTCGTATGCAATAATAGAATGTAAACACGAATCAACCAACCTCAAACCCTCTCTCACTAATTCCTGCTGAATATTTATCATACTATTACCATTCACAACTGTGTCATATTTATTCATTTGATTACCTATGTACCGTTTCATAGTCTTATTTTTTCACTTGCTATTCTAATGTATCAATAGGCTGAAATGTAAATATTGTGCTGTTCAATTTCTCCCCTTCCATCCCAAGTTTATTTTCCTTGTTTTTTGTAACTTTCCCTCTCCCTTTTCTGATTCACTGTATTTAAAGTTCAAGGTTCTTATTGAAAATATTGTTTTTTACGTTACGTTATGCTTTACACTCCTTGTTATTTGTAAACCGGGTTGATGTGATGCCTATCATGAAACTTGGTATAACAAAAACAATAAATAAATAAATAAATAAATTACTCTACTCTGGCTGCTCCTTTGATGGCCTTAACTCGCAAAGGTCAAGATACGAGGAATTGGACACCAGAGGCTGTCGCAGCCTTTCACTGCCTCAAAGAAGTTTTCCAGAAGGGGTCTTGTTTACATAATCTCGACCCAAATCGACCATTCCTCGTGGAAGTGGATGCCTCCGCCATTGGGGCTGGGGCAGTCCTGAGTCAATGCACTGCTTCTGGTACTACAGTCCCCTGTTCCTTCTACTTCCATAAATTTTCATCTGCAGAGCAAAATTACAGCAAAGGGGATCGTGAATTACTGGCCATAAAATTGGCTCTTGAAGAATGGCGCCCATGGCTAGAGGGCGTGCAACACAAATTCACTGAGTTCACTGATCATAAGAATCTGGAACATCTGTGTCAAGCCCAATGCCTCAACGCCCGTCAAGCTCAATGGGATCTGTTCTTTTCCAGGTTCAATTCTGAGCTTTGTTACTGCCCAGCCGATAAAAATCTTTGGGCAGATGCCCTATCACGATCCTTCGAGCCTGAAGACATTCCAGAAGAACCTAGCCACATTATAGACCCAGCCTGTATCTGTTTATCTGCCACTCACCCAATTCCCGCTGGGAAGACAGTTGTGCCCTGATGACTCCAAGAAAGAGTTCTCCGCTGGGCACATGATTCCAAATTCACCAGATGAGCACGGACTTTGGCACTGCTCCAGCGGTTCTTCTGGTGGCCTACTATGGTCTCCAACGTTAAAGCGTACATCAAATCCTGTAATATCTGTGCACAGCAAAAATCCTCGGTCGGTCAACCTTGGGGTGTCTTACAACCACTTCCAGCTCCCGAGGAACCATGGACCCATCTGTCTACGGATTTCACCATGGATTTGCTCCATCAAAGGGTCATACAATAATATGGGTAACCATAGACCGATTTTCAAAAATGGCCCATTTTGTCCCCCTACTGGACCTACCATCTGCTCCACAGTTGGCATGCTATTTTTCCACCATATCTTTAGATTGCATGTCTTACCCAAGGATATTGTCTCAGACAGAGGTCTGCAGTTTTTTGCCAGATATTGGCGTGCTCTTTGCCAAAAATTCGGTATCAACTTCATAGAAACATAGAAATGACAGCAGAAGAAGTCCAAACGGCCCATCCAGTCTGCCCAGCAAGCTTTTGCACTTTTTTTTTCTCTCACATACTTATCTGTTTCTCTTGGCTCTTAGTAACCTTTTTTTATTCTATTTCCTTTCCATCCCCCACCATTAATGTAGAGAGCAGTGTTGGAACTGCATCTAAGTGAAATAGCTTAATTTAGTTAGGGGTATTAACCACCGCAATAAGCAAGCTACACCCATGCTTATCTGTTTATTCAGACTGTGTAATTCAGTCCTTGTTGATTGTTGCCTGAATATAGATCCACCTTTCTTCATTCTCCCCTGTCGTTGAAGCAGAGAGCCATGCTGGCTAAGTATTGAAAGTGAAGTATCAGTCTTGCTCCCCTGCCGTTGAAGCAGAGGACTATGCTGGATATGCGTGAAGTGTCAAACTTCCTCCCCTGCCGTTGAAGCAGAGAGCTATGCTGGCTTTGCATTGAAGTGAAATATCAGACTTGCTCCCCTGCCGTTGAAGCAGAGGGCTATGCTGGATATGCGTGAATTGTCAAAATTTCCTCCCCTGCCGTTGAAGCAGAGAGCTATGCTGGATATGTGTGAAGTGTTAAACTTCCTCCCCTGCCGTTGAAGCAGTGAGCTATGCTGGATGTGTGTGAAGTGTTAAACTTCCTCCCCTGCCGTTGAAGCAGAGAGTTATGCTGGATTTGCATTGAAAGTGAAGTATCAGGTATTTTTTGGTTTGGGGTAGTAACCGCCATAACAAGCAAGCTACTCCCCTGCTTTTATGTGGTTGCAAATTCTTTTTTCCACATTTCCTCTTGCCGTTGAAGCAGAGAGCAATGATGGAGTCGCATTATTGAATAAGGATATTCATCTCCAGGTAGTAGCCATCATTCCCTCAAGCCACCCCCATGCCTCTTCTCTTCATTCACATCCTCTAGACTTTATGGATCCACAGTATTTATCCCACGCCCCTCTGAAATCCTTCACAGTTTTGGTCTTCACCACTTTCTCTGGAAGGGCGTTCCAGGCATCCACCACCCTCTCCGTGAAGAAATACTTCCTGACGTTGGTTCTGAGTCTTCCTCCCTGGAGTTTTAAATCGTGACCCCTGGTTCTGCTGATTTTTTTGCAATGAAAAAGGTTTGTCGTTGTCTTTGGATCATTAAAACCTTTCAAGTATCTGAAAGTCTGTATCATATCACCCCTACTCCTCCTTTCCTCCAGGGTGTACATATTTAGATTCTTCAATCTCTCCTCATAAGTCATTCGATGAAGACCCTCCACCTTTTTGGTCGCCCTTCTCTGGACCGCCTCCATCCTGTCTCTGTCCCTTTGGAGATACGGTCTCCAGAACTGAACATAGTGAGGCCTCACCAAGGACCTGTACAAGGGGATAATCACTTCCCTTTTCTTACTCGATATTCCTCTCTCTATGCAGCCCAGCATTCTTCTGGCTTTAGCTATCGCCTTGTCACATTGTTTCCCCAACTTCAGATCATTAGACACTATCACCCCAAGGTCTCTCTCCTGCCCCATGCACATCAGCCCTTCTCCCCCCCATCGAATACAGTTCTTCCGGATTTCCACACCCCCATATGCATGACTCTGCACTTCTTGGCATTGAATCTCAGCTGCCATATCTTCGACCACTCTTCCAGTTTCCTTAAATCCCATCTCATTCTCTCCACTCCTTCCGGCGTGTCCACTCTGTTGCAGATCTTAGTGTCATCCGCAAAAAGACAAACCTTACCTTCTATCCCATCCGCAATGTCGCTCACAAAAATATTGAACAGGACCGGTCCCAACACCGACCCTTGCGGCACTCCGCTCAACACTGCTCTCTCTTCAGAGTAAGTTCCATTTACCATCACACATTGTCTTCTGTCCATCAACCAGTTTGCAATCCAGGTCACCACCTTGGCACTCACTCCTAAGCTTCTTATTTTATTCACCAGTCTCCTGTGCGGAACCGTATCAAAAGCTTTGCTGAAGTCCAAGTATATGACATTGAGCGCGCTTCCTTGATCCAATTCCTTGGTTACCCAGTCAAAAACTTCTATCAGATTTGTCTGACAGGATCTTCCCCTGGTGAATCCATGCTGCCTCTGGTCCAGCAATTCTTCAGACTGTAGATAGCTCACTATTCCTTCTTTTAACAGTGACTCCATTACTTTTCTCACCACCGAGGTGAGGCTAACTGGTCTGTAATTACCAGCCTCTTCTCTGTTTCCACTCTTGTGAAGCGGGATCACACCGCTCTTCTCCAGTCACTCAGGACTACTCCTGTTTCTAGGGATCTATTGAACAGGTCATACAGCGGACCCGCCAGCACATCTCTGAGCTCCCTCAGTATCCTGGGATGAACCTCATCAGACCCCATGGCTTTGTCCACATTCAGTTTCCTCAGCTCTTCCCATACATTCTCTACTGTAAATGGAGTTACATCTACTCCATTCCCCTCTAGTTTGTTAACTAGCAATGGTCCTTCTCCAGGGTCTTCTTTAGTGAGCAGAGAACTGAAGTATTTGTTTAATATTTCTGCCATTTCTTCGTCTCTCTCCACACATTGATCCTTTTCACCTTTCAATTTCACTATACCACTTTGAACTTTTCTCCTTTCACTGATGTATCTGAAAAATGTTTTGTCACCTCTCTTAATCTCTTTGGCAATCCTTTCTTCCGCTTGACTTTTTGCCGTCTTGATTACTTTGTCTCCCTCAGTGCTACCAGATATTCTTCTTTGTGCTCCTCCTTTTGGGACCCTTTATATTTCTTGAATGCTGTTCTTTTAGCCTTTATTTTGTCAGCCACCTCCTTGGAGAACCAGATAGGTTTCATTTTTCTTTTGCTTTTCTTTACTTTTCTAACATATAGATTAGTTGCCTTGGTAATTGCTCCTTTTAGTTTGGTCCACTGTTGTTCCAAATCTCCCTCGTTCTCCCAGCCTACCAGTTCTTCCTCCAGGTACTTCCCCATTTCATCAAAGTCCGTGTTTTTGAACTGCAAAACTCGGGTTCATGTGTTTCTTTTCCATATCCTTTTTGTGATATTAAACCATACCGTTTGATGATCACTGGTGCTGAGATGGGTGCCCACCTGCACATCAGAGACATTATCTGCATTAGTGAGCACTAAATCGAGTATAGCTCCCTCTCTTGTGGGTTCCATTACCATTTGTTTGAACAAAGCTCCTTGCAGAGCATCCACTATTTCTCTACTATTGTTAGATTCTGCAGATGGGATTCTCCAGTCTACATCCGGCAAATTAAAGTCTCCAACGATCACCACTTCTTCCTTCTTTCCCATCTTTTGGATGTCTTCAACCAGATCTCTGTCCAGCTCTTCCTTTTGGTTTGGAGGCCTGTAAACCACTCCAATAAAAATGGATGTCCCATCTTTTTTTAGGTTGGCCCATAGTGCTTCTTCATTGCCCCATCTTCCTTGCAATTCAGATGCGTGGATATTGTTTCTGATGTAAAGAGCCACGCCTCCCCCTTTCCTATCCGCTCTGTCCTTCCTTAACAAGTTATAGCCCGGTATTGCCGTATCCCAATCGTGAGTTTCCGTGAACCATGTCTCCATGACAGCAACAATGTCCAAGTCCGCCTCCACCATTAGGGCTTGCACATCTGGGATTTTATTGCCCAAACTATGAGCATTTGTGCTCATAGCTTTCCAGCTTTCCACGTTCAGGTTACTGCTGTTCCTGGAATCCTTTTGTGACTTTACTTGTGTTTTGTTATCCACTTTTCCCTTTCCCTTTGCACTTGAGCAAGGGGAAAGATTAGTGCCTTTGGTGACAGATTCATCAAGCACAATTAGCTTTTTCCTTTGGTTACTGATCTGGAATTCCTGTATGCATTTGGGTTTCTTCTCTCTTTTCAGATAACACTTCGATCTTTTTCTCTAGAGCTTCTTCAGTATTTAATACAGAGAAGGCTTTTTGTACTTGTTGCACTTGATACAGTGTGTGTCTCTGCATCAGAGGTTCAATTATACCAGAGCCCTCTGTAATCTTGTTGTTTATTGCCCTGTGTGAATGGGGGGTTAGACTAGTGGGTTGCACAGCTGTTAAGAATGGGTGCCTGTGGGTCACAGATCGTATCCTGCCTGAGCCCACTGTAAATCTCTTTATCCTTGACTTTTGGTTTTTCTGTGATAATGGGGAATTACTTTCCAAATATTGTAAAGAGGATGAGCCTTTCTTCATTGAAGCTAATTGAGCTTTAACTTCAGCCAGCTCCTTTTTCAAGGAAGCGAGCTGTGAACAAATAGGGCAAGCCCTAAGTTTCCAGATGATCTCCTTCAGAATAAAGGCTCCACAATAGTTGCATTGGATAGTCCTCATGTTGGTAATTTGATGGTTAACACCTAAGGAATATCAATTTACTAATTTATCCTGTTGTCAATTGTTATGCTCAGGCTTGTGGACCCTTGGCCAATGAGAGGATGGTATACCTTTCGGAGGGTCCATAGGCTCTCTCGTCAGGTGGCGAGGCAGAACAGGAGGCAGGACCAGCTGACCCTTGGCACTGGAGGCTGAGGCGAACACGGAGACAATGAAGAGACGAGATAAGGCGCTGTGTCTTCACCACTGGTGGTCTGCGGTCCCCATGGGAGAAGCCCATAGGGACCCGACCGCTGGGACTTAGGTGGACCTATGGAGGTCAAAGCAACAGTGCAAAGGCCAACTGGAGCTTCACCCTGGAAGCCTGCGGTCCCCCCAGGAGGAGCCCATAGGGACCCGGGCTGCTGGGACTTAGGTGGGCCCTTGGAGACGGAGTCTTGAAGGAGTCCTACGTCGAGTGCCAGAGGGTCGTCGCTCACCAGTCCGAAGTCATGTACCAGGGAATCACCGCTTGCCAATCCGAAGTCAGGAACCAGAGAATCACCGTAAGCCAATCCGAAGTCAGGAACCAGAGAATCACCGAAGCCAAGCTGAAGTCAGGAACCAGAGAATCACCGTAAGCCAATCCGAAGTCAGGAACCAGAGAATCACCGAAGCCAAGCCGAAGTCAGGAACCAGAGAATCACCATAAGCCAATCCGAAGTCAGGAACCAGGAACACCAAGACGGAACAGGATCCAAAGCTCAAGGACTCACCGAAGCAAGCAGACTGGACAGTGCTGGAGGACGTTGCCAAGCCGAGGAATGAGCAGAGGAAGCCTCCTTAAATACTTCCTCTGCTCTGGATCATTGGAAGCAGGTGAGTCTCATTAAAGGGACCAGGTCCCTTTAAATCCAGCAGGGGGGTGTGGCCTCGTGCCTAAAGATGGTGGCGGCCATCTTGGATTTCCTCCGAGGAGGAAAGCCAGCAGAGTGCCGCGAGGGAGGAGCCAGGACGGCTCCCCAGCGGGCAGCCAGACTGCAGACCATCCCCGGGGTGATGGGCACCAGCCCCGGGGAGCATTTCAGGAGTTGCCGCGGCGGGTCGCCGCCACGATGGAGGTAGGGGGCCGCGCCGTGGATGGCCACAGGCGCGGGACACAACATCAATTATGTATTTAGGTAGACTATATCAGAAAAGCAAACCTAGGGGTGGGTGGGCAGAGGGGTAGGGTGGGAGGGAGTTAAACAGTTAACCCTTGGTCACGGATGTTCTCAGGACTCTGTATCTGCAATGGAGTTTAATAAGACCCTCCTCCAGATTGGCTTAGTAAGTTTAACTAAGTTAAACCTTTACTTAGCTGGACACAAAAATATTTAGTGCTCCCTGGCTCCACACTGTGCACTGGCCATAATGGTTCTCCTGCTTCTCTAAGTTTACCTCCCCCAAGTTCTGAGACAGCCACACCCAATCCAGATAGACAGGTCACTTCTAGAAGTTTGTTTGTCCTTTTTTGTAAATTTTTTAGTCTTTATGCCCCAATATTAATATTTAAACAGATTATTTGTGCCAGCTAACTCCAAATGAGAAATAGATTTTATCAGATTGAAAGCTGGAGTGTTTTGTTTTTTTTTTGTTTTAAATCTTAACTCTATAGCAGAGCAACCAAACAGCAAATTAATTTACTAGAATAATATCTTACTATAAAGAAATGAAAACACAGACAGGAATTATTCACAGAAGCCTTCTACAATACTTATAAGTAATAAGCAAGAATGCTTAGCCACAATGAGAATTCAGCTCCACAAAATAATTCAGCTCCATGAAGAGAAATAAGCTCCACACTGTGCACTGGCCACAGTGTGGAGCTGACATATCCCTGGACCTCACATCGGCCTATCATCTGCAGGCCATTGGACAGACAGAGAGGATGAACCGTACTTTAAAACAGATTCTCCGGGCATATGTGAATTCTAGGCAGAGTGACTGGTCCGATTTACTACCCTGGGCCGAGTTTGCTTTAAACTCCCACCAGTCTGCTTCTACTGGATCATCGCCCTTCCAAATTGTTTACGGATGCCAACCTCTGCCTCCTCTTCCAATACCTCTGTCTGTGTCGTCTCTGGCAGCACAGGCCTCTGCGCAAGAATTACTCCAACTCTGGGAACACACCAAACAACTTCTACAGCAAGCTGGTCAAAAGGCAAAGAAGTTCTATGATGTCCATCATCGGGCAGCTCCTCAGTTGAACCCCGGAGACAAAGTGTGGCTCAGCACCCAATTCATCTGCTTGAAACTGCCCTCAGCTCGCTTCGCTCCCAGATACATCAGGCCTTTCGCAGTTCTTCGCCGCCTGGGGACAGTTACGTACAGCCTTTGATTACTCATTTCACTTAAGATCCACAACGCCTTCCACATCTCGCTCTTAAAGCCGCTCATCCTGTCTGAATTTTCAAAGAAACCACCTGAACCTCAACCTCTAACTGTTGAAGAGGATATAACATATAAGGTTGAGGACATCTTGGACATGAGGAAGTGCGGAAGGCATTGGGAATATCTCATCTCCTGGGAAGGATTTGGTCATGAAGAGAATAGTTGTGAGCCTGCAGCCAACATCCTCGACAAGGAACTGATCAAACAGTTCCATACTTCTCACCCAAGGAAGCCAAAACCCACGGGGGGGGGGGCGCCCTAAGAAGGGGGGTACTGCTAAGAAGGCTGCGGTCGCTAATGCTCACCTCTTTCTTTGCTGAATTGACACCACTGGGGAAATTGGAGGCCTCCGCTAGCTACCGCCGATCTGCCTGGCAACCCGGGACGGCGTGGGCACTGCCGACCGCCATCTTGCCTTCGGGATCACTTAGGTGCGCACGCGCACGCGCCAGTCTTAAGCACGTCATGGCGGGAACCTTGGGGCCATCCCCTCAGGATGATGTCTTCACTCCACGATACTTAAGCAGGTTGGCCCTGCCTATTGTCGACTTGGCAATGTGTTCCCTCTTTGCTGAATCCGCTTTGCTCACCTTGGACTTCCTGCTCCAGCTCCTGCACATTTGACATGAGATGCTCTGGGTTCCTGCTCCTTGGGGGCTCTTCCTCATCTCTGGCTATCCATTCCTCAGAGGGCCTTTTTGCCTTGGACTGCTGCCTATCCCTGTTCCCCGGGGCTTCTGCTGGAACATTCATCACTGTAGGTACTTTGACTCTACGGACCACCACTGTACCATCTCTAGCGTGGAATCCTCTCCGGTATACCCCGCACTGTGAGCCACTACCGTACCATCTCTAGTAGGAAACCTCTTTGGTGTACCTCACGCTGTGGACCTCTACTGTACCATCTCTAGTGGGAAACCCTCACCAGTGTATCCCGTGCTGAGGGCCACAACTGTACCATCTCTAAGTGAGGAACCCCTCGATGTACCCTGCGCTGCAGGCCACTACTGAATCATCGCTACAGAGGAACCTCATTGGTGTACCCTGCTCTGCGGACCATTGCCAGATCTCCACTAATGAGGTATTCCCTCTGGGTATACCCCACCGCAGAGACTCTGTGACTTTCTCCTGCACTCCCCACTTCTCAGGCAGTGCTTCTCTCTCTCCAATAAAGACCCTATTCCACAGCTGTGTCTGTCGTCCGCTGAGACCTTGCCTCCCGACGGTGATGCTCACAGGGTTCCTCCCTGTGGGCGGTACCATCTCTCACCTCGGCCCAGGGCCCACATACCTACAAATTCTAACACTCCAGAGCTCTGCCTGCCTCTGGGGACCTGCGCGTCGAACAGGGAGCATTTCAGAGAATGCTACCCTGGAGGTTCTGGTTAGATAACACAGCAACAGGTTTGAAATTTAATAAATCACGTCAAACAAAGCCATTGCCAGGCAGCAGCCTGCCTTCCCCCAGAAGAGGAGACGGGGATAATGGAAAAGAAGAAATGTTTCTAATGTTGAACAAAAGCACTGTTGATACAGAAGACTATGGTAAATTACAGAATTCATACACAACAGCAATGCACTATCTATCCTCCACAAGAGAGAGATACAAATGCAAGCTGTAACAGTCTTGGAATGTTATTAGACAGAGCAATGATTTGCTGATTGAAAAAAATGTTCCATTGCTTTGTCAGTCTGGTTTCTTTAAAAACAAATCCCAGTTAAGAACATAAGAACATAAGAAAATGCCATACTGGGTCAGACCAAGGGTCCATCAAGCCCAGCATCCTGTTTCCAACAGTGGCCAATCCAGGCCATAAGAACCTGGCAAGTACCCAAAAACTAAGTCTATTCCATGTACCATTGCTAATGGCAGTGGCTATTCTCTAAGGGGCAGATTTTTAAAAAATACGCGAGTGCGTACTTTTGTTCGCACACCAGGCGCGAACAAAAGTACGCTGGATTTTATAAGATACGCACGTAGCCGCGCGTATCTTATAAAATCCGGGGTCGGCGCGCAAGGGGGTGCACATTTGTGCAACCTGCGCGCGACGAGCCCAGCACGAGCTGCATGTTCCCTCCGAGGCCGCTCCGATTTCGGAGCGGCCTCGGAGGGAACTTTTCTTCGCCCTCCCCCCACCTTCCCCTCCCTTCCCCTACCTAACCCACCCTCCCGGCCCTATCTAAACCCCCCCCTTACCTTTGTCGGCAAAGTTACGCCTGCTGAAAGCAGGCGTAACTTTGCGCGCGTCGCCGGCAGCCCTGCTCCGTCCTCCGGTCCCGGGGGCTGGTCCGGAGGCCTCGACCACACCCCCGGGCACGCCCCTGAAATGCCACATCATTTCGGGAACTACCCTGTTTCCCCGAAAATAAGACAGTGTCTTATATTAATTTTTGCTACCAAAGATGCACTAGGCCTTATTTTCAGGGGATGTCTTATTTTTCCATGAAGAAGAATTCACATATATTGTTGAACAAAAAAATGAACATTTATTATATTCTGAATAGTTGTCTGGTTATGCTGGTTTGTGATGACAACTAACTGTGAATCCTGCAGGGTAAAAAAAATCACAGCTGCATGCTCTGGTGTTCTGTGCGACGGGCATGCTCCCAAATAAAAACTTTGCTAGGTCTTATTTTCGGGGGATGTCTTATTTTCGGGGAAACAGGGTATTAGTTTTAAATGTGCCCCATGCTAACTTCATGGAGTGCCCCCTAGTCTTTCTATTATCCGAAAGAGTAAATAACCGATTCACATCTACCCGTTCTAGACCTCTCATAATTTTAAACATCTCTATCATATCCCCCCCTCAGCCGTCTCTTCTCCAAGCTGAAAAGTTCTAACCTCTTTAGTCTTTCCTCATAGGGGAGTTGTTCCATTCCCTTTATCATTTTGGTAGCCCTTCTCTGTACCTTCTCCATCGCAATTATATCTTTTTTGAGATGCGGTGACCAGAATTGTACACAGTATTCAAGGTGTGGTCTCACCATGGAGCGATACAGAGGCATTATGACATTTTCCGTTTTAGTCACCATTCCCTTTCTAATAATTCCCAACATTCTGTTTGTTTTTTTGACTGCCGCAGCACACTGAACTGACAATTTCAATGTGTTATCCGTTATGACACCTAGATCTCTTTCTTGGGTTGTAGCACCTAATATGGAACCCAACATTGTGTAATTATAGCATGGGTTATTTTTCCCTATATGCATCACATAGAAACATAGAAGTGACGGCAGAAGAAGACCAACGGCCCATCCAGTCTGCCCAGCAAGCTACGCAGTTTATCCATTTTTTTCCCCCTTTTTCTCCCTCCCACTCATCACTATTGGCTTCCAGCACTCTCCGGCCCCAATTCCCACCCAATTCCCTTCCACCCCTCCACCAATGCAGAGAGCAGCGCCATCCTAGTGAACATCCAGCTCAATCAGGGGTAGCAACCGCTGCAACCAGCAGGCCACACCCCTGCCCCTTACCCACCCCTGTTTTGTTTGCTTGTTTTTCCACATTAAATGTTTTGTTTGCCCCTTACCCACCCCCTTACCCCACCCCCTTTTTCCACATTAAATGTTTTGTTTGCCCCTTACCCACCCCTGTTTTGTTTGCTTGCTTATCCACATTAAATTTCATCTGCCATTTGGATGCCCAATTTTCCAGTCTCACAAGGTCTTCCTGCAATTTATCACAATCTGCTTGTGATTTAACTACTCTGAACAATTTTGTGTCATCTGCAAATTTGATTATCTCACTCGTCGTATTTCTTTCCAGATCATTTATAAATATATTGAAAAGTAAGGGTCCCAATACAGATCCCTGAGGCACTCCACTGTCCACTCCCTTCCACTGAGAAAATTGTCCATTTAATCCTATTCTCTGTTTCCTGTCTTTTAGCCAGTTTGCAATCCACGAAAGGACATCACCACCTATCCCATGACTTTTTACTTTTCCTAGAAGCCTCTCATGAGGAACTTTGTCAAACGCCTTCTGAAAATCCAAATTTACTACATCTACCAGTTCACCTTTAGCCACATGTTTATTAACTCCTTCAAAAAGGTGAAGCAGATTTGTGAGGCAAGACTTGCCCTGGGTAAAGCCATGCTGACTTTGTTCCATTAAACCATGTCTTTCTATATGTTCTGTGATTTTGATATTTAGAACACTTTCCACTATATTTCCTGGCACTGAAGTCAGGCTAACCGGTCTGTAGTTTCCCGGATCGCCTCTGGAGCCCTTTTTAAATATTGGGGTTACATTTGCTATCCTCCAGTCTTCAGGTACAATGGATGATTTTAATGATAGGTTACAAATTTATGATAGGTTACAAATTTTTCTTCTGTGACTTTACACATGAATCATAGGCATCAGGGCTGGTTACTATGGAAACTCCCACATGACTTGCCCAGCCTCAGGCTCTATCTTTCCAATGCAGCTAATGCTTTTCAATGGGAAACTTAAACAAATGAAATCAGTGTTGTTTCATTCATGGGACTTGCTCATTCATTTTCTGGGGGAAATGAATCAAAAAAATACAACATATTAGTTGCAACTTGGCTATTCATTTTAAATGAATGCACATCCCTAATTTTTGCATTGCTTGATATAAAATAAGAAAACTGAAAGTTTATGTTATACGTCACTGCTGAACTTTTCCAATTTACTGTTCTGATTGGATTTACTGCCTACTTAAACAATACTAGTAAAAGAGTTAATTACTGATTTATTCTGGTGTGATGATTTTATCTGGTCTGTGGTGCCACAAGTGAAAGGCTGTTTGAGAAGGGCACAGAATTGTGGTATCTGAGTGATCAGGACCATGTCTCATCCCCCACTCCGGCTACAAACCTGAAGATCAATCACATTAGTAAACATAATTTTTCATGTGGTACTCCCCATGCCCAAGCATAGAGGTAATTCATAGTCTGGACTGGGGAGCAAGGGCACATGTGTTCTCTGTGTTTGCTTGTTGGCTTTAGGTCTGGTCTTTGGTGTCTTGTTGTCTTGTCTTTGTTTTGCCCTGTACTTTGTTTAGTCTTGTCTCTGTCTGGCTTTTTGGTGCATTCCCTATTCCTTGTTTCATGGGCACTTTCTGTACACTGCAGTTAGCTCTGCCCCAATGAGTTCCCTCCTGTACCCCTGCCTCAAGTGCACCAGCAGTTAAGTCCTGCCTGCCAGCAGAACCTGTGAGCTCAACTCAATGATTAGGCGGTTGGTATGGGCAGAAGACCCAACACCGCCTGTTCCTACTTTAGCCAGGTCCCCTATGTCCAGCTCTTCTCCAGTCCAGGGGGTTACCTTATAACCAACCAGTTTGACCTGACAGGTAAAGTTTAACTTGAAGTTTTGGTAATGGCTATGTGATACTATTTCTCTTGTTTTTCGGTCATATGATATCACTCTTGCAGCTGAAAGAACGGCAGAAGAAAGAACAAATCCCTGGCCTCTATGCCTCCCCAATCCCCCAACACAGCAGCAGCAATTACTAGAGAAGAAAGAAAATATGCAGACATGCCCTGCCTTGCTCACATTCCATTAGCCTGCATTTTATATTTGTTTCAATTTTGTTTTGTGTTAGTTTGTTAATATCGTACATATTTTTGTGTGTAATGTCAGTTCCTATATAGACTATTTAGTGTTTTGACATGTATGTGCAAACTTTTATGAGTGATAAAACATTAAATGGAAGTTTTGTGTTGGTGCAATGAAGGAGGAATGTGACAGAGGGCTTCCCAAACCTGTCCTCAGGACCTCACAGCTAGTTGGGTTTTCAGGCAATCCACAATGAATAGGCTTCAGACAAATTTATATAAACTAAATCTTCAATGCATGAAAATATATCTCATATATATATTCACTGAGGAAATCCTGAAAATCCAGCCATCTGTGAAGTCACTAGGACAGATTTGGAAGCCATGATGTGCACATAGCTTGTATGACAGAGATACAGTATAATAGAATGTAGTAATGCTACCTAGAGCTATGAATTGACAGTATGAGTGCTCTTGCTTGCTAATGTAGCTTTGCAGCACAGCAATGCTATTCTGTGGCTAAGTGCTATGATGTCAGTTTTGAAATATTTTTGTTTCCTAAAATTAGAAGTTAGGATCCTAAATTGGCCTTTTTGAAAATTGATTAGATATGAGTTTCTAAATTTAGCTGCCTAGTTTCACTAGAAAGCTAAATTTACGACCCTAAAAAGTGGGTGGCTACAGGGGTGGATTTAGGGCAGAGAAAAAAAGTTGGGGACTTAGCAGGCAGGTTTTTGGCTCCTATGGTAAATTTTCAGTTGAAAATTTAGACCCCTGAGTGTGACTGAAAAGAGGTATCTGCTTAGGTACCTAACTTAGGTGTCTAAATTTATTGCTCAACTTATTTTAAATATTGGCCTTTGTGTTTGAGAAAATGAGAGGTATATGTGCAAAAACAGCCGCATCTGCAAATTAACCCCATGCTTATTTGTTCCCCAAAATGTAAAAACCAGGGCCCTTGTTGAATTCTGTTTAAATCCAATTTTCCTTTTACCACTGCCATTGAAGCAGAGATAGAATTGTATTAACAGTATCAATGCTTATTTGTTAAGGGTAATAACCAACACACCAGCAAATTACCCCCATGCATTCTTTTCTTCATTTCCATCCTTTAGCCTTTAGGGATCCATAGTGTTTAAAACACATCCCTTTGAATTATTTCACTGTTTCATCTTCACCACCTCCTCTGGAAGGGCATTCCAGGCATCCACCACCCAGTGGGATACTGGCGGCTTCATGCTCAACAACAAGGCAAGTGAGGTTCAAATACTTCCTAAGGAAGTGCCTGCACTGAATACAGAGCCACTAGCCCATCCTGTGGAGTGGCCCAGTCCGCAGCAGGGCTCGCCATGCAGGAGGGCATGTCTATGGTACAGGGAGCACATCTTTCATCCATATTGCTGGGCAAGCTGGAAGAACATGTGGTTACCAGATATCACCTCAGCTCTCAGGCTATCATGGAATTATATCAAGAATGCAGAGGGGATCTGAATCCAGTCACAGAAAGGTCCCATGCTATACCGAGCCTCACCAAACTATTGTGCACCCTGCATTTTATGGCATCTGTCTTCTTCCAAATAACAATTGGGGTCATCGTGGGAATGTCCCAAACCTCTTTTTCTTGCTTTCTGGGCCAGGTCATGACAGCTGCATGTGGCCGCATTAATCAGTACATAAGATTCCCTCATGAAAAGCAGGAATTGCTGGAATTGAGGAGAAGGTTTTATGACTTTGCCAATTTTCCTAATGTTCTGGGAGCTATTGACAGCACTAATGTAGCCCTGATCCCACCCTGTGGCAGGGAGAAGATCTACCGCAACAGAAAGCTCTTGCACTCCATCAACATGGAAATGGTCTGTGATGCTCGAATGCGCATCCTTGACATGGTCACCAGGTATCCATGAGGCACAGATGATTTCTTTATACTTAGACAATCTGGCCTGTTTGAAAATTTTGAAGACAGTCTACGGTGACGGTTGGTTTGTAGGTAAGACTGCTGCTTCTTTCTGTAGTCCCTCTCCAGCTATGTGCTTACAGCAAAAGCCACTGACACAGGGAGCTGTTGGGGATGTGACTGTATCGGTTACATGACAAGTGGCTTGTACAGTTAGCTATAGTGCCAGGGCCTGGTTTTGTTTCTCCATGCTGGAGAGGCCTGCTAATGCTGTGTGCCCAAAAAATGCACTTGCTACAAAATTCTCTGTATGATCAGTCACTACAGATTTTTGACTTGTTTACTTTAAACAAGTAGCTGTTCAAATCTTCCCTTTTGGAGCTGTTCAAATGTCACTTGTCAACCACAACCTTTTTGTGTCCATAGTGCAGGCACTCTCAGGTCAGGTGTGCCCCGTCAGTGCTCTGACAGCCAGGATGTAAGCCACAGTTTGTCTTGAACATCACAAGGGTTAAATAGAAGCTGGGGGTTGTGCCTTTTGGCCTTATCATAGTCACTGCTTCATGTCAGACAAATGTGTATCTCTGGAGGACATACTTCAGAACATCCAGAGCCATGCACAACCATACATAGAAACATAGAAACATAGAAATGATAGCAGAAGAAGACCAACAGGCCCATCCAGTCTGCCCAGCAAGCTCTCACACTTATTTTCCCATACCTTTCTGTTACCCTGACCGCTGAGTTCAGGGTCCTTATTGATAACTTTTTGATTTCAATTTCGTTCAGGGCCCTTATTGGTAACTTTTTTATTCCAATTTCCTTCCACCCCCACCATTGATGCAGAGAGCAGTGTTGGAGCTGCATCAAGTGAAGTATAAGGCTTAATGTTTGAGGATAGTAACCTTCGTATCGATAAATTACCCCAATGTTTGTATACTCATACTGCTCAGATCAATGCCTTGTTAGATGTTGTCTGGATGTAAATCCTCTTTTCCTCATTCCTCTCTTGCTGCTGAAGCAGAGAGCCACGCTGGATATGCATTCAAGGTGAGGTATCAGGCTTGATTGGTTTAGGGTAGTAACCGCCTCAACAAGCAAGCTACTCCCACGTTTATTTGTTTAACCAGACTGTGGAAATCAGTCCATGTTGGTTGTTGTCTGAATGTAAATCCTATTTTTTCATTCCCCCCTACCATTGAAACAGTGAGCTGCTCTGGATATGCATTCAAGGTGAAGTATCAGGCTTAATTGATTAGGGGTAGTAACCATCACAATAAGCAAGCTACTCCCACACTTAATTGTTTACCCAGACTGTGCAATTCAGTTCTTGTTGGTTGTTGTCTGAATATAAATCCTCTTTTCTTCATTCCCCCTGCCATTGAAGCAGTGAACTGCGCTGGATATGCATTCCAAGTGAAGTATCAGGTCGACAGGTGGTCACTGGCCACCACCTACTCCACCTCCGTCAAGGTTCGCACTTGCTCGCTGAATATACAGTGGAGTTCAGAACTCTAGCAACTGAGTTGGGTTGGCAAGAGGACTGCCTGCAGGCACTCTACCTTGTGGGACTGTCTCCTGCCCTTAAAGATGAGCTAGTCACCCACGAGATCCCCGTTTCTCTGGAAGACCTATTCTCCCTGGTCGGTAGAATCGACTACCATCTTTGGCAATTGCATCAGGAGGTAGGAGCTCTTTGATCTCCTGCCCTACAGCCATCCTGTTCAGCAAGCCCCTGGTTGAAGGCCTTACCAGCAGCCCCTCAACCTCCTGAGGAGCCAATGCAGATCAACCGTGGCCGCCTGTCTACAGAGGAACGTCTCCAAGGAAGAAAATCTGGTCTCTGCTTGTATTGCAGTGGTTCTGGACATCCTCTCCAGACTTAGAGAGGATGTCCGGGAAAACTCCAAAGCCTGAGCCCAGCAGGGGTCCTGAGCCTAGGCGCTACAGTTTCTGGCATTCAACTGTTGCTCCCTGTCTCCCTCCTTAGGGAGTCACGTTCATTCGCCACCACTCATCCTCGTGGACACTGGAAATTTCATTTTAGAAGAGATTGCCACACTCCTTCAAATACCAGTCCAACCATTGGAGGTACCACCACGTATCGCCTCAATTCAAGGAGAACCTCTCCCTGATCGTATCACTCACTGTACTTTGGCTATTCACCTCACTGTTGGGACCCCCAGGCTGTTGGGAACCTCCATGATGAGGAGATCCCCCTCCTGATCTTGAAATGATCAACACACCCCATAGTTGGAATAAGCAGAAAGTATGGATTGCTATTATTGTAAGATCTAGTGACAACCAACAGATAGAAGGGAGTTTACATCCAAATATGCAAGTTCCTTAAGTACAATTCGTTGGAATAAGCAGTAAGCATGAATTGCTACTATTGCAAGATCTAGTGGTAACCAGCTATTTAAAAAAAAAAAAACAAACAAAAAAAATTAAAAAAAGAATAACAAAAAAGATATAAAAATTAAAAAGATTTAATATAAGGAAGATATATTCTCACAAAAATAATTGGAATGTAGTCAAAAGTCATGTTTTCCTAGTGTCTGATATTTAGAAATAGCAACATGACATATACTGTATTATGATTTTATCCTTTAGCAAAATCATGATTACATCAAAGAACCCAGAAAGTGGAAGTAGCAACCCAATAGATATAGTACAGCTCTAAGCTTACAGCTGATGCCATCACAACTATGTGATGGCATGAGAAGGACCAAACAGTCTATGTTGCTGAATGCACTCAAAGGGGGACAGCCTAAGGGGCCAAGACAGCACAGTTCAAAGTAGGCCAAGACAGTCATGTTGAAAGAGGGCATTCAAAATTGGACAGACTAAGGGGCCAAGGCAGCACAGTTTATAGAAGGCCCAGACAGTCCATGTTGAAGGCGTACTCTCAAACAGGTACAGCCTAAAGGCCACAGCAGCAAAGTTCAAGTAGCAGGCAGCAGGAACATGATCAGGGAGTGCAGCGAGGAGGCAGGAGCCCCAAGTGATGAGACACTAGCATGAAGGCAGTAGCAGGATGAGATGAGATGAGACATCAGTATCAGGACCAGGGAAAGAGAGAGGATAAGAGACAGCAGCAGGATCATGACTGGAGATTTCATCAAGGAGGCAAGATTATGGGCAGAGCATAGAGGAGGGCTTAACAAGCAAGCACCAGGACAAACACAGGCAGACTGTAGACTATCCCCATCAACAAGTCAGCACAGGAACTCTGTAGTGATGATGGCCCCAGCAGGCGTCTTCCATCTAGCTGGTATAGGAACTCTGTAGTGATGACGGCCCCAGCAGGCATCTTCCATCTAGCTGGCACAAGAACTCTGCAATGAGGATGGGCCCAGCAAGCATCTTCCATCTAGCCGGCACAGGAACTCTGTAGTGAGGATGGGCCTGGCTTATTTCAACAAGTCATCTTTGAGTGAAATCTTTTACTTTTTACCATCTTAACAACTTGGGGGCATCATGGCCCTTTTCCTCGACTGGGCTTTTGGCTGGTTGGGAGTGGCATAACTTTGGAGGACCAACCTCTGGGCCATCCTGAGAGCCAGAGACTGCTGCATGGAGTTCAATTCTGGGAGGATGGAGATGGCACAGGTGGAGGCTCTGACAATCTTTGAATTAGTTGTGTGATGGCATATTTCAAGTTGTTGATGGAAGTTGCTATGGTGGTAAGGCTCTGCGTAAGGGCTGCTGAGTGTGCCTGCACAGCATTGGTGTTCCGGATGTGAGCTCTCCTCAGCTGCACCAGCTCTGCCCATATATGAAGCAGGTGGAGCCCTTGCCTCCTCTCAGTGTGGTTGAGTATTTTGTGGACAGGCTGATCCTGTGCTGCTACTGGTGCTGCTGTTGCTGTAATTGGAGGCTGAGGCACTGTCTTCAGGTCCAATACTGGCATATCCAGGTTGGTGGCCTGACCAAGTTGGGTATCTGTTGCATCTGCCTAGAATGGGCATGCTGGAGGCAGATGGGGCTTGGGCAGCTTGGTCTCATGGCATCAGGCTGGAGAGTGTTAGGTTCTTGTCCAGTTGGAGGGATGAGCCAAAGAGTGGAAGCAGCTGGTGCTCTTCTGGTGGCTGCTGCTGCAGCTGCCCCTCTTCCTCTTCTTCCTCTTCTTCAGTCCATTGTGTCTGAATGTCCAATTGCAAGGTTGCAGTTCGAGCTTGTGCTGCTGCTGGTGCTGCACTGCTGGTCCCTGGGGCTGTGCTGCTGGTTGCAGGGGCTTCACCGCTGGGACAGGCGGTTTCCTGGGTGAGAGCTGTGGAAACAAAGAAGACATAAGTATAAATGCTAAGAAGTCCACATGTAATGTTTGACATAAGATGTATACTTTGTATCAGTCATTCAATGTGAGCATCCTATGCCAAAATATGTGGATATCTATAGCAGACTTTACATTTACAAGTGAGGTAAACTTACTGGCCTTGGCTTGGGTGGGATCCAGGGCCTCTTCCATCCCCTCAAATATGACCTGTCCCAGCTGTTCAATCAGTTGCTGCTCCATGGGGGTCAGGATGATGGGGCAAGAGACTTCTTTTCCCGTCCATTACAGATATTTTTTATGGCTCGCCATCTTGGTCTTGAGCTGGGTCTTTATATTGCAATAGCGGTGGTCCACCTGCTCTTTAGTATTCCTTATTCCAGTGCATCGGGATATGGTCTGGGCAATGGTGCACCAGATATGTCCCTTGACTGCCCTGGGCGTCTTTGATGCACAGTTCCTGAAGAGCAGGCTGTAGTTCTTGAGGACCCCTGTGATCATCAGCTCATTGTCCTCGATGCTGAACTTGTGTGTGTGAAGATGAATCGCCCTCCTGCCTGGCTGCGATTGGGTTGTTACTTTCACTTCCCGAGAGGTGTCACTATCCACTCCTTGCTCCCCTTCCTACCTCCCCCTTGCACATGCTCTGCTAACTGCCCCCATCCTCTCTATCCTGCCATCCTCCTCCTGCAACATTTGCCTGCCTATCAGCTTCCCCCTCCTCCTTCTATCCGTTCCCTCCTCCCTATTTCTACTCCTGTCCCTAATCCTACTCCTCCTCCTATCACTCCTGCCCTCCTCCTTTCTCCTCCTTTCTCCTCTTCTCCCTCCTCCCCCTCTTCTCCTCACACTTCTCATCTCCTCTCCTCCCATGCCTCTCACATTCCATCCTCTCCAGATCTTCACTCCTCACCACTCCTCACCACCACCAATATTTCTCACTACCACCACCACCACCACCACCACACAAAGACAAACAGACAAACTTGACAAACAAAAACTTCTACAGACAGTTAAAGACAAGAGACAAAGGGAAAGGGAAACAGATGAGAACAATAAAAAGGAAAACTCATTCAGGTAATCAATAGAAAATGCTCCTAAACTCCTACTAACAAACTCACCTCCTCTTCTCTCACTCCAATGCCGGACACACCCTCAAAAAGGCAGCTGCAGGAAGCTGGTATATCTACCTTATAAATGGGCTCTGACCGACGGCCCGCAAATGCGCAGTAGAGAGCAGCTCTACCGCGCATGCGCGGGCGAGCACATTGGTCAGAGCCGAGTGTGCCCGAAAAAAAAATGGTGCTGGGGCCGCAGGAGCGGCGGCGGCGAGAAGCAGGAGTGGGAGGAGCAGTAGCGGCGGCAGCGACGAAAAAAAAATGGTGCTGGGGCCGCAGGAGCGGCGGTGGTGAGAAGCAGGAGCGGCGGCGGCGAGAAGCAGGAGTGGGAGGAGCAGTAGCAGCGGCAGCGATGACGAGCAGTAGCGGCGCCGCGCGCGGGAGGGACACCCCCCCTGGAGATCTGCCGGTTGTGGATGATCCGAAAGGGGAGGGGATTGAGAGAGGGGGAGTGACTGAGGAGAGGGAGGAGAGAGGGAGGGGAGGAGAGAGTGAGGGGAAGGGGAGGGAGGAAGGAGAGGAGAGGTGAGGGGGAGGAAGGAGGGAGGAAGGGGAGGGGAGGGAGAATAGAGGGGGAGGGGGGAAGGGGAGAGGGAGGGAGACTAGAGGGAGGAGGGAGAGGGAGGGTGGGAGAGGGAGGGAGGGAGACTAGAGGGAGGAGGGAGAATGAGGGGGAGGGAGTGGGAAGGAAATGGACCGAAATTTTTTTTTTTTAAATGTAGCCCGTTGTTATGGGTTTAACGGCTAGTATATATATAAACAAAGAAAATAACACGTGATGCGTCAAATGATGGGTGATGCAATAAAATATTGCATGTTGAGCAACATACCTACATGATGCAGTATTTCAGAAATTTTCCTAATCACATCCCTTTTGTAAAATCACAGATGCTAATGTGCCATATTTCTGTTTTATTTATAGCATTGTGATGATTCTAGGCTCAAGTGCCTTATTGTAATGCCTTGGCAGAAAAAGAATGAAGGACCAATGCTGTCATTACAATTGCAGGAAATGCTTTATACTGTGAAGCTTCTTGAACATTTAAACTTTCACAGCTCATAAAACTGGTTGAGCTGACCCCTGAAACACATTTAACATTCTCTTGTTATTTCAGAGGTTGGCCTACCATTAATGAATGCCCTTCTTGACTATTATATCTGCTTACTTCACAGTAAGAACATGAGTTTGGTGTCAAACAGCCTTCCCCATGGGATATTTTATGGCCATAAAATTTTAAAAAAATGGTGATGTTAAACTGTATATGTTGCGGGGAAGAGGGTAGCAGTGTGTAATAAGAGTGGCATATGGAATCTGACCTTCTTTGCTGTCAACCTGATATCAATGAACCAATTAGAGCCTTTGTTCTGGAAAGCTAAAGAGTTTCCAAGTGACTCAGTTTCAGGAAGGAGACTTTTGATACCCTCTCCTGTAAGGCTGACTTCAGGTAGAAGCAGCTGGACAACAAATACCACAATGCATTGGGATGCAAGTGCAAGAAGGGGACTGTCCAAAACTTTCCTTCCAGAAACTGGGTCATCTGATAGTGCTTGAAGCCAAATCTGCCTCAGTAAGCACAAACTAAAATAAAGATAGCAAACACTGAAGAACTGAACACAAACCTCATGCGCAATTGTCCTGATAGTGCAGATTAATCTGTTTGTACTTTCAGTGGATCAGAGTAAATTTAGAGCCTCTCATAGAACAAGTAGACCAATAAAACTATTTTCTTCTGGGTTTGAGCTTCTTCATTTTCTGCTTCATGAACTCTTCCAGCTCCAACTCAGTGTATTGCTCTTGAAACATTAAACTGTTTTGGCAAGCTCTTCACAGATAGGAATGTTAAAACATTTCCATTGCATGCTGGTACAGCAAAGCCATAAGCCTTTGCATCTGTAGATTACTTGTCTAAATCCCAGCCATCTAAGAGGAGTTCTCGGAATCTATAAAGTTATAAACCTGATGACACTGCATATCTCATTCTTGGAAAGAACATAATTGTTTTTGCCAGTGAAAAAAGTCCCAAACCAGTAGTGTGACTGAAACTGTGAACGCAGGAGGGAGTGCCTTCATTTTCTCTCTTTTCTTTTTTTAGAAAGAGTGTCAATTAATGATCCTTTGGATCCATTACCAGTAAAGGTTAACTCCTTGAGCTAGGAAAGGCAGCCTCTGGTAAGTTAAGGGAGGCACCATTTAGAACAGCCCCTCCCTTTCAGGGTGCTGGGATGACCATCCCCCATATGATATAAAAGAAGCTCTCTCTGAGACAGTGGGGCAATGCAACTTGAGTCTGGAGTTAGAGGAAGCAAAAGAGTTTTAGCTTTGGTTGGATTTTTAGGCTTACCTTTGGGGCTCAGGCACTCTAGCTTGTGGTCCCTGGGAAGCTGCCTTTCCAGTCCACTGCTTGGTTGGTTGGGTTTGCCTTCTGGGTTATCTTTTGGGATTTTTCCAATTTTAGTTGTAGGAAACCTTGTGAGACCCTGGGTTTTTTGTTTTTTTTTTGTCCTGGAGAGAGATTATAGGGAGGTCTCTCCCTGTGGGGGCTAGGATAGGGAAGATCTGCCCCTCTCTACCCTCAATGGTGATCCATTGCAAGTGGACTCTGGAGTTTGGATTCAGTTTTGGAGAAAAGAGATTTTTGTATAGAAGAGATGGGAGGAAAATGTTGCTGTCACCCTCCTGCCCTAAAGGAGGAACATTGAGAGAGCTCTGTTGTTCCTGGTTGGCTCCTTTTTCCAGTGAGGGATCCTGAGTGAGAGAGACATTCTGAAGATCTGTGAGTAAACCATTCTGATATTTTCTGAGGACCCCCATCAGGGGTCTGCACCCTGGGGAAGAGATATTTAAGGACCCTGTGCAGAGACTATCATTCTTCTCACCATTTTGAGGGGGGGGTTCTGCCTAAACAAGGATACCCCATGCCACCTGGGAGCCTCACTTTTTCCACACTCTGGAGTGTGAGTGTTTCCCTTGCCCTGGTAAAAGAGCCCTTATACAGATAGAGGAAAGACTAAGAGCTATAAATGCCATCTATGGCACTAAGAACTGATACAAACAGTGCCCTGGACCTATCTTAAGAATACTTTCAGTAAAATGTATTTTGAACACTCCACCAGAGTCTCCTGAGTTGTTGATTGGCATTCACATCACACACGTGAAAAGGAACCCTCTACCTCTTCCAAGTAACAGAGACAGTTTAACCCCTGCTACTCGGGGCCCTGGAGGAGAAATTCTCTCCTGCCAGTAAAAGAACCCGGCCCTAGGCTCACAGAAACCTGTGTGAGAGAGTTTAGAGTTTTGATAATGGCCCTAAAATCTCTATTTGCTCCTGCACTAATGCAACCAGAAGTAGGGGTTAATGTCATGTTTGTGATGAATGCATGATTGGCTGAAGTAGAAAATACTCATGAGTATAATATAGGGAGAAACATGTTATGGGCCTTATTCAATATTATGAGTTCTTTTAGAAGCCAGAAATCTGGGAAAAGTTATTATCAATAAGACGGTTATGATTCCTATACTGTCCTTTCAAATGAGCTTTGATCCTATTCCAGAAGGCCCACCTGTAGGGTATCAGCAGAGTCGAACTTTGTGTTAATTCAGTCCTTGGCCTCTTTAGTGATACTATTTATTATATTAATCAGTGACAGTGCTGATATTGATTTTAGTGATAACCAGACCATAAAACAGTAATGTGGGTTCTTGGAGGTAAACATGACATTCTCAATGAGGTATAGCTAAAGACTGAAGAAGTGTTATATTTTTTACTTTTTTAGATTATTCAGAAGATAGCTACACAAAATCCCCACATTAACAAAATCTCTCTTGCTCTGATTTTCATGTCAGCACTGAGAAGATATTAGTGTATCAAGCTTGTGAGATCTCTTCCCTCTGTGCCGACTCCATCATCATGAAGTCAAGTATATTGGATCATTCTGCATGATGCAGGCATTACACTGATACATGTAAAAAACAAACATAGGATGAGCAACTGAAATGAGGATTCAGGGAAGGAGATTTTTAAACACAGGTGGTATAGCAACAATATGATGGGCACATCTTTTATCATGAAAAAGTGTAAAATTGTAAACTACAAAAATGCATTCAAATGAAAAACAGAAGCAACATGGTACATACGACCCTATTCAATATTTTTTTTCCATGGTACACAATGGTGCAAAGTCATTTTTTAATAAAACCCAAACATACACATAGCATATTCAGATAAAATAATCTTCACGAGTGATTAGAAAAATTCAGATTTACAAACTCGGAGGAAGTTCACCTCGTGCTGCGCATCTGCCAATGAGACGTGTTCTGGTGCTTAGGAGGTGCACGGTGGGCAACCTCTCCCCCTTTCCAGTGCTGAGATTTTCAGGGGTTGCCTTTTGCCAGTTCCCACAGTAGAAACCCCAGTATGGAATCTGTCCTCTCTGCCTGTGAAGTAGTTACTGAAATCACTGTTGGCTGCAGATTTCTGGAATGATACCATGTCTAATTGCACACAAGGCACTCCGAAGGATGTAGGACCCACCTTTCTAGGGCAGAAAGAAAAATGTTGTGTCCTGCCTCTAAGAAATGAGCAGGCTGACCTTTTCAGAGCCTGCTGAAAGAGAAAGCTAGATGTATTCCTCCAGAGTCACAATGCTGAAAGAGTGATAAAGGCTCATATTGTGCGCTCAGATAAAGGGGAAGCTAACCAGAAAATGCCAGCTGATAATAGTCAGACCAGACTGTGCCATTGTCCCATGCTCAAACGTTCAGCAATAGTTCAGACCACCACCACTGCTGATACACAGCTGACTGCATCCATAGGGCCTCATTTTCTACCTCCTTTCTTTTAGTTAAAGCTTA
Organism: Rhinatrema bivittatum; assembly: GCF_901001135.1. Classification (NCBI taxonomy): domain Eukaryota; kingdom Metazoa; phylum Chordata; class Amphibia; order Gymnophiona; family Rhinatrematidae; genus Rhinatrema; species Rhinatrema bivittatum. Next base: position 436,429,763 of record NC_042615.1, on the reverse strand, counting down.
CACAAGATGAAGAAAAGTACAGCTGCCAATTCCAATACTCTGCATAGTCTTATGCAGCATTTGATGGGTATTTTTTGCACCATTTGTTTATAAAATTTAAGGAGTTATTACTCTGAACATATTGCCTCCAGGTATCTGTACATCTGTGTTACAAAAATAATTCACTCACCTGAGCACCAATGGGTCCTTAGTCAGTGAACCAACCATAAAAGCATATTTTGGAACTTTACAATTTGTGAAAATAACAGTACTCATAGCAAAGGTCTACAGTCATTCTGTACCAGGACAAACACGCACAGGTAGAAATTCTTGTTTAGTTATCTTCCAGACTGGTGATAAAAGATCCCATAATGCAGTCATGGCAGAATGGGGGTGGGGAAATAAAGACGATTCTAAAAAAAAAAAAAAAAAAAATACAAAGAAACTGAAAATGGGACAAAATGAAAAATCAATCAAGATCAACGTCAAGAGATGAAGACATACCTCTTCATTCAGTTCTGGGCAACCTGAACTTAGCAGATTCTCTCTTCTCTCTGTTATTTCATTGCACCCAGGGTGGTTGTTTCAACAAAGATCAAAGATAACTCAGCTGTCCTAATTAAGTGGTTTACTGAAGAATCAGCCTCTGCAAAGTTCCCAACACACATAACCTTCTCATTGCCAGAAGATGTAGTCACTCTCCTCTGTGCACATATGTGTAGTCCCTGTTCCGCCAGCTAGTAGAACTTAGGGATCCAGTTGGGATCGGTGGGGTGAGTAAGCACTCCATTCTCCCTGGGGTTCTTCCTGACAGGAGGAAAGGACAGTCTTTCAGAGCCCTTTGGCTTTAGAAGTCTTCTGGTCAAATTTCTGTCCAAAAAGAAAACCCTCACACATCGGTTTTGGGGTGCTCGGAAAATATATCTTTTTACTGGTTAACTTAGTGAATTGATTGATTATTATATATTCTTTTTAATTAGCCCACACCTTGTTATTGGTAGCTCAAAATGAGCTGCATTCAGGCACTGTAGGCATTTCCCTATTCCCAGAGGGTTTACAGTCTAAGAAGCCTGTTTACTAAAGGTTTTCTCCCATTTTGTGTCTATAAGAAAAATGCTTAGCAAATCAGTCCCTAAGTTTGTACCTGAGGCAATGGCGTGTGAAGTGATTTGCCCAAGGAGCATCAATGGACTTTGAACCCTGCCTCCCCACCCACTGCTGTAACCACTAGGTTACTCCTCCTCCAGCTATAAGACAAGCAGAAAAAAATAAGGCAAACAGGAGTTTAGAGTTCAGTACAAATATGCTTTCAGTAGACGTTTCTTCATAGTCTACGTACTCTATGGAGATGGGACCCTTCCTGGGCTCTTCCCCTTCTTGGTACCTGAATTTCTCGAGACAAATTAATTCTTTCAAGCAGTTAAAATAAAAAAAAGCAGATAACTTGTTGAATCCATTTCTTCTCCTTAACGGACAAATACAATTCCACTTCAGTAGACACTTAAGGCACTCTAAAATGAAACCTGGGGTTGAAACTAAATCCTCATTCATCAGCTCTAACCTTTTATCTTCTCAGTCTTACAATCCTCTTGAACCTCAAAAGATTCCCATACCTGGGTATCCTAGTGCTTCTCCCTTGAACCTTAGCACATGTCTAGGACAGGAAAGGAGAGAAGAACACAAGTCAAAGTGGGCTCATGAGTTTTATGAAACACACACCTTAGTCTCCACCTCTCACTGGGGAGTGTCAAACAACCATTCCACTCCTACTCCCTCTGACCACACTCCTCCAGTGACTGCGAAGACTCTGATTTCAAAAACATAGCAAATTTAACCAATAATGCCTATAACTTGCAATCGTCAAGGCGGTTAAAAACCTGAATATTGAGTTGAGGAACAGGGAGACGGAGCGAATAAAACCAAAACAAAAAATGTTTTTCAGCATCTACAGTATAAGGAAAACTAAAGAGGAATAGAGATGAATATACAAGAGGGTGAAGCTTACATCATATTCATGGGGAGAAGGAGGTGCCGTTGCATGACTTTTAAATAGGCTGCTAGACTGCATTTCTCTGTGTGTGGGTACATCCTGTGTACTTGTGAAAGAAAGACATTAAAACCTGCAGTATGGGCACTTAGAATTTCAATGGTTTCTTCTTCAGGGGTTGAATACAAAGGAAAGTACAATTGCTCACTATAAAGCAAGTAATGGTTGGAAACAGCATGTGATTTGGTAGGCTTGCACAGCAACTCTTTTCTTTATTTTTCCAGGAAACAGAGATCCATTTTTTTTTTTAAAAGAAGGAAACATTATATTTTGATCCAGTTATTTATTTAATATTTGAATACATATTTGGAGATATTTAGCCAGAAGGAAGGATTTTAAATGCAGCCAGAACAGGTCGTTCATTAAAGAAATCAACAGAGAACATCCTTGAAGCTCTCTCTGGCACATGGTAGTTATTTTTCCTTCTCCTGTCAGGTGCTCTGGGTGTCAGTCAGCACTGAACAATCAACAAAGATCCAAACTTACATCCCCTATCAAGTCTCATTGGTAGGCAAGCTGCTAACTCCAGAATGTTCCATTTCAGATTTGATAATAAAATAAAAACTGACTTATGCCTTGCATGAGAACAAGATTCATGTAGATTCAGTAAGGTATTTTACTTATCCACAACAATATTACACAGTATCCTCAGTGTATCCACACTTCTCTCCACCTCCTCCATTTTTTAAAATTCCTAACACCCTTTCCACACACACAGATTAATTTTTGGTTATGAAATTCATGAGATGGAAATCAAAACAGGGTGGATTTACTTTTCAAACCTCTAAACCACGGCAACGCCTCTCTTTGCAAGAGGATGATATTGTCTGCATCTTACAGTGCATTGTTTCTATTTCAGGGGCAGCCATTCTGAGTGATTAGTTTGAGTAACTGAGTAACATCGCATTACCTTCTGCAGGCTGAAAAATGTCTTTCAAGAACTTAGCAACACAGCAAACCATGTGATAGAATGCCATGGAGAGAGCCAAGTGGAATACATCAAAGAGAGCCTTCATGCAGATGTTTCATGCAGAAGAAAATTAGGTCAGAGACCACTTCAATTTCAGCTTCTGCCAGGCTTGCTTGAGAGCTTCCAGCGAATTCCTAATGAATAGTTTCTAGGGCACTTTCCTCTCATTCAGTCACAAACTGTCACAGCCAGATGAGCTTGCTACAGTATTTAGAGTCTTTTCATCTTTGCTTAAAACTGCCACTTTATGTTTCTTTACATTTCGAGACTCCAGATCTCCTTCAAGTGCACCAGTGAATGGGGGAGGGGAGTGGGGGGAAGAATAGAAAAGGAAAAGTAATCTAGAAGAGATCAGACAGACTATATAAAATGTCTTTGAAGCTCTCTGTGCAGGTGTATATACTGTATATCAGGCAAACACTGGAAGGAGTACTTTTCAGATACATAGGCTTAAACATCTCAGATCAAATGCTCAGCCTTTGGACAGATTAAGTACACTGCACAGGGACAAGTGTTTTTTTAATGGTCCTATTGGTTGTGCTAATTTTTTTTTTTTTTTAAAGAATAGCTTTTTAAAAAAGATCTTCATGTTAGGAATAATGCATCCATTCCACCTACCTAACTCTTGCAAATATTTAACTTGGTGTGGTGTGTATCTGTGTAATATTTGAAGTCATTTTTTTCAATATGCCACTCCTTAGCTCTGTGGTATTCTACCAAGACTGAGATACCTGCAGATTTCGTGGAGTTTCCAAGTTGAGTATTATTGTATGCATTTTATTTGCAGTTATGAATTTATTTAAAATTATTCTTACCTCACACCCACTATTTAAGTACACTTCTCTACACAATTCAGTGATAAAAAGGGCAATCCTATTATGATTTTAAACTTATTTTTCTAAGAGTCCAACTATCAAAATGTTCAGCTGTCCTGGTGACCATCAAAATACAATACCTTGGATGTACTGGAGAGTGTTTCCAATATGGATGTGGAGCTATTTCAACACAGCATTGCTTCTTCCATTCAGCGGAATAGCACAGGCAGGCCCTGTGCAAAGAATATTAGATGTCCTAGGTCAGGGATGGCAAACTCCAGTCCTCGAGTGCCACAAACAGGCCAGGTTTTCAGGATATCCATAATGAATATGCATGAGATAGATTTGCATACAGTGGAGGCAGTGCATGCAGATCTTTCTCATGCATATTCATTGTGGATATCCTGGAAACCTGGCCTGTTTGTGGCACTCGAGGACTGGAGTTTGCCATCCCTGCCCTAGCTGAATTTTTAGCCAGGCACCCCCTGCCCCCTTCCTCTGGAAATATCTACTTGCAGCAGTTTCAGCACAGTGCTTGCTCCCACTGGTGGTGATTCTAGCACAGCGCTCCCTCCTTTGTCAACAGTGGCTATAGCATTGCATCCTTCCTTTCTTTCCCTCACTCTCCTCCCAGCATCCCTATCTCTTTCTTTCATTGCTTGTCCAACAGCAATCCCCCCTTTCTCTCTTTCTACTCCACTCCAGGTTCTCTGGCAGAGGGATCTTTCTTTTGGCGACAGTGCCTCCAGTACAACATCCCTCCTGTCTCTCTCTCTCTCTCTCTCTCTCAACTTTCCTCCCAGAATTTTGGAAAATGATTAAGAGGTGGCCATTTAACCAGTCATTTGAGCAATATCTGGACAATCCGGTCATACTAACATAGTACATAATGGCAGATAAAAACAACATGGCTCATCCAGTCCTCCAGGTGTTTGGGATTATAATTGTCGCTCTGTGCAGGTTACCCTATGCATTCTAATTAGGGTTGCAACTGCTGTTCCATGCAGGTTGTCTGTTTGTGAGGGCATTCTAGGCAACCACCATCCTTTCCATGAAAAAAATATTTCCTGACATTATTCCTGAGTCTACCCATCTTGAGCTACATATCATGAACCTTAAGTCTACAACCTATTTGTCATTGTGAAAGTTTTGTTTCTTGTGCATTTTAAATATCTTTTAGTTATTTAAAAGTCTGTATCATATAAGAACATAAGAAATTGCCATGCTGGCTCAGACCAAGGGTCCATCAAGCCCAGCATCCTGTTTCCAATAGTGGCCAATCCAGGCCACAAGAACCTGGCAATTACCCAAACACTAAGAAGATCCCATGCTACTGATGCAATTAATAGCAGTGGCTATTCCCTAAGTAAACTTGATTAATAGCAGTAAATGGACTTCTCCTCCAAGAACTTATCCAAACCTTTTTTGAACCCAGCTACACTAACTGCACTAACCACATCCTCTGGCAACAAATTCCAGAGCTTAATTGTGCGTTGAGTGAAAAAGAATTTTCTCCGATTAGTCTTAAATGTGCTACTTGCTAACTTCATGGAATGCCCCCTAGTCCTTCTATTATTCGAAAGTGTAAATAACCGATTCACATCTACTCATTCAAGACCTCTCATGATCTTAAAGACCTCTATCATATCCCCCCTCAGCATTCTCTTCTCCAAGCTGAACAGCCCTAACGTCTTCAGTCTTTCTTCATATGGGAGCTGTTCCATCCCCTTTATCATTTTGGTTGCCCTTCTCTGTACCTTCTCCATCGCAACTATATCTTTTTTGAGATACGACGACCAGAACTGTACACAGTATTCAGGGTGCGGTCTCACCATGGAGCGATACAGAGGCATTGTGACATTTTCCGTTTTATTAACCATTCCCTTCCTAATAATTCCTAACATTCTGTTTGGTTTTTTGACTGCTGCAGCACACTGAGCCAATGATTTTAAAGTATTATCCACTATGATGTCTAGATCTTTTTTCTGGGTGGTAGCTCCTAACATCGTGTGACTACAGAAAGGGTTATTTTTCCCTATATGCAACACCTTGCACTTGACCACATTAAATTTCATCTGCCATTTGGATGCCCAATCTTCCAGTCTTGCAAAGTCCTCCTGTAATGTATCACAATCTGCTTGTGATTTAACTACTCTGAATAATTTTGTATCATCCGCAAATTTGATAACCTCACTCGTCGTATTCCATTCCAGATCATTTATATATATATTGAAAATCACCGGTCCAAGTAAGATCCCTGAGGTACTCCACTGTTTACCCTTTTCCACTGAGAAAATTGACCACTTAATCCTACTCTCTGTTTCCTGTCTTTTAACTAGTGTCTAATCCACGAAAGGACATCACCTGCTATCCCATGACTTTTTATTTTTATTTATTTTATTTATTTAACAGCTTTTCTATACCGACATTAAAGTACACATCTTGTCGGTTTACATAATAACAAAAGGTGGAAAATTACAAATAACAGGGATGGGGGAGGGGACAACTGAGAGAAGGTTCAAAAAACAGCGAACCTGACAAACTAAATGAAGGAGAGAAGCAGGATAGAGGTAACATGATTAACAAGTCTGGGAAGTATACAAGTTATACAAGAGTATTTGATTTACAAAATTTACAAATGGAACTGTTAAGATTACTTGATCTAGAAGGATGGGTTACACTGATTAAGTAGGGTTTAGCAGGGTTAGAAAAATTATTAGATTGAGAAGGCTGGCGAAGGGGGGGGGGGCAGGGCAGTGATGTCAAAAGAGTTAATCCGGAAAGGCCTGGTGAAAAAGCCAGGTCTTTAGCAGTTTTCGGAATTTATATGGGCATTGCTCCAGGCGGAGGTAGGGAGGAAGAGAGTTCCAAAGGGTGGGGCCTGCAATGGAGAGGGCACGGGTCCTTGTTGCTGAGAGTCGGGCTTTCTTGAGTGAGGGGACTTGTAGGGTGCACTTGAGGTTTGTTCTGGTGGGGCGGGCGGATTGAGCGGGTTGGAGAGGTTCATTGAGCCATAGGGAGTTATGATTGTAGATAGTTTTATGTATGATGGTGATGGTTTTGAAAAGGATACGGGAGGGGATGGGGAGCCAGTGTAGGTCTTTGAGGATGGGGGTTATATGGTCTGATTTACGTGCGTTACTGATTATCCTAGCTGCCGCATTTTGAAGTATCTGGAGAGGTCTGATTGTGGAGAAGGGGAGGCCAAGGTACAAAGAGTTGCAGTAATCCAACTTCGACGTTAGGGTAGCTTGGATAACAGTTTTGAGATCATGGGTATGGAGTAGGGGCTTGAGCTTTTTTATGACCGCTCTTCGGCCCAGCCGGCCTGGCCTACGGCAGCGGTGCGCAGGTCACTCCACTCTTCAGTTGCCGGCGGCAGTGTGCAGCATCTCACCATTCTTCGGCCCCACCGGCAGCGGCACACAGGTTTCTCTACTCTTCGGCCCTGCCGGCCTGGCCTCCAGCAGTGGCGCACAGTGTCTCTCCATTCTTTGGCCCCACCGGCCTGGCCTCTAGCGGTGGTGCACAGATCTCTCCACTCTTCAGCCCCGCCCTAGGGAGAAGGGAAGCACAAGCAGGTCAGTGGAACACCGGGAGCCGCGACACACCTGCCGGTGCTTGGCGACACACTAGTGTGTTGCGACACATCGGTTGAGAACCGCTGGTCTAGACTAAGCATTTGTGCTTTTAACCTTCCAGGAATGTCTCCTTTGTGTACTGATCTTCCTTGTATCCTTTTCTTTCCTTTGCTGAATGGTGTATTATTGAGCTGATTTCTTTTGTTATTTTTCCAATCTTCTTGTTCCATCCATTTATGTTCTCAACTGTCTTCATGTGTTTGTTGGAAGTGACATTCCAAATCCATTGGCTTCCCTCTCCCACTCCCATCCTGTAGTTTAAATGCCGGATGACATTTGATCTGAATTTCTCACTTAGGATTTTTTTTTGCTCCTGCCACAGAAAGATGTTGGCCACCTTTACCATATAATCTTTTATTGTTCCATATACAGCCCCAGCCTCCAATATATTAAAACGTTTCTTCTATGATGGAGATTCTTCAACTACCTAAAGAAGCTGTTCTGCCAATTTCAAACATTTGCTTTGCATCTACAAAAAAGGAAGACCATACAGTGCTGACTAACCCATCTCAGAATATTGACACAGATCTTACAGCATTCCTGGAAACGTCTATAGAAGAACAAATAGACTACAGTGGAACACTTTTGATATCCTTTGTTGTTTCGGCAGATAGAGACCATATCTTGAAACCTTTTCTTCATAATAGGGAAAAGTTATTTTTAGGACAAAAGATATGGGTTTACCCAGGCATTACTAAATCTACTCAAATTTGCAGGAAAAAGTTGCTCGACATGTGTCAAAAGGCTAGGCAGCTAGGTGCTAGAATAACAATTAGATACCCATGTAAATGTGTGTTAAATATAAATAATACTCGTTATATATTTTTGAGCCCTCTCAGTTATGTTTCTTTCTGGATAATTATAGATCCAAGGTTAATGTATCCTAGCTAGTCGAGGGCAAATGTAAAAGTTTTAAGTAAGCCTCCTTAATTGCTTTTTTCCTTTTACTTTAATGGTTTGTTCTCATAGATCTTGGATCTCCTAGTTTCGGCTTACAGAATATGATTATAGGAGATTGAAATGTATATTTTGTTTATTGCCTAATATATGTATTTTCCTGAAAAAAAGGATGATGGATATGTTTAAGATGTTAATTTCCTGTAAAATATGATAAATAATCATAAATAATTGAAGGAAAAAAAGTTTCATCTATATATCAGATTTTGAGCCATGTATTGAAGTAATCCATAAGGAATAGCCTTTCCTTCTCCTTTCCATGAACATGAAACACCTATGAAAAAGCTATCTACCTAAACCCCTCAACCAGATTTTAAAACTCTCTGTACTACAGAGATATAGTTTCTATCCAGGTCATTTGTCCCCAAGTGGATTATAACAATTTAAGAAGCCTTACTTTCTTCTATGATTGCACTAAAAATCTGGTTTGTATTTCTGCTAGCCGAGGATCCTAGAAGGCATATAATCTTTTTTCATTCCTCAAAATGTGTCCTCAAGTTAATGCCTTTGATAACAGAATCACCTAGCAGGAGTTTTCTGTTCTGAGATCTTTTACAGTGCTTTATGGATTTTGTGTTCATTGGATAATCTTAATTTCTAATCTCTTGAATTTCCATTTCTGGATCTTCGTTTTCCAATACACATAGGACATTTTTTAGGGGTATTATTTTGGGGCGGGAGTGTCTGTATGTCACAAGTCTTACCTTATTATAGGCAAACAACAAGCAAAGGATGCCAAAGAGCGTCTTTTTCAAACTTTAATCAAGGAGACGTGAAAGCTCAAATAAAATTGCCCGACTCTGGCCGAGTTTCGCCACATACAGTGGCTGCCTCAGGGGCTTAATGATCAAAGAATAATGTTCAGATGATGGTCCGAATAACATCACCAATGTATATTCATATCTCGTATCTGCACCAACAGTATTCGTCTCCTCTCAGTGAAATGTGTAAAGGCTTTACACATTTCACTGAGAGGAGACGAATACTGTTGGTGATGTTATTCGGAGCTTTCACGTCTCCTTGATTAAAGTTTGAAAAAGACGCTCTTTGGCATCCTTTGCTTGTTGTTTGCCTACGGTTTCACTGGATCGCCTACCCTGCTGTTTTTTGGGTCCTTACCTTATTATAGCACTCTGTAAGCCATCTATTCCTGACAGATTTCCTGAATCTTGTAGAGAGGAGGGAGGCTCTTCTAGCTGATTGATCTACTTTTTTATTGTACAGAACTGCAGACAGATAGGGCAAACTCTAAACCTATAGATGGTCTGCCTTAGGAATAAGGCACCACAGTTATTACATTGAATAATAGTCATGTTTGAATTGTTTTAATATAGGAAACCTGTATTTTAAAAATATCTTGATTACTACTTAATTTAATTAAATAGCATAATTTATGTGTCCTAAGAAAATCAGATTCTGGGGTGAGTGTAAGGCATTTTAAGTAAAAAAGGCTCTTCTAAATTGGACCCAATCTAAATTGTTAGCATGCAATCCTAAGTTCCTATACAAAATAGCACCATCGTTCTACTTCAGAAGTTGTGCCCTATGACATAGTAGGGGCATAACTTGTATTGTGGCCAGTTTGCTCTTTTTAGTTTCAGATGGCGATAGGCCCAGTGCCTAGGGAACATTCTGGGCCCCACTAGGCCACAAGGTCTTTAAAGGTGTGTGTGAGGGATTGGGGGGGGGGGTATGTCAGGGAGTGGGGGGTGAAGGCCAGGGGTAGGAATTTGGAGCAGAGGAGGCTTTTATAGCAATGGTTAGGCTTGTAAAGGTGAGTGGAGCAATCACCACATGAATTATATATTTTCTTTATTCATTTTTTTTTTTTTTTTTTTTTTTTAATAGGGCCTCCTCTAAAGGTGGTGGGTGGGATGGGGATCTCACAAGTACACGAGGGGGGGGGGGGGCTATACCATATTTAGATGGCAGTCAATCAGACCATTATTGCATTCCAATGCTCTTGGGGAAAGTTAGCTACAACTCCTGAGTTGTAGCTAACTTTCAGGCAAACTGTGTTATTTTATTACCATAACATTTATGAGTAATAAACTGCTTTGTATGTCTTTGGAAAGCATTTGCATGCAGGGCAGCTCAATATCGTTTCAAAATATTTGGGTAAAATAACACATGATATTTAAAATACTGCTACTGCAAAGCATTTACCATGCAGTAACCACCTAACATGGCTTAGAAAATACACCCCTTAGGCAAGAAATTATATTTGTTTATGTAGTATTTTGGATGCATTGTATTTTATGACTATTTTATTTGTATTTGATTTTCTGCTTCTATAATCTGCTTTGGGCTTAGCTTTTAAAAGCAGGATATCAAATCTAACAAAAAAAAAGATCTGCCCTCCTGCCTGTCTCCCTGCTTCCCTCAGCATCTCACCCCATTGTCTCTTTGGCTTCAGGTCAATTCAGTAATAGGAGGCTTTACCGCTGCTCCCCATCGCTATGTGCTGCACTGTGAACATGTTCAAAACCCATGGGCTAGCACTTCCTACTATTGATCTTATGATGCACAAGATCAGGAACTGGAAGTGATGGTCGAAAGGTTTTGAACATGCTTGTGATTTTGGCAGAGTGGGCATGATGGCGGAAAGGTGCAAAGGCACAGGCTCCTTCTGCCCATGCCTTCAGACGAGGTCTAGGGATCCCCACTAGCCATGCTACTTGGCCTGGTGGTTACTTTTGTGATTCTTCAGCTAGTGGCCCTAATGCAGTATTTTAGCTGCTTCCCCCTAATGTTTGATGCTTTAGGTGACTGCCTAGCTTGCTAAATGGTAGAACCCGCTCTTGCCATACACTGCTTTAGAAATTAAATTCAAAGCTGATCCTTCTCCACATGCAGTGCTTCAAATAAGTGCTGGCTAGATTTTTCAAAATATCAGGTTGTCTGTTTCTTTACTTTCTTGGTTCATGTTTTGATCTTATTCGTACATTTTCTCTTTTATATTTATATTTGTATTTATTTATTTGGCATCACTTATATTCCACAGTTGTATCCAATATTCACTGAGAATTACAAAAACATTCACAATGTTCAACAATAAATGAAACAAAATAAATAACACAAGTTTACAACTTAAATATTAAAAACATATAAAAAAAAAAAAAGGCTTCAATTGCTTTCTAAAACTTTTCACATCAGAAATGCTATGTAATTCACATAGCAAAACATTACAGAGTATTGGGGCCTTCTGATGAAATGCTCTTGTATGTGTGCTTAAGAATATACAGGACTGAACAGAAGGTACACTCAACAAATTTGAGAACAAAGTGGCCTTGTTGACATGTATCTCTGAATAATATTGGCCAAAGAACATGGGTTTTCAGTATGTAAAAGTTTAAAAATAATGACTACCAGTTTAAACTGAGCTCTAACATCAATTGCAGCTCATAGAGTACTGGGGATATATAATCCCTAATTAAAACTCTGGTTAATGTCCATACTGCCGCATGCTAAACAAACTGCAATACACTAAGGTATTTTTTGCAAGCCAATAACAAAGACTATTACAATAGTCCAATTGTTCAAACAATAATGCTTGTTGTACCATTCTAAACAGTATTGGGTATAAGAAAAATTTCATAGGTTTCAAAACCTTCAACCAGTAAAAAGCTCTTTTTACTACTTGTTTTATCTGTGGGACAAAAATCAGCCCAGAATTAAGGTTGACCCCCAGATTTCACGCTTCTTTTATAAGCTGCAAAGGATTAACAGCAAAAGATAAGGATGCAACATTTAGTAACACGGCCTTACCAATCCACAATAACGTGGTCTTTGAAACATTTGATGGTAGATGATTTTGAATTAACCAATCTTATATTGCCGTTATACACTGTGAAAACAACAGTCCAGGAAATTCACCATCCAAACTAGGTAAACAAAATTGTACATCATCAGCGTAACATTAATAAAATCTAACATTCATCTTTCTTAAAACTGAACAAAGAATTAATATATACAGGTTAAATAAAACAGGGGAAAGGACTGACCCTTGAGAAACCCTTACGTCTAACTCCTTTCAAGTGGAATAAATGTGGCCAACCTGTATCTGTTATCGCCTATCCTGCAGAAAAGATGCAAACCACCTCAACACCACTCCTCTCATTCCTCTTAGTCCCTACTGTTACAAGAGAACTCTGAGGCCCATGGTATCGAATGTCATGGTCAGATTAAGTTGAATTAAAACCCCAGAGTTCCCAGGATCTGATTCGTGATACAAACCATGCACTAATGAGAGCAATAATGTTTCTGTTCCATGATGTTTACGGATCCCGTATTGTTGGGAATCTAGAATATTATTCCTTTTTCAGACATTCAATTGGTTGGGATAATACACATTTCTCAACAGTTTGTCCTAAAGTTGGAATATTTGTTATAGTGCGATAATTCGAAAGTGAATCGGAGGCCTTTGTTGCATCCTTCTGCACAGGTCAAACAATAATAACTGACTTGGCATTTCCCACTCTGACAATATTTGATTAACAATACATTTTATCTTAACTAAATTATTTTTTAATCCTTTAACCAATGAAAAGGGCAGGGATCTATTTAATGTTTCCAGTAATAAATGTACATATTTTACTTTGGCCATGATCTCTTAAAAAAATTATGTTCACTATTCCTCAGTCCATTCTTCAGCTATTTAGGCTGTATTTATGTTTTACATGTGTCAATTGCAGTACCCACACAGGGTTCTGACAAGGATCATCCTAACAGTGGCTATGAAGGTGGAGCTCTCAAAATCTTTAAATATTAATATCTTCTCAGAAGTACAAAGAAACTTGGAACAAAAAGAGACAAATGTATTTACAGGGAAGCCTGGAGGGTATTGTACACTAAAAGAACTGAGTCTCTATGGAAATGACATCCAGGTGGTAGTCTATCAATCCAAATGCTACTATTGTACACTGCCATAGAGAAAACCTTAGCTCACTTAACATGTCAGGACTCTACTCCATGGGTTAGCTGGAGCTAAGGATGGTGTACAGGCAGATTTTGTAGCCCCGGGAGGAAGGGGTAGAGATGGTCTCAGTCGTCACACAGCAGCCATACCTAGTGGCTAGACTTCAAGGTCCATGACTGAAGGTTCTGAAAGGAGCTCTGATGCATAGCTCCTGGCCGAGGATTGCTGCTGCAGTGACTGGGTGCAGTGAGTTGGGAGAGAATACAGATTAGGGAAAAAATTCACAGGAGCTTGCAAATGAATGCTCATTGCACCAGATCCCAGGGCTATTTTTGACTGAACTAGAAGCGTAAAGCTACAGGAGTGTATAGCCTGACCAAGAATAAATACTTTTGTTTGTTTTACCTGACCAAAAAAAAAATCAGTTGTAAAAATATCTTTGATAAAACGGCTGCTTTATGTTCACTTCTCCAATAGCAGTATTTTAAAGAAGTAATAGAAGATCTTTTGTTAATTTTTCATTTTTTAATATTATATTAGTGAGACTGAATGAGTTCAGAGTTAAAAGTCTAGGTTTCCCTATGTGGGCATGCTTAGAAAAAGGTTTTTTAAACATTTTTAGTAAAATTCTAAGAAAACAAGGGCAGGATTCATCATTCCTCGCGGAATGATGAATCCTGCAAAAAAGGGGGTGGGGTGAAAGGCTGCAGCCTTTCGCACCACGGCAGTGTGATTTCGCCGGCCACGGTGGGGCCGGCTGCAGCCTTTCACAGCAAATAGTGACACCATAAAAGGTGTAGCTATTCGCCACATTATCGCCGGTAGCGGTGCCGCGGCCGACTCCTCCCCCTCCCTGCCCCGACTCCTGTACTCCCCCTAATTTGCATTATATCGCATGCGAAAAGGCCCTTTTCGCATGCGATATGGCCTTATTGCGTGCATTAGGGCCTTATCACGTGCTTTGAAAAATGACCCCCCAAGTTGGAAAAGATTGTTTGACTGAAAGTTGGACAGAATTGTGTTCCTTCTGCCCTCCCCAGCCCACCATGTTACTCATATTTCCTACACAGCCATGCAAGGAAATATATATACTGTAGAAGTGTCTTTGAACTGTTCCACTTGTTTACTGTGCATTTTTAGCTATTTGTGCAAGAAGCTGAGAGAAGGCAAAATAAGATGCGTATATTTGAAAATCATATGTATGGGTGCTGTTTATTCTGACTCCCCCCAGACTTAAATACACCTACAAGCCAGCTGCCTCATGTAGTGGATGCTTGAGTGAACTCTTAGCTTGGCCAGTGGGTCCAGGTGATTTACCTCAGTAAATGGCTTTCAAAATTGCCTTCCATATGGCGCGGGCAATGATTTGCACTAGAGCTAGCCTACAATACTGCATTATTATATCAGAATGAAATACCTCAATACACTGCATATTATTTCCTTTGTCTGCCAGCAGAAGTACAGCGGTATTGATGAATAAAACTTTAAGGATCTGCATAATTCTAAAACTTTTGAGTCTGGTATAAGCTTCCATGTAGTGTGCCCCCAAAAACGTAACACAATAAATTCACCATGCTGTTTTAAACACTTGTTTAGCCCTGTCTTGAAGATTTTTCTGAGGAGGCAGGGATTACACTTAGTCCTAGGACTAAGTCTTGACAAAGTCAGGAAAGGGGAAGAAAAGGCTAAGCCATATAGACAATTTCAATACATGGCTCAAAACCTGGTGTAAGGAGGAAGGTTTTGAATATGATGGGTCCTGGGGCAATGTATGGAACAATAAAAGGCTTTATAATAAAGATGACTTACATCTATCCATAGCTGGAAAAAATATTCTAAGTGAGAACTTCCTGAGGCTTTAAAAAGGGAAAATAACCTGTTGAAGTTCAGGAAACAACTGAAGATACATCTCTTTTCCTTGGCCTTTGCTACTTAGTGGCCAGTTCAGAGAGCTTAGTACTTTGTGGTTGGGGGTGATGGGATAACTTGCATGGACATTGGTTTATTCAATGCAAGACATGTTGTTTTGTTTTTGTCTAGTTTATTGAGATGCCTTTATGTTCACGTGTTCCTCACTGAGATTTATGGATTAGCGAGTTATACATTTTATAAATACATAAATACATTCAAATCATGTGTCATAATACATTTAAATTAGAGGATGGGGTGGTAGAAGGAAGTTGGAATATCACCCCCAACAAATACAAATACAGAAGGTGGGTAGAGAAATTAACAAAAATCAACTCAATAGGACAGAAAAGGTGTTATGGAAGAGCTGCAAGCTAAGTGCGAAAAGCTGAAAAACTATAAGCACAATGCTCATAGTCTGGGCAATAAAATTCCAGATCTACAGGCCCTAATGGTAGAGGAGGACATTGATATTGTTGCTATTATGGAAACATGGTTCAGTGAGTCTCATAAGTGGGATATGGCCATACCAGGCTGTAACCTATTCAGAAAGGATATAGATGATAGAAATGGGAGAGGAATAGCTCCGTATGTTAAAAACAATATCCAAGCAAGGAAGAAGCATTGTGGCCTATCTTATCAATAGATGATGGCGTTTCCATTAACTCTGATGTGGTCCCTAGGCCTCCAGATCAGACAGAACTGGATAGAGATCTGGCTGAAGGCATCCAGTTTGTGGGGAAAGAAGGGAAAAGTGCTGCTTGTTGGATATTTTAATCTTTTGCGTATAGATTGGAGTATCTGTGCTGCAGAATCTGCAAGAAGTAGAGAGACTGTAGTTACCTTTCAAAGGGCTATGCTCAAACAAATGGTGATGGAACCCACAAGGGGAGGAGCGATAGTGGATCTGCTACTCACAATGGCATCTACCTGGATATCTCAAATATCCAGGCAGATGCCTACCTGGGCCCCAGTGATCAACAGACAGTATGGTTCGATAATACAGCCAAGAGGGAGGGAAATCACATGAAAATCAAGGCCCTGGATTTCAAAAACATAAACTTTGGTAAAATGACAACATACCTCGTGGAGGAGCTAAAGGCTGGGAAGAGATGGGTGAAGTGGAACAATAGTGGACCAAATAAAAAGGAACTATAACAAAGGTGACAAACCTTTATGCTAAAAAAGTAAATAAAAGTAAGCAAAATAGGAAAGCAATATGGCTGCTCAGGGTGATGGCTGAGAAAATAAAGACAAAATATCAGCATTCAAAAAGTGCAAAGGAACACAAAAAGGCACACAGGGAAGAATATCTGGTGAAGCTGAAAGAAATGAGAAATGAAACCAGGATGGCAAAAGCTCAAGTAGTAGAAAAGATTACCAAAGAGGTGAAATGTGGTGGCAAAACATTTTTCAGATATATCAGAGAAAGGAGGTGGCATTGTAAGAGTGAAAGAAGACAAGGAGCAAGATGTAGAGAAAGATGAAGAAACAGCAGAAATATTAAACAAATACTTCAGTTCAATTTTCACTAAGACATTGGAGAAGGAATGTTGTTGTGAGTTATCAAAATAAACACAATACCAGCTGCTTTATCTAAATAAAGTATGGAATATTCCAAGAGAGTTCAAGATTACCAGCAAGACAATTCAAAAGCTGTCTCTGAGAGCACTGACACAATAAATAGATTACCACCTCCAATTTACACACCAATTAGCTATTTTGTTTGTTTGCATAACATTTTCCTAATTGATTGGCATTCTAATTTTATCTCATATATGTTAATGGGACTGGAATTCTCGTAAGTCATGAGATTGCTTGTAAATTTAGTCCAGAGAGGCAAGAATGACATTTAAGGCTGAACTTGACATACTTTTTGAGATTTAGCATACTTTCTAGCATTTCAACATATTCTAGCATATGAGGAACCTTTAGTAGTTTTTCAAGTTTGATCAGTGTAATTTCACAGTGCAGTAATGATTTTCTACTTAATGAGTCTGGAAAAGAGCCTTTCGAAAGAACCCCTAAATCTCCCTCTTTGTCATGATTAGCATGACAACATAATTTTTTATTCAAATGATAAATATAAGAAGATCTACTGGAACTAAGTTCTAAGTCTTGAGTTATAGGAAAATTTGACATTAAGAATCATTTGCAATTTATATGCTTTGAATTCAAAACTGTCCCCCTCTAGAGAAAAGGGGGCAGTAAATGGCCAATTGTCCTTTGACCATAATATATGTGTTGGATTCGTGGACCCTTGGGCCAATCGGAACCAGAGGATGAATTGCTGTAGATGGTCACAGCAGTGGCCCCGACCGGGAGGCGGCAAAGACGGACTTGGAGATGGCCGAAGGAGGAACTCTGGAAGCCCTATGCGACCAAGGGCTTTGGCGAGGAGGGAGGAGAAGATGGAGCTGGCCCAGTAGTGGGAAGATCTTCGCCCTGGAAGCCGATCCTTCCCCGAGAGGAGCTCGTAGGAGTTCGGCCGCTGGGACTTAGGAGATTCACCCTGGAAGCCGGAGTCCCCCCAGGAGGGGCCCGTAGGGACCCGGCCGCTGGGATTAGGAGGACCCACGGGGGCCGAGTCAGGTGGAGTCCAAGGTTGAGTGCCTGGGGGTCGTCGCTCGCCAGTCCAGAGTCAGGAACCAATGGATCACCGTGAGCCAGTCCGAGTCCAAGAGCCGAAGAGTCAACTTAAGCCGGTCCGGGGTCAGAAGCCAGAGGATCACCGTAAGCCAGTCCGGGGTCAGAAGCCAAGCAGAACCAAACGACACAGGAACGCAGCAACTGGAGACAGGGAATACCTGGGAACCTCGTTGCAAGGCACTGGAGAGGAGCAACTGCAGGGCTTAAGTAGCCCTGCAGCGTCTGATGTCACCGGAGGCAGTCTTCTGAGTTTCCCGCGCTGGCCCCTTTAAATTGGAGGCAGAGACGCGCGCGCGTCTAGGGGGCGGGGCCAGCCGCCGAAGAACGCCGGCTGCTCCGGCGGGGCAGAAACGAGGCGGCAGAGGACCCTGCAGGCCCGGGTGAAGCTACCCGACGTCGGGGCTGCGGCGGCGGAGGTCCCCGGAGGCCTGGGGAACGCGGATTGACGCTGGAGCCACGATCGGGTAGGCGGCGATCCCGGGGCCGACCCGGGATCGCAACAATATGTATAATCAACAATTAATAAAGTTCAAATGAATTAGATTAATATAAATGTTTGTGGGAAGTAGATAGACTTCCAATACTTAACTTTTTCTGAGAGCTACTACTGGTCAAAGGAAATTCAAGGCAGTAATGTAATATTCTTGCTAAGCAGATCTAAACTTAAACATTTTTAAGCATTCCATGCTACCACACCATACCATTATTACACTGGCATGAACTCTTAAACAATTTGCAATTAGTCCATATTGAATCAAACAGACACTTTCTGAAAGGAGAGTTCCTTCAATTCTTGCCCTGTTATTCATAACCATCCCAGCAATTAAGGAAACTTCTTGTTGAGGCTTTACAAGTATTTTGCTAGTTTCATTGGCTATTTGGACTAGTTTATAGACTCCAAGGTTGGGGATTAAGTAATGCATACATTTGTACCAACTGAAAGGATTTGATGGAGTTAGTTATCTTTTTTTCACTTGATGTTGAGAATGGATATCTGAATAAGTGGAAGAAAAAGTAATCATGGAAGCATTGACATAATGATAGGCAGAGAAGTTGAGAATGGTGCACTCAAGGGTGATGAAAGATAGCATTCCATTTAAAACTCTTTTTAAAGACACTCGCAACTCTTACAGCATCTAAATAGGGGGTACTCTTGCCATTTCTTTCCTGAGGAGGATTTCTGTGATTTTGGGGCCCAACCATATGAATCAAGTGACTGAGTTAAGATAAATCAAGTTCAAGAATAAGATCAGTGGGGATTTGGCAATCATGGTCGGGTGAAGTAGTATTCGGTAAATCCAGAAAGTTCAGAGGCAGATGATGATTCTTGGAACCAATGGATGATAAATGTCAGGAGAAATCTATGGGAATACCAGTTGAAAAGTTTGTCCTGTTAAAATTCCATTGTTGGTATTGATAGAACATTGTGACAGTTGTTATCAGTGGTTTCCCCAGGAATGAGTGGCTTAGTATCTGGAGAGGCAAATGGCCTAACATGGCGCCAGCCATCCATTGTTCCTACCATGTGACAGGGGCCGACCAATGGCACTGGGCGCCCCTGTCACATGGTAAGAGCAAAGGGCCACCGGTGCCATTTTGTTTACTGGCAGCCGATGGCCCGAGAGCAGAAGATCACTCCCAGGACCCCCGCTGAACCACCAGGGACTTTAGGCAAGTTTTTTTTTTTTTGGGGGGGGTAGGGAGGATGGGGGGGGTTAATTAAGTACATTTGAAGGGTTGGGGTGGGTTTGTTTTGTTTTTTTTTTTAAATAAATGTGCCTCTCCCCCCACGCTAACCCGAAAATTGATTTTTCCCCGAAATTTTGGGGAAAACCCAATTGTTTTTCGGGTCCTCTGACCCATGCCGAATTGAACAATTTCTTTGAAATTTTCCAATTCAGCAAAAACGAATGCATATCTCTAGGGGCTAATAAACATGTGGATAAAGGTGAACAAGTAGATGTAGTGTATTTGGATTTTCAGAAGGCGTTTAACAAAGTCCCTCATGAGAGGCTTCTAAGAAAACTAAAAAGTCATGGGATAGGAGATGATGTCCTTTCATGGACTACAAAATGTTTAAAAGACAGGAAATAGAGAGTAGGATTAAATGGTTAGTTTTCTCAGTAGAAAAAGGTAAACAGTGGAGTACCTCAGGCATCTGTACTTGGACTGATGCTTTTCAATATATTTATAAATGATCTGGAAAGTGATATGATGTGTGAGGTGATCACATTTGCAGAACGTACAAAATTATTCAGAGTAGTTAAATCACATATGGATTGTGATAAATTGCAGGAGGACCTTGTGAGACTGAAAGATTGGGCATCCAGATGGCAGATGAAATTTAATGTGGATAAGTGCAAAGTGATGCTTATAGGGAAAAATAACCCATGCTGTAGATACACGATGTAAGTTTCCTTATTAGGAGCTACCACCCAGGAAAAAAGATTTAGGATTCATAGTGGATAATACATTTAAATTGTCAGCTCAGTGTCCTGCGGTGGTCAAAAAAGCCGATAGAATTCTAGGAATTATTAGGAAGGGAATGGTAAATAAATGGAGAATATTATAATGCCTCTGTATCGCTCCATGGTGAGACTGCACCAAGATACTGTGTGCAGTTCTGGTCACCGCATCTCAAAAAAGATAGAGTTGCACTGTAGAAGGTACAGAGAAGAGTGATCAAGATGATAAAGGGGATGAAATGGCTCACATATAAGGAAAGGCTGTTCAGTTTGGTTATTTACTCTGTCAGATAATAGAAGTGTTGCACTGGAGGTGGACCCTTGGCCTAGTGGTCGGACCCAGAGAGCGCCTGCCATCAGGAGGCGGAGCACAGTAGGAGACAGAGGCTAGCTGGAGCTTTGCCAAAAACAGCATGGAGTTTCCGCAGGTTGAACCCTTGAGTACCCGGGCCGCCTGGACTTAGGTGGGCCTCGCAGGGTCTCCTGGAGAGGTAGCAGAGGGGAGTGCCCACCACAAACAAGGGTGCACAGTCAATGTCCAAACAAGATGGTCTGATGGTCACGGAAGGCCAGTAGAGAGTAACCGAGTGGATAGCGAGGATCAAGGCCAGAGTATCAGTTCAGAATGGTCAGCCAAAGCAAGGGTCAGTACCAGTGGTCAGTCCGGGCGAGGCCAGGTGAAGGTCACGTTCCAGGCAGCGATCAGACGTGGTCAAAGGACAGGCAGAGGTCGGTTCCAGGCAGCGATCAGACGTGGTCAGTGGACAGGAAGAGGTCAGTTCCAGGCAGCAGTTAGACATGGTCAAGAACATGCAATGGTCAGTACCGTGAGATCAGTCCGGAGGGTACTACCAGGGAACGAGGAGACACTGGAACAAAGAGACACTGGAATGAGAGACACTGGAACAGGCAAACTAGCACACCTAAGTGTCGACCCGATTGCCAAGGCAGGGATCAGGGGTTTGAGCCCTGCCTTATATATGGGAGCCCAGTGATGTCATCATCGTGTGCCTCCCAGGGTTTTCCCGCGCTGGTCCCTTTAAATACGGAGACGACAGCCTCGCACATGCCTAGGGTGGGGCCGAGTTAGCCGAAGACGCGGAGCCCTGACGGCAGCTCCGCTGTGAGGCCTGCAGGGACGAGGAAGGCTGCGGTGAGAGACGGGGTCGCTGGGGGTTCACTGCAGCAGCCAGGCCCGCGCTGGTGGAGGGTAAAGCCAGGTGTGCAGGCCCAGTCGCGACACCAACGCGGTCGGAACGCACAACAAGAAGGACTAGGGGGCATTCCATGAAGTTAGCAAGTAGAACATTTAAAACAAATTAAAGAAAATTCTTTTTCACTCAACACACAATTAAGCTCTGGAATTCATTAGCAGAGAATGAGGTTAGGGCAGTTAATGTAGATGGGTTTAAAAAAGGTTTGGATAAGTTCCTGGAGAAGTCCATAAACTGCTATTAATCAAGTTGACTTAGGGAATAGCCACGGCTATTACTGGCATTAGTAGAATGGGATGTATTTAATGTTTGGGTATTTGCCAGGGACTTGCAAACTGGATTGGCCACTGTTGGAAACAGGATGCTGGGCTTAATGAACCCTCGGTCTGACCCAGTGTTCCAATTTCTTTTGTTCTTATGTCTGTCCCTACTGTAGTGCAGAGCCATTGTCTTTTAAGGGTGGACACTTTTTGTAAACGTACAGTAACAGATGATAGCAATTAGACCCAAACAGCAACTCTGCAGATTTTCTCTGTACCAACAGAATGCAGGACTATATGCACAGCCTAGAGCTGCAAGAGCAAAGGTCCTTGCTGGGCCCTGATATTGGATTCTTTCTCTATGGCTACCTGTTTCAAGAGACAGTTAATTTATAGCTTCTTCCAAAGCTTAGCTTTTGATTCAGGGAATAGAAAATGTTCTTGTTGCACAAATGGTGCCATTATTGTTCAAACAAAATAAACTATGGCCTATACAGCAGCTAATGACATGCAACTTCATGAAGTTGCCTAACTAGGCCTTGGTGATTTCAGTTACACCCGGATTCTGACAGGGGAATGTTTACAAAAAGAAATATGCATATGTGAGAAGCAAGAACCACTCATCTGTGTTTTTTCCATGCAGTGGTAGGAACTAGATAAAGACTAACAGGCAAAGTAGCATTGTAAAACACTTTGCTGAAGCTGGCTACCAGCCCATATGCTCTTCCCGGGATATACAGGGGCACTTCCCGGATCCTCAAGTAGATTTGGAACAAGGTTAACTGGGATGCCATAGCGTTAAGCAAGATTATAAAATACACAGTTGATTACAAAATATACACCTCCATCTGGGCCATATATTAGAGATCCACCTGATTTATCCAAACAGCAAAATCAACTTTTTAAAACTTCAAAGGTCCGTGCTATATATATATATATAATGGATATAACATAATGTTTCATTGTACTTCCTCTCTACTGGTGTGTTGGGAATAGCAACAGGTGTTAGAAGCCAGGTCCTGCAGCCATTTCACTGAATCTCCTGTGGCAAAGAGATAATGGCTGTGTCATTCACAACAATGTAACTTTATTTTTGACTGCCAACCACCTGCATCCTATAACACAGTAGAAGCTAAGCTATACCTTGACATGAGTGTGCAAAAGTTATGTCCTAAAAGTAAGTCCATGCTGCCTTTAACAGTTACATAACATGTCCACTATAGCACTTTTTTTGCTGTGTCTGATCATCATGAATGTAGACCTTGATCTGGGGATAAGAACATAAGATATGCCATACTAGGTCAGACCAAGGGTCCATCAAGCCAAGTATCCTGTTTCCAACAGTGGCCAATCCAAGTCACAAGTACCTGGCAAATACCCAAACATTAGATAAATTACATGCTACTGTTGCTTATTAATTACTGTAATAGCATTTTATGGATTTTACCTCTAGGAACCTATCCAAACCTATTTTATACCCAGTTATACTAACTGCTGTAACCACATCCTGTGGCAATGAATTTCAGAGCTTAATTATGTGCTGAGTGAATAAGAATTTTCGTTGATTTGTTTTAAATGAGCTACTTGCTAACTTCATGGTATGCCCCCTGGTACTTCTATTATCTGAGAGAGTAAATAACCGATTTACATTATTTTTTTCATGTGCTTTCATTATTTTGTAGACTTCTATCATATCCCTGCTCAGTCATCTCTTCTCCAAAGTGAACAGCCCTAACTTCTTTAGCCTTTCCTCATAGGGCAACCACTCCATATCCCTTATTATTTTGGTCGCGCTTATATGCACTTTCTCCAGTGCAGCTACATCCTTTTTGAGATGTGGTGACCAGAATTGTACACAGTATTCAAGATGCGGTCTCATCATGGAGTGATACAGAGGCATTATGACATCCTCTATTTTATTTGCCATTCCTTTCCTAATAATTCCTAACATTCTGCTTGCTTTTTTGATTGCCATATCACACTGTTACACAATTTTTACAGGTGACTCCAAAAAAATATTCTCTCACAGTTGATGCCACTCCTATAAACTATGCAGAGCTTAATCACAGCTACCACGCATCTCATTGCAGAAAGACATCAACATTGTGGTATGATTGTTCATGTCCCTGTCTGTTCTGCTGTATGTCTTCCACAGAAACACTTTTGTGAGACATCCCACAGTGCTGAGGATTGGCCCTAAATACACATAGGGTAGATATTATAACATATGAGCACACATCGACATGCCGATTTTATAACATGCACGCGCCGGTGCACACATGTTATAAAATTAGGTGGCCACAATCACATGCACGCTGGATTAACAATCTGTGTGCACATGCGTGGGTGGCGAGCACAAGAGGGAGCTTTTGCAATTTCTGTGCGGCGACACAATCGGGCCTTCCCCGGTTCCCTCCCCGTTCACTCCAATTAAGGAGAGGACTGGGAGGGAACTTCCCTACCCCCTACCTAACTCCCTCCCTCTTCCCCTCTCCTCCCTACCCCCTAAACCCTACCTATCTATCCTTTTTTTTTTAGTTTTACTACTTACTTCAGGGCCCGAGCTGAAGTAAGTTGCGTATGCCAGCAGCTGGCCGGCACATGAGTCTTCAGGACAGCGTTCGATGGCACTGTCCAGCCCGCTCCCCATCCCAGACCCTGTCCCTCGGCCCATCCCTTTGAAGAGGCCTGGCACTTGCGCGTGTACCAGGGTTTATTCGCATTGCCGGGCCTCTTTGAAAATTCGCACTGCGCACACAAGGCCCTGCCACATGCATAAACAATGGATTTTACGCACGCAGGCCTTTTAAAATCTGGCCATTAGTGTACATCTCCAAGCATTGCTTGAACCCATGTACCTCTTTGATAGTAAAGGAAGGAAGTGTTGCAAGTGGCAAAACACTGCCTGACATCCTGGCTGCCAGAGCACAAGTGCTGCAGATTGCATACTGATAAGGGAATCGTTAGTTGATGGCTTTTGTTGGTTTCAGGCAGCTGACCAGTGATTCCCCGCACTATGAACCCTAATAGGTTTTGGTTCACAAGTGACATTTCAACAGCTACAAGAGAGAGGAACAATATATCTTTCTATAATAACAAAGGATTTTAAAAGCCATTCATTTTTATAGGCCTTCAGACAGATAGAAACACTGTAGTGCTTGGTGACAAACTGTCCTTACTGTAATCTGTACTCTATGCACATGATACATTAGCAAGCCTGTACAGCATAGAGAGAAGACCCTGGGCCCTGCCACTCTTGCGTCTTTAAATACATGAGCAAGACAGTTCTGATATAACTGATACGTTCAGATACCTGACAGGTCCGCATGTGACTGCCACTTGCTGTTAACACATAACTCGAGAGGGATGACAGAAAGAAGCACAGCTCTTACCTATGAGCCAACCTTTACCTTAGAGGTCATCTTCAAATTGTTGCAATAGTCCAGATTGGCTAAGTATAAAAGAATCATGTGCAGATTCTGGGAACTTGGCCACTATATCAAGGATGCACAATCGAGCATCACAGACCACTTGCACATTGATGGCATGGAAGAGCTTCCAGTTGCAGTAGATCTCCTCCCTGTGATGGAGTGGGATGAAGACTATGTGTGTTCAGTCTATAGCTCCCAAAACAAGTAGAAAGTTTGCTAGGGCATAAAATCCTCTCTTCAAGTCCAGCAAGTTTGCCACATAATGATGAACGCAGCTGCATACAGCTCTTATGACCTGGCCGAAATAGCAGGAAACAGAGTTTTATGACATGCCCCCAACTATTGTTTGGAGTGAGCTAGATGACGTCATAAAATGTAGGGCAGACAAAAGTTTGGCAAGGCTAGGTATAGCAAGGGACCGTTCAGAGACAGGATCCAGCTCCTCTCTGAGTTCTTGATATAAATCCATAATATCCTGAGAGTTCAGGTGATACCTCTTAACCATGTGCTCTTCCGGCATCCCCAGCAATGTGATGCGAGAATGAAAGATGTGCTTCCTGTACTGCCTATGTACCCTTCTGCATGACAAGCTCTGATGTGGGCCATCCCGTTTCACCAACGGGGCTCGCAGCTCTGGCTCCAGTGCAGGAACTTCCCTAAGAAGCATTTGAACCTCCCTTCCCTTTTGTTCTTCTTGAGCAGCCTGATGCATCCAGTGTCCACCTAACATTCTGGCTTTAGGAAGACAGGGCTGGCAAGAAAAGGGG
Organism: Rhinatrema bivittatum; assembly: GCF_901001135.1. Taxonomy (NCBI): domain Eukaryota; kingdom Metazoa; phylum Chordata; class Amphibia; order Gymnophiona; family Rhinatrematidae; genus Rhinatrema; species Rhinatrema bivittatum. Next base: position 436,403,742 of record NC_042615.1, on the reverse strand, counting down.
TTTTTATTGGCTCACCAAAGCTGTGTAGGTGTGTCTGAGAGAAGGCCTCGTTTTTCGATAATTGCCGCTATCCCACAATAACTGCTGCTATGGCACGAGAAAAACATTTTTGCCCCTACTGTAAATTAAAAAAGTGTTGTTATTTCCCACATTAAATCCAGTGTTAGCATGCAATATTTTATCACAAAATGCGGTAGGAGTCCCCTCATTTGCATGATTTTTTAAATTTTGTATATTAATTATCATATTAAAATACTAATTCACGTTGCGATAAGCATTAGTACCACTTTATTGTGCAATAGACCCCGTTTATCTCACCATAATGTCCTAACGCAGCTTGATGCATCTAGGGGTAAGTTTGGTGAAGGAAAAGAAACAATATTAAGGGTCTTAATTTGGTATACAAATACAGACAGCACAAATTTAAATTATTGACTTCAGGGAAACTAAAGAGTGCATCTTCAAAGGAGCTATGCTAGTAAAAGTAACATGTACGAGTGTATAAGTAGCTTGTATTCGTGTAATGCTATTTTATAATCATCAAAAACACATGCATATTTTCAGTTTCGCACACACATTTACCAGTTCAAATGAGGGGTGGTCTAGAGGAGTTCCAAGGCAAAGCTAAGAGGAGCACACATAAGTTGCTATTTTGTAAGAGATTTACAAGAATACATTAGGCAACATATTTGTGCAATCTTACAACTACTAATTATGAAGCACAATTGATTTCAGACTCGTCTATGGTCTGCTGTTGTTGGGTGGGAGGTCTGGGTGAAATGGGGAGACTTCAGGGTGAGGAACTAGGAGGGTCTTGATGGCCTGAAGGACTGGGTGAACTGGTGGAGGTATCAGCAAATTGGTGATTTCAATTATGTGAACATGTTTTAAAATATCTCCACATAAAAATCCAGGTTTTACATGAGCAAGTTATATATTTTTTCATGCATAAAATATACATGTGAATGTTTCTAAAATAGATAGAAAAATTATGAGCTTTCAATGCATTGTTGATATTCGCATGTAACCAAACATATGCACTTATGTTGTGGGGGGGGGAGACATACGCATCTTTTATAATCTGCGTAGATCAGATATACACAGGTTACAAAATGCTGTAGTAGGTCTCCATGGGGCCACATAGAGTTGTTTGAAAGTTATCCTTTCTGGTTGGGGAATGATGGGAAAAGAAGAATCAGCACATGACTAGGCCTCTCTCCCTTTCTGCCACATCCTCCCTGGAAAGTATATCAAAATTACTGTAACCCCACCTCACAGAACCCACAGACCAGAGACTGCTGAGCACTGACAAACTTATTTCTGTGTCTGGGATTACATGAATTTATGCTGCAAGATTCAGGGGGCTAATGCTCATTCACTCTAAAAATGCCAAGGGTTGTGCTCCAAAACAGAAAATTAGTTTTACTAAAAAGAAATACAAAGGTTTAGCAATAGAAAATGTAGAAAGCAAAAAGATCAGTACATCCAATAGTAGCAGACATACCTTAAATAAAATATAGCAGGAAAGATTTGGACTTCCCTTGGCTCCTACAAAATGTCACTTAGATACCTCCCAGAACTTAGGAATCTTCTTTTCCCACTTTAAACAGTAGCAAATATCTGGTTGTGCACTCAGTGTTCCAGGCAAGGCTCCTTCTCCCATGGACCTTAAGTAAAGAAACCCTTTAAGAAACTTTTGGCTGAATATCTCTTGGAATTCCCCTACTACCCAACGAGAAAGCAACATACACTCTCTTAGTGGACAGAAGTCAAGACAACTTGCCCTGTCCTAGCTTGGATCCCTGAGAAGAAGCAGCCTTTTAATATTTCTCTCCAGCTCCCTCAACAACTCCCCTCAGGACTCTAAGAGTCCCCCTTTTATAACTTTGAACCGCTGACCCATCCTTTAGGGGATGGACACTTGCTGGCATTCAGATTGTCCATTATGGCCCATGAACCTCCCATTGCTGGAATGTTCCTAAATTCAATCTATGGTAAAAACCTAGTCCCCTCTACACTACAGTCTGCTAAATAAAATAAGAGAAAAACATTGTCAGTCTATTTATTTATTTAAAAATATTTATGAATCACTTTCCAGATTATACTAAATTGCCCAAAGTGATGCACATAATTTAAAAGAAAAAAATAAAAATACGATACATAAAATACAAACAAAACAATTACAAATAACATAACACAGTTTTAAAGCAATATAACACACATAAACTTCACTCTTCTATTTGAAAACTCCACTCACCCATCAGAACATCAATAATCCTAATCCCTTGACATTATCAACCATGTTTTTAGCTTTTTTCAAAATTGAAACAGGTCACTCACCTCGCATAATTCTGATGGAAAATTATTCCACAACTGTAGAATCACAGCTGAAAAACACCCGGTTCTGCAATCTGATATATTTAAAAGATTGGTCTGAAAGAAGCTGAACCAAGAACTGGGAATTAGATTTTAAATTCCAGACTGGACTCTGCTAGTTCAGCTGGTTCTTGAGTTACAGAGGTCCTACTTGCCAGGTTCTTGTGGCCTGGTTTGGCCTCTGTTGGAAACAGGATGCTAGGCTTGATGGATCCTTGGTCTGACCCAGCATGGCAATTTCTTATGTTCGTAAGATCTTAAAAGCCAATACCACTTTTCATTCCAGCTGTCCTCCCTCAGCTAATAAATTGCTCAGAGTCCCTGTGGCTCCTTGGCAGGAGCACCTGAACTTGTACTGCTAGGGTCGCAGATTCAATACCTGCTGACCTTGTTAGTTATCTGTTGATATATTGCTCCATAAGGACTACTGTTACTGTAAACGGTTAAGATGAGTTGCATTTGTGGTTAGAATCAAGAGGTTTTGGATCTAACATGGATCTTGAATTCCTTGCATACTTGATGGTGGTTACAGATGCCAGCCTGGTACGCTGAAGTGAACAGGTGACTCAGGTTCAGAGATCACAGAAAGGAGCAAGGTAGTCCATCAGTTGTTTTGGAACCAGAGCTGGTTGATTGGCCCTCCTGCCTTTGAACCTCAGCTATGAGATCTTGGAGTCTGAAAGATGTCAGGAAAAGCCAAGGTAGGGGACATACGTGCTCCTTGACGGAGACTCCAAAAGTCCTCATGTCATAACAGTTGGAATTGTTATTCTATTTGGCAGAACGAATGTGAAAAATGTTGCAGCTTTGCATTGGGCAGTGTGGAATTTGTTCATTGGATTTGTTTTATTTTCTCAGTCACAGTATTGTCAACCCAGGAATATGACCCTGGTTTCAGACACCATGCAATCAAATAGAGGCCAGGTGGTGATTTCCACCTTTGGATTTGATGGGGTTCTTCCAGAATGGTAAACTTGAAGGAAGCCATGGAAGAGGAAAAAGCTCATCTGGTTTAAAAGTGTTGTTCCAGAGATGGCCGACAGAGGTGGTTCTGTGCAGTTTTGCTCGGTGGCCTTTGATAAGGAAAATGATTCAGTTTTTTTGGGACATCTAGGCTTGGTAATTCCAGTGAACCTAATCAGGTCAAGACGTCTTTGGTGTTCGAATCTCATTCAGCTTTTCACAGTGAGCTGCTCTGTCAGGTATCAACTCTGCTCGAATATCTGGTTCAGTTTAGTTTTCTCTCCTGGCACTGGTAAATTGGCAATTTCTATTTAAAAGCTAGGAACTCGATTGACTTGTTTGTTTTAGATTTTTGTGAATATTTTATTATTTGTTGGTTGGTCAGTTTGTGAAGTATTTACTATTAGGATTGTGTATTTGTACTACACATTGAACAAACTTTTGGAAGACAGCAGAATATAAAATTTAAAATGAATAAATAAATAAACTTGCATCATGATTTTATTGGCAGCTGGTGTCATTTCAATAACAATGGGCCTGCTGAATCCCATCTAATTCTTCCCATCACTACTCTAGTCGCTGTATTCTCAATCACTTGTAATCACTTTATAGTTCTACCTGGCAGCCCAATATATAATGCATTGCAGTATTCTCTCAATGTGATAATACCAATGCATAAGCCATCGCTTTTAATCCATGAAATTCCAGAAATGGTTTCAGCTGCCTCACCAACCTAAGATTCGAATAGACCCTCCACACAACCCGAGTGGTCTGCTTCTCCAAAGTCAACTCCTTACCCAACCTAACTCCAAAAAATATTTCATCTCATCTACCGCAACCACAGGAACCCCTTCCACTCTCAAAATACATTTTTCCAGATGCTTCCCTACCTGTAATAACTCTCTTCTTAGTGTTGAATGCCAGACCAGTCTGCTTCAACCAATTCATCGCTGCACACATACATTCATTTCCTCCTGTCCTGCCCCATATGTGGTACCATCTGTATGTAAATGAAACAAAACCGAATGAGTGAATAAGCTTTCCTGGAGGAGCCATGTAAACATTAAAAAGAAGAGGAGATTCACTTCCCTGGGTAAAGAAAAAACCCATTGAAAATTCCCTCACGGCACTCACCTGTGTAAAAAAGCAGAAATCCAATTCAATAGCACCCCCCCCCCCCCCACCAGTCCCAGCTCCTGATAGAAGAGTACCAAAATGGCATGAACCACTAAATCAAAAGTACTCGCCAGATCTAACCTAACCCCCCTAAGGCAGCTTCCCCCACATCCAAGCTGGACAATACATACTCCACCAGAGCCACCATAGTGGTTTCCATGCTACAATTCCTTTGGCGTAATAATTAAAAAATATACATACAATATATTTTTTATTTATTTATTTAAGTTCTTTTACTATACCGATGCTCAAGACAAGTCTTATCGAACCAGTTTACAATGAACAAGGGGAGAACCAATTAACACAGCAGGCATAAAAAGTTACAATAAAACATGGAATGAAGAACTTGGTCATTAGAAAATGAGGGATAGATTAAACAGTAAAAAACAATGAATAGAGAGCAATTGATTAGATAATAAAGCATGTACATTCATTTAGTGGTTCAGATATCAAAAGTTAATTGAATGATCAGTTACTGGCATAATAAGATAATTGTATGAACAGATGAGGGTGAGACTGGGAGGTCAGGTGGGGGGAAGGTGGGGGGGGGGGGACAAGGAAGGGAGGTACTAGGGAGAAGGGAGATGGAAGGTGCTGGAAGAAGAAGGAATCTTCAGCGGTATGCTTGAGTGAATAGCCAGGTTTTCAGTTTTTTTCTGAAGGAGAACTGGCATTTTTCCTGGCGTAGATCAGGGGGGAGTGAGTTCTAGGGGTGTGCATTCGTTTTGAACGCATATGTAAAACGCAACTTATTATTTTTTTAACTTAAAAAAAGTGATGATGCGCAGCGCATCACATTTTCAACTTATTCAACATAGCTACGTTGAATACGTTGAACCTAAATAAACACTTAAACCCCCACCCTCCTGACCCCCCCAAGACTTACCAAAACTCCCGGGTGGTCCAAAGGGGAGTCAGGAAGCCATCGCTGTTTTCCTTTGCGAGGAGCACGTGACGTCGGTGTCACGTCGGAGTGACACGGACGTCACGTGTTTCTCCACGCCTCTGCTCCGGGACCCCCGTTGGACCCAACCGGAACTTTTGGCCAGCTTGGGGGGGCCTCCTGACCCCCCCAAGCTGGCCAAAAGTTCCGGTTGGGTCCAACGGGGGTTCCGGAGCGGAGGCGCGGAGAAACACGTGACGTCCGCGTCACTCCGACGTGACGCCAACGTCACGTGCTCCTCGCAAAGGAAAACAGTGATGGCTTCCTGACTCCCCGCTGGACCACCAGGGAGTTTTGGTAAGTCTTGGGGGGAGATTAAGGAGGGTGAGGGGTTTAAATTTTTATTTAGGGAACCGGTGAACGTATGGACAGACCCTCAACTTATGGGATTCTCCATATGTCCATATTGAACGAAATCGACCCTCACCTTCAACTTATCAACTTATGAACGCAAACCTTTTGTCTGCACATCTCTAGTGAGTTCCAGTGATGCGGTCCGGCCATGGAAAATGCCGGACCGCATCACTGGAACTCTCAATATTCACAAAACATGATCTTAAAATTAAAATCAAACCTTTTCTACATGTGCTGTTTTTCATCTCTCCCACCTCTTGCCTTCCAATATTTCTTATGTCTTTCATATTATTTGATCTCCAACTTTTTCTCTTCTCTGCAGCTCTTTTTTCTATCACTTCTTTCTCCATCTCTCCCATTCCATCTCCCCCTCTGTCTTGTTCTTCCATCCGTCTTCCCCACTACTCTATCCTATTTCTCCTCATCATTTTCTTTTATCATTATTCACTATCTCAAGCTCTCTCTCACAACCTCCATCTACCCTGTGTGCCTCACTACTTTCCTCCCAGCTATCCATTTTCCCCTCTATACCTTCATCCATTCCCAATCTGTCTCCATTTCCCTCTTAGTCTCCTCTCCCTCGTGGCCACCTTATCCCTACCCAAGTTCCATCTTTCCTCTTAGACTCTCATACCTCCTTCCAGGTTCCATCTTCTCCCAAAACTTGTATGTTACCTTTCTACAGTGCTTTGTTTTGTTTTTTCTAGATAAAAGGTGCCAGGTCTCAGATGCAGAGTTCATCCTTGGAGGTTGCGGGGGAATCAGGGCAGTTGCCTCTCCCCCTTCAAATGGGTTTAATCACAGCATGGCCCTCCCCCTTCCTTTTCTCCTTCCTCCTGGCAGGAAGCACGAGAGCAGCGCTTTTACCTGCTGGTGCCTCCTCTGCCAACTTCATGGTATGGGAGAGTACCAGTAGGGGAACAGGTTAAAAGAGAGGCACCACTGGGGCTTTTCTCTACTTCTCGCCTCTCCCTTCCCCAATGTTTTTGTTTTTGCCTCTTTCTCCCCTCCCTCCCCTACTGGTGCTTTTCTCAGATTTAGATTCAGGAAACTTTGGCATGACGAAATTAGTGCATGTGTTGCCAAAGCAATACGTAAAGTGGTTGAAAGGAGAAAAAAGAAAAATGAATAAATGTGCTAGCTGCAATGAAAATTAAAGGGTACAGAATGATTAATAGTCTGGACGCTTGCTCTGTATTGCCCATGGTCACATTCTATATCGCTAGTGCTCTAAATAAATTGCAAAGGATGGCCGCATGCTCCTGCTCCATCTAAGCCTTTTCCAGGCAGCTGCCTGCTGAGATCAGGAGGCGAGGGATAAGACTGGAGCAAACAACAGAGCTACTCTGCTTCCTAAATCAGTCTCTCCCCTCCTGTCATTTCCCAGGGGCTGATGCAGAAGGAGAAAAAGGTACTAAGTACTATTAAATACTGGAAGAAAAAACAAAAAAACCCCAAACAAACAAGCCCTGCCCTTATACTCTCCCTCAGTCTGAAACAACAGCAGTAATATAATGTGCAGCTAGGAGACAGTGGGGGAGCAGACCATGGTCCCCAGGAACCCTGACTCTGGCTCCTCCTCCCAGTCCCCTGCTGGTAGTGCACATTAGGATTATACTTGGCTAGAAGAAGCAGATGGGAAAATGTGCCTTCACTGAAGTCCTCATAGAGCACCCCTCTGAAGAAGCCATCTTTTAGCTTGCTCACTAGTGCTACCCAGAATTTGGTAAAATTAAAAAATGCTGGGGTGGAAATATTATTTTCCAATAAGGTAAGCACTGCATTTAACAAATAAAGGTGAGAGGAGTTAGAGAGCTTGCTGCCTGATAGAAGGGTGAGATTTGCTCTGTGAGGAAAAAAGATAAAAAAAGCAATAAATCCTGCAAGGAAAATTGCTGTCTCTTCTAAATAGAGGGATGAGAACTTTAAATCATGTGCATGCGTCCGTATATGCATGAATAGGGGCGCACACGCTCATGTGCATGTATTTTATATCATGCGCGCAAATGCACGTATAGGATCTAAAGTACACTTACATCAACACAACAGCATGCTTGCGAATCTTAAAGAATCTTGGCATGTGTTGTCGACATAGCCAGATAAGTAGAGTTTTAACACTTATTCGGCTATATTACTTAGCCAGAGACGTAGCAGTTTTTGAGACTTAACTGGCTAAATGGCAGCAAAGCCACCACTTACCCAGAGAAGTCAAAATTTATCTGGATAAGTGATGGGACTCTCCTATATATATGAGCATTTGTGCTCCTAATTTTAATTATTTACACGTGGAGATTTCACTTGTGTATTTTCTGTAGCACTTGTTGGCATTTACGCATGTAAGTAATCCAGTTTTGAAACAGTTTTACCAATTAGTCCACCAGTATACCCAGTCTATTTCTAGGTCATTAAGTCCCCCCTCCTCCCCAATTCTTCAGCTTTAACTACTGCCCGTTTACCCAGATCCCTCACCCAGTCAGTATTTGGCGATGAAGACTTTTATTCTCACACCAGATAATTTGCAGATATATATATTTTATATACACAGCACAGTACAACTGTATTTGATTTATGTGGTATATAAACTTTACAAAAATAAAAAATTAAATAGCAGACTTACGCATGTCACTTTCAGAGGTTATAAAATAGAACTTATATATGTAAATGTTTGAGATTTATAAAATCGCTTTTACACAAATGCACGCTATCAGGTGAATTTTCAAAGGAGTTACACGTGTAAATGGAACATACCATCATAGCAATTTTCAAAAGCCATTTACCCAAGTTAAGTGGGCTTATGCAGGTACATTCTATGGACAATTCAATGGCATGTATTGTAGCAATTTTCAAAAGCCTACTTGACACGGGTAAAGTGAATTTACATGTGTAAAACTGGGTTTTACGTGTGTAAATGCTTTTGAAAATCAGGCCCTTTGTGCGTGCACATGTGCTGATTTTTACATACGAAACTCTTTGAAAATCCATCTCTTATTCTTAGAAACCATCATGACCAATGGTGAATCAGGCAATGAAGAAGTTAGAATAGTAAAAAATCAAAACGTCCAAACAGTGAATGGTGTCTGGCAAGGAAATTGAATCCTCCCTTACCATGATCCTGAAGGAGCTTCAGTCCCTGAAGATGCTAATGAAAGAATCATGGTTCAACTAAAGAAATTAAAATGGCGATCGCTTCCCTTACAGTGCAATTTATTTTTTATTTCAAATGAAAGTGGACGAAGTGGAGGAAAGGGGTTTACCTGTTAGACAATAGTGTGACACTGCGATAGGACAAAGTCAAAGTGATTGGTGAATTGCATTTGCATTTGAAGATGCAAATAATAGTGGTTGGAAAATCAATTTGAGAATTTTGAGAATTCCAGAAGTAATAGAAAGTGATGATTAAGGAAAACATATGGAGACAGTTCTGCCAAAACTACTGGAAGTTCAAATTATGAAGGAATTTAAAACCGAAAGAGCACAAAATGCTTTCTCATAACTCCAGCAACAAAAATATTGAATATCAAAGGTGATTTAGATCTTGAGATACCTCCAATTACTGGAAATCCTGAAAACATTCATGATATTGTCATCTCTGTGAGGAGTTCACTTTGAAAATTAGCTTGCAGGTACCCAGATAGTTTAATAATTTCTCCCATAATTTAAAAAAATATTTAAAAATATATATTTGAAGCAAGATAGTAGATGCATAGAAACCATGCTCAGACCATCCTTGGATTGCAATCCTTTTCTGTTCTTTTTGATATTTTTCCACTTAGTAGTTATGGTAAAATGTAAAGAGAAGACATGAACATTTTCTGCACCTTCCATCTCCATGGTGGCAGCCAAACCTACAGACACATTTGTACTTCTGGTTGATGCAGTACCTGAGACTAGAGGAATCCTATTGGAGGCCCTGATGGGAAAGGATCACAGATGGGAAAGCAATACCGAGCTCCAGTTTGCAAATTGCACTGACAGACATTGTAGGACAATTCACTGATTTGATGCTACTGATGCTGACTGATGATGTCGACACATTGTTTGCAGCAAGAACTGGTTTGGTTGGTGTAGTAGCCATAGCGGGATAAACAAAGCCCATGGGGATGGAGAATCAAGTTAGTGTTATATAGTAGGAAGGGTACGTAACATGGAGAGAGAGACTGTAGGGTTTTGGGGTTGAGGAGAACAAGAGCAATAAAAAAAGTTAATAGAATTTCCCAAGATTGGGGGCCGAGAGAGGAGAAGAGGACAGTAGTAGCCTACCCGGCATAAGCGGTGAGCTCTGATTGCATCCAGCTGTCCAGCTGAGGGCGGAACCATGTTGACATCATCAGCCTGGGACCGTGGGTTTAAAACTCGCTGAGGAGCGGCATGTTGTGGGGCCGAGAAAGAGGAGAAGAGGACAGTAGTAGCCTACCCGGCATAAGCGATGAGCCCTGATTGCATCCAGCTGTCCAGCTGAGGGCGGAACCATGTTGACATCATCAGCCTGGGACCACGGGTTTAAAACTCGCTGAGGAGCAGTGCACTGCCACCGCCGGCGCGCCACCTAAGCCGCACACACCAAAGAAGTGCGTGAGCGGCTTAGACTGGCTTTGACTGCCTTTGATATTTGGTTGATCGTTGCCTCGAAATTTATGGGTCGCAAGAGGAAGGCGAAAATTGTTACCTCCTCTCCAGCCCCTTTAAGGCGCAGATATTAAAAGCCCTATGCGTGTAAATCCAGGAGGATTTACACGCATAGGGGGGTTACGCACGCCGGGCCTATTTTTCAAAAGGTCCGGCAGCGCACGTAAGTCCCAGGGCTTGAAAAAATGAGCAGTCCAGGGGCATGGTGTGGGTGGGGCGGTCCGGGGAAGGGTGTGGGCGTGGTCCTGTGAAATAAAGGTACAGGGTTTTCGGCTGGGGGGGCGGGACAGGTAGGGGAAGAGAGGGGAAGGGAGGGGAAGATGGGGGGGGGGGGAAGGAAAGTTCCCTCCAAGGCCACTCCAATTTCAGAGTGGCCTCAGAGGGAACGCAGAAATCCAGCTGGTCTCCATGAGGATTCGGCGCATGCACTCCCTTGTGTGCGCTAACCCCTGATTTTATAACATGTACAAGGCTGCGCATACATGTTATAAAATCCGGCATACATTTGTGCATGCCGGGTAGCGTGTACAAATGTAGGCCGAACGCGTACATTTTAAAATCTGCCCCAAAGTCTCGGCCTGATGGATACACATATTAAAAGGCTCAACTCTCCATGAGAGGACTGCGCTCGAGATGTATTAGATGTCTGTTGAGTCCTGGCATAGGACCAACTCCTCTACAGCCCCCAGGAGTTACAGAAATGGATAATTCCATTGAGAGTAATACAGCAAACATAAGTGGCCGAGAATTTATTTCTCCATTGGTGAAACTTGCTAATCCCCCAGCTTTGACTTTAAATCATCAGGAAGGTAACAATGGAACCCTAACTGCAAGCACTGGGAACATACAGGCAAATGCCGTAGATGCTTCCAATGTTACTCTGGGAGATCTGTGGAGGATGCTACTTAAGCTTGACTCAAATGTTTCCCAGATGAACTCTTCTTTTTCTGCTATGGTTAATGGAAATAGATTGGCTATTAAGGATCAAGGAAAAAGATTAATTGATTTGGAATCTTCGGTTAAAAATCTGTCTTTAAAAGTGTAAAATGTCCAGAATGTTGAGAGCATGTTTATAACAGATAATTTGTTGTTACATAATGAAACAGAGAATGTAGAAAATCTTATAAGAATTAAGAACTTATGCTTTGTAAATTTTCCATTTACTAGGCTGTTATCTCCATTTGAGATGTTTGTAAAATTTCTGAGGGAAGATCTAGCTTATAAAGATGATGAAATTTCTTCCATATCAAAAATCTATTATTTCCCTATTCAATTGAATAATATACCGGGGAGAGTGGAGGAACAGTCTTCAGGTGTTGCGCTTGGGGGTGGACCCCTAGCCTATGGCGGTGTGGGAACCGACCACAGGGGGCGGAGCATGAGAGGAGACAGAGGCAGTGTTGATCTTCACCACTGGAAGCCCGCGGTCCCCCCGGGAGGAGCCCATAGGGACCCGGGCCGCTGGGACTTAGGTGGGCCTCGCAGGGTCTCCTGGGAGTCTCAGAGGCAGGAAGAGCGCTATCAGGTTCGAGGCTAGAAACATGTTGGAGATAGGCGAACCAGAAGAGCTTTGGAGATGGCAAGGCTAGGGACAGAGCCAGAATCAAGCAAGGTCAGACAGGCAAGGTCAAAGTCGAGGAATCAGTCCGAGGAGTGGTCAATGAAGTAAGGGTCAAGATCCAGAGGTCAGGCAAGGTCAAGAACAGGCTGAGGTCGTAGGCAGGCAGGCAGGTCAGGAACAAGCTGAGGACTTTGGCAGGCAGCAGGCAGGCAGACAAGTCAGGAACAAGCTGTGGTCTTTGGCAGGTGCAAGGCAGGCAGATGAGTCAGGAACAAGCTGTAGTTTTTACCAGAAAGGCAGTCTGAGGTAAGACCGGGAAGACGAACAACGAAGACAGGAACAAGCAGGGCAAGGAAGCAGATACAAGCTGGAACGGAACTGGAACAGAAGGATCCTGGAACGAGTCTAGGAACAGGCAAGCAGGAACACGAGGAGGGGCAATCTCAGGAACAAACCGACCCGATTGCCAAGGCAAGGAAGTGAGGCCAGGAACTTCCTTTTAATATCCCTTCAATCAGGGTGCGCCGCGGAACTAGGTCCTGCCCTCGAACCCATATCAGGGTGGCTGGTCCGCGCATGCGCACATAGGGGCATGGCTGGCTGTTGAGACACCGTGGCCTGGTGTGGGGCCTGGCATGCGAGTGAAGGCCTGGTGACCGCCGCCGTGAGGGAGACAGGACCGGGACAGGACAGGACTGGGACCAGCTGGGTGACCCTGAAGGTGAGCGGTCCCGCGGGTGGGACGACCGCGGGCAGGGCGTGTAACAACAGGTATATCAACGTTTCTTGAGGACTCTATGGATATTATAAATAAAAGAGCAACTTTGTTTGTCTCTTTTACCTTAGAAAAAGAAAAAGAATTCATTTTTGAGAAATTCTTTAAAAATAAGGATTTACCATTCTGTGGTCAGGAAATTTTTGTTTTCCCTGATGTTTCTAAGCCCACACAGGTGAGTAGAAAACAGTTTTTGGCCTTGAAAAGTAAAACTCTGGATTTGGGAGCAACTTTTTATTTAAAGTTTCCCTGCAGATGTTTTATTAATTTTCAAGGCAAAAAGTTTATTTTTTCTGAACGATCATACCTAGAAACCTTTTTAAGGAATAAAAATGTAGAGAATTCGAATCAGGCTATAGTAGCAGAATTAGGTCCATCATAAAGAAATATCCTCTTCTTTTCTGTGAAAATTGCATGATTAAGATGTATTTTTATTACTTAAACGGCTTCCCATTTATTGGGGTGTTGTGACAATCAAATTGTTTGTTTCTAAGTTAGTGATACCTCGGTTCTCGAACGCCTTGACTTTCAACCAAATCGGTATTCGACCAGGAGATTCGAGAAACTTTTGTCTTGGAATCCGAACAAATATTTGGAACTCGAACTTCCGAGATGAGCCGAGTTGAGCCGAATGGCGTTCATTCGGCCCAGCGCGCCTTGCTTGCGTCATCAGTGTGAGTGCAGAGAGAGAGTCACGCTTTGTGGAGAGAGTCACGCTTTACACTGAATTTAACCCTTAGACATGGGTCCAAAGAAAGCCAGAAGTGGTAATGCAGACAAAGGTAAGCGGAAAGCTGTGAGAACAACTATTGAGCTGAAGAAAGAAATCATTGCCAAATATGAACAGGGCACACGTGTTTCGGATCTGTCTGCTGAGTATGGCGTGCCAAAATCAACCATCTCTACTTTCCTTAAGAATAAAGCTGTTATAAAGGCTGCCAATGTTTTATTTCTTGTTGAGACTCATGTTTTTCTACATATTATATACAAATTAGGCCAGTAAATAGGCATTTTCTGGGGCTTGGAACGAATTAATCCAGTTTCCATTATTTCCTATTGGGTTTCATTGCTTCGGTTCTCGAACAATTTGGTTCTCGACCGTCCTCCTGGAACGAATTATGTTCGAGAACCGAGGTATCACTGTAATTGTTTTCTTTAGATTGTATACAAATTTGCCTCTATTATGTTTTGAAAAAAAAAGTTTCATTTTGGTGAAATTGAAATTTAATAAAGAGAATTATTAAAAAAAAGAATAATTTCCCAGGATGGTGGAACCTTGCCTAACCTCCCCTGGTAAAAATTCTTTGCTAAACCTCCAGTGGTTAGCTTTGATGTTCAATGGCATAACATTGCTGGACTTGAAACTTAATTTCATCAGAAATTCAGTCAGTTCTTAACCAGCTGCATGGTTCCTTGAAAAATTCTCAAATTTTTAAGACTGAAGGTTTGGATTGTTGCAGTATTTGGACACTGAAAAGATGCAAATTAAAAAGCCCTAATATAATGAAGATGAGAGACAGTCAGGTCCTTTATTATAAATTGGAGAACTTGGAAAATGTAATTAAGCAGCTTCTACAGTATTTTATAAATCTTCTACTGCTATGTCTATTACTATGTTTCAGAAATATATTCCTGAAATAACTAAAATTTCAGAGCAATCTTGGCCCCCTATCTCCAGGGATTTTCTGCCTCCTTTTGCTAAGAAGAAGGTTGATTAGTCTCAGCCTTCTGGTACAGAACTATCCTTTCATTTCCTGAATTTAACCCAGGATCTGGAGAAGGAGGAAGAGGACTCCATGAAATTATTCAGATAGGGATTGGATAGATTCTCATCTGTTTTTTTAAACTTACATTTTGTAAACAGTAAGGTCTGAGCTTCCCCATACATACCCTGTTTCCCCGAAAATAAGACAGTGTCTTATATTAATTTTTGGTACCAAAGATGCACTAGGCCTTATTTTCAGGGGATGTCTAATACCGTTGAGCTGCTGGCTGCCCCTGCGTCAGCCATGCCTCACCAGTGTGCTGTCAGACAGAGGTAGGAGTGTGCAGCATTCATGGTAGTCAGCTTGGGCTGACTCTGCTGCTTTTGAACCTCTGCACACTGCTTGGAAGGGGTCCCCCGACTGGTACTGCCACCATCCCCAGATGTCAGTAATCTTGCTGCCACTGTCACTGCTGCCACTTGGCTATTGGGGAGGCGCCGATTGCTGCTACTGACACTGAAGCCCATTCTGCTGCCTCCTCTGTGCAGGCCCCGTGGGCTTCCACTTTCTCCATGCTCATCTCGTACATTGTGAGATCCGCATAGAGAAAGTGCTATTCTTGCACATTCCCAAAGATCACATGTGCCAATCACTAAAAAGTAATTTTTATTTTTTTTTACCTTTGCTGGCTGATGTTAGTTTTCTAATCGGTTGGTCACAGGCTTTTTTTTTTTCCACCTTCCCTTTCTTATTTTTTTGCCAATTCCTTTTATATTGTCCTTTTTTCTTCCGTATTTCTTTTCTCTCCGTCTTCTTCCCTCAAACACAGTCAGGTTCTCATTCTCACATGCATTTCTCTCACACACACACAGTCTCTCACTGGCACATGCTGTCTGACTCTCACATACCCAGGCTCTCTCTCACTCCCACATGCTGTCTTGCTCAAGCATAGGCTCTCACCGTCACACGCTGTCTCTCTCACACACACAGAGGCTCTCACATGCTGCCTCTGCAAACATTCAGATCCTCACTCTCACACACAATCTCTCAACTCATCTCATACACGCACGCACCCTCTACAGACCCTCAGCCTCTCTCTCACCTCTGGGCCTCCTCTTCGCGGGTCGCAGCAGGATCGGCTCTGCAGCGACCCTGAACGTCTCGGGCCTCTTCCTCGGCCCTGCTACCGGGCCTCTTCCTCTTCTTGGGCCGCTGCGACTTGGGATTTGCAGCAGCCCGCAGCGGCTCCTCTTCTTCACGCGCTGATGCTCTTTCTGCTTCCTGCCCATGCGGCTCCGGCAACGTTTACTTCCGGGCCGCACAGGCAGGAAGGAGGAAGAGCATCAGTGCGTTTGAACGCGATCTTTTTCTTCGGGCAAGGAGGCTCAGCGGCCGCATGAGCCTCCTTGCGCCCGGGCGCATCGGCTCCCCTCCGGATACCACTGCAGGCCTCCTCTTCGCGGGTCGCTGCAGGATGGGCTCTGCAGCGGCCCTGAACTTCTCGGGCCTCTTCCTCGCTACCGGGCCTCTTCCTCTTCTTGGGCCGCTGCGACTTGGGATTCGCAGCAGCCCGCGGCGGTTCCTCTTCTGCATGCGCTGATGCTCTTTCTCCTTCCTGCCCATGCGGCTCCGGCAACGTTTACTTCCGGGGCCACACAGGCAGGAAGGAGAAAGAGCATCAGCGCATTTGAATGCGATCTTTTTCTTCGGGCAAGGAGGCTCAGCGGCCGCATGAGCCTCCTTGCGCCCGGGCGCATCGGCTCCCCTCCGGATACCACTGCTCGCATCTGCCCCTAATACTTTGCAAACTTTATTTTAAAAAAATAAATAAATAAATAAAAAATGACGTCACAGGATTGACCGGCCCACCGGGGGAAGCCCGATCCCCCGATAGGTCAATCCGCCCCTGTTTACAAGGGATGTCTTACTTTCGGGGGAGGTCTTATATTTAAGAATTCGGCTAAATCCCTACTAGGTCTTATTTTTGGGGGATGTCTTATTTTCGGGGAAACACGGTAGCAAAGACAACTCAGAAAAGACAAACCATTTTTGTTATTGAGACCTACAGCATTGCAGATTGGTGCTTTATTTTGGCTAAAATTTCAGTGCATGAATATTATTAAATCTTAGGGATATACATTTGTTTGAAACACATTGATAAAACATAACAAATGAGTCTATTTTAATTTTGTTTGTTGACCCCTGAAACAAATGGAGGGGTCCCACAAATGAGACAAAAGTTTTTGCCTCATTTGTTTGTTTCCCATCAAGTCTATGGACTATTGAAATCTATGGCTGTGCTGTGACCAAATAAATAGGTGTAGGTAACTATAGAAACCAATTCTTGCCTGTGTGACCTCACAGCATTGTCATAGCCAAGGTAGCACAAGTTGGCAAGGAAACCACATAGCGGACAAATCAATGTCATGATGACCTACTAAAATCTGGCCCTTAGGTACTAGATCAATTATTAATATGTACTAGATAATTCCTCTTGATAGATATTAATGCCTGTCTATGAATACCTCCCCTGTAACCAATCATTGTTTGTTTGTTGAGTTATAACTATGATTGTCACTTTGTAAACCATCATGATCTATACATGGAATGATGGTATATAAAATGTCTACATAAATAAATAAAATAAAGTAACACTGACTTCTCCCACTGAAATTTCAGAGCATGTGCAAGAAGCTATATATTTCCTCACTAGCAGTTGAAAAAGAAGGATATGTTTGGGGAAGCCTTCCCAGAATGTTAAAAAAAGCTAGAAACTTTTGGACTTGGCACTGGTAAAGGCTGCTTCTCATCTTCTCTGTGCTGCAGTGAACTTACTCACTGTGCTAGATAGACAGAGGCAGTGGCACTATTGCTATTTTTGATTTTTTTCTCTTCACTGGGGAAGGGTCAGGGTAGGAAACAGTGTGAAGATTGTAGCAGTGTTAGTGATCTTCTCCTCTCTGTCTGAACACGGTGAACATACTGACATACTGAAGAGAAGAAGGGTCTTACCAGGCTGTCAGTCTTTTTGGATCTGTTAGTGTTTAACAGTTTTTTTGTGTATTGATTGGAAAAGGAGTCAATCAATACTGAGTGAAAATAGGACACACACTGAATGTGTATGTGTGTCTGTGTATGAGTACCAGATAACTCTAAACACTGAGTTAGTGTACTGTCACAGTATCAATAAATAAATTCTTTCTAATATCAAAACCCCCAGTGTGTTTCAACAAATTCTATTATATCAGAAAAAAGGAGAGGAGAGAATGGCAGACTTGGCAGCTTTGGCAGAGAGCCTAGTAACATCATTAAAAAAAAAAAAGCAGTCCTGCCCCTAAATTGAAGAGAGACTTTTTAAGGTATTGAATGATATGAATTGAAAGCAGCTCAAGGCAGAAGTAATTGAAATTTGGAGAGCATGTGCCATTGTTATCTGTCTATGGAAGAGCCATCCAAGCCTGACAGTAACAGGACAGGAGCTTGGACTGGGGAAGCAGAAATTCAACAGCCAAAGCCTGCAGCACACACATCTACACTGGTTAGTGGTTTTGAGACAATGGAGGCAATATTTTCAACAACTGATTCTGAGGAAGAATCTTATCTGGGATTTCCAGAAATTGAAGAGTTAGTAGGTGAAGAAAATTTAGAAGGATTAGTCATTAGCATCTTAGTCTCCAGTGCTTTGATAGGGGTGATAGATGATAATAATGACAGTGATGACAGCAACCCCCAGAAAGAGCAGACAGCATATGTAGAGAGTATGAGTGATACCCTTGGCATTTTTCCACAAGTTCCACCTTCAACCTCAACTCCAGTGCCATCATTAGCCCCTAAGGATATAGAGATTGCAGAAGACATCCCTGATCTGGAGATAAAGTAAGGGAAGACCTGGATTTTGTTCAGTGTATTCATTGCAGTAAGTATATCCAGTCTTAAGGTATTCAGGAAAATACTAAAAACTGGCTCTTCAACCAGGCATTTAATGAAAGTCCAGGCTAGGCACATTCTGACAATACTAATCTGAGATGTTCCACCCCGGTATTTGCTTTTATCACTCACTTTTAGATATTTTATTCAGTTTACTTTGATATTTGTATTCATCACTTAATGATTTGAAATTTGTTTTAATATTGTGTATGAATGTATTTTTATTATATTGATATTGATATTTTATTATATTGATATTATTATATTGATATTTTATTTTTTATTGTATTGATATTTATATTTTATTTTATTATATTGATTTTTGTACCTATGTATTTTTAAAATTATATTATTGTAAACCGATGTGATGGTCCTCGGTCCATCTGTACAAATAAATAAATATCAGTCATGGGAGCAAGTGAGACATCTGAAAAATGCTGGTATGCAGCATCACCTGCAGAAGCAGCACCTGCTAGCTTTGGCATCAGAGAAGGGTGGCAGAACTTAACTGGGGATCTCATCTACCAGTCAAAGTAAAAGCCAGAGGAAAGGGGTTGAAAAATGTCTATTCCCCATGCTCATTCTGTGGCCTTTTCCTGTAATTGGGTGGCAGGTCAGCAGCTACCTGCCATGCATTCAAAGTGGCAACCTACAATAGAGGAAATGGGGTGACGTTCTGTATCACTGTCCCAGAGCAAGAGGCAGGCAGCATCCAAAGTAATATTAAGGAGCATCTGGAAATGATTATTCTAGATGACCAATCCATGTTAGCCTCTAATTACAAAATTCCCTCAAACACTATATTTAGTAGTAGTTTATTACATCTCTGTACAACCACTGCCATAGTCACATCCAGGCATAGCTGGCTAAGATAGAGCAGAGAAGCATGCATTTCACCAATGATATCTGTACCAGCACAAATGTTATACATGCTTACCCTGATGGCACACTGATGGAACCTGCTTGAGTTGGGGCAGTAGCAGCTCTAGCGAGGACCAAGCATGAAGGTGCATATGGGCTGTGCTTCACACCCAGGTGATGGATAGCCCTCATACCTCGTGCAATGTTCTATCAGCCATAAGAAAGATGCTGGAGGACTGACAGGTAGACCAGAGAATCAAGAGTCTTCAGGAAGGTTTCTTTATGACAGACAATAGTGCAAATATGACAAAGGCAGTAGAAGATGGTGGCTTTTGGAGTATCCAGTGCTTTGCACACTTGTTGCACCTGTGAGGGATGTCCTGGGACTGGGGACCAAGATTCATGGGAATATATTCCTGAAGGATCTGATAGAGAGGTGCAGGAAAATAGCGGGGCATTTCTATTGAGGCGTAAAGGGTGGGCAGCTTCTCTATAAGAAGCAGGAAGAATTCAGAATGCCTCATAAGCATCTGATTCAAGATGTTGGAACCCTCTAAAACTCCTCATATATGATGCTGCAGAGGTTAATGGAATGGCAGACACCCCTTTATGATTTCTCTCTAGAAATAGAGATAGGTATAGATTGCACCTTGGGGAATCATGATTGGATAGTGATGAAGCAGCTGATACAAATCTTGAAGCCCTTCAAGAATGCCACAGAGAATCTGAGTTCCAGATGCACTACCCTGTATGGAGTTATCCTTATGGAGAGAAAATTAGAGGGTTTCCTTAAGTGAGGTGGAATAGAAGGAGTAGTATTGCAGTTTCTGGATTCCTTATAGCAGCAGGTGCAAGTGAGACTGAAACCTCTGTCTGAAAACTATAAATACATGCTTGCTACACTTTGTGATCCACAGGTCTCAGTGTTTCACATTCATGAAGGAGATCCTGGTAGCTAGGGTGTGTGAACAGGAGTGCCAGAGGAAGAGGTACAATAGAAATGTAGCACAGGAAAGGGTGGTCACATCAGAGAGTAGTGCAAGCACAAGCATCACCCTATCAGCTACCACTTCCTCCTCCACCTCAATACGCCAAAGCCATTGCCCACAAAGAACCATCTCTACTGACACATGTCACAGTTAAAACAGCTAGTGGGAGAAACCCTTGGTCCCTTCCAGGAAAGGAGTCTCCAGTGGGAATTTCTGTGACATACCATCTCATACAGTCCATCATGGACATGGACACAGATACAGTGGCATATTGGTCACACAAGTCCACAGTCTGACCAGAACCTGTTAAAGTGGCTCAGCACTATTTTTCCTGCCCAATAAAAAGCATGCCCGGTGAAGTTTCTTCTCAATGGCAGAGAACATTGTGAACCCTCATCGCTCAAGGCTGGGGCCAGAGTTGATGGAAAAGTTGATCTTTTTGAAAATCAATCTGCCTTTGATGGGCTTTCCAGAATTTCAATACAAGTAGAAGACTGGAGGATAGCAAATGTAACCCCAATATTTAAAAAGGGCTCCAGGGGCGATCCGGGAAACTACAGACCGGTTAGCCTGACTTCAGTGCCAGGAAAAATAGTGGAAAGTGTTCTAAACATCAAAATCACAGAACATATAGAAAGACATGGTTTAATGGAACAAAGTCAGCATGGCTTTACCCAGGGCAAGTCTTGCCTCACAAATCTGCTTCACTTTTTTGAAGGAGTTAATAAACATGTGGATAAAGGTGAACCGGTAGATATAGTATACTTGGATTTTCAGAAGGCGTTTGACAAAGTTCCTCATGAGAGGCTTCTAGGAAAAGTAAAAAGTCATGGGATAGGTGGCGATGTCCTTTCGTGGATTGCAAACTGGCTAAAAGACAGGAAACAGAGAGTAGGATTAAATGGGCAATTTTCTTAGTGGAAGGGAGTGGACAGTGGAGTGCCTCAGGGATCTGTATTGGGACCCTTACTGTTCAATATATTTATAAATGATCTGGAAAGAAATACGACGAGTGAGATAATCAAATTTGCAGAAGACACAAAATTGTTCAGAGTAGTTAAATCACAAGCAGATTGTGATAAATTGCAGGAAGACCTTGTGAGACTGGAAAATTGGGCATCCAAATGGCAGATGAAATTTAATGTGGATAAGTGCAAGGTGATGCATATAGGGAAAAATAACCCATGCTATAATTACACGATGTTGGGTTCCATATTAGGTGCTACAACCCAAGAAAGAGATCTAGGTGTCATAGTGGATAACACATTGAAATCGTCGGTTCAGTGTGCTGCGGCAGTCAAAAAAGCAAACAGAATGTTGGAAATTATTAGAAAAGGAATGATGAATAAAACGGAAAATGTCATAATGCCTCTGTATCGCTCCATGGTGAGACCGCACCTTGAATACTGTGTACAATTCTGGTCGCCGCATCTCAAAAAAGATATAATTGCGATGGAGAAGGTACAGAGAAGGGCTACCAAAATGATAAGGGGAATGGAACAACTTCCCTATGAGGAAAGACTAAAGAGGTTAGGACTTTTCAGCTTGGAGAAGAGACAACTGAGGGGGGATATGATAGAGGTGTTTAAAATCATGAGAGGTCTAGAACGGGTAGATGTGAATCGGTTATTTACTCTTTCGGATAGTAGAAAGACTAGGGGACACTCCATGAAGTTAGCATGGGGCACATTTAAAACTAATCGGAGAAAGATCTTTTTTACTCAACGCACAATTAAACTCTGGAATTTGTTGCCAGAGAATGTGGTTCGTGCAGTTAGTATAGCTGTGTTTAAAAAAGGATTGGATAAGTTCTTGGAGGAGAAGTCCATTACCTGCTATTAAGTTCACTTAGAGAATAGCCACTGCCATTAGCAATGGTTACATGGAATAGACTTAGTTTTTGGGTACTTGCCAGGTTCTTATGGCCTGGATTGGCCACTGTTGGAAACAGGATGCTGGGCTTGATGGACCCTTGGTCTGACCCAGTATGGCATTTTCTTATGTTCTTAAGTAGCAAGATGACTGAAAAGCACCTTGAAGATCTTGTTGCTGCTCTGACTACTTTCCATGCCCCTGATATCACCTTAAGGGTCTTACTCTTACTCTGTCTATCTGCCATGCCTATGATGAATCTGAATGGGAATTTCGGGACCTCCATGTTCTTTGCTGTTTGGATCTCAGCCTAGTTTTCCCACCCTGCTTCTATGTGATTATACTGGGGTGTTTTTAATAACTTTGGTTCTCATCTTATTTTTCAGATTTCCTCTTGTTAATCTCCTAGCTCCTTTTTGAAGATCTTCTGTCCATTTGTTCTTGCTCCTGTCGTCTTCATTTCATCCCATGCATCTCTATCTGATATTGATTGTTCCCTGTCATCTCCATCATGTAATTTTTCTCCATCTCGCTCTCTAAACATTTATAGGAAGATTTCATCCCTCCTTCTCACCCTCCAGTTCTCCCTGACCCAATCCTACATCTTTTCAATTCTCCCTTTTATTGTCCCCTCTCAACCCTCTATCTCCCTCTTGCTAGGTTGCTCTCTTTACCATTTTCAGCTATCTGGCTCCTTTATTCTTTCCCTTACATGCTGCCTTCTTTCATTCTCTTTCAAACACCCCCACTCCAAATCATCATTATCCCCTCTCTCACCTTCCAATGCCCCCAAACTGCCATCCTTTCCTTCCTCATCCTCACATTCTGACTTCCCTCACCCTTTCTCCATTTTTTTTTACCTTCCAAGTCTCCTGGCAACCCAACACTTGTAACCTCCTCCCTCTTCTTGCCACCGGGTTATTGCTCTGCTCTCCTTTCACACATCAGTTGTTGAATCATATGGTGGCAAGAGGAGGTTAGAAGTGATGCGGTGCCACTTTGACTGTGGGATCTTGATATGTTTCAAAGCAACTCTTCATACCTGTCAGCAGACAACAACAGAGGATGACCTTCATAAAGTAAACAAGTTTATAGACCATATAGGAAAACTGCAGAGTCTAAAACATTTTAATAAGTTGTAGATGGCAGTCCGGGCTAATTGCCAACCCCTGACAATACATGTAAACTTAGGCTCAGCCTTCTTTCAAGCAACAGCTTGTCACTGAGCACTCAAGTTTAACATATGGCCAACTACACTTTCTCCATCAGCTGCTATTCCAGATTTGTTTTGGCAGCTACTAAGCCATGTAGCATGTGGAAGGATACAGAGAAAGAGACCCAGGGATAATAAGCTTTGAAAATCAGTACTAGTTAAAATCACAGTGTGTGTATTTATTATTAAGAATAAATATACTTTAAATACATTTGACAAGCCAAATGCATATTATTCATATTTTACAGAGGTTAATATAACTTCTATTCTGGCTCCATATCTAACACTGGCAAAAAATACTTGTCAGAATGCACTATATGAAACGTGTACAAGGCTAATAAATAAAAACTATATAAAAATGTCCACTAGGGATGTGCAGCCCCAAAATTTTCTGTTTGGTTTGTTTTGAGGGTGGGGAGGGGGAAGGTGTTCATTCTTTTCAGTTTGTTTAATGTTTTTTTCAGTTTAAGTCAATTCAAGAATTGTAAAAATGCTTCCTTGTCACAACTTGGTCCTATACTACGTTAGTAATGGTCCTGCTACTCCCTGGACGCAACTCATCTTGGTGTTTTCTTTCAGCATTTATCTCTCAAGTGGACTTGTGATCGCTGAGGAGCAGTCACAGGTTGGGAAATAGCCAGGAGACAAAAAGGAGGCCCAAATCCAGCTGGTTCTAGACAAACAATTTATTTATAGGCAAAAACAAAAATACAGCATAAAGGTCGCTTACCTCAGCAGTCCCTTGTGTTAACAAACAATTAATCATATGTAGTTCTAGCATAGATTACTTTCCTACCTCCTCCCTGGGATCTCCTCCACCCTTCTGAGCCCTGCCTTTTTATGCTAGGGTGAAGGGATCCTGCCTGGGCCCAGAATCCCTTGCTAGGTTGGGACTTAAGGATGACCGGTTGCGCTCGGGGGTGGACCCTTGTCCTGTGGCAGTGGAGATGCGCCTCCTGGTAGGGACCAGGAGGCAACTGCCCCCAGGGGGAGGAGCACGGAAGGAGACAGACGCTAGGAAGAGCTCCACCACTGGAAGCCCGAGGTCTCCCTGGGAGAAGCCCGTAGGGACCCTGGCCGCTTGGACTTAGGTGAGCCTCTCAGGGTCTCCTGGGAGAGTGGAAGTCCGGCGTGCCCACAGGCAGAAGGGGAGCATGGTCAGGTTCGAGACTGGAGGTCAGGTGGAACAAGGAGGACCAGAATAGCGTAAGTGATAACACGGCTAGGAACAGAGCCAGAATCTAGAGACGAGGTCAAGCAGGCAGAGGTCAGAGTCCAGAGTCAGTCCGAGGCATGGTCAACAAAGCAGAGGTCAGGTACCAGAGGTCAGACGAGGTCACAGGCAGGCTGAGGTCAGGAGGCAGGCAGCAGACAGACGAGTCGAGTAGCAGGCTGGAGTCAGGAGGCAGGTGGCAGGCAGACAAGTCGAGGAACAGACTGGAGTCAGAAGGCAGGCAGCAGGCAGACAGGTCAAGTAGCAAACCGAGGTCAGTACCAGAGAGACAGTCCGGAGGTACTACCTGGGGAGACGAACAGACAAACAGGAACAGGAGGACGCTGGAACTAGGAAGCAGGAACAAGGCAGAAACTGAACTGGAACAGAAGGATCCTGGAAGGAGACTTGGAACAAGACAGGAGCAAGTACAAGCACGGAGACAATCTAGCATAAGCCAACCCGATTGCCAAGGCAAGGAAGTGCAGGCAGGGACTTCCTTATAACAAAGAATTAATCAGGGTGCGCCATGGAGCTAAGACTCACCCTTGGCCCTACAAGAAGCCGGGCGGACAGCGCGCGTGCGCGCATAGGGTGGTGGCCAACAGCGCCGAAGACGCCAAGCTCCGGCGTGAGGCCTGGTGCTCAGTAGAAGGCCCGGCGACCGCCGCTGCGGGACGCTGGGGCCTGGAAGTGCTAACAGCTGCCGCTAGGGAGGCCGACCCAGGACCTGCCGTGGAAACATGAAGGTAAGCAGGCCCGTGCGTGGGACGGGTGCGCACGGGGCGAGTAACAGTATCCCCCTTCTAAGCCTCCCCCTACGCAGCTGTGGTTTGTCAGATTAAGCCCTATGAAAGGCTTTCAGGAGCTCCTTATCAAGGATATTATGGGAAGGTTCCCACGAATTCTCTTCGGCCCCATAACCCTCCCAGGCTAAGAGGTAGTCCCATTTTCCTCAACGCCGTCGAACGTCAAGGACCTCTCTTACCTGGAGGGAGGAGTCATGTTCAGCAGAGACCAGTGGACGAGAGGGAACTCTGCATGAGTGCCAGGAGAGGACCAACGGCTTCAACAAGGACACATGAAACGTGTTATGGATGCCCATGGCATGAGGTAGCTGGAGTTAGTATGATACTGCTCCCATTCTTCGGATTACAGGAAATGGTCCTATGTACTTTGGAGCCAAGCGACGAGAGGGAAATTTCAGTCGTATTTGTCGAGTGCTTAGCCACACCTTTTGGCTGGGATGGAAGAGTGGAGCAGGACGTCTATGGATATCAGAATTACACATGGAGCATTCAGCGGCTTGAGAAAGACGCTGTTTTACTTCGTTCCATACCTGACGAATGGTGTGAGCCATGGATTGTGCCGCTGGAGACGGAATTGTCAAGGGTACAGGAAGAGGCAGGCGGGGCTGCTGTCCAAATACCACAGAAAACGGGGGAAACATCGGTGACTGCAGCAACATGTGTGTTGTGTGACAGCTCAACCCAAGGAAGAAGATCAGACCAATTATCTTGCTGATCATTTACATAGGAGTGGAGGAAAGTCTTCAGGGTCCGATTGATCCTTTCAGCTTGGCCATTGGCCTATGGATGATAGGCCGATGTACAGCTTAAGGAGATGTTGAACTTCTTACACAGAGAACGCCAATACTTGGCAGCAAACTGTGGTCCCCAATCGGAGATGTTTTCCTTGAGGAGTCCATGAAGGCGAAAGATGTTCTTTAAGAACAGCTTCGCTAGTTCCAGGGCTGAAGGGAGGCCCGGCAGAGGAATAAAGTGACCCATTTTCGAAAAACGGTCGATGATGACCCAAATCACCGTGTTGTTCTGAGAAGGAGGCAGGTCCATAATAAAGTCCGTCGAGATGCTTGACCATGGTTCAGTAGGTGCCGGGAGTGGTTGCAGTAAGCCCCAAGACTTTCCAGTAGGCAGCTTCTGTTGAGCACAGATGGGACATGAGTCCACATAGTTTAGGGAGTCTTGCACCATATTGGGCTACCAATAGTGTCTTCATAACATCTCTAAGGTTCTGGCATGGCCTGGATGGCCTGCCAACTTGGAGTCATGAGCCCATTTAAGAACTCGTTCACATAATCTCTTAGGAATGACAGTTTTTCCAGTAGGAACTGTAGTGGTCATGGCAAGGGAAATACAGGCAAGATCAATAATGAAGCTAGGAACTTCAGGGACATCTTCAGGTTCGAATGATTTGGATAGTGCATCAGCGTGAAGGGTCTTAGGAACATAAGAACATAAGAAAATGCCATACTGGGTCAGACCAAGGGTCCATCAAGCCCAGCATCCTGTTTCCAACAGTGGCCAATCCAGGCCATAAGAACCTGGCAAGTACCCAAAAACTAAGTCTATTCCATGTTACCATTGCTAATGGCAGTGGCTATTCTCTAAGTGAACTTAATAGCAGATAATGGACTTCTCCTCCAAGAACTTATTCAATCCTTTTTTAAACACTGCTATACTAACTGCACTAACCACATCCTCTGGTAAGAAATTCCAGAGTTTAATTGTGCGTTGAGTAAAAAAGAACTTTCTCCGATTAGTTTTAAATGTGCCCCATGCTAACTTCATGGAGTGCCACCTAGTCTTTCTACTATCCGAAAGAGTAAATAACCGATTCACATCTACCCGTTCTAGACCTCTCATAATTTTAAACATCGCTATCATATTCCCCCTCAGCCGTCTCTTCTCCAAGCTAAAAAGTCCTAACCTCTTTAATCTTTCCTCATAGGGGAGCTGTTCCATTCCCCATATCATTTTGGTAGCCCTTCTCTGTACCTTCTCCATCGCAATTATATCTTTTTTGAGATGCGGCGACCAGAATTGTACACAGTATTCAAGTTGCGGTCTCACCATGGAGTGATACAAAGGCATTATGACATTTTCCATTTTAATCACCATTCCCTTTCTAATAATTCCCAACATTCTGTTTGCTTTTTTGACTGCCGCAGCACACTGAACCGACGATTTCAATGTGTTATCCACTATGACGCCTAGATCTCTTTTTTGGATTGTAGCACCTAATATGGAACCAACATTGTGTAATTATAGCATGGGTTATTTTTCCCTATATGCATCACCTTGCACTTATCCATTTTAAATTTCATCTGCCATTTGGATGCCCAATTTTCCAGTCTCACAAGGTCTTCCTGCAATTTATCACAATCTGCTTGTGATGTAACTACTCTGAACAATTTTGTGTCATCTGCAAATTTGATTATCTCACTCGTCGTATTTCTTTCCAGAGCATTTATAAATATATTGAAAAGTAAGGGTCCCAATACAGATCCCTGAGGCACTCCACTGTCCACTCCCTTCCACTGAGAAAATTGTCCATTTAATCCTACTCTCTGTTTCCCGTCTTTTAGCCAGTGTCAGGTTAGGGCTGTTCAGCTTGGAGAAGAGACGGCTGAGGGGGGATATAATAGAGGTCTTTAAGATCATGAGAGATGACTCAGTTATTTACACTTTCAAATAATAGAAGGACTAGGGGGCATTCCATGAAGTTAGCAAGTAGCACATTTAAGACTAATCAGAGAAAATTCTTTTTCACTCAAAGCACAATAAAGCTCTGGAATTTGTTGCCAGAGGATGTGGTTAGTGCAGTTAGTGTAGCTGGGTTCAAAAAAGGTTTGGATAAGTTCTTGGAGGAGAAGTCCATTAACGGCTATTAATCAAGTTTACTTAGGGAATAGGCACTGCTATTAATTGCATCAGTAGCATGGGATCTTCTTAGTGTTTGGGTAGTTGCCAGATTCTTGTGTCCTGATTTGGCCTCTGTTGGAAGCGGGATGCTGGGCTTGATGGACCCTTGGTCTGACCCAGCATGGCAATTTCTTATGTTCTTATGTTCTGAGGAGATTCCATGGTTCTTTTTGTATCAAATGACTGGGAGAGAGTGTCAGCTCAATGGTTCTTGTCCACGGGCAGATACCGCAACTCAAAATCAAAGCGATTGAAAAACAAGGACAAGCAAGTTTGCTGGAGGTTTAATCTCTGAGCTTGTGCCAAATGTTCAAGATTTTTGTGATCCATGTAGATTGTTATGGGGTTTAGATCCCTCCAGCAGATATTGCCATTTTTCCAGCACGAACGTGACTGCTAGCAGCTCCCAGTCTGCTATGGTATATTTTCTCTCCAATGGGGAAAATGTCCTTGAAAAAATAGGAGCAGGTTACAAATGTATAATTATGATCATACCCTCCTGGGAAGACAGTGATTCCCAGGCGTCTACAACAAAAAGTGCTTGAATGGGTGCACGACTCTCATCTAGCTGGTTAACTTGGCATCATCTGGACACTGGAGTTTGTTGTGCGAATTACTGGTGGCCTCAAATAAAAAAGACATCCAGCATTACATA
Source organism: Rhinatrema bivittatum (assembly GCF_901001135.1). Classification (NCBI taxonomy): domain Eukaryota; kingdom Metazoa; phylum Chordata; class Amphibia; order Gymnophiona; family Rhinatrematidae; genus Rhinatrema; species Rhinatrema bivittatum. The sequence goes on along the minus strand of NC_042615.1, from coordinate 436,374,807 downwards.
GAGTCTTTTTTAATGTGCGCCATTCAGAAAAGTGTCAAAGCAAGATCATGAGGGTTGTTACAGCTGCTGCCAGCCCCCACAGAACCCTAGACCCATTGGCCACAGGTTTTGTCTGAGACCTTCCCCTTTCTGATGGCAACACCACCATCTGGGTGGTCATGGGCAGATTTTAAAAAATGGTGCATTTCATTCCTCTCCTTGGCCTGCCATGTGCACCTGAATTAGCCAAGCTCTTTGTACAGCATGCCTTTCGGCTGCCCAGACTTCCACACCACATTCTCTCAGACCAAGGGGGTTCAGTTTACTGTTCATTTCTAGAAGAGTCTGTGCTGTATGTTTGGAATAGCCCTGGACTTTACCTCCGCTAATCACCCGCAGAGCAACAGCCAAACTAAATGGGTGAATCAAACCCTTAAGGCCTTCCTAGGGGCCTAGATAAATCAAACACAACTGGGCATCCCTGCTCCCCAGGGTGGAATTCACACATAATAATCATGTGAGCAATTCTAAAGGCACTTCACCATTTTTCATTGTCTTTGGACGACATCCCTGGATATCTAGGCCGGTTCCTTCTCCTGACAACTGCCCAGCAGCTACCTTAAGGGGACAAGAGCTCCAAGTCTTATGGCTAAAAACCCACCAGCTCCTGGAACAAGCCGCCAAGTGGTCCAAAGCTCAAGTTGGCAAAATATGTCTCCCGGCACCTCCTTTGCATCCAGGGAATCTAGTCTGGCTGAGCACCAAGCATCTCAGATAAAAAAATGCCCTCCATGCAATTTGCACCTTGCTATATTGGGACTTTTCCTATGTTGCCTATAACTCCGGCTATCACTGTCTATGAGAGTGCACAACATCTTCCATGAATCCCTTCTCAAGCCAGTGACATTCTCTTGGCCAGGAAAACCACCACTTTGGGCTCTTGAGGTAGCTACTGAAGAAGATAGCCAATACAAGGTGCAGGAGATCCTGGACGCCCATAAAGTTCATAACTGGCTACAATATCTCATTGCATGGAAAGGCTACTGCCCAGAGGACTCTTGGGAACCAGCCTCCAACCTATAAGATAAAGATCCCCAACTTATAGAGTAGTTCTACAAAATATTTCCCAGGAAATCCATGCCCAGGAGACTGGGGAAGGGGCTTTGGGGGATAGGTACTGTTACAATCGGCAGCTTGCAGAATGACCTTGCAAGCCGCCTCACTCACCCCAATGCCGTGCCTCAGCTGATTCTCCAATGTGGCAGAATGCTCCCATGACCACTGCTTCCAAGCATTTATTTATTTATTTATTTATTTATTTATTAATTTCTATACCGGCTTTCACGACCAAAGGTTGCATCAAGTCGGTTTACATTTAACAAGTCGTGTAATAAACATAGAACTAGGGTAATTGAACTGGTGCAGAAAATAATAGTTACAATGAACAAGGAAATTACCAACTGGGATAGGAGGAGAAAAGAGAAAAGGGACAGGAATATTTACATAGTAAAACGCATTTACAGTGAATATTTACATAGTAAGCAATAAAGCATCCTTCCTTAGGTGCGCATGCGCCCGACAGCTGATCTATTAAAGGACCCACAGTTGTAAAAGGCCGCAGCAACTGCTGATGACATCATTAGCTCTTCAGACTCTCTTCCCCTGCCTCAGCAACAGGTCCCCTGGTGTGCCTTGTGTCCCAGTGTGTGTTGCTAGTTCCTACATTTTTTCCTCCTTGTTTGTGTTCTGGTCCTGCCTTGCCTTGTCCATGCCTTTGTCTTGTCTGTATCTTGCCTTGTCTTGTTTGTCTTAGTTAATATCTTGTCCTGTTTCCCTCGGCTTGACTTCCTGGACTCTGACCCTGGCTTGGACCCTGACCTTCCTTGATTGACGCCTGGCTCTGACCTTCTGCTTTGGACACAACCCTGTTTTGTCTGCTGCCTGCCCCAGCTTGTGGCTCATTGTCCATGCCAATTTTTTGCCGCCTGCCCTGACTATCACCCTGCCTTGGTCTCTCATCTCTGGACTGCCCTAGAGACCCACCTAAGACTTGCTGGCTGCAAGAACCCAAAGGCTCAACCTGCAAGGAAGGCAGCTAGTATAGGCGAAGCTCTGGCTGGTCCCGCTGCAGGGCTTCTCCACCATCTAACAGTGTGGGTCTAGTGGGCTTACACACTAGGCAGTGCCAATCACACCACACTGCCAAGGGCCCTCTATTCCTGCAGGCATTACAGCTGGGGTCAGTCCCTTAAGGTGATGTGAGGGAGTTTCTTATACACTCCCTCACAGGCCCTTACTCATGACTGTATTCAGCTGGATTTGTCCTCATGGCTGCTTTTGTGATAGCTGGTATTTCCCCCTTCCCCTCATACTACTGGTCCCATGTGGCCTAAGGCCTCATAGCCATCAGCACCTGAGGGCTCAACCTGAAGGTGGCTGCTACAGGTGGGAAAACCACTCCTTCTTTGTTTCAGTATCAGGAGCGCTATATTAAGCAACTTTCCCTACCCTGATCATTGGGCTCTGGCCTGCTCAACATCTCAATGAGAATTGTCACAAAATCAGAGTTATTTGACATGATCAGCTTCTGGTAAAGGCCATGTAGCCTCAGATCCTGCAACAATACTTGTGTTCATAAAATGAATTAGCAGTAAAAAAATTATAAAAGAAAAATATATTTTAAGTGAAACAATAGTAGCCATAAAGGTATTGTATTGTGACATAATTACATTATAAGACTTCATTATTGCGCAAATAATAAAATTAATAAAACTGATTTTACAAAATGTTTTTCTTGAATTCTAAGAGGAAAATTTTCAAACTTTCAAACAGCTCCAGATGTTCCCAAATATGCACCTAGATGGCTGTGTAGAAATCTATTACAATAGTTTATAACCTATGCGTATCAGGTAAGCGCAAATTATAAAATACATGTATGTATATCCCCCAACAATCGTGTGTGACAGACCCTTTGGTTATGATACCATTAACCCCTGGGTATTCCTATATTCAGTCTAGTGAAAATTAGAAATAGGGGAGGTTGCATTCAAATACAACCCCTCTGTTTGAGAGTTAACAAAAGTAGCTTGTAAGAATGAGCTTTAAGGGGCAGTGCAGCTTTGAGTTAGAGTTTAGGACATGGTGTAGAGAACATAAGAACATGCCATACTGAGTCAGATCAAGGGTCCATCAAGCCCAGCATCCTGTTTCCAACAGTGTCCAATCCAAGTCACAAGTACCTGGCAAGTAACCAAATATTAAATAAATCTCAAGTTACTATTGCTTAATAATTAATAGCAATTTATGGATTTTTCCAATAGGAATTTATCCAAATCTTTTTTAAACCCAGTTACACTAACTGACGTAACCACATCCTCTGGCAATGAATTCCAGAGTTTAACTATGCACTGAGAGAAAAATAATTTTCTTTGATTTGATTTAAATGAGCTACTTGCTAACTTCATGGAGTGCCCCCTAGTCCTTCTATTACTAGAGGGCACTACTCTGAGAGAGTAAAAAACCGATTCACGTTAATCTGTTCAAATCCTTTCATGATTTTGTAGACCTCTATCATATCTCCCCCTCAACTGACTCTTCTCTAAACTGAACAGCCCTAACTTCTTTAGCCTTTCATCATAGGGGAGCCGTGCCATGCCCCTATTATCATTTTGGTCACCCTTCTCTGCACTTTCTCCACTACAACTATTATCCTTTTTGAGATGCGGTGACCAGAACTGCACACAGTATTCAAGGTGCAGTCTCACCATAGAGCGAAACAGAGGCATTATGACACACTGTTTTATTCGCCATTCCCTTCCTAATAATTCCTAATATTCTGTTTGCTTTTCTGACCACCACAGCACACTGAGTCAACGATTTCAATGTATTGTCCACCGTGACACCTAGATCTCTTTCCTGGGTGGTAATTCCTAAGAAAGAACCTAACATTGCATAACTACAGCAAGGGTTATTTTTCCCTATTTTTCACCTTGAACTTGTCCACATTAAATTTCATCTTGCATTTGGAAGCTTAATTTTCCAGTCTCACAAGGTCCACGTACAGTTTATCACAATCCACTTGAAAGTTAACTATTCTGCATAATTTTGTGTCATCCGCAAATTTGATCACCTCACTCATCGTACCCCTTTCCAGATCATTAATGGATAACAGATTGAAATCGTTGGTTCAGTGTGCTGCGGTAGTCAAAAAAGCAAACAGAATGTTGGGAATTATAACATGGAAACATAGAAATGACAGCAGAAGAAGACCAAATGGCCCATCCAGTCTGCCCAGCATGCTTTTGCACTTTTTATTCTCTCATATACTTAAGTTTCTCTTGGCTCTTATTAACCTTTTTTATTCTCTTTCCCTTCCACCCCCGCCATTAATGTAGAGAGCAGTGTTGGAACTGCATCTAAGTGAAATAGCTTAATTCGTTAGGGGTATTAACAACCGCAGTAAGCAAGCTACACCCATGCGTATCTGTTTATCCAGACTATGTAATTAAGTCCTTGTTGATTGTTGCCTGCCTGAATATAGATCCAACTTTCTTCATTCCCCCTGGCGTTGAAGCAGAGAGCCATGCTGGCTATGCATTGAAAGTGAAGTATCAGTCTTGCTCCCCTGCCGATGAAGCAGAGGGCTATGCTGGATATGTGTGAAGTGTCAGACTTTCTCCCATGCTGTTGAAGCAGAGAGCTATGCTGGATATGCATTGAAAGTGAAGTATCATGCATTGAAAGTGAAGTATTAGCTTATTTGGTTTGGGGTAGCAACCACCGTAACAAGCAAGCTACTCCCCACTTTTTTGTGAATGCAAATCCACATTTCCTCATTGCCGTTGAAGCTTAGAGCAATGTTGGAGTTGCATTAACTGTGTGTATTTTTATTGAATAAGGGTATTATCACCAGGTAGTAGCCATCGTTCCCGTGAGCCACCCACTCTTCATTCACATCCTCTAGACTCTATGGATCCACAGAGTTTATCCCACGCCCCTTTGAAGTCCTTTACAGTTGAAAGGGAATGGTGAATAAAACGGAAAATGTCATAATGCCTCTGTTTTGCTCTATGGTGAGACCGCACCTTGAATACTGTGTACAATTCTGGTCGCCGAATCTCAAAAAAGATATAATTGCGATGGAGCAGGTACAGAGAAGGGCTACCAAAATGATAAGGGGAATGGAACAGCTCCCCTATGAGGAAAGACTAAAGAGGTTAGGACTTTTCAGCTTGGAGGGGGGATATGATAGAGGTGTTTAAAATCATGAGAGGTCTAGAACGGGTAGATGTGAATCGGTTATTTACTCTTTTGGATAATAGAAAGACTAGGGGGCACTCCATGAAGTTAGCGTGTGGCACATTTAAAACTAATGGGAGAAAGTTCTTTTTTACTCAACACACAATTAAACTCTGGAATTTGTTGCCAGAGGATGTGGTTATTGCAGTTAGTATAGCTGTGTTTAAAAAAGGATTGGATAAGTTCTTGGAGGAGAAGTCCATTACCTGTTATTAATTGAGTTGACTTAGAAAATAGCCACTGCTATTACTAGCAAAAGTGAAGGAGTTCAATTTCGTGAACCTCTGAAGACTGAACAACTGAAAAGTCTCTCGTCTAACCATGCCAGCAGTGAAACGCACAGCCATTTTTAATGTACTAATATTTGCAACGCAAACGGCACATAATGCGTAGTGACGCAGTTACGCACTAACATTTAGTGTAACGTGACTCCATTTTGGAATAATAATTTGTATTGTATTAATACGAACGCCGCTGTAAAATGTCTAACACGTCAATTAAATGACGAAACAATAGTCTGATCATAAGCTACACCTACTAGAGGACCACGCTAGCTAATGCTTGTTCAGCAGTTTGTAAATTGTTTGTTCAGCAAAACCAGAACGCATGTGTGAAAGATAAGAGTTGTAAAGTGCATAAAAGTTTGCTCCTAAGCGGGCGTGGCATGCAGTTGTACTGAGCCTTTGTCTTAGCTGCATCTTGCTGGCAATAAAAGTCTATCTTTACGGATCAGTTGTCTGGACCTCCTTACTGACTTTTAGAGATGGTTACATTTGGCGAGCCAGCCATGAGGTACCGGGGACGCTATTTTAGCCCCCCAGTTGGTCCGGTAGTTTGGTGGCGGAGCGATCCCCCAGACTTACCTGGTGAGTGGCCACCGCTGAGTTCAGCGATCAGGTTTCTGAGGGGACCGTTCCACAGAAAATCTTCTGAGACCTCTGGGCTGGTGATCCGGGAAGAAGGCTTTCGCGACGATCGGAAGACCCCTGCAGGCGAGTATTGTGGGAACAGTGGAAGGAGTAAAGAGTAGATAAGGAAATAACCGGTCCATCCCCGAGCGGACCGAGGGGGCTTTGATCACACCCCGCGCAGTGTTTTAGTAGGAATTCTGTTCCGAAGACCACGCGCATAAGAAGAAAATTATAAGTGAAGTATATAATAGCGGGAACAGGTTTCTTGTTGTGTGAAAGAGAGTGAATGGCCTCGCAGTTCTAGACCGGGCGACCGCGTTCTAGTCGAGGCGATTGTGACCCTTTTGTGTCTGACGGATACGGACCCCTTACCTATCCATCTTCCCTTCCCTCCTTTGTCTGTGATTCTATCCTAATGGGAGGGGGCTATTCAACTCCACTAAAAGTCATGACGAAGCACTATAGTGAAGTGTTCGACAGACGAAAATGTACAAAACCCGGAATGATTCAGCGTTGTACCCATAGGTGGCCCAGTTTGTGTGTAAATTGGCCTCCGGCAGGAACTTTCAATTTCCAAACGGCCACAAGGGTCCTGAATATAGCCCTGAAACAGGGGGATACGGGTTGCCCTGAGGATATACCGTATATAACTGCTTGGCTTGCAGTCATTGAGAATCCTCCGTCATGGGCAAAGAAGTTAGTGGAGGGAGCCGCCCTCGTAATGGTAGCTCAAGTGCACAAAATGGGTGACCGGAAGTCCCCAAACCGGAAGAGAAAGGGACAGGCAGCCATATTGGGAACCAAAGAGCAGGCGTCATCTGCGGCGACCATATTTGTAGTGCAAGGGAATTCACGGACTCAAGAAAAAAAAGTTAAACCCCTGCCGCCCGCAGTACTGTCCGATGCGGAACATCTCTTGCCGCCACCATATGCCCCTAGTTGTCCTCAATTGTATCCTGCGCCACCTGGTCCCTCAGCCCCCGCCAGTGCACAAGCCGATCCTAGAGTAGCACCGATTCCCGAAGTACGGCTTGAAGGGGCGGCAGCAAAAGCTGAAGACGGCGGCGAGTCGTCCGTGGCAGACAGCACTCGCAGTAAAACCCAAGCCGCAAGTTTGCAACTACCAATCCGGGAAACATCCACTGTAGTTCCCGTGGTCCCGACTGAAGAAAATGAATATTGCACTACGCAAACAATAAAGTTATTTACTTACATACCTTTTACATCCAGTGATCTTTTTAACTGGAAACAACTTGGCCCTTCTTACGCTGATAAGCCAGATCAGATGATAGATTTTTACGAGGAATTTTTGCAGCCCATAACCCCAACTGGGCTGACATTCGGCATTTAGCCTCCATTCTTTTCACCACTGAAGAATGCCGACAAATACAATTAAATCTGGAGGAGGCAGCTCGATTAGGAGCTGGGGCGGATGGTAATCCTGATGAAGCAGTGAAAGCACAAGCCCCGGTTGCCGATCCCAACTGGGATTTCCAGACTGCAGCAGGGCGCGAGCGCATCGCTGCTTATCAAACCGCGTTTCTTGAAGCTTTGAAGAAAGGGAAGAAGAAAGTCGTGAACATGGGAAAAATCCAAGACGTGGTGCAGAGGAGAGACGAGACCCCCGGAAACTTTTTGGAACGGTTGATGGACGCATACCGACAATACAGTCCATTTGATCCAGAGGACTCCAAAAATCAATCCATCATAGTGATGAGCTTCGTCGGACAATCCTGTCCAGACATTCGCCGGAAGTTACAGAAATCGGAAGGATTCGAGGGAATGTCTATCAGCCAATTAAAAGCCATGGCCGATAAAGTCTATGTAAATCGAGAACCTGACGTAGGCAAGAAAGAAAGTAGAAAGTTAAGAGAAAGTGTCAGTCTGTTAGCCGCAGCGTTGGAAGAAACTAATTTCGGGAATTCGTCCAGGCACCATCAAGGATATACTGGACCCCGAGGAAGAGGCAGGGCGCCCTCTAGAGGGCCGCCAAGAGGACGAGCAAATAGAGGAGGATCGTTTAGAGGTGGAAGAATGCCATTAGGAACCAATCAATGTGCATTCTGTAAACAAGAAGGACACTGGAAGTCTGAGTGCCCGGAGGCTTTGCAAGCAAAACAAGAAGGATATACTCCGTCCAAACCTAAGGAAGCGGAATGGCAAATGGCCGTGGGAGAAACTTCCGGCGAAGACAGTGAAGCATGACTAGACAAGGGAAACCTTCCCCTTGATCCTTTGGTGGAAATAAAAGTAGGAAATGAAACATTCAAGGGATTACTAGACACGGGGGCACAAAGATCTGTAATGACCACCGCTATCACCACGCCCACTTCAAAGAATATTTCTATAGTTGGGGCTTCTGGAAAACCACTAATTGCTCCCTTTCTCCAGAAAAGACAGGTTCGAGTAGGAGGACAATTAGTGTCCCACCAATTCCTTTATGTCCCAGGATGCCCAGTACCACTCATAGGGAGAGACCTCCTTTGTAAATTAAGAGCTAATTTACAATTCGAATCCACTGGCGAAATCAAGGCATCTTTCGCTGATAATCCAGTCTCCCTCATTTGTCCACTCCAGGAGGAATGGAGACTACATCTCCCCGTAGTTGAGCAAATCACTGAACACCGATATAAAGATAACACCCTTCTCAACGAAAAACGAAGACAACTAATGGATAGCGTGCCCAAAGTGTGGGCTGAACAGAACCCGGGAGGAATAGCCGTCAATGCTACCCCTGTTTGGATCGAGATGAAACAGAATGCACAGGTGATCAATCAACCTCAATACCCCATTCCATATATGGCCAGGCAAGGAATCCAGATACATCTACAGAGACTGTATGATTTGGGCATTCTCCGGCGAATCCGATCTGCGTGGAACACTCCTTTGTTGCCCGTAAAGAAACCTGGTTCTACTGATTACCGACCAGTACAGGATCTACGGAAAGTGAATAATCAAGTAGCAGATCTAGTAGCCCTCGTACCAAATCCATATTCAATCTTGGCTCAAGTCTCTCCTGCGTCAAAGTGGTACAGTGTCATTGATCTCAAAGATGCCTTCTTCTCCGTTCCAGTAGCGGAGGAATGTCAGAAGATTTTTGCCTTCACATGGGAAAATGCGCACACTGGAATAAAGCAGCAGTACACATGGACTCGCTTGCCTCAAGGGTTCAAGCACTCACCTACGCTGTTTGGTGAGCAACTGGCAAAAGACTTGAAGATGTACCAAGTCATGTATGGGCCAGTAATACAGTATGTGGACGACCTTCTGTTGTTTCGAGAAACGTATCTTGAATGTGCAGTAGCCACCCTCCACTTGCTAAAGACGTTGTACTCGAAAGGATACCGTGCAAGTAAAAAGAAGGCGCAAATTTGTGAGTTGGAAGTGGAATATTTGGGCTTCCAAATTCGTGAAGGCACTCGTTGTCTTGGAATCTCTCGTACTAGTTCAATACGAGGTCAACCTGTACCCACTTGCAAGAAAGAGCTCCGAGCGTTCCTTGGAGCTGCAGGATACTGTAGACTGTGGATTGCTAACTATGCAGTTATTGCCCAACCCCTGTACGACAAATTACGGGGAAAGGAAGCAGAGTCTCAAACTTTTCAATGGGAAGGACACGAGCTAGCAAGCTTACGTCAACTGAAAGACGCCTTGATTGAACCCCCTGCTCTAGGGTTGCCTGATGTAATGAAACCATTTCATCTATTCATCGATGAAAAGAAAGGAATGGCCATTGGGGTATTGACTCAAACTCTAGGCTCGTGGGAACGACCTGTTGCATATCTGTCAAAAGGAATGGACAATGTTGCAAAAGGATGGCCAGGTTGTCTTCGAAGCATTGCAGCTGCATGCTTACTAATTCCAGAAGCAGTCAAATTAACTTTTGGTCAAACCCTGAACGTAACGACTCCCCACACCATTCAAGGACTGCTAGAAACCCATGGACCAAAATGGATGACTAATTCACGTCTTGTAAAGTATCAAGCTCTGTTATGTGAAACTCCCGAAATTCAAATACAAGACAGTAAGAATTTGAATCCTGCAACCTTACTCCCCATTCCCACTCCAGTTACTCATAAATGTGAGGAAATCATGGCTACAGTACATTCCAGCCGACCTGATCTGCGCGACCAGCCCTGGCAAGGAGCATGGACTTTATTCACTGATGGGAGTAGCCAGGTTATAAATGGACTTCGGGTAGCTGGCTATGCTGTGGTTTCTGAAGATGACATCATCGAAGCTGAGCCCCTACCCCCGGGAACATCAGCGCAAAAGGCTGAGCTCATCGCTCTTACTCGAGCTCTGCAGTTGGCAAAAGGACAAACTGTAAACATCTATACTGATTCTAAATATGCTTTCCTTACCATCCAAGTACATGGAGCCTTATACAAGGAACGAGGATTCCTAACTGCTGAAGGGAAGCAACTAACTAATGCATCTGAGATACATCAATTGTTAAATGCCGTATGGGCACCGAAAAGAGTAGCTGTTATGCATTGTAAAGCCCACACAGGGAAATCAGATCCCATTGCAAAAGTAAACCAATGGGCAGACAAAACAGCGAAAGCAGCAGCACGTGCACATTTATCACACACCCCAGCTACAACGTGTCCACTTCTACAATTCCCAACTGAAATCCCAGCCTACTCTACGGAAGAAAATGATTGGGCACAAACTGAGCAGTTTCGCCAGCAGAATGGTTGGTGGATTCTGCAAGATGATCGAGTATGGATACCTGAAGCATTATCATGGACTATAGTTAAGGAAGCCCACAACAAAACCCATCTTGGTCGAGATGCGTTAACGAAGCTATTGGGGAAAACGTATTACATCAACAGAATCACTCAATTGACCAAACATGCAATCAATCAATGTGTCACGTGTGCAAGAAACAATCCCAGAAATGGACCTGGTCCTGCCCCCGGACATATCCTACGAGGAACTACACCATTTCAAGTTTGTCAAATCGACTTCACCCACATGACTCCCTCAAAAGGATACAAAGCAATGTTGGTAGCCGTCTGTACTTATACTGGATGGATCGAAGCCATACCTACAAGAACTGAAACTGCCAAAGAAGTGGTGTCTTTACTCCTTCATCAAATCTTACCACGATACGGATTACCAAGGCAAATCAATTCAGACAATGGACCAGCTTTCACCAGCGAAATTACACAACAATTGAGCTGAATTCGGGGTGTTAAATGGCATCTGCACTGTGCGTGGAGACCTCAGAGCAGCGGAGCTGTTGAACGAGCTAATAGAACTCTGAAAAATCAGATGGCTAAGCTGTGCCAAGAAACAAAGACTAAATGGCCAGACATCCTACCTTTAGCTTTACTACATATCCGATGTAGTCCAAGAAAGTCTGGTCTAACACCTTATGAAATGATGTATGCAAGACCTCCACCCCTTCCATCTTTTCCTGAATCACTGCAGATACAAGGAGAGCTGTCTCTTAGTAATCAACTTAAAGGACTACATAACACAGTCATCGCCATCCAGAACTATACATGCGATATTGAACCACTAGTCTTGCTAACCCCGACTCATCCATTCCAAATCGGAAATTCTGTTTGGGTGAAGGACTGGGATGAATCAGACTTCCTCAAACCTCGATGGAAGGGGCCACATACTGTGTTATTAACCACTCCCACAGCTGTGAAAGTCTCCGGATGCCCTTCATGGATTCACTGGACTCGACTGAAACCAGCTGCCTCTAATTGGCAAGTCTCCAGGATTGGAGACCACAAATTGAAGTTCACTCAAGGCAGGCACAGTGTTAGTCCTGGGTAGAAGACTTCAATAATTTACTAAAGAATATTAATGTGTACATTTCTTTCTTTCCTTCCTTTCAGACTCGATACCTTATGACATCAATTGTCCTACTCCAAAAATTCTGAATATGGGAAGTCGCCTCAGTCCAAACTGGTACCTCCAGCTGACAAGACTTCTACAGATTTTACTACTGATCTCCTGCACATCAACTACATCTCTTATTCTGCCTCTGAGCAAGAATTGTACAGAGTGTATCAAACTAATACGTACTACAACTCAGGATGGATTTCAAATTGTCTCTACCATCATCCACCAATCTCAACCTCCTACTTCGTGTGCAACACAACCTGCTTGTGCACTGAACACAACTCAAGGATATCAGTCGTTCCATCGATGTCTAGAGGGTGACAAAGTCATTTGTCATACACCAACCACTCCCAAGTACTATAACATTACTCTCACTGCCGGGTTGCCAAAGAGTTATACTTCCAGCATTATCCCGGAAGGAAAAGGGATCTTGTACTACATCAACTCAACTAAGATCCTTATGGGAGGCGGATCTAGCGTTACCATTACCTTCGATGCATGTGATGCAATTGGTAAACATCCAAACGCACTCCATTGTGGTTCTCAATCCTGGAAAGCTTCATACGTTTACAACCATAAATACCTCTGCCCCTACAATCGAGCAGCCAATCCATCTAGCTGGTTACCATGTGGAGGGGACCTGACTCTGTCCGGTTGGGCACTGGTCTGCGACTACACTGGAGGGGGTTACCATGGCTGCCACGGAATAGGCAGATTAACTGAAGTAACTGGAAACATTGTGGCATTGCAATGGCCAATAAGAAGTGAAGGATCTCCATGGCAAGATACTTGGGGATTTGGTATCGACGGAACTGGAAAAGACCCCATGACTTACATTACCATCACACAGCGAAGAGACAAACCCCGTCCAATCATACACCAGACCACTGTGGTTGGTTATCAATCCTTCTTTGATGAGATATCCCATGTTACCGAAGAATTGCAAAAACACACATTTTCACATCAAGCAAAGAATATGTTCGTGAATTTGGCTGAAAATATAGCTCTCTCTCTGGAAGTTAAAAATTGTTTTGTATGTGGAGGTACAAAGACAGGAGAGCAATGGCCCTGGGAAGCCAAGGAGATATTCCAACATGACCTCGATATCCTGAATACAACCGTAACTTATAAGCGGAAAACCAATCCATATGAGTGGGCTCTCCAGACTGATGTAATTGGCAGACGATGTATATCTCGACAACATTCACGTATATATACTGTACCTGTTGGAAACTCCCCATGTACCGGGGTTCTCACTGCTAACCTCACCAACCACACATGGTGGCAAACTGACAATTCAACCATGCCCACTACCTTTTGGACTGAATTAACTTTAAACAAAACATGGTCTGCTGCAGGACTGCCCACTACCACCTTCGCCGCTCCAGATGGATATTATTTTGTTTGCGGGCGAAGGGCTTATGAACAGTTATCCACATACTGGTATGGCACCTGTTTTTTGGCAACAATCCGACCAAGCTTCTTTCTCTTACCAATCACTGCTGGAGAAACGTTAGGAGTCCCGGTGTACAGTCCCATGAAACCGAACAAACGTCGTAGAAATAGTAAAGTTTCTATTGGAGACTGGAAGGACCAGGAATGGCCTCCAGAACGAATTGTACAATATTATGGCCCTGCCACGTGGGCTGAAGATGGTCTGATCATAAGCTACACCTACTAGAGGACCACGCTAGCTAATGCTTGTTCAGCAGTTTGTAAATTGTTTGTTCAGCAAAACCAGAACGCATGTGTGAAAGATAAGAGTTGTAAAGTGCATAAAAGTTTGCTCCTAAGGGGGCGTGGCATGCAGTTGTACTGAGCCTTTGTCTTAGCTGCATCTTGCTGGCAATAAAAGTCTATCTTTACGGATCAGTTGTCTGGACCTCCTTACTGACTTTTAGAGACGGTTACAAAAGTAACATGGTATAGACTTAGTTTTTGGGTACTTGCCAGGTTCTTATGGCCTGGATTGGCCACTGTTGGAAACAGGATGCTGGGCTTGATGGACCCTTGGCCTGACCCAGTATGGCATGTTCTTATGTTCTTATAGGCTCGTGTGTCACCTTTAAACTGGCTTGTTTTATGATTAAATTACAGGATTTAGGGATAAAATATCTGAAAACTAGAATAGCCCAGGGCACAAAGAATTTTCTAAGGCATAAGAAATCTATGAGGTACCTCTTGCTGGTATTTAGGCTGTAGAGGCTTGTCAGTGTCATGGCACTGAGGCTTATTATGTGTAATATATATGTAATTTGCACAAATACATTCTTCCAACATGTGAAACTTGGCTACCATAGCAACCGAGCTACACATTATGGTGGACCGGTCATGTGACCGCATCACGTTGGCAGATGACGTTCGGGGTTTATGGGCAGCCAGTTCGACCGGGAATTCAAAAACAAACACAAATCTCCAGAACTGGGGGCAGCAAAGCTATTTTGCCATCTGTTTATTATATTCCATGTTTTGGTTTTTTTTTTTTTTTTTTTGTCATTGCTTTACAATAAATGTTTTTAGCTCTTTGCAATTACACAAGAAAAATATCTATATAATTACATAGTGAGCGCCCCCGGGTTACCGGACAGTTTGGGGGTCATCCTGGAAACGTGATTTGGTCCTCCTTTTTATCCCGTTTGCTACCAGATTGGTTATTATTTATGAGGTCAGGAAAATGAGCCAAAGAGGACACGTTTGAGTGGCGCAACAGCAGTAAACCAAGACCCTGACCTGTTCATCCGAGTCCTAGAGCCGTGGGGTATCGCTACCGATCCACCTTAAGAAGGCGGGACTCTCCTCCCCCTCTCCGCGTGACCTCTTCTGCAGAGCCTCGCACGTGCTCCGGCGGCGGTTTTTAATCTTCCTCGGTGTCTGCAGCGCTGCTCTCCCCGGGATCGGAAATCCCCTGCGAGCCCCAGATCTGTCTTTCTCCGCTCTACGGAGGCTCGGGAGAGGAGGGACTTCATCTGAGACTCGCAGGAATCAACTCAGCCTCCGCCTTAGTCATCTTTAACCAGCGTCTGCCGAGAAAAAGCAAAGCCAAACCAAATCTCCAGCCTGCATCCACCCTAAGCAAGGCGAAGACAGTAGGGAAATGGCCGATCGAGATCCTGATCCGGTGAGAAAGTCTTCTCTATCCTGTGCATTCAAAGCACTAGCGCTTAAAACGTTTCCCGGTGCAGCACTTTCCTCCTCGTAGCACAAAACAAAGATATTTTCCCACCCGGCAAAGCTTGAGTTCTGGTCACCAGGGCAGCGGAATGCCTGGGGAAGGGATGGAGATGGATAAGCCAACAAAGGTCCACTCCCTTTCTTTTTCCCACTTCCTCCCTCTCTTTTCTCCTGCCCCATCTCCTCTTGCTCTCTTCCTCCAATCCTCCTTCCTCTATCTCTGTCTTGCCCTGCCTCACCTCCCTTTCTTCCCATCTAGGATCCCTTTCCCCACTGATCAGAGCCAGGAGGAGGGGAACCACATCCTCCTCTGCTGCCTGGCCCCACTGCTGCTTTGAACAATGCAGCTATACAGATTCCCATGCAGTTCAAAGCACTCAGGCCCAGAGCTGCAAAGGTGGAAGGTGTAGCTGAAACATCACAACTCCTTTTCCTGCAGTCAAAAAACTGCTACCTGTCCACCGGCTCAGGTTCATGTGGCCTGGTTTGTCCTCTGTTGGAAACAGGATGGTGGGCTTGATGGACCCTTAGTCTGACCCAGCATGGCAATCTCTTATGTTCTTATCTTCTGCAGTGATTTTGCAGGAAGGGTCAGATTTTGATGGGGCCATGGTCCCTATGGCCCATCCCTTTCCAGCATCTATGCTGATGGTCATCCTGAGATTAGCAGGGTGGATGAGTGAATGCCAACTTTCTCTCTGTAAAATCATGAGCACACTGGCCCTCTATCACAGTCCCTCCCTTCTCCTCATATTCTACCCCAGCACTCTTCATTTTCCTGCCTTCAACCACTTTTGTTCTCCCACCAGTTGAATTGCTACTGCTGCAGTTGCTGCCTTCTTCATCCAACCCTCACAAATTGATTTTTCTGGCCATCATGTGCTGATATTGTTTCCTCCTCCTTCCAACTGAATCCACGGACACCCAGAGATTTCCAGTGTTTGTCTGTAGGCCAATCAATCTTCACAAAATACTGAATATTTAAGAGGTCTCTTCAGGCTATAATTTACTGGGGAGCTGATCTAACTGATAAAGACCATATAATAAACTTTATTATACACACACCATAATGAAGCTGGAGGGAAAGAGGCTGAAGGTGTCCTGTTTGCTGTTCCAGGCATTGATCACATTCAGTGATGTTGCTGCATATTTCTTAGAAGTGGAGTGGGACATTCTGGGAGAATGGCAGAAGGAACTGTACAAGAAAGTCATCAAGGAGATTCATGGCTTTCTGATGTCACGAGGTAAATATGCCTTCTCTACCATCTGCTACTCAAACACATTGCAGAATTGGTGTTGCCATGTTATGGCTGGAAAAATCCCAAGTGCCAGGTCCAATGTCTACTAAAATTTTGGGTCTGGTTTCTGATACTATTCCAAGTACAACAGGAGCTGCTGTGGCTTTCCAGGGCTCAGTAAAAGACACCATGGCTGCTGGTTTGCCAGGCCAGCTATAATTTGCTGGCCTGGCAAACTATACTGCTCTGTGCTCGTGTAGGATAAAACTTGCTTGTTAAACCCAAGCCTTCATATAAGATCAGCTAGAATCTGTCTCCTCTCTACAACAAAAGCTGGTACAGAGGAACAGAAGGTGGATTTACCTCTCCAATTCCCACCTAAGAGCAGCAACTTCTGTGTGAGGGCCTGATATGTTAGCTGTGAGCTAGATAATTTTAGACGACCGGGTGAGACACCAAGTAGTCTTTCCATTTGGTAACTACATTCCACAGGTCAAATATCCTCATTCTTCCTCAGAATAATCTTTATATCCCAGGACTTGGGTTAATCAAGTGGCAGGCTGCAACTGACTTGTCGTACCAAGATTTTGTCACACAAATGGAATAGACTTAGTTTTTGGGTACTTGCCAGGTTTTTATGGCCTGGATTGGCCACTGTTGGAAACAGGATGCTGGGCTTGATGGACCCTTGGTCTGACCCAGTATGGCATGTTCTTATGTTCTTTTGTTCTTAAATACAAACACAAAGATATAAACACACACACACTCATACTGTTCTCCATGAAAACAAGTTCACATTTAAAATATAATTTGCTATTTTTATTAATAGGTTATTCAATTGTTAATCCTGACATAATATTCAAGATTAAAAAGGATGATGAGAAGTATTTCATTCAACATTTTGAGTGGGAAGGAAAAGAAAACATGAACGACCCCACCATTAGTAAGTAAATGTTTGAGATTTAAAGGACTTTGCATTTTCAGATTCATTTATTATTTATTTATTTATTTTTCATTTTTATATTCCGATGTTTCTGTATAGGATACATATTGCACCGGTTTACATGAAAAACTGAACTGTCGCCTTGTGGCGAGTACAAAGAACATGGAACATGTAATACCAAATAAAATAATAGAAAAGTCTAACAAAAATAACAGGTTAAAATCACAGGAGATGGGCCATTAGCATCAAATCTTTGGAGACTTAAAATCCATTCCCTAGTATATTATTAGCCGGTCTTCATTAAATCCTCCTAGACATACTTCTTTTCTTATAACAGGCCTCCCAGTTGTAACATCTGTGTACTCACTGAGTGTCAAACAAGAGCAAGATCTACCATTCATAAATCATCCTGAATCAGAGACAACTGATGGAATCTACCCTCCTGAAACAGGCAAGAATACATATCTTAAACTTCTTTAC
This sequence comes from Rhinatrema bivittatum, assembly GCF_901001135.1. Classification (NCBI taxonomy): domain Eukaryota; kingdom Metazoa; phylum Chordata; class Amphibia; order Gymnophiona; family Rhinatrematidae; genus Rhinatrema; species Rhinatrema bivittatum. The sequence goes on along the minus strand of NC_042615.1, from coordinate 436,356,922 downwards.
ATCACTTTAGATTATACAGTAAGTTCTCTGGGGTAGGGACTATCCTTAACAAGTGACATTGGTGAAACAAGGTCAGAAGGAGAATAAAAATGTAAGTTAAGATTAAGATTATATTGTTTACACCATGGAATTTAGTCCTCATCAGTCACTGATCTCCAGCAACACAGAACTTGCAGTCTACTTCATTTTTCTATATATCCATTACCTAAGTACTCAAGTGTCTTATTCCTTTATGTAATCTGCTGTGGACTACATTTATGAAAAGATGGAATATCAAGTGCTTATAAATAAATTAATTAATAAATAGTTGGGTTTTTTTAACCACTGCTGCTCACTGACTGAATTGAGGATGCTAGGTCTGACCAAGAGTCCATCGGATCCAGCATCTTGTCTCCACCAGTAGCCAATCTGGACCTCTAGGAAGTATCCAGCAAATCTAGTTTCATTATATCTTTTTTGAGCCAGAGTGACCAGAACTGAACGCAGTACTTAAGATGCAGTTGCACTACAGATCTATACAGAGGCATTATGATATTCTCAGTTTTTGTTGTGGAATCGCTGGAGGCGGTTCCATTCCTGAGAAATTGTGTTCCCCTGGGCCACAACGCAGCTGCAGAGGAGCTCCAGCAAGTGCCGAGGCAGGTAAAGAGTGTCCAAGTATAGGCTGGTGTTGCTAGAAGTATTGGAAGTAGAGCCCTGGCCTCTGCTGAACCTGTACGCAGCAAAAGAGACCCAACAACGCAATGTTGGTCTCTGGAGTAGTCCTCCGACCACTCGATAGCCCTTTCAGATCTGCCACATTGGAGCAGCAACTGCGACAGGACGGACAGTAGTTGAAGGAGGAAGGCATCAAACGAAGACGAGACTTGAAGACTGGAGATGTGAGGGCGACACGAAGAAGACGAAGACTCAGGTTAATTGAGGAGACTGAATCGATACTGCCACATCTTGTGCCCTACACAGCCAAGGCAGGGCTGGTTGCGGACCACGCTACTGGTTCCCCACTGAGGTTAGTTGAAGAAGACGAGACGAGACTCAGGCTGGTTGAAGGTGAGACGAGACTCAGGTTGGTTGGAGGAAAAAGGTGGTCTGAGACGGGACTCAGATGGGTTGAAGGAAGAAGGTGGTCTGAGACGGGACTCAGATGGGTTGATTGAAGAAGGTGGTCTGAGACAGAACTCAGATGGATTGATTGAAGAAGGTGATCTGAGACGGGACTTAGGTTGAAGAAGGTGGTCTGAGATGGGACTCAGGTAAAAAGGAGGACTCCGGAAGATTGAAGAGAAGGTCTGAGAAGACTCAGAATTGGTTGAAAATAGGAGGACTCCAAAAGAGCCACAGTGTCCACAATACTGTGTAGATACTGCCACACCACGCGTCCTACACAGCCAAGCCTGACTGTGTTGCGGACTACGCTGATGGTTCCCACTACAGACTGCTAGAAGATACAGGACGAAGACTCCGGTGAGGCCTACTCCGAGGTGCGCCCTCCACAGCCAATCAAGGCCAGACGCGGACCAAGCCAACAGAACAGGTTTTAAAGCAGAGTTCATTTGTGAAAACAGAGGCAGGCACAATAGACTCCGAAGATCCAGAGACGGGACTCGGAGCCAGAATCACAGAGGCAGGACTCTGTGAAGAAACACTGAGGCGAGACTCGGTGCAAGGAGGATTAAAAGCCGGGAGCTTCAGGAGGTTGTGTTGCCGAGGACATGGAGATCAGGATACATGAAGACAGGATACGTGAAGACCTCTGGAGACCTCTGGAGAAGAAGATTAGGTAAGAAGGCATCAGGAAATAAAGGTCAGGTTATGTGAAGACACCTGGCAATGAAGATCAGGATGTGAAGTCATGAAGGTCGGAACATCTGGAACACAGAAGCTTGACAAGACGAGAGACCAAGGAACCAGGAACATTTAGATAAAGACACGGGATCCCACATAGAACGGAAGCCTTGAGAAGCTGGAAGACGAGAGTCCTAAGGAGGACTGGCTCCTTGTGAAGGCAAGGTTGAAGTGAAGACTGAAGCTTTTTATACTGCTAGAGAGGCGGCTCCCAGGATGATGTCAGAAATGCACCACTCCCTTGCTGGCCCTTTAAGAAGGGAGAGGAGGTGCGGCCTCACCCCTTAGGAAGAAGGGGCAGGACCATGGAAAGCGGTGTCCCTGCCACTGAAGGTGAAGCAGGAGCTGGGCCGCGAACCAGGCCCTGATGTCGGAGGCGCTCTCCTGCCTCAGAGGGTGGACCGGAGGCAGCTTCAAGGCACAGGAAAGCCCGGGGATGACAGGCCCTGCCCACGGAGGGCACAAGTTAACTATGGCGGCCTCTGGGCCGCGTGAGAAGCGCGTTGGTGGCCTTCTGGCTGCAAGGGATGTGGCAGCGCAGCACCAGCCGCATGAGGGGCGTGTCTGCGGGCTCCGGGCCGCATGGAGTGCAGCAGCGCGGCACCAGCCGCGTGAGGAGCAGGTCGGCGGCCTCCGGGCCGCGGGAAAAGAAGAAAAAAGGAGATGAGAGGCGGCTCATGGCCCCAGCCACGGGCCGGATCGCCACAGTTTTGTTCTCCATTCCTTTTCAAATAATTCCTAACATTCTGATGCCCTTGCAGAGCCTGGTGGAGTAGAAAAGGGGAGTTGCTGCCATCCCCACCATCGTCAGCGGTAGCATCTTCTGCTGGGCAGCTGGGGCCCACTACATCTGCTGCAAGTGCATGGTGCGGGCATGCCAGGACTACTCGTGGGCACTGGCCAGTAACAAATGCCATACCCAGGAAGTAACTGCAATCCCCAGTCACTGCTAGTAAAACAAAAAAGAGGGTTGGAAGGTTCCGTTTGCATAGCAAGAACCAAAACTGGAGAATGCCACCAGGTCAAAGTTTAGCGAGAAAGCTCATGAAACTTGTTGAGGGGGATTTTGGAAGGGATCACAATCCGCGATGGCACAGTAATGATTTTGGGAGGGGTGGTGCAGTGAAGTTGTGATAACAAAACATAGATGCAGTAACTTTAAAATGAACGCGCAGGTGCACATACACGCAGATACGCTAGAATTTTAAATTATATGCACATTTACACGCATATGATTTAAAATACGTACGTATGTGTGCTCCTAATTTTACTTGAGCAAACGTATTTCACATTGCTTCCTTAGGGCTTTGTCAGCTTTAATGCGCACAGGTAAACAGATTTAAAACTTGCTTGTGTGAAGGCCATTCTCAGTTTTACTAATTAGTTTACCAGTTTATCCAGTCCATCTTGAGGTCATCCAGACCCCTCTGGTTCTTCAGCCTGCAGTCCCCCCAGTTGACTCAGACCCCTCACCTGGTCCTTTTAGGCCTAAACAGAGATTTATGAAGACTTGCACCTCATCAGGAACAGAAGTATACATGCGTGACTAACAGCTCATTGAGTGCTATGGCTGCCAGTTTTAAAATATGGATTTATTAGCCGTTAAGCCCGTAACAACGGGCTACATTAACATTTTTTTTTCAGTCCATTTTCTTACCCCTCATTCTTCCCTCCCTCCCCTCATTCTCCCCCTCCCCCCATTCTCCTCCCTCCCCCCTCCCCCCTCATTCTCCCTCACCCTCTAGTCTCCCTCCCACCTCCCCCTCCCCTCACTCTCTCCATCCCTCTCCCCTCACTCTCTCCTCCTCCCCCTCCCTCTCTCCTCCCTCCCCCCTCCCCTCAGTCACTCCCTCCTCCCTCAATCCCCTCCCCTCTCAGCTCATTCACAATCTCTTTGGATGGCGCAGACGGAAGATATCTGGGGGAGGTCCCCTCCCTCCCTCGCGCGCGCCACCGCTGCTACTGCTTCTGCTCCTCGCCGCCGCTACTGCTCCTGCTCCTGCTCCTCGCCACGCCATTTTTGTTATAGGCAAGCTCTGACCGACGTGCTGTCCGCGCATGCGCTGTAGAGTTGCTCTCTACTGCGCATTTGTGGCACGTCGGTCAAGCTTCATTTATCTAGTAGATATGTATAACTCTTAGCCCCGCCCTGGATTGCCCATGCCAGACCCTAACTTCACCCCTTTTATTTTTGCTTGGGTATGCTCATATACACGCGTGATTTGTGTCTTTTAAAATATGCACGGCCCAGTTACTTGCATATATGGACCTTTTGTTCTGGAGACTGTCTCCAAAGGGACAGAGACAGGATGGAGGCAGTCCAGAAAAAGGCGACCAAAAAGCTGGAGGGTCTACATAAAATTACTTATAAGGAGAGATTGAAGAACCTAAATATGTACACCCTGGAGGAGAGGAGGAGCAGGAGTGATATGATACAGATTTTCAGATACTTGAAAGGTTTTAATGATCCATGGTTAACAACAAACCTTTTCTGTTGGAAAAAAATCAGTAGAACTAGGGGTCACGATTTGAAACTCCAGGGAGGAATACTTAGAACCAATGTCAGGAAGTATTTCTTCACAGAGAGGGTGGTGGATTCCTGGAATGTCCTTCCGGAGGAAGTGGTGAAGACTAAAACTGTGAAGGAATTCAAAAGGGGCATGGGATAAACACTGTGGATCCATAAAGGCTAGAGGATGGGAATGAAGAGAAGAGCCAAGGGGGTGGCTTGCTGGAATGGTGATGGCTATTACCTGGTGATTACTACCCTTACTCAATAAGCCTTCACACGGTTAATGCAGCTCCAACATTGCTCTCTGCTTCAACGGCAAGGGGAAATGTGGAAAAGAGGATTTGCATTCAGACAACAACCAACAAGGACTGAACTACATAGTCTGCGTAAACAAATAAGTGTGGGGGTAGCTTGCTTATTGCGGCGGTTACTACCCTAAACCAGTTAAGCCTGATACTTCACTTTGAATACATATATAGTATTTCTCTCTGCTTCAACGGCAGGGGGAAATGTGGAAAAGAGGATTTACATTCAGACAACATCCATCAAGGCATTGATCTGTGCAGTCTGTGTTAACAAGCATCAGGATAACTTGCTTGATGCGGCGGTTACTACCCTTAACCATTAGGCCTTATGATTCACCTTTGATGCAGCTCCAACATTACTCTCTGTATCAACGGCAGGGGCTGGCAGGAAATTCGAAACAAACAGTTACCAACAAGAGCCCTCAACTTGGTGATCAGTGAAACAGATAAGTATGGGAAAATAAGTGTGGGAGCTTGCTGGGCAGACTGGATGGGCCGTTTGGTCTTTTTCTGTTGTCATTTCTATATTTCTATGTTTAGTGTGATCAACGCTTTTAAAATTCACCCCTTAATTGGGGTATAAAAATTACTAAAATTTACTGAAAATATGAAGTGCCTGCCATTAGCAAAAGCTCTTTGGTTTTACTTGTATTCTGACCCTTATTGAGAAGATGATAGACCTAGCCTAGATCACATTATTTACACCATGGACTTTAGTCTTCACCCACCACTGAACTCCAGGAACATACTTGTAATCTACCTCCTATCTCTCTGTCTCCATTACTTAAGTACTCAGTACTGGCTTAAGTACTCCATTACTTAAGTACTCAGTATTAAAGTACTTAGGCCTTTATTTAGGAAATGGTGGAATATCAAGTTCTTATAAAAAAAATAAATTATTAAATAGTTGACTTTTTTAACCACTGCTGCTCACTGAGTTGAGGATTTGAACTTATTGTCCAAGATCCTTTTCCTGTGTGGTGACTCCTAACAGGGAACCTAGCAATGTGTACCTGTAGTTTGGATTATTTTTCTTTATGTGCTGGATGCATCACTTTAGGGATGTGCAGCCAGAAAAAAAATTTTCTTATTTGGTTCTTTTTTTTTTTTTTTTTATTCAGTTTGATATTTATTTTTTTGTTTTTGGTTTTTACCTGCTAATTTTTGTTCCTGTAATATCACAGATCATTCCAGACTCCTGGTGTTATGCTCGTTGGTCGCAGAAGGGTGCGACCACTAATGCTCACCTCTTTTTATGCAGCCCTGACATCATTGGGGAAAGTGGCGGCCTCCGCCAGCTACCGCCGACTTCCCTGGTGTTCTCGGGACAGCGTGGGCTGCCGACCGCCATCTTGCTCATGGGGTCACTTAGGCGCGCGCACAGGCCAGTATTAAGCACGTCATGGCGGGAACCTCGGGGGCGTCCTCTCCAGATGACGTCTACACTCTGCTGTGCTTAAGCTGCCTGGTCCTGCCTATCAACGAGTTAGCAAGGAGTTCCCTCACTGCTGAATCTGCTTCTCATGTACGGACTTCATGTTCCAGTTCCTGCACTTCGGCATGAGACGCTCTGGTTCCCGCTCCTCGGGGGCCCTTCCTCGTCTCTGGCTATCCGCTCCTCGGAGGGCCTTCTGCCTTGGACTGCAGTCTGTTCCCGTACCCCAGGACCTGTTCTGGAACTATCTCTCTGTGAGTACCTTGACTCCACGGACTACTTCTGAGAAAGCTTTATTGTGAGACCCTCTCCGGTGTACCCCGTACCTCGGGCCACTACCGTGCCAGCACTTGTGAGGAGCCACCTTGGTGTACCCTGCGCTGCAGGTCATTGCCACATCATTGCTACAGGTTCCTCGCTGGTGTACCCGTACCCGGGCCACTACTACATCTTCTCTGAGTGAGGAATCCTTCGGTGTACCCTGCGCTGCAGGCCACTACCGCATCACCACTTCAGAGAGACTACTTCGGTGTACCCCGCTCTGTGGACCATTACCGGATATTCACGTCTGAGGCATTCCCTCTCGGTATACCCCTTTTCTGCACCTTATCTCCTCCTTCTGCACCCCTCGCTACTTTTATAATAAAGACTCTATTCCACAGCTGTGTCTGACGTCCACTGAGACTGCGCCTCCCGATGGTGAGGCTCACAGTGCTTCTCCCTGTGGGCGGTACCATCTCTCACCTTGGCCCAGGGCCCACACATCTACAAGTCATAACACCTGGGTTTTGCATCCCTGCCAGCAGATGGAGATAGAGAAAGTTGCACTGACACTGTATATAACCTAATGTACCATCTGCCACCCTCGTATTTCTCTGTCTCCAGCAGATGGTAGATGGTGTAAAACCTGTAGTCTGGAGAGTTTAAAAAAAAGTATTAGATGGAAAGATGGAAGATTTCCATCCAGAGGATTGTGAGGTCCTGGTGGGGCCATCCTCCCTGGTTTGAGGTGGACAAGCAGGGGATTTATGACCTGTTTTGCTGGCTCACTCCTAAAGTCAGTGGGGTGGACATCTGGTGATCCAGATCCCTCAATCCCCACATGGTAGCCTTGGGACCCGCTAGCAGCTCAACACTGTTAGCCTGGAGGAGCAGGGAAGTATCCCTTTTTTCTTTCATATCTCCAGGGCTAAGTTGCTGTGGTTTGTGTAAAGTTGTTTAAAAAAAAAAAAAGAATAAGGCTTTTCCTACTCAGCGGCTGGGTTCATGGTTGATAGTAGCAGCAACTTTCCTGTTTGAGTTTGCATGTGAGGACATGGCTGTTCTCCAGGTTCCCTTGGGTGAGTCAGTGCAACGAGTAGCAACATACATCCCCGGCTACATGGTAATGACACGCAGCAAGGCTTGCCATGCCTGTGGCGGGTCATGTTTGCGCTTGAATCGTGTAGGCTTGTGCTCGGGGTGCGTAACAGGTGGAGAAGGCACTTCAGGGGGGACTTTTTCCTCTGCTCCTACCACTGCTAAATCAGCAAGGGTCTCCTGGGGCTAGACTTGCTGGGCAGGTTCCAGTTAGCAGCACGGGAATAACAGCCATTTTAGGTGCTTCGGCAGAGCCATCTGTGTCAATGGGGGAGGACAGGGAATCACCACGTAGCTATCTCTCGTTGATTGTTCCTGGGAGGATCTGAATTTGAAGATGTTCCCTTGGATAGGGGAGGCTTGGATTTTGGGGATTTTCCCTTGGAGTTTATTTTGCTCATGCATAAGTCTTATTTAGCAGAAAGAGCAGCTGAAGAGGATGCTAGTTCCAGGTCTTGATCTAGGGGTGACACCCGGTCCGTAAAGAACTCTGTGCAAGTTAAAAGAAAGCATTCGCAGAGTGTTCGCCATGTGCAGGGTCTTCCCTCTCAGGCAGGTGGAATTGAGGTGGATACTGAGGACTCAGATGATCCAGAAGCTTCTATGGGGGATTCCCCAGGTACAGACCAGATGCTGGATGTGGCAGACCCAGCCAAGGAAACAGAGGAGGTTCTGGTTGCTGAGGAGGATAATCTCAAGGTGGTATGCCTTTTCCAAAGAGAGGAACTTTGGCCTTTGATTCTGCCTGTGCTTCAGGAACTGGGGATCAAAGGTCACAGGAGGAGTCTGACCTGGAGAGATCAGATCCTGTGTTTGGATGGTTTGCGGTTCAAAAGTGAAGAATTTGGTAGTTTGGGACTGGGACACTCCACTGTCCAGCTTAAGGGTTGGCAGAGCGATGTCAAAGCTGTATCTGTTGCCAGAAAAGACGGAGTTTTCTAAGGTTTCTTACTGACCATGTTGGCAGTCAGTAAGAAGACCACCATTCCGGTAGTGGGGTCAGCTGCTCTGTGGGATATACAGGATCACAAGTTGGAGCTTCATCTAAAGAGGATTTTTGAGGTGTCAGCTCTGGGCAAATGAGCCGCGATATACAGCAGTTTCATGCAGAGGGCTTCTCTTTGTTGGGTTCAGCAGTTACAGGAAATGCAAGCTATATTGGGTCTGGCAGCACAGCAGGCTGAATGCTTAGAGGCAGCAGTGGCATACATAGTGGATGCTCAGTAAGACCTGATCTGGACATCTTCCAGGATTATGATATCTGCAGTGATGGCTAGGAGACTGTTGTGGTTATGGAATTGGATGGCGGATGTTTGGTCCAAATCTCAGCTGTGAGCTCTTCCTTTTAAGGGAAAACTCTTGTTCGGAGAGGACTTGGAACAGATAATAAAGCATCTGGGTAGTCCAAAGTTCACAAGTCTAGAGGCAGATGATTTTTTTCCTGCTCAGGCATGGTTTCGGGATAATAAAAGATTTTGCCAAACTGAAGGTTCTTTGGGGCTTTGGGGTGGTCAGAAGCTATCCTGATACAATCTTGGTACGGGAACAGGAGGTGCGAAGTCCTTACAATGAAGCGAGGATGGTCCAGTTCTGGCTGTTGGATGGTGCTTGATGCTCTTTTATGAGGAGTGGACCAAAATTACCATGGACCAGTGGGTCCTAAGTGTGATAAAAGAGGGTTATGTGTTAGAATTTGATCATCTGGTTCAAGATGTCTTTATGGTTTCCCCTTGCACTTCTCATACCAAGCGGGAGGTTGTTCAAGGGACAGATGATCGCTTATAGCATCTAGGGGCTGTACTCCCTGTCCCTTGGAAAGAGCAAAGGATAGGAAGGTATTCCATCTATTTCATAGTTCCTAAAAAGGAAGGGACGTTTCGGGCGATCTTGGAGTTAAAGAAAGTAAATGCAGCTCTCAAGGTTTGTTTCCACATGGAGACTGTGAGGTCAGTCATAATGGCAGTACGCAAAGGGGAATTCTTGGTGTCTCTCGACTTGACAAAGGCATATTTGCATATAGCCATCAGGGATTTCTGAGGTTCATTATCCTAGGGGAACATTTTCAATTTCGGGCCTTTCCCTTCGGATTGGCGGCAGTTCTGTGTACCTTCACCAAAGTGATGGTGGTGGTGGCAGCCACTTTATGAAGAGAAGGTGTGTTGGTGCATCCATATCCAGATGAATGGCTCTTTCATGTGAAATCAGAGGACCTCTGTTGGCAGTCGGAATGGAAGGTACTGATGCGCTTGAAGTCTCTAGAATGGGTGATGAATCTGCAAAGAGCTATCTAGTCCCCTCTCAGACTCTGGAGTATCTGGGGGCACGGTTCGACACACTGGCGGGAAGAGTGTTTCTCACAGATGAGAGGTTGCTGAAATTGCAGGAGCAGGTTTGACATCTGCTAGGACTCCCGGTGCCCAAGGTCTGGGACTATCTACAGGTCTTAGGCTCTAAGGTATCGACATTGGAGTTAATGTATTGGGCATTTGTACATATGAGGCATCTTTAGAGGGCTCTTCTCTCCTGTTGGAATCCATTATCGGAGGAGTTTCTTTTTCCCCTTCTGCTACAGGGGGAAATCAGGGACAGTCTTTCATGGTGGCTTATTTGCGCCAGTCTTGAGCATGGTTTGGAATTGGAGGATCCGAATTGGGTGATAGTCACCACTGATGCCAGCCTTTCCAGTTGGGGGGTGGTGTGTCAAGATTAGTCGATGCAGGGCCAGTGATCAAAACAGGAAGCCACATGGTTTATCAGTCGGTAGAGACGAGAGCGGTGCATTTCACGTTACTTGCTTTTCTGCTACAGTTTTGTGACCATCCGTGCAAGTTCTATTGGACAATGCAACAACAGTGGCCTACATCAACTATCAGGGCAGAAGCAAGAGTTAGGCAGTAGCTTGAGAGGCCCAGGAGTTGATTCTCTGGGAGGAGCAGCACTTGGAGCGGCTGGCGTCATGTCACATTGCCAGGGTGGACAATGTTCAGGATGATTTTCTCAGTCAGAGAAAACCCTTCCCCAGGGAGTGGGAGCTGGTAGATGCAGCGATGTATCTCACTCACAGAAAATGGGGATATCCACATATGGACAATGGTGACCAGACAGAAGACCAAGGCATCTCAGTTTTAGAGCCACCGAAGAGAACACAGGGCAGAAGGAATCAATGCTCTGGTTCTGCCATGGTCTCAAGTAGTAACTGGGCAACATGATTCTGGTGGCACCAGAGTTTTACAACCGCGGGGCCTTTGAATCCTGTTGAGGACGCGGAGGCGCGGTCGCCTGCTCCTGGGAGATGGTGAGCCCTTGGGCCACAGGGCGGCTCAGGGAGGAGCCCCAAGACACACACCCTGGGAGGTGAGTGTGTACAGGCATGGGCGGAGCAGGAGCAAGGCTGGACTGGAAACCAGGCAAGGAATGTCAGGAACTGGAACAAGGTAGGCTCAGCCCTCCACTGGACCTACACGCACCAGTGTAGGTCCAGTGGAGGGCAACGAGGTGCTGGTCTCAGGAGTAGCCCTCCGGCCACTCGGTAGCCCTTCCGGACCCGCTGCTTGGGAACGACGAGTGCGTGAGGCCAGACAGAGGCTGAGCGCAGGAACAAGACAAAACATGGAACTTAGAACTGAAGACTCGGGATACTAGGAAGACTTGGACTGAGGAGTCAGACGAAGACTTAGAAGACTCAGAAGACTCAGGATACTTGGAAGACTCAGGATACTTGGAAGACACGGACACGGCTCAGGATACATGGAGGACTTGGTCTGAGGACTCAGACGAAGACTTGAAGAACTCAGGATACTTAGAGGACTCAGACGAGGACTTGGAAGACTCAGGATACTTGGAGGACTCAGACGAGGACAAGGATTCAGGAGCTTGGAAATCTCAGGCACAGGATTCAGGAACTTGGAAGTCTTAGGCAAGGATTCAGGATTCAGGCACAGTACTGGGTGGGTGCTGCATTGCAGCGCGCCCTACACAGCCGTCCTTGGCTGGTCACGGACTACGCTGGAAGTGAAGCAGACTCCAGGCGAAGCAGTGGAACTTTAGACCGGGAACATGTCGAAGATTCAGGAGAGGCCTGCACTGAGGCGTGCCCTACACAGCCTCCTGTGGCTGGTCGCAGACCACACTGAAGCGGAGTAGGATCTGGCAGAGTCTTGAGCATGGATGGAAGCAGGCACAAGTTACTCCGAAGACCGGGACAGGATTCAAGGCACAGGATTCAAGACCCAGGAACTTGGCATTAAAAACAGGAGCCTTCCAGAGGCTTGTGCTGCAGACATGAAGGTAGGCCTTGTACCATGAGGCGCCCTTGTACCATGGGCTGGTCACGGACCATGATGGTGGTACGCCCAAAAAGGTAGATAAGCAAGGAACCTGGAAGCAGGACAAAGAGCTGGAGGTGAGGACATCAGGACCAGGACTGGAACATGGAACAGTGGTTAGTGAAGTTAGTGTAGCTGGGTTCAAAAAAGGTTTGGATAAGTTCTTGGAGGAGAAGTCCATTAATGGCTATTAATCAATTTTACTTAGGAAATAGCCACTGCTATTAATTGCATCAGTAGCATGGGATCTTCTTAGTGTTTGTGTAATTGCCAGGTTCTTGTGGCCTGGTTTTGGCCTCTGTTGGAAACAGGATGCTAGGCTTGATGGATCCTTGGTCTGACCCAGCATGGCAATTTCTTATGTTCGTAAGATCTTAAAAGCCAATACCACTTTTCATTCCAGCTGTCCTCCCTCAGCTAATAAATTGCTCAGAGTCCCTGTGGCTCCTTGGCAGGAGCACCTGAACTTGTACTGCTAGGGTCGCAGATTCAATACCTGCTGCCCTTGTTAGTTATCTGTTGATATATTGCTGGACCCTTGGTCTGACCCAGCATGGCAATTTCTTATGTTCTTATGTTCTTATCAGGGACGTATGGAACATGGAACATCAGGTTCTTCTGGACCAGGAACATCAGGACTTGGAACATCAGGATTTCTGGATGAGTAACATCAGGACGTCTGGACGAGGAACATCAGGACTTGGAACATCCGGACTTCTGGGCGAAGAATAGGCAACGAAGGAGCTTCGACGAGGGACGAGACCCGGAACATCAGACGGAAGAGACCAGGAACAAGAAGAACATGGAACACGAAGCCATGTGGACAGGAGCAGACCACGGAAGACCTTGACTGGAGAAGAGGAACATGGACGACCATGGAATCCAATTCGAAGGCCCCGAGGAAGTGAAGCTGAGCACTTTTATAGAGCTGGACTGAGGTGAAGACTGATGACATCATCGTTGGGGCCGCAGGCTTTTCCCGCCGCTGGCCCTTTAAATATCCTGAAGAGGCCCACGCCTAGAGGAGCCCGGAGGCTGGAGAGTTGGCAGTGGCACCAGGGCCGTAAAGCGTCTTCCAAGCAAGGTCCCAGCGGTGGCACACAGGCCATATAGGTGGAGGGAGCGGCAGCTTCCTGCCGCTTGGGAGGTCCCGGCGGCGGTGCTCAGGCCGTGAGGAGGACCGATGGCACTAGGGCTGCGAAAATGCATTCCGGCAGCGGCTCCTGCCGCGAAGAGGAATGACAGTGGCCCTTCCTGCCACATTCGGCGGCATCGGGCCGCACGGGAGCAGCAGTGGCGAGCCAGGGCGGCATAGGCCGCAACAGGAGTCCTGCGGTGTCGGGCTGGTGGTCAGGCATCTGGCAGCAGAGACGGCGATGAGTGGAGGGCCTGCTCGTGGGATGGCCTCCACGAGCAGGATTATAACACAGAGTTGCCACGTTAGCCATGGTTCGCGGATCTAATCAACATGGTCATAGATGGGCCACTGAGGTCCAGCTATCTGTTGAATCTTCTCCACCAGGGCCCAATATTTTCGGAACAGGCAGTTCACTTTTGTCATGTTGCCTGGCTTTTGAGAGGAGACAACTGAGATGGAGGGGATATTCTGAAGCAGTTATTACCACCTTATTGCAGGACAGACAGTCTTGGTTTATGTGTGAATTTGGAGGGTCTTTGAGTCTTGATGTCTGTAAACGGAGTGCAGCCTGTTCAGGCTACAGTGATGCATATTTTGGCTTTTCTACAGGAGGGTCTGGTCAAGGGATTGGCCTTTAACTCTCTAAGACTCCAGATGGCTGTCCTTGGGCTGTCTTCGGGGTAAGGTGCAGATGTATTCTCTGTCTGCATATCCAGATGTCAGTGCTATTCACATAACTTGATTTGGGAAACGAGTTTTCCATTTTGTGGCATCTTCGCTTTCTTCCTGCTCATGGGGGGGGGGGGGGGTGTTTGCATTTAAGTTTCTTAAGTGTTGCTATCATCTTGGGTACAGGTCAGTACTGAGGGACTGCAGGTGGCACACTGGGTTATGTACAGTGTCGATGAAACTTTCTCTGTCTTCATCTGCTGGCAGGGAGGCAAAACCCAGGAGTCTGGAACCCAGGATTCTCTTCAACATTTCCCCTAGAGACAGGAGTACCATAAGGATCCGTTCTTTCAGCAGCTCTGTTTAACATTTACCTTCTCCCACTTTGTCAGTTGCTCTCTACTTTAAGTGTCACCTACCAATTATATGCAAACAATATTTAATTCTTTTTCCCCACGCGTATCAACTGGAATTCTGCTGCACAATTTCTAACCCTTTGTCTTTCTTCAATCAGTGCATGGTTATCTCCTAACAAACTCAGCCTCAACCTTACAAAAACAGAAATGATACTAGGTCACCCACAATTTAGCGACACACCAAATAGTTTTTCCTATGAGAATATAAACATCCAATATCAAACAATATTTGTAATCTTGGTATTATATTAGATCTGAAACTAGACATGCAATCTCACGTTAAAACCATTGTAAAGTCCTCATTTTACAAACTGTGCTTACTAAGACACATTGATCATATCTCTCCAACACTATTCAGTTTACATTGGCTTCCAATAAAGTGGCGGATAAAATATAAAATTTTAACTATCGTACATAATGTTATTCACAACAATAACAATGACTGGCTATCAGCCAGTCTTCACATATATACACCTGCAAGAAACTTAAGATCTAAAAATCAATTATTATTAAATGCCCCTTCATTGAAACCTACAAGACCGGTTATGACAAAAGAAAGGGCTTTTCTCCATCTCAAGACCAATCGCCTTGAATTTAATTCCCTCCAATCTTCGAATTTTATCCGATGAAATAGATTTCAAAAAGGCACTAAAATATTATCTATTTAAACAAGCATTCCCAGAATTATGCAATAATACTTAGGTTTTTCGCACTCATTACTTCATGTCTTTTTTGTATATCTATGTATCTTATTTTATTTCATTTTAATCATTTTAGTTATGTCATTTTACATTCAAATTAGTATGTATGTTCTATTGTAACCCGCCCCAAACCATGAAGGGTTGCGGGATATACATTCCTTTAAATAAAATAAAATAAAATAAATAAATAAATAAATGTGTGATATTGCTGGAATAGAAATTAGCAGGTAAGAACCAATTTTTTCTTTTTTTGTTGGTATTGCACACCATTTTGATTTAGTGCATACTGAATCGAAATAGTGCACACTAATTTTTTAGTGAGCACTAAATTAGTGTGCATGAAAAAATGAAAACGTATAAAAATGAATACACATCCCTACTTTGCACTTGTCTGCATTAGGTGCCCAGTTCTCGAGTCTGACAAGGTCCTTTTGAGGTTTCTCATGGTCTACTTGTATTTTAATTACTTTGAATATTTTTGTGTCATCTGTAGTCTTGATCAACTCACTCATTGTTCATGTGAGGGAGTATATAGAAAACTCCCTAAGACTACTTTAAAGGACCAAGCACAACTGTCTCACCTGGTCCTCCTTAAAATCCAGACCTACAGGGAATCCTTGGTGAAGGAAGGAGCTCCTCACCAGAGTTTAAGAACTCAGGGCCTGGAAGGGTTAAACAGGCTCCGGGGAGCAGGCAGAGACCTACACTATGCTAAGACCTGCAGAGTTTTGGGTTTTTTTCTCTCTTTTTCTTGGGGCCTCCCAGTTCTACCCAGCCAGCATTATCATAACAGGCCAAGGGGGCTCCGCCTATGTAGTCAGGGGTCAAGCAGTGAGAAAGGGCAGAAAAGCCAACAGTTTATTTTCCCCTCTCCTTTCCCTGGAGAGATACTTAGTTTAGAGGCAGCTCGATAAGCCAGAAAGCTGGAGCAAGTGACCCAGGTCCTTGCTACAGGGCAGCAACAATTACAGAATGCCCTGGAAATGCAAATTGTTCAGCAGTGGGCATTGTGAGAGCAGGTGGTACAGCAGCATACAGTGCTAACCCAGATAGCACAAGCTATAAAAATTGCTGCAACCAGTCCACCCTCCGTGTCACTGACACCACTTAAAATGACTCCAGGAGAAGAGCCTGATGGTTTCCTGAAAAACTATGAATACGCAGCATGATTGGCAGGCTGGCCAGAGGACAGGTGAGCTACTATCTGGGGAATCTACTCACTGGGGGGGCAGATTTTCAAAGCCCTACGCGCGTAGGGGGGGTATGTGTGCCCGGCCTATTTTCAAAAGGCCTGGCGGCGCGTGTAAAGCCCCGGGACGTGTGTAAGTCCCGGGGCCTGAAAAGGGATGGGGCATGGGCGGTCCGGGGGCAGGGACAGAGCCTCCAGGCACAGTGGCCATTTGCCACTGCCCGGGATTGCGGGCTGGCTGTTGGCCGGCGCGCACAACCTACGCCTGCCCGGAGGCAGGTTCAACTTATAAAATATAGGTTAGGGGGGGTTTTAGGTAGGGCTGGGGGGCGGGTTAGGTAGGGGAAGGGAGGGAAGGTGGGGGGGGGGGGCGAAGGGAACGGGGAAAGCCAGCAGAGCTCCCCAAAGGCTCAGCGCGCGCAAGGTGCACTAATGTGCACCCGCTTGTGCATGCCACCCCCGGATTTTATAACATGCGTGCATGTTATAAAATCGGGCATACATTTGTGGAGACGGTACACACTAACCGGCGGCATAAAAGTATGAGGCACCATTCAGTGCATGGAGCCAACAAAAGTGTATGAACTACTTGTTCTTCATCAAGGTATGTCAGTGCCGCGGTTCATGTTCAAGAACCAATAGGATTAATTTCCAATTTGCTGCGAATAATTTCCAATTTGCTACGAATTTGACAGTTATTTGCAAGCCCCTGAGGCAGCCACTCGGATGTGGTGAAACTTGGCCTGAGTCGGGCGGTTTTATTGTTTTCATACGTCTCCATCCAATAAAGATATTAAAAAAGACATTCTTCGGCATCTATTCTCTGAATCGTCCAGCAACTGCTCCGCTGTTAAGTGAGGGGCATGAAATTCTTCCTCCTGCGGGTCTGGAACAGGACTCACAATGGACCTCCTCCTATAGCACTCCAAATGACATCAGCACTCAGCGTTCCAACCGCTTCCAGCGGGTTCCCTCTCACATTGAGCCAGAGGGGAAACGACTGTCGAGCCGACTCAGAGATTCCTCGGAGCTCCGATGCAGCTCTGTCGTCGAAGTGGGAATTACCTGTTATCTATGGTAAGCTGTCTCATGGCGGAGGGGGGCTCGAAAGGGTAAACCCGAACTTCATCTTTCTGCTTGAGAGCCTTAGGAAAAGTAGATAAAAGGAAATGATAGAGCAGCAAGTGTGTGTGTGAGTCAACTCATGCAGCCATCTTATCTGCTAATTTTCAAAGTGGACTTACACATGTAAGCCTGCTTTGGAAAGTATGGCTGAATTCTGAGTGTACAAAGTACTTCGGCCCTATTGGGCTCCAGCTACCTATTCAGCCCTGGTTTCATTTGAGCTGGAAGTACAAAGGAGCAGAAGGGAACTGCCAGGTGAAAAAATGGCATTGGTAAACCTTTGGTATGGCAGAAATCTGAGGATCAAGCTCCGAAAGTATTCCAAGGCTCTCAACAGAGATGAGGGTAGAATCAAAAGTGATGGAAAAGGGGAATGAGTACCAGCTGAGAATGAAGCGAAGAGGATTTCAGCCTTTGAATTATTTAAGTGTTTAAAAAAAAAAACCAACATCCAGTTTGAAATTGTAGAAAAGCCAGTGGAAATTTGACTAAAAATAGATGAAGGAAGTGCAGGAAAGACTAAATAAAGTTGTATGTTGTCTTCATGCATAGAATAATTAAGACCAAGGTAAGGAAATCCCACAGCAGGCCGGTGGTCTGGGAAGTCTTTTCCCTGCATACCATGTAGGTGCAAAGCGGCAGGGATTTCAAAATCAGATTCCCACATGTATGTGTACAGAGCCCATCTGAATCCTCCCCCAGTGCCTCCCCTTTTTCCTGTATAGAGGAGAAGCAATTTTCAAAAGGGATATTTTTCTGCGGGTAAACACCTGCTCACCCTTGGAAATCCCTTTGAAAATGTTCTCAAATGTCTGTCACACTCTAAACTCACTTGAACTGATACCGGAGGCTCTGCAATAGCTTTATGAACCATCTTGTAACTATCTTTTCCTGTAACAGGATCCTCCAAGGGAAAGCCTGACATTATAATCCGGTTTCAGCAAAAGAAATTCAAAACCGAGCCCCAGGGATGTGAGGAAGGAGGAAACCTGCCCATCCCAGGCACATGTGAGGAACTGCAGGAAGCAGGTGATGCAATTTGCATTAAAGCTTTTGATGGGCTGAGGATATAAACATTTCTTACAAAAATGTCACCTTCTCTACCTGGCAGGGAGAGAATGAGGCCTTCCAGTCAGGGACCCTGACTTCTACTCTTTGTTGCATGGATAATTTGTTCTATTTCTATTATTTCTGCTTTTTTTTCTTTTTCTTTTTAGGTCTCTCTGTTTGTTTTTACCATTTGTTCCTGTCCCTCTCCCATCCTCCCCTATGATTTAACTAGGACCCTTTGTCTTCCCAAAAGCACCTCCTCTTCTCTTGTCTCCTCCCTTCCATAGTCCTCCTCTCCTGTTTTCTCCCTTCCTTCCTATATCTCTCTGCCCTTTCACTTAATCTTTTCATCACATCCTGTCTCTCATCCACTCTGAATTTTCTCATTCTTCCTTTTATTCTTCACTATTAGCCTCTCGCTGCTGTTCCAGGATGCCAGTCCTTCCTCCCTCCTAGCAGCACATGGTTTGTGTTTTCTCTGGCAGCTGGAAGGAGGGAGGCAGGATGGCCCCCACTGCAGAGAGGCAGGATAACCTCTACTGGCAGCAGCAGAAGGAAGGGAAGCAGGTTAACCCTGTGACAGCAGCAGTAGTTGGGATATCCCTCGCTGGTAGCACAAGTTGGAGGGAAGTGGGATTCCACAGCAAAAGGCACAAACCAATACAGGTACAAACTTAGACTGTGAGCCCACTGGGGACAGGGAATTACCTACAGTGCCTGAATGTAATCTGCTTTGGTGTGCCTGAAAGGCAGAATATAAATAACTAAATCAAATCATGGCCATGGTATTGTGGGAGGCCTGCTATGGTTCCTGTTTGCAGCACTGCTACATGGGTTTAACTTCTTCCACCAGGTTACTTAAACTGTCAGAGCTCACAGAATGCCCATCATCTCACTTTTAGCAAAATGTTATTTTTGTTGTCAATGTCCAAAACTGTTTAAAAGATGAAGATCCTTTTCCATTCTTCAAACAGGCAGTCACAATTATGTTCCTGACCTTACAGAAATCCTGAAAATAGAAGTGCCTAATCTCGACGACCAGTTCGAGGGAGAACAGGAGAGTACGGATATCAAGAATGGTGAGTGAAAAATTCCTTTATAATGAAATACTTGTGTGCTGGCTGTGGAGTATTTCAAATTTCATACATAGAGGGTGAATCTTATTACTGACTTTAAGTCATTAGAATTCATTTGTTTTAAACTGGCAGATCTGCAGTTCAGGGACCTGGATTGAGTATTGAAATACTTTGGTTGCTTTTGTGGATGACTTCAGAAGAGATTTAGGGGGTCATTTTCAAAAGCGATCGCAGGCGAAAAGTCCCTTTTCGCCTGTGATCACTAAATGGGGGCAGAGTCGGCCCCGGAAGAGGAGGAGTCGGGGTGGCATTGGGGCTGACTCTCCAGAGGCATCGCTGGCGGCGAAAGGTAAGGACCCTTATCGCCATCAGTTTCGCACCAAATAACTACACCTTTTATGGTGTAGTTATTCGGTGCGAAAGCCGGCAGCCAGCACACCGCGGTGGTGTGCTAGCTGCGGGCTTTCACAGGCCCGCACCCCGCCTCGCCTCCCCCCCTCCCGCCTGCCCCCTATTACTGCCGGATTTTCTAAGGTCTGCGACCTTAGAAAATCAAGGCCTTAGATTGCTTTTTTTCTGGGAAAAAAGATGTTAGTACTCACATGCAGGATCATCCTTGGGGAGTGAGAGGGAGCAACTGCTTAGGCCCCCACTCCCTAAGGGCCTGATTCACAAAGGAGTTTCTCCCATTCTGTGTCTATGGGAAAAATGTTTAATGATCAGACCCTAAGATAGGCCTGGCCCCGGAGCCTATGAAATGACAACATTGCAGTTGCTACACCGATGCCTAGAACATCAACTCATCTCTTATTGGGAAAAATAGAAAAAGCCAATCATGTCACAGAAACAATACACTAGCAGAATTCCTCACCTTGATCACACAGAACATGGACAGATCCTCACCAAATACAGAATAACTAACCACAAATTATAAACCAAAATAAGCAAAAACTGAACTGTAAATCCCAAGAAGCCACACTTTGTATACAATGCAACACTGAAGAAATAAAAACAAGTATGTTTTCTCCTGCACAGACGCTGCACATTCTCATTCCCAAAGCCAACATATTCGAGCCACAAACCAAAAGGGAAATGTAGTTCTGTCTCTGCTACGCATTTCCTATGCACAACTTAAACAGATAATTTAACTTTTATTTGCAGACAGCAGCTTCAAACTTTATTAACAGGCAAAACAAATAAAGTCTTACTGTGCATAAACTGGAGAGAACAGTGACCCGAGCAGTGTGGGTCACAGAAATAAAGACGGGTAAAATGAGGATTATTTTGCAGGGCTGGCCAGCAAACTGGCTGAACACAATGAGGAAAACACCCAAGATCCTCTGCTTCCAAATCAGAGGTTAACCTTCTAGAACCGTTGCACTGAATTCAGCAGAAGCAGTGAACGTGCAGGCTGACCATTAGTTGGCAGTATAACTGAAACTAGGCAGAAAAAAGCATGAACAGTAGCATTAGCAACAGAACCAGGCTGCTGTGGAAGCAGGACAACAGTGAATAAATAGAAAACACCATTTTTGTCCTACCTTTGTTGTCTGGGCATTTTGGACTCAACCCCCTCTCACAAAAACAACAAAAGGGGTCGGCCCAAACATAAGACTTCCCCCTTTCTCCCCCATCTTGCTGGGGCCCACTCTGTCTCTCACCTTCTCAGCAGGCAGGCTAAATCCCCTGTTTCCTAGGGTCCCAGCATCAGTCCTCTTCTCTACCCTACTTCCCTGCCCAAGCAGCAGTCTTTCTTCCCCTAGTCCCTTTCTCTTACTTCAGTTCTCTGGCCACTCCAGGAGAGAGGGGATGCCAGCATGGCCATTTGGCTAGGGCCTACAGTGTTCAAGGGGCCTACTTTTGTTGGGCAAAATTAAAAAAGCTAAATATATCTGTTTCTAACATGTATAATAAAAATTTCAATTGTAATTGAAGAATTTGCTTACAAAAAAGCTTGTAAAGCCTTCTTAAATAAATACAAATTATTTGGGAAATTTAGAAAACGATTTCTCTCAAGTATCACAGCAGAACCTTACATAGGGGCCTACATTTCTTAGCTGGCACGGGCCTAATTCCTGCTCTCTCCCGCCCTGTCTCTGGTACAGAGTTATCACTTTTCCTTGGGAGCAGCACTCCATCTCTTCTAGATAACTATAAAGGCTCTTCAAGCCAATGAGAAGAGACTGCACTCATGACGCTGGGGACACTGTGCAGTTACAGCTCCGCTTTGGTGTCTCCTGCATTCTTCAGGGGTCGGTGATTGGCTGATGCAGCTTGTGCCTCCCGTACTCTCCTGCAGGCCTGAAGGGATTGGCTGGTGACGCCAGCAGTCTCCTGTGAACCCACACAGCAGAAAGGACACGAGGAGAGGGAGGGGAGATGATGCTGGACACATGGATGTTTTTGGAGGGGAACTGCAGGGCAGTTCAAGCAGGTGGTAGAAAAAATGCTAGTGCTCCATATATATCACCTGGAAAAAAGTTCTGGAATGTACAGCAGCCATAATGTAAAGCCTACAAGAGCCTACAGAGAGTGTGTGTGTGTGTGTGGAGGTGGGGGGGAGTCTAGGTGAACTTATGGAAGTGTGGTTAAAACTGTTGATTAAAAGTACATTCATAAGTATTTTCATAAGTGATGTATGTGTATATTTTATTTATTTATTTGTTTGTTTGTTTATTTTATATATTTGTTACCTGCCCTTCCATTGCTCAGGGCGGGGTATAATAAAACTCACAATATGTAAAAACAAACAATTACATTATTAAGTACTTTATGAATTTTTTAGCCTTCATGCATAAATTGTGGGAGTTCTCTGCAGATGTTACAATTATTTTGCTTGTAAAATATGTGTGTGTGTAAAATAGGTATAGAATGTTATGGTTTGTGGGTTGGTGGACCCTTGGCTCGTGGTATGAGTTGATACAACCTGTGGGGAGGAGCTCCACAGGTCCACACCAACGGGAGGCGAGGTCCACAGACATACCCAGGGCAGGGAGCTCTGGGTATGACTGTGGAGAAGTCCTGAGGAGCCAGGAGAGATTCCCCAGTAGACAAGCGGCTGCCGATAATACCTTGACTGAGAACACGGAGGGGAAGGCGCCAGGCAGGCCATAGAGTGGGAGGCTTGAGACTGGTGTGCAGAAGGAGTGGCGGAGACACTTTCCCGAGGGGAGGAGCTGCAGAGCGAGGGAGGTGCGGCTGCAGTGACGCAGGCTCACTCATGGAGCAGGGAAGCCCGAGTCAGGTCTCCGATGAATGCATAGGTAGAACCCGAAGAGCGGGGAGCACAGGCAGTCTCTGTATGATAGAGAAGCACAGCCCTGAGAAGCGGGGAAGTGCTGGTAGTCTCATAGCACTTAGACACGAACCGAGGAGCAGGGAGGCGTGGGCTGTCACGGTAAAGCACAAGGACACTGTCCCAAGGAGTGGGACGGTGATGAGAGTCTCTTGAGAAGTAGGGAGATGCAGCCCCGAGGAGTGGGGAAGCGCCGACAGTCCAGACAGTACGTAGGCAGAACCCCGATGAGTGGGGAAGCGCTAGAGTAACTCCCTAGTGGTAAGGGTGTTCCAAGAGGCAACCCCGAGGAGCAGGGAGCCTTGCAGAGTAGGACTTCAGGAAGTGTGGGGCCAGCCCGAGGAGTGGGGAAGGCCAGGAGACAAGGTCCCCAATAGAGTGCTACTGGCCCCCGAGGAGCGGGTTCCAGATAGAGTCCAAGGTCCAACGGAGTCCAACAGCGTAGCCACCGGAACACGGAACAGGAGTTAGTAGAGACGTATGGAACTTGTTGCCAAGTTGGCTAGCTGAGGGTGAAGGTGGAGCTTAAGTACCTTGATCCAATGACATCATCAAGCAGGGACGCCCCCGAGGTTCCCGCCGAAGAAGCTTCAAAGGAGGGCCTGATGACACGCACACATGCCTAGGAAGGCCCAGAGACCACGTAGCTGGCGGTGGCGCCTCAGCAGCCATGAGGAGCCATGAGGAATGCGGCGGTGGAGAATGGCCTGTGCCGCGAGCAGACCCGAGGAGGGCAGGAGAACGGTGCAGTATGTAAGTGAGGTCGCAGCCATCTGCGACCGATGGGCATAACATAGAATGTAGGTGGTTCCCTGCATTAAAATATAAGCATGTACGTGCATGCTTTTGGGGCAGAGTTGTAGCATTTTATAAACTGTGCAGCTCCGACCACACAATTTATAAATTTAGCCTTTTCAGAGGCTCCAATTTATGCGCCTTTGGGCATACTGTTGAAAATTGCCTTCTAAATGGTTTAATTTTGTTTTTAATGTTTGTATTGTTAGGATTCTTTTGGACTTTACAAAACTATTTACATGCTTAAAACCCAGTTTTAGATGTGTACATGGCTGTACTAAAATAGTCCAGGGCTAAGTTATAAAAGCACACGTGTAACTTGGTTACTTGCCTGCCTTTAAGCAAACTGCAGAGATGGCATTGTCGGGGGTGGCAGGGGTGCTGTTAGAACTTAGGCACATACTTTTTTGATTTAAAAAAATATGGGCCGGATTTTAAAAGCCCTGGATTTACGCGTGTCGGGGGGGTTACGCGCGCCGGGCCTATTTTAAAAAGGCCTGGTGACGCGCGTAAAGCCCTGGGTCGCTGGAAGTCCCAGGGCTTGCAAAAAGGGGTGGTCTGGGGGCGGGGCCATTGCTGCTGTGTCGAAGGATCGGGTGCCGGCAAGCTGCCGGTGCGTGCTACTTGCACCTGCCCAGAGGAGGCGCAAAAGGTATAACACTTTTGGGGGGTTTAGAGTAGGGCTAGGGGGGAAAGGTTAGGGGAAAGGGTGGGAAGGTCAAGCTAGGGGGAAGGAAATGGGGGAAGGCAGCGCGGCTCGACGTGCGCAAGGTGCACAATTGTGCATCCCCTTGCGTGCGCCGACCCCTGATGTTATAGCCTGCGCGCGCAAGATATAAAATCAGGTGTACATGTGCGCGTGCCGGCTTGCGTGCACACATGTTCGCCCCCATGCACCCTTTTAAAATCTACCCCTGTGTGCATACTTTACCCCACATAAGTTACACCCTGTTTGGAGCAAGTGTAACTTTGTGCAAGGTATAATTTGTGCGTCTATTTGGCCAATTACCCGAGTATTTTCAAATCAAACCTATGCCCGCAAGTTCCCTTTGAAAATTCTCAGTAAAGTCTGCATGTAGATTTTATAACTCCCCTATACAGGGAGCTATAAAATTACCCTCTGTATGTTCATTTTAGAAAGGTATTTCTAAATCAAAAATAATAAGATCCAGAATAAATCCTAGATCTCTAGCAGGGCATTCCAGAGTTTTGGTCAGTGACTAATCAAAGCGAAGGGATATATTGCAGAGATTAGAGATGAGGATTAGAGCCACAGAATCTGCTGGATGAGATCAGACATAATCTGTTTCCCTCTGTTCATGTGCTGTTGCCCACTTATACCTGTCTGCAAGCAACACCAAGTCCTGTTATTTATTTATTTTATTTATTTAAGACTTTTATATACCGACTTTCTTGATACAAATCAAATCAACTCGGTTTACATCGAACTAAGCAGTTAACCATAACCAATTAACAAAAGACAAAATTTGATGAAGCATAAAGTTACATTATAACAAGGGAGCAAAAACTGGGGATAGGAAAAAAAGGGGGGAGAACAGAGATAGTTTACTATATACAGGTGGAGTTGTGGGAGGGAGGCAAGGAGCCAATATCGTTATGATGTATTAGCGAGTCTTAGTGCTAGTTTAATTACGGTGGAGATGGGAACAGTTCTGAGTCATGCTGGGAACAGTACTGAGTCATACTATTGGACTAGGAACAGGGAAAGGCTCGACCGAAAAGCCATGTCTTGAGTTTCTTTTTAAAAGTTAGGAGACAGGTTTTCCTGCCTGAGGTCCGGGGGCATGGAGTTCCAAATGGAGGGACCTATTGTTGAAAATGCCTGGTCTCTGATGTTTGAGTGGTGCACCACTTTGATAGGGGGAACGTGTAAGGATCCTTTGTAGGCTTCCCTTAAGGGTCTGGCTGTAGAGTGAAGTTGAGAGGGTGTGTAGCAGGTCAAGAGGTGTCTGGTGGTGAATGTTTTTGTGAATAATTGTAAGTGATTTATGTAGAATCCTAAAGTTTACTGGGAGCCAATGGAGATCTTTTAATATGGGCGAGATGTGCTCTCTCCGATTAGTATTTGTCAGGATTCTCGCCGCCACATTTTGAAGCAGCTGGAGGGGTTTTATTGTAGTAGCAGGAAGACCTTGCAAGATGGAGTTGCACTAATCGACCTTAGAGAACAGGATGGCTTGGAGGACCGATCTTAAATCATGATGGAAGAGAAGCGGCTTGAGTTTTTTGAGTACCTGTAGCTTGTAGAAGCACTCCTTCGTGGTGTGGTTTATAAATTTCTTTAGGCTCAGGTGACTATCTATTATGACTCCAAGGTCTCTTGCGTGGGAAATTTGTGTGTTGGTGTGTAGCTTTTGATGGAAGGTACTACCTTCTGGGGTGATGAGCAGGAGTTCAGTCTTGTTAGTGTTAAGCACCAGGTTGAGGCTTGAGAGGTAGAGGTTGATCGTTTGCAAGTGAGAATCCCATATTTTGAGGGCTGAATCCAGTGAATTAGATATGGAGATTAAAATTTGAACGTCGTCTGCATATATGTAGAACTTCAGATTTAATTTTGAGAGTAAATGGCAGAGAGGGAGTAGGTAGATATTGAACAGAGTGGGCGATAATGAGGAGCCTTGGGGGACTCCGAATGGGGAGTTAGTGCGAGGAGATTCTTTGTTATTGATTTTTACCTTGTAGCCTCTGTTGCTAAGGAAAGAGTCGAACAATTTATCACAATCTGCTTGTGATAAATTGCAGGAAGACCTTGTGAGACTGGAAAATTGGGCATCCAAATGGCAGATGAAATTTAATGTGGATAAGTGCAAGGTGATGCATATAGGGAAAAATAACCCATGCTATAATTACACGATGTTGGGTTCCATATTAGGTGCTACAACCCAAGAAAGAGATCTAGGTGTCATAGTGGATAACACATTGAAATCGTCGGTTCAGTGTGCTGCGGCAGTCAAAAAAGCAAACAGAATGTTGGGAATTATTAGAAAAGGAATGATGAATAAAACGGAAAATGTCATAATGCCTCTGTATCGCTCCATGGTGAGACCGCACCTTGAATACTGTGTACAATTCTGGTCGCCGCATCTCAAAAAAGATATAATTGCGATGGAGAAGGTACAGAGAAGGGCTACCAAAATGATAAGGGGAATGGAACAACTCCCCTATGAGGAAAGACTAAAGAGGTTAGGACTTTTCAGGTTGGAGAAGAGACGACTGAGGGGGGATATGATAGAGGTGTTTAAAATCATGAGAGGTCTAGAACGGGTAGATGTGAATCGGTTATTTACTCTTTCGGATAGTAGAAGGACTAGGGGACACTCCATGAAGTTAGCATGGGGCACATTTAATACTAATCGGAGAAAGTTCTTTTTTACTCAACGCACAATTAAACTCTGGAATTTGTTGCCAGAGAATGTGGTTCGTGCAGTTAGTATAGCTGTGTTTAAAAAAGGATTGGATAAGTTCTTGGAGGAGAAGTCCATTACCTGCTATTAAGTTCACTTAGAGAATAGCCACTGCCATTAGCAACGGTATCATGGAATAGACTTAGTTTTTGGGTACTTGCCAGGTTCTTATGGCCTGGATTGGCCACTGTTGGAAACAGGATGCTGGGCTTGATGGACCCTTGGTCTGACCCAGTATGGCATTTTCTTATGTTCTTATGTTCATCTGAGGGCGGGTCCTGTGACTCCTATGTCTGATAACCGGTTTATAAGGGTAGTATGATTTACGGTGTCGAAAGCCGCTGAGATATCCAGAAGAGCTAAGAGGAAGGACTGTCCTTTGTCAATGCCAGTGTATAGCTGACCTAGGAGCGAGATGAGGAGAGTTTCAGTGTTGTGTTCTTTTCGGAATCCATATTGTGAAGGGTGTAGAATATTATGTTCCTCCAGGTAATTTGAGAATTGGTTATTTACAATTTTCTCCATGATCTTGGCTACAAACGGCAGATTTGATATGGGACGATAGTTGTTGGGATCATTCGGGTCCAGGTTTGGTTTTTTGAGAATAGATTTCAGGGTGGCCAGTTTGAGAGCATCCAGGAAGTTCCTTGTGAGAAGGAGCAGTTGATAATATCTGCTAGATGTTTAGAGAAAGATTCTGGTATGAGAATCAAGAGTTTGGATGGGATTTGGTCTAGAGGGTGAGAAGAGTGTTTCATTCTTTTTATCAGGGTTTCCACCTCTATAGCGTAGGTGGGATCAAAGGATTCCAAACCAACCTCTAGGTTCGGGGGAAGGGGGGGATCTGGAGGCAGCATGTTAAGGTTAGTAGGTAATCTAGCCAGAGTATTGGAGATTTTGTTCTGGAAGAATAAGGCCAGATCATTGGCTTTTGATTGGGCTAGGTCATCGGGGATTCTAGGGGGGGCAGTCTTGGTGAGTTCCGAAATGTACGAGAAGAGAGCCTTCGCATCGAAGATCATATCATGGATACGGTGGGCGTAGAAATCCCTTTTTGTTTGTAGCGTTGCTGTTCTGTATTGGTGGAGAGCGGCTTTGTATGAGGTTAGGGAGTGAGAGTTGGGGTTCTTCCTCCATTCCTTTTCTTTCCGTCTCAGGCCTTGCTTTTGGGCGCGGAGCTCCTTTGAGAACCATGGCTGCTTGTTATTTTGAGAGGGGTTAAAACTTTTTGTCGACAGTGGGCATAAGTTGTTGGCAATAGTTTCTGTGATGTTTTGCCAAGAGAGGAAGGCTGCATTGGGGTTTGATAGATCCAGGTTAGTAAGTTCTTTGATCAGCGAGTTGCTGATGCTTCTGATGGGCAGGGTTTCCTATAGTGGAGGGTGGAGAGCTGAGGGGGTGCAGACAGTCTTGTCATTGATATGAGGGTGGAGGAGATCAAGAAATGGTCTGACCATGGGACCGGGAGGCAAAGAGGGGGGGGAGAGAGGGGTGAGGCTGGTGATTGTGAAGATAAGGTCGAGAGTGTGACCTGCTTTATGTGTGGGTTGGTTGACAAGTTGTTTGAAGCCCATGTCCGAAAGGGAGGATAAAAAGGCTTCACAGTTGGAAGATTGAGGCTTGGCGTCTATGTGTAGATTAAAGTCCCCAAGGATAATGGCTGGTGAATCCAAGTTTAAGTATTTTGCAATGATTTCCACTATAGGGGAGGCATCTAGGTCTAGTAATCCAGGGGGGGCATATGTGAGGAGGATTTGGAGAGATTTGGATTTGAATAGGCCCACCTCTAGTTTTGGTATTGTGTTGATAGGTTGTAGGGTGAGATTAATCCCTTTTTTGACAGCCAGAAGACCTCCCCCTTTTTTCATTTGTCTAGGGATGGAGAAGACATCATACATCTGGGTAGGAAGTTGATTTGTCAGGACAGTGTCTGTAGGCTTCAGCCAAGTCTCTGTGATGGCACAGATGTCTGGTTTGGCGTCAAGCAGGTGGTCGTGTAGAATGTGGGTTTTTTGGTGATTGATTGGGCATTGCATAGTGATAGAGTGAATAGAGCAAGTCCAAGGAGTTGAGTAATAGGGGAGATCATGACTGGGGTGAGATTTCTGCGAGATATAGGATGGTATCGCAGCGGAGGCTTCATCTTGAGGGAAGTACTGTGATATAGTATGGGTATTGAGTATCCTAGCATCCTAATTGGATTATTGTAATTGCTTGGACCAGATTTGTCAGCAGTGGTTATCCTATGGCCTGAGGGGATATGATGAGTTGTGGATATGGTCTATGAGGGAGGTAAGATTGGTGAAGCGTAGCGGTGATGTTCCGTAGTTGGACGAATGCTGGGGTGGTTGGACGATTGCTGGAGTGGCTGAGCGGATGCTGGATGGATGATGGAGTGGCTGGATGACTGCTGGATGGAAGATGGAGAGGATGGGTGGTTGTTGGAGAAGCTGGGCGAATGTTGGGGGGAGAGCTGATGTAGGAGTGCTTGAGGTCGGTGTGTGTAGAAATTCCGGTTGATGTAGAATGTGTAGTTGCAGCTTCTATGGTCTGGTGCGCACGAAGGGGCGCACAAAGGGGCAGGCCCCTTTGTCGCGAGCCTTTGTCGTGCGGCGCCTGGAGGGAATGCTGGGGTTTAAAGCCCCTGAAGAAGCCTCCCTATTGGTCCTCGGCTTCCTTCTCGCTGATTGGGTGATCCTCGGGGTGGAGGCGGAGCGCGAGGTCCGCGAAGGACGTCGGGTCGGCGCGGTGCGGCGAGCCTCGTGGCCAGTGGGGGAGACAGAGGAGGCAAGTGATGTTTTGCAGGCCTTACCCCGACGGGCTCCCGCACCGGCTGCGCAGGCCCAGGCTCCCACCCCAGTCCGGTCGTCCGCTTCGGGTTCCGGGTCCGGGCATGTGGGAAAAGGGCGCTTGGAGGGAGTGCTGGGGTTTAAAGCCCCTGAAGAAGCCTCCCTATTGGTCCTCGGGCTTCCTTCTCGCTGATTGGGTGATCCTCGGGGTGGAGGCGGAGCGAGAGGGCCGCGAAGGACGTCGGGTCGGCGTGGTGCGGCAAGCCTCGTGGCCGGTTATGTGTCATATGGAGCTTTACCCAAGAAAATGTCTTTAAATAATCATATAGGAATATTCCCTGTATATGTTCTCTTTCACATAATCATCCTGGGTGATTTTAGTATTCCAATAGACTTAGAGCCCAATGGATCGGCAGCTAATTTTATCTCATTTATGCTAGCCGAAAAAGTAAGGAATCTGGGAGTAATAATGGACCCAGAAATCAACCTGAAGCAACACATATCTATAAAAGTAAGAGAAGGCTACGCAAAACTTATGGTCCTCAGATGATTGAAACCATTACTCACACCCGCCCACTTCAGAACAGTATTGCAAACACTTATCTTTTCCAGCACTGACTACTGCAATGCACTCTTACTAGGACTCCCAAACACATCGATAAGACCACTCCAGATACTTCCAAATACTGCAGCCAGAATACTGATGGGAAAAAAGAGGAGGGACCATATAACTGAAACTCTAGCAGACTTACATTGGTTACCCATCGAATACAGGATAAAATACAAGGCCTTATGTACCATACACAAACTAATATATGATAAAGAAGCAGACTGGCTAAACACAGCCTTACGAGTACACGTTCCACAAAGAAACCTCCGCTCAGCAAACAAAGCACTACTAACAATCCCTTCAGTAAAATCAGCAAAATTAACCCAAGAGAGAGAAAGGGCTTTATCATTGGCTGGGCCCATACTATGGAACACGATGCCCCCTGAACTCAGATTACAGAATAATCTCAAAACCTTTAAGAAAAATTTAAAAATATGGCTCTTTAAAAAAGCCTTCACTAAAGAGTGTGGAGGGTAGAGATTGAAAGTACAGAGTAATGCAGATGAGAATGAATTTACTCAATCCTACATTTAAGAAGTAATATCTCAAAGAGATAGTAACTCATTAATATACTGGACTTGACCAACATTACTCAAATAATGATTTTATTTATGAAATTGTAACCGAACTTTATTGGCACCTGTTAGAATATACGATATCCTAGATTTACTAACCTTAGTCTATGTGCCTATTTGTAAACCGTTGCGATGGTATATAACTTAGCGATGGTATAGAAACGTTTTAAAATAAATAAATAAAAATAAAATAAATAAAATAAGATTTTACCCCAAAATAAAGCTTTACTGTCAAACTTTCAATAATACAGTTTATTAATTATCAGTTAAGTCAAAAATATGTAACTTAAAAATGTCTTATAAGTTTAAGTATAATGCCTTTCAAACCTAGATCATTAAAAAGAACCAAAAAATAGTACTGACAAAAATCAAAGAAATCACAATCACATTAACACTGTTGGGGAACCAAACCAACACATATACATATACACATATAAGACAAACAACATACTACAAAAACTACCCAAAAAAAGACAAAAGGGGCAAAAAACCAGAAGAAAATCCCAAAATATCAAGAGGCAAAATAAACCTCAGAAAAGGAAGAAGGGGAGGAGAAAATCACAAAAACTGTTAAAAGGTATCAATGAATGGACTGTAAAGTTAAGGTTTCAAAATCCAGTTTGCCTGGATTGCAAACTGGTTGACGGACAGACGACAATGTGTGATGGTAAATGGAACTTACTGTTAAGAGAGAGCAGTGTTGAGTGGAGTGCCGCAAGGATCGGTGTTGGGACCGGTCCTGTTCAATATCTATGTGAGCGACATAGCTGATGAGATAGAAGGTAAGGTTTGTCTGTTTGCGGATGACACTAAGATCTGCAACAGAGTGGACACGCCAGAAGGAGTGGAGAGAATGAAACGGGATTTAAGGAAGCTGGAAGAGTGGTCGAAGATATGGCAGCTGAGATTCAGTGCCAAGAAGTGCAAAGTCATGCATATGTGGTGTGGAAATCCGAAAGAACTGTATTCGATGGGGGGGGGGGGGGGGGGGGGGTGAAGGGCTGATGTCTACGGAGCAAGAGAGAGACCTAGGGGTGATAGTGTCTAATGATCTGAAGTCGGGAAAACAATGTGACAAGGCGATAACTAAAGCCAGAAGAATGCTGGGCTGCATAGAGAGGAATATCGAGTAAGATAAGGGAAGTGATTATCCCCTTGTACAGGTCCTTGGTGAGGCCTCACCTGGAGTACCGTGCTCAGTTCTGGAAACCGTATCTACGAAGGGATAGAGACAGGATGGAGGCGGTCCAGAGAAGGGCGACCAAAAAGATGGAGGGTCTTCATCAAATGTCTTGAGGAGAGATTGAAGAATCTAAATATGTACACCATGGAGGAAAGGAGGAGCAGAGGTGATATGATACAGACTTTCACATACTTGAAAGGTTTTAATGATCCAAAAATAACGACAAACCTTATCCGTCGGAAAAAAATCAGCAGAACCAGGGGTCACGATTTAAAACTCCAGGGAGGAAGATTCAGAACCAATATCAGGAAGTATTTCTTCATGGAGAGGGTGGTGGATGCCTGGAATGCCCTTCCGGAGGAAGTGGTGAAGACCAGAACTGTGAAGGAATTCAAAGGGGCATGGGATAAACACTGTGGATCCATAAAGTCTAGAGGATGTGTATGAAGAGTGGGTGGCTCGCGGGAATGACGGCTACTACCGGAGATAATACCCTTATTCAATAAACATACACAGTTATGCGACTCCAACATTGCTCTAAGCTTCAACGGCAAGAGATAATGTGGGGAAAAAAAAAGGATTTCCATTCACAAAAAAGCAGGGAGTAGCTTGCTTGTTACAGCGGATACTACTCCAAACCAAATAAGCCTGATACTTCACTTTCAATGCATATTACTCTCTGGTTCAACGGCAAGGGAGAAAGTCTGATACTTCACTTTCAATGCATATCCAGCATGGCTCTCTGCGTCAATGGCAGGGGGAATGAAGAAAAGTGGATCTATATACAGACAACAACCAAAAAGGACTGAATTACATAGTCGGGGTAAACAAGCATGGGTGTAGCTTGCGTATTGCGGCGGTTACTATCCCTAACTAATTAAGCTAGATATTTCACTTAGATGCAGTTCCAACACTGCTCTCTACATTAATGGAGGGGGGAAGGGAAACAGAACCAAAACGTTACTAAGGGCCAAGAGTAACAGATAAGTATGAGAGAAAAAAAGTGCGAAAGCTTG
Source organism: Rhinatrema bivittatum (assembly GCF_901001135.1). Taxonomy (NCBI): domain Eukaryota; kingdom Metazoa; phylum Chordata; class Amphibia; order Gymnophiona; family Rhinatrematidae; genus Rhinatrema; species Rhinatrema bivittatum. The sequence goes on along the minus strand of NC_042615.1, from coordinate 436,324,089 downwards.
CTGGGCAGACTGGATGGGCTGTTGATCTTCTTCTGCCATGATTTCTATGTTTCAAAACATAATCCAAATGTATTGCAAACAATTCAATCAGTGGTAGTCGCTGGTAAATTAATCCATTCTTCTTCAAAGAAACCAAACATGTTTTGCCGAATCAGGCTTCTTCAGGAGTACCCATATAGTTGTTCCACAAATCATACAGTAAGTTTGAAGAGCATATTAATGTACCCCAGCAGCATCCTCACTAAAAAGAAAAATATTAAAGTACATAAGACCTCCAGAAAGTTTATAAAAAGGGCCTTCCCTGTACGTACCCGGATCAGTCCAGACTCCTGGGTTTTGCCTCCCCTCCAGCAGATGGAGACAGAGAAGTTTTGACAGACTTGGCTATATATACCCAGGTGCCACCCACAGTCTGTCTGTATTTCTCTGTCTCCAGCAGATGGTGGAGGTGCAAAACTCACAGTCTGTACTGGTTACTTGGTAAAAAAAAAAAAAAATATATATATATATATTATATATATATATATATGGTGCCGGCCCGAGGGTGTGGTCGAGGCCTCCAGACCAGCCCCCGGGTCGAGTGATGCGTGCCAGCAGCCCGCAGGCGCGCACAGATTTACGCCTGCTTTCAGCAGGCGTAAATCTGCCAACAAAGGTAGGGGGGGGTTTAGATAGGGCCGGGGGGTGGGTTAGGTAGGGAAAGGGAGGGGAAGGTGCGGGGGGGGGGGGGGTGGAAAGAAAGTTCCTTCCGAGGCCGCTCTGATTTCGGAGCGGCCTCGGAGGGAACAGGCAGCGCACTTTGTCAAACGCCTTCTGAAAATCCAAGTATACTATATCTACCGGTTCACCTTTATCCACATGTTTATTAACTCCTTCAAAAAAGTGAAGCAGATTTGTGAGGCAAGACTTGCCCTGGGTAAAGCCATGCTGACTTTGTTCCAATAAACCATGTCTTTCTATATGTTCTGTGATTTTGATGTTTAGAACTCTTTCCACTATTTTTCCTGGCACTGAAGTCAGGCTAACCGGTCTGTAGTTTCCCGGATCACCCCTGGAGCCCTTTTTAAATATTGGGGTTACATTTGCTATCCTCCAGTCTTCAGGTACAATGGATGATTTTAATGATAATTTAATTTAAAAACTTTTCTATACCGTTGCTAAGTTAAATACCATCGCAATGGTTTACATGTAGGCACATATTTAATGAGGGTAAAAGCATACTATAGTACATTCTAACAGGTGCCGTTAAAGGTTCGGTTACAATATATCATTAGACATAGACATTTAGTGAAGTCATGACCAGTTGTACCAAGGTACTTACACGGGTAGTTTTATCACACATAGTATTATAGTTATGTTTGTTGTGGTGTAGAGTTCATAAACTAATCTATTGTAAAATTCTATGTACTGTGTGTCTGTGCCTTTCTGTCTTTTCCTGAATAATTTCTCTCTATTCTTTTGTCTCTTTGTAAAATGCTTGTTTAAAAAGCCATGTTTTTAAACTTTTCTTGAATGTCTTTAGATCACGTTGTAGTCTGATCTCTGGAGGCATTGTGTTCCAGATTATGGGTCCTGCTAGTGATAGGGCTCTTTCTCTCACTTGGGTCAGTCTTGCTGTTTTAACTGATGGAATGGTTAGGAGTACTTTATTTGCTGATCGGAGATTCCTGTGTGGCGTGTGTACCCATAATGCTGTGTTTAGCCAATCTGATTTCTCATCATAAATTAGTTTGTGAATGGTACATAGGGTTTTGTATTTAATTCTGTGTTCAATTGGTAGCCAATGTAACTATGCTAGGGTTTCAGTTATATGGTCCCGCCTTCTTTTTCCGGTTAGTATTCTAGCTGCTGTGTTCTGTAGTATTTGCAGTGGTCTTAATGTCGTATTTGGTAGTCCTAGCATAAGGGCATTGCAGTAGTCTGTGCTGGAGAAAATTAGTGCCTGTAGTATTGTTCGGAAGTCATTTTGAGTTAGTAGTGGTTTAAGTTTTCTGAGTACCATAAGCTTTGCATAACCTTCCTTTACTTTTAGTGATATGTGTTGTTTCAGATTGATTTCAGGGTCTATAATTATTCCCAGGTTACGTACTTTTCCAGTTAGTTCAATTTTCTGGTTGTCTTTGAGAATTATTGAGGTTTGACTGATTTCAGAATTTTTTCGTTCTAAGTGTCGAAATTCTGTTTTATCAATTGTTTTTCCTATTACGATTTTTTTTCAACTGTACCTTAATTTTTGAGCTCTTTCATCTTTTGTATTTATACTGTACTCACACTCCATTTACTCTATCTCTTTTATATTTATTTTCTATATAATATTTATTACTATATTACTATGTTTAATTGGTTATCTATTCTATTTGTTCCAGCATTATTGTTAGTTCTATTGTTACCTGTTTTATTGTTCAACTGTTCTATGTAAAGCCCACTATTCTTTTTGGGCATTTAAAAGTTGTATGTAAACCGGATTGATTTGTAGTTCCTACAAGAACTTCGGTCTATAAAAATTAAAAATAAATAAATAAATAAATCAATATTAATTACAAGTTCCATTTGTGTCAGTAGTTGTTTTATAATGCTTAGATACATGTTGGCTAGGTTTAATGTTTCCTCTAAAGTGTCGTCTATGGGTAGAATTAGTTGGATGTCGTCGGCATAAATGTAGTGGATAATTCCTAGTCCTGCAAGTAGGTGGCATAATGGCAGCATGTATATGTTAAAAAGGGTCGCAGATAGTGCTGATCCCTGTGGAACTCCTGTTTTGAGATTAATTTTTTCTGATACTGTGTTGTTGGTCTGAACTTGGAAAAACCTGTTTTTTAGATATGAACTGAACCATTTTAATGTTTGGCCGTGTAATCCGATTTCTTCCAGTCTATTTAGTAGTATTTTATGGTTTACTGTGTCAAAGGCTGCCGATAGGTCAAGCATTAGTAGAATATAGTGTTTACCATTATCAAAGCCTCTCAGAATGTTATCTGTTAGAGAGAGGAGAAGAGTCTCAGTGCTGTAGTGTTTTCGAAAACCGTGTTGAGATGGGTACAGTATGTTATTGTTATCCAGGTGTTCAGCTAGCTGTTTCTGTACTGTTTTTTCGATTAGTTTAGCTATTAAAGGAAGATTTGATACTGGTCTGTAGTTGTTTAGGATAAGGAGATCACTGTTTTTTTTCTTAATTATTGGTTTTATTATTGCTCCTTTCAGTATATCTGGCATTGTTCCTTCTTCTAGGGATAGGTTTATGATTTTAGTCAGTGTATGGGCGACTATGTTAGCTGATTTCTTCAGTTCAATTGTAGGTATTGTGTCAATTTTGTGTGGGGCGGGGTTTACATTTTTTAGCATCTGTTCCACTTCCATTTCAGATATCTCAGTGACAGATGTCCATGGGTTGACATCCCTTTTTTGCATTTTAATTTCTTGGTTGGCAGTATTTGGAAGTTTGTCTTTTAATTTAGTGATTTTGTCACTGAAAAATTTGGCAATTTCATTACATTTTGTTTCTGGTAGGTTTTGTGTTGATTCCTGTTTGTCACTGGTTAGGTTTGAAACTATTGAGAATAGTGTTCTTGGATTATTTGCAAATTTTTCTATTTTATTGCTGAAATATTCTCTCTTAACATTGAGTATTAGCTGTTTGTAGAAAGCTAGATGCTTTCTGTATTTAGTTAGGTTCTCGGATGTTTTATATTTTCTCCATTTTCTTTCCAATGCTCTTAGAGTCCTTTTTGTATCTTTTAGGTACAAATTTTTACTAATAGGTCTGAAATTTCATTTTTTAGTTCCTTCAGAACCCTGGGGTGTATACCATCCGGGCCAGGTGATTTACTACTCTTCAGTTTGTCAATCAGGCCTACCACATCTTCTAGGTTCACCGTGATTTGATTCAGTCCATCTGAATCCATGAAAACCTTCTCCATTACGGGTACCATAAAAAGAATATGGCTGTGAAAATAGAGAATATGGAGAACCAAATGAAGAATCTGAATTTGAGATGTATAAACTTTCCACAAGTGCCGTTGAGTTCCCCTAGAGAGATCTTCAAGAAATATCTTCGGGAAGTTTTGAAAATCGATGAGTCAGCTATGCCATCTCTTTCAAAGATTTTCTATTTGCCACGAGTGAGAAACCCAACGGAGCAGAGAGAGGACCCTGATGCGGAGATCCAGAGAAGGGAACCTCCTTTGGATATCTCGGCAATATTAGAGACATCAGATACTGAACAAGCATTACCTGCAACTCTAATAGTGACACTGGCGTTAGAGCCAGACAAGGAGTGGTTGCTTAGGATGTGTTTAAGAAATGTTGTATTTCTCGGCTGTAGGGTAAGAGTATTCCCCGATGTCTCTAAAGATACTCAAAAAAAGCTTTCCTCCTTATGTTGTCAGGTGGGAGAGCTTTCTTTCTTAAATTCCCATGCACATGCATAATTAAATATGCGAGTAATACATATATATTTTTTGAACCCCCCAACTGACTCAATTTCTTATTGGGAAAACGTATGAAACCTATAGTGACAGTACCTGTGCTATTAGTACATTTACTTCCCCATCCATGTCCAAGATAGTAAACCCATAGAGAGGAAATCAATAAATGTGCTGCAGGGTTTTTTTTAATCAATGATTTCTAACCATCCCCTCATTGTAAAAGATAGGGAGTTGGATTTCTTTTATATCAGAAGTATTGCAACTATTAATAGGAGAAATAATATTTTTTAAATGGAAAACATGAGTTTGATTAATAAAACATATGTGTAGGTGTAGTATTGTTACAAAAACAGTCTGAGCAATTCCAGGTCTTTGGCATAGTCCTGGTACCATTGGAATATACCTTAATAGTAGTATTCTTACACTTAAGTCCAGTGGAGGATACATTTGTTTGTGTCTTAATCTATCGAGCACATAAACTTGCAGTAGGGTCAGATGACTGCATTGGGAAATATTTACAATCGGTGGCAGTAGTAATAGAGGTGGCAGTCTTATTCATTGAATCAAGAAGTGGGATGAAATGACCCACAACTTTTTGCCTAGACTGCATGCAGATCCAACAGTTAGTTAAGCTAAAAGAATTGGCCCTGGTCATAGTTGGAGCAATATAGGTGTTTGTAAGGTGTGGACAGGCCAATGGTACACCACTGAACAGAAAACAAATTATAGAAATGCCATGGTGTGATCTTGAATCACAATATAAGGTAATAGGCAAAGGAGGAGGGATTATTATACCCACCCTCCTTGTTTTAAGGATTCATCTTCTTATTGGTCTGTGCTTGTCTTTTACTCCTGGTCGATGTCATCTGTTTCCATTCTCGGTCTGTTTCTCTTCCTGGCATTGGCTTGCAAGCTTTGATGTGGGAGGCATGGATCCAGGCTTTTTTCCCTTTGACTTTTACAGTTGTTGATGTGGTGAGTAGAACCTGATAAGGCCCCTTCTCAGCGAGTCTCAAAAGCTGTTCCCTAGAGGAAGTTTCAAATGAGAACAGTATCACCAGGCTGTATACCATGTGCAATATCCACTCCGGATTTTGGCAGTGTCTCTTTTACCTGTAGAGATGCCCTAGAAATAACTTCAGTTAGTATTTTGCAGTATGAGACCACTGAAGCAGTTAATCGAGACAAATCATATTCAATTAGATTCATTCCTGGAGTAGGGGGTACTGGCATAGGGAATCTATAGACTGCCTACCTGCGATTGAGTTCCCATATGTCAAACTGCTGGACTTGCTGTTTTATATTTTCTCAGGTTTGCTGTTTGCCTTACTGTTTCTGCTTGTTGCCGGTGATAGCCCTGCCCCTTGGATGATATTATGTTGACTCATGCCCTACCTGTGCACAGCATAAAACTCTGGACCCACTTGTCCACGGATTTCATCGTGGACCTCCCCTCTCAGATGGCTCCACCGTGATCTGGGTGGTCATCGATTGTTTCTCAAAAATAGCTCACGTTGTGGCACTTCTGGGCCTTCCTTCTGTCCCAGAGTTAGCACAACTTCATGCTCAATGTATTTCGCCTCCATGGCTTGCCCAAGCACATCCTGTCAGATTGAGGAGTGCAATTAACCACTAAATACTGGTACTCATTGTAGAAAATTTGGCATCATGCTGGATTTCACTACAGCTTACCATCCTCAAGGAACTGGAGAGGCCAAACACATAAACCATACTCTCTGAACCTTTCTCTCTGCCTATGACAACGAGCACCAGGACAGTTGGACCACTCTCCTACTTTGGGCCGAGTTCTCACACAACACCTATGTGAATGCCACAACTGGGACTTTCATTATCTCCTCTGCCTCTCCCAGTGATGGTATCTTCACCTGCAGCCCAATTGTCTGCCCAGGAGCTACAAGAGCTTTGGACACAGACCAACACCCTTATTTAGAAGAGCGCAGACAGGGCCAAGAGAACCATTGATGCCCACAGAAGACCGCCCCCTCAGTTCTGAGGGGGGCAAGAGAGTGTGGCCGAGCACATGACACATACGTTTGAGAGTGCCTTTCATGCGTCTGGCTCTCTGTTACATTGGTCCCTTTCTAATACCTCACCAAGTGGGAAGAGGAAAATTCTTGGGAGCCAGTCTCCAACATCTTGGATCTTAGCCTACTAAAGGACTTCCACTCATGCCATTCCAAGAAACAAGAGCCTCAGGGAGGGGGGCATAAGAGAAGGGGTACCATTGCATTCAGCGGTCTGTGGAGGGGACCCCCAAACCGCTGCACTTACCCCTCGGGCTGACCCTCTGCTGCTGTTCAACAATGCTACTGGGTTGCCTCTTCTTCTCATGTGGCAGGAAGCTACATCATAATGTGGTAGAGTCCTGGTGCCACTTGGCCCCGCTCCTTCTAAAGCATGTGTGCGACCAACCTCCATAATTTTAAAGAGCCAGTAGCGGGAAAAGACCGGAGGAGCTGTTTGATGACATCACTCATCTGGCCTTATAAAATGCCCCTGCAGACGTCCTCCAGTGCCTTAGCAATGTCTGTTTTGGACATTCTTGAACACCGCCTGCCCTCACTCTGACCTGCCTTGCATTCTGGCCCACGGATCTTCAATTTCTTCAGAGAGGTCCCCACCTAAGACCTACTGGCCCCCGCACCTGAGGGCTCAACCTAAGGGGAACTTGGGTTGGTATAGGTGAAGCTCCCGCTGGGCCTCTGCCTCACCCGACTCCGCCAGTTGACAGTGGTGAACTGTAGGGCTCCTTCCTGCAGGAGAACGAAGGTAAGGAAAAAAACAATGTCTCCTTTCCCTTAAACAGGGCAGCTAAGCAGGCAACTCCTACTCACCCACATTAGTTGGTGAGTTGCCAACTGATGTGAATCAAATAAATGCTTAGAGCCAACAGCTGTGGAGAAAAAAAATCCTTTTTTATTAAATGCAACATTAGTATAATAAGTCATACTTTATGGAGAGAGAATGAGAGACTGTCATGCAGGACACCAGTAGGAAGCTCTCAGATAATTTTACTGATAATAAGGCATTATGTAGGGTGTACTCTTTGTACATTTCCAACCCCTAAACCAGTAACTGGGTTACACAGTTGTCAAAATATTTCTATGACTGGCCATTTATTATAAACAATCCGAATGGCTGTATGTAAATTCTCTTCCGCTCTGTATGTAAATGCTATCTATGAGTCTGCAACTAAACTAAAGTGGCAAACAACTTTGGTGAGTTCTAAACATAACTCTGTAATACTGTGGCCTAATAAATTTTTAGCTTGCACGGCAATTTTATCTAGCATTTTCCCTTCTGTGGCATCTGTCTGTCTAGCAAAAGCAAAGCACAAAACTGAAGCTTGAATGCTGAGCAATTTATAAAGCTACTTATACTTAAAAAATAAGAATAATGACTTCTTGTGTGACATGTCAAAAAGTCACCTCCGGACATCTTCTTTCACTGCCTTTTCACTACTCTCCATCATAGTTTATAATTGTAATAGGGCCCTTAGCACCCACATCAGAAGGAGGCGAGTAGCAGCCCAAGACCATAGTTACAACCTACCAAGTGTGGTGTATGGGAGAAATGATTGCTTCTTTTGTTGCTCTGTCACAAAGTCCTCAGAGGAATTGTTCTATTCCATGCCAAGGTATTGTAATTGTATTTGGGAGAATGCAAGAAATAAGAAAGGAAATAGAAAGGAAGGTGGATGAGGATAAAGTGAACAAGTCTGTATAAGAAGACCTGGACCCTGGGATGGTTGGACAAAAGGCAGGATGGGAGGGACTTAAAGTCACATTTGAAAATGGTTTAGCACAAACCCTGGGCTTTTACAGCCCCTTTTCCTCTCACCCAGAATGTACAGTAATTGTTTTATGTTTGCATGGTATATTTATTGCTTTACAGTATTGTATTATATGTTTTTGGTGTTATCCTTCCCTGAGAATCTGATAGATTGGGCAGTTTATAAAGATAAACAAATTAATGAGCATACTCTCATTTTTATCCAACAGATGATGGATTCAACACACAGCTTACAAGTCATGAGACATTTCACAATGGACAGAATCTATTTAAATATTTAGATTATGATAAAAGCTTTAGTGAAAAACCAGACATAAGAAAACATGAACAAATATACAGCGAAGAGAAATATTCTGGATGTGACGAAAGCTTAATTCACAAATCTGAGCTGAGAAGATATGAAAGATTCTACAAGGGCGAGAAAAGTTCAGAATGTGATAAAAGTTTTTCACAGAAAGGCCACCTGCAACTATATGAAACCACTCACATACTACCACTGAAAGAGGAACCATTCAAATGTTCAGAATGCAAAAAAAGTTTCAAATGCCAATGTGAGTTGAGACAACATGAAATGTTTCACAACGGAGAGAAATCATTTAAATGTTCTGAATGTGATAAATGTTTCTATCAAATAGGCAACCTGCGTCGCCATGAAATCTCACACACAGGAGAGAAACGATTCAAATGTTCAGAATGCGAAAGAAGATTCTATCACCATTCTGAAATGAGAAGACATGCAAGGATCCACACAGGTGAGAAACCATTTAAGTGTTCTAAATGTGATAAATGTTTCCATCAGAAAGCCAGCTTACATCGCCATGAAAAGAGCCACATTGAAGAGAAAGGATTGAAATGTTCAGAATGCGAAAGAAGATTCCGTTATGAATATGATATGAGACAACATGAAATGATTCACAAAAGTGAGAAACCATTTAAATGTTCTGAATGTGATAAATGTTTCCGACAGATTGGAAACTTGCATCGCCATGAAATGACCCACACAGGAGAGAAAAGATTTAAATGTTCAGAATGCGAAAGAAGATTCTATCATCTATCTGAGATGAAAAGACATGCAACAGTCCACACTGGAGAAAAACCATTTCAATGTTCAGAATGTGATAAATGTTTCCGTGTTAAAGTTGCTCTGCGCTCGCATGAAATGACCCACACTGGAGAAAAACCATTTAAATGTTCTGAATGTGATAAATGTTTTATTTTGAAACAGAGCCTGCGGTTACATAAAATGACCCACATAAAAGAGACACCATTTAAATGTTCTGAATGTGATAAATCTTTTTGTCTGATGTACCAGCTGAGACATCACGAAATGACCCACATGGGAGACTGTGAAGGCATGCACAAAACAAACCCATTTGGAGACATTGCCCCTGGGAGGAAGTTCTGAATGGGAGAGAATTGAACTGAGTAAATTTCTCTTACTGAATCTTGCTGAGTAACTTCATGTGGTGATCTCACTGAACAATATCAACACCAACTCTCAGCAAGGCATCCACCACTATTGAAGTATAAAAGGATTAAAAAAGAAAAATTCATATTGGCTGCACATTACCTGGGAACTAAAAGTGCCCACCCTTATTCTAAGCACTAGGCTTATGATGGTGATAGAGTAGGAATGAGTGCACAAAATATTTTCATTTCCTTTTTAGGGGATTCACTGTGTTTGATATTTATTTTGGTTCAATTCATTTGTCAACCGAAATAAAAAAAACACAAACCCACAATTCCTCCCCCTCCCCCCACAGCCCTCTCCCCCTTGGACATGCTTACCATTTCTGCCAGAATATTCTAGATAGAAAGGGGCAGAAGGTAACCCCAGTTGCTTCTGCCCCCACTGGGTTCAGTAGTACAGTGACACCGGCTGCTTTATAACTGGGGTCATATTTTATGGCTGAATAATTTTCATATTTTATGGAATAAGTCCATTTTTGGTTTGTTCAATTCAGAATAAAAATGCACTTATTCATCGTGTTTTACCCTAGTGAGAGTGTCAAATTTTAGGTGAAAACAACACCCCTGGTGCAATGATAAGCACATGTGTATGGTCCCACTGCAGCAGGAAACAGATCACAGAAACTAATTAAAAAAATATTAAGATGACTAACTACAGTTGGATAGATCCAAAAGATACAAAGGAGATAATGCGCTGCTATTTTGATGCCTGTATATAAATCTACAAGGTATGCATGAAAGCCTGCCAAAAACTGGAATAAAGAGTAATGTTATGAAAGGAAAAAATATTTTTAAAAAATCCTAAAACAGAAGTACATAAGTGATGACTCAGAAAGAGAATTAGCAAGAGAGAGAAGGACCAGAAGGAGATGCTGAAAAAGTCAGAGCAATTGGAGGCAGCCACGGGTAAGATATTAGTGAATGATGAGGCAGCAACTCAGTAGGAAGAGAGATGCCAGAATGTCCAAGAAAGGAAAATAACAGCTGATAGCTGAGCACCTAGACTGGGTGCAGGTAGAGATGTATGCTTGGATCTAGGAAGGACAAAGACTACCTAAGTTAAATCTGACAGCCAAAGTAACATGCATGATCAGTAACATCAATAAGGGGTAGGTTTTAGTACGTGCGCGCTCGCGTCCATGTGCGCACGCTTCCCGATGCACATGCATGGACATGCCGATTTAAATCGTTGGGCCGCATGCACATGAGCGCCAGATTTTGTAATTTGTGTGCGCATGTGTGCACCGCACGCAAGGGAGGGTAGATTTGTGCAAGTTTCACGCAGCAACACATTTGGGCCTTCCCCAGTTCCCTACTGCCTCCGTAACCTCCCTTCCGCTTCCCCTCTCCTCCCCACCTCCTAAACCCTATCTCCTACTTTTTTTTTTCTTATTTCATTGCTTACTGCTCCAATGGAGCAGTAGCAATTTTTTGCGCACCAGGATTTCCTTCCCCGGTACAGCTGCAAATGGCCGCTGTACCTGCCGCCTCCAGCCCCAGACCACTCCTTTTCTTTGGCCCGGCACTTCTGCGCGTAACACGAGTTACGAACGAGGCCGGGCCCCTTCTAAAATGTGCGCAGCACGCGCTAGGTCCTGCCACGCGCATAACCCCTGTTTTTTACGCATGCCGGCCATTTAAAATTAGCCTGTAAGGCTATAACCTGCACAAAGGAATAAACTGTTGTCACCACAGAAATAAACAGGTGAATTTTAAATCGCCCGCACGCATAAAATATGGGGGTTACGTGCGCATTTTCGAAGGGTCCCGGCTGCACGCTTAACCCTCGTTATGTGCACAAGAGCCGAGCTGAAGAAAAGGGGCGGGAAGGGCGCGGGGCAGAGCTGGAGGCGGCCGGTACAGCAGCCATTTCCTGCTGTGCCAGGGGATTGCGCCCTGGCAGCCTGCCAGCGCGTACGACTTATGCTAGTTCAGGAGCTGGTATAAGTTCTAAAACAAAGAAAAAAAAATGGTAGGGCCTTTTAAGGGGTCGGTGAGGACAGGGGAAGAGGGAGGGAGTATGGGCAGGAGGGTAGAGATGTTCCCTCCAGACTGGGAGGGAACTGGAGAAGGCTGCGATGCGTTGCCACGCAAAAATTGCATTATTCAACCCCCCCTTGCACGCAGCGTCCCGGATTTTATAACATGCGCATGCCAGCGCACGCATGTTATAAAATTGCGTGTCCATGTGCGCGTGCCAGTTAGCGCGCGCGTGTGTTTAAAAATCTACCCCAAATTGTATAAAATCTTTTGCAGCAAAATTCATTACTAATGGCATCATATCCATTTTCTTTTGTGTGCATCCATGAGATCTGAAGAGATCTCATGGATCTATAAGATTACAGACTCTCCAGTATAATTCTCAATTACCTGCTGGCTGAAACAGATGTGGCAAGTTTTCATACTTTTGCTGATTGATTTCTGTGTATGAAATACATACCAGAAAGTTTTGAATAAGTGGGAGCCATTTCTGAAGTTTACAAAGAGAAGGTACAGTCAATTCTTTTCCTTTTTGGGAGACTCCCAAACAACTCGAATCTAATATTGCTTAGAGCAAGGTTATCTGCCTAAATATATTTATACAAATCTTGATGATAGAGAACTTCTAGGTATAAATAGCAGGTAGCTTTAACCCCAACCTTATGGGTTTTGCTGTTTTAGGATTGTTTGTTGGTTGAACAGAAGCATGATGTAAAATCTTAATTTTTGCATTGTACTATCTTTGTTGTGTGTAATGTCAGGTCATGCAATTTTCTAATAAAGATCATTTTAATCATAAATAAAAGAAAGGGGAATTAGTTACTGATTGTCACTGAACGTTTTCCTTCCCTAATACCTGGTAGTAAAAATAGCCAGAGGATGCAGCCAGACGTATGCATTAAATAGGGATCCCTGAGCACTGGTACTAAAACTGTGTAATGAAACTCATCTTACTGTTTCTTAACATATTCACTAAAAAAAAAAAGTAACTCCTAATGCAATAAACTAATGTATGCTAATACATATTTCCTTGGTGATTTTAATCTTCACATCAATGATCATACTTTGACACATGCCACCACAACCTTTTTAAATCTGATAGTTGCCGGTGGTTGGCAACAGATTATCTCTACACCCATACATAACAATGGACAATCTTTGGACCTGGTTTTTGTTAATAAAACCTTTTTCTCAATTGATGATGCAACTATGTCTGCTAATGCTTTCCCTTGGAGTGATCATTACCTCATCTGTTTTCACTTGAATTTAATGTAAGTATTCATACATTATGCATGGATCATGGTACGATTACCAAAAGAGGCTTCACTGGTCCTAAAGACTTATCACTGGAAATGTTACCACTATTAGAGCTGGGTGGCGAAGCGGGGGGGGCGGACCTGTGAAAGCAGGCAGCGATCGCACCTCCGTGGTGCGATCGCTGCCGGCTTTCGCACCGAATAACTACACCATAAAAGGTGTTATTCTGCGCGAAACTGGCAGCGATAAGGAATCTTACCTTTCGCTGTCGGCGAAGTCGTCACGGAGTCCACCCAGAGGCCGCCCCGACTCCACCCTGATTTAGCTATCGCGTGCGAAAGTTTTCGAAAATGACCCCCTTAGAGAGGAGTTGTGATGACACCCCCCCATGAGTTTCTAAACCGCTGGGATACCTCACTCATATTAATTCGCTAGATAAATTGACTCCAGTCAAAACATTTAAAAGGAAGAGAATCAAGATAGCCCCTTGGTATAATATCTCATTACACAGTAAAAAAAAAAAAATGAATTAAGACGGAAAGAAAATGATGATGCTATCCAATCAATTCTCATTTGATCAGATATAAATCTAGTCTTAAAGACTACCAAGAAGCCATTAGTAAAGCAAAGAAGTCATATATATTCCAAATTAATCTTGCCATTCAATAACCCTAAAGAACTGTTCCATTTGGTTAGACAGTTCACTGAGCATACTTTGCGCCCCAGCTTTTACCCAGCCAGAGTTCTAGGGGGTAAGCATAGCAGACACTTGTGCTGCATACTTTAACCAAAAGGTAATTGATGTCAGAAATACTTTTCAGCCTACTGTTGATAATGGCATGGATGCTTTTTTTTCAGTGATGGAATGAAATGGGAAGAATTTGATATTCTTACGGAGTCAGACATCAATTATACCATTTCTAAAATGAATTCCACCTCTAGTCCTCTTAACCAGTGTTCAACCTCACTGTTAAAACTCATAAAGAATGAAACCTCTTGATTTAACACCAAATTGGTTAACTCTTCTCTTAGCTATGGTACCCTCCTGGACACATTAAAACAAGCCTCTATATATCCAATTCTTAAAAAAAAACCCTCTACTGACGTGGCTCCATGCCTTGTACCTTTTTGCTACTAAAATGATCTGTTTATTTTGTTTTTCCTTTTTCATACATCTCTTACTTATCCAGTTTTGATCGCGCTGTGATGTTAACAGATAGTTTCAATTTGCTATACAGGAAGTGTGACGCAGTGAGCAGCATGGGGATCATTGGCATTCGCTCCAATTGAACCAAGAGATAGCTGACTTGCTACTCGATCTATATTTTTTTTTCTGTGCTAGTTTGTGTCAGCATTTCTTATATTGATATGCATAATGGCAAACTGGTACGATATAATAACACATTTGTTTGCATGACCATTCTTACCCAACATGCATCTGATTGCTGACACTCTTGTAGGGCCAGGGGTGTGTCCTAGCTCCGCGGTGTGCCCTGATTGAACGTACTAAATAAGTAAGTTCCTGCCTGCATTTCCTTGCCTTGGCAATCGGGTAGGCACTGTATGTGTACTAGTTTGCCTCCGCGTTCAAAGACTTGTTCCAGTCTTGTTCCAGCGTCCTACTGTTTCAGCCTTGTTCCAGCGTCCTACTGTTCCAGCCTTGTCCAGTGCCCTCCTGTTCCAGTGTCCTTCTGTTCCAGCGTCTGTCTGTCCTGTCTCCCCAGGTAGTACCTTCGGACTGACTCGCTGGTACTGATCTCTGCCTGGTCCATTGGTCATTCTGCTCGCTGCCTGGATCTTGACCTCTGCCTGCCTTCGTGACCTTGTCTGACCTCTGGAACCTGACCCCTGCTTTGTTGACTACTCTCAGACTGATTCCTGTAATCTGACCCCTGCTTTGGCTGACACTCCTCGGACTGATCCTCGGAATCTGACCCCGGCTGCCTTTGACTACATCTCTTGATTCTGGCTTTGTCCCTTGCCTTGTCATTGCCTACTCTGTACTGGCCTTCCCTGATTCTCCAGGCCTATAGCCTAGTGACCGACCGCGCTCCCTTGCTGCTCATGGGCACGCCTCTCTACTACCCCTCCGGGAGACTCTGCGAGGCCCACCTAAGTCCAAGAGGTCCAGGTCCCTACGGGCTCCACCCTGGGGGGACCGCGGGCTTCCAGTGGTGAAGCTCTTCCTAGCCTCTGTCTCCTCCTGTGCTCCACCCCCTGGGGGGCAGGTGCTTCCTGGTCCCTACCAAGGAGTCATTCTACACTGCTCCAGGACAAGGGTCCACCTCCAAGCGCATCAGGTTGCCAAGGCCATGGACTTGGCGGAGTCTCCCGCCTCCAGGGCCCTACCGGGTTTCACCGCAACAGTCCAAGAACATCACAGAGCTTTGGAATTGTTAGCCTCTTCGGTGGAAGAACTCCGTTCCCAGCTGCGAGATACAGCTCTGGCCAATCCTGTGGACCTATCGGCATCTATGCTACCCAAAGCATCATTGGCGCTCCCTGCACCTCCACGATACAATGGGGACCCACGCTTTTGTCATGGCTTCCTCAACCAGTGCTTCATGCAATTTGCACTGCAACCCTCCTTGTTCTTGAAGGAAACCACTAAAGTGAACTTCATCCTTTCCCACCTAGAGGGGAAGGCTCTTGCATGGACCTCTCCATTGTGGGAACGCTCCAATCCCCCGGCTTTCCAAGTTATCCAAGTTTGTTGCTGTCTTCAAGCAGACCTTCGGAGACCCAGGTCGCCAAGCTGTAGCCAGCCATAATCTAATCCACCTCCGTCAAGGGTCTCGGACCCTCTCAGAGTATACGGTGGAATTCAGGACCCTCGCTACTTAGCTCGGGTGGAAAGAAGATTGTTTACAAGCCGTCATCCTAGATGGCTTGTAGATTAACTCTCCGTCTGTAGATTATCTCTCCATCTGTGAGACTCCCACGTCTCTAGAGGACCTGATTTCCCTCACCGGGAAGATCAACCATCGACTCTGGCAATGGTACCTAGAAGTAAAGGACTCTCGCTCACCTATTCTATGCCTCATGCGTGTCTGGAGTCCTCCAGCCAAGACTCCATCACCACCACCTCTTCCCGTGGTGGAACTCATGGAGGTGAACCGTGGGCGATTGTCTCCGACTGAATGTCTTCGTCGGATGAAGGAAGGTGTTTTCCTTTACTGTGGCACCTCCGGACATCTTTGGCAGTCCTGTCCAGTCCGTCTGGAAAACTACAACGCCTGAGCCTGGTGGGGGTCCCGAGCTTGGGCGTTACTGTCACTGGCCCTCAACTCCTGCTTCCAGTTTCTGTGGGCATCGAGTCCCACTCCTTCGCCACCACTGCTCTTGTCGATACAGGGGCAAGTGGCAGCTTCATCATGGATGACATTGTCA
The DNA here is from genome assembly GCF_901001135.1 of Rhinatrema bivittatum. Lineage (NCBI taxonomy): Eukaryota > Metazoa > Chordata > Amphibia > Gymnophiona > Rhinatrematidae > Rhinatrema > Rhinatrema bivittatum. The sequence continues at coordinate 436,307,755 of NC_042615.1, read as the reverse complement.
AGCTTCTGAACATTCCTCTCCAGCCATTAGAGGTATAGGGGACTTCTGGTGTAGGTTTCCCAGCAAGTTAATGCTGTAGAGACAGACTGAGAGTTAGATTACTCACTAGATGGTAGCTGTAGGTAGGCGATTCCACCAGGCTGTAGTAGATGGTACTAGCACCGAGGCAGGGAGAGCAGGCCCTTGAGTAGCGAGTACCTGATCCCTGAAAGGCACCTGAAATAAAGCAGAGGGCCCCCAAGGAGTGGGTACCCAGGTTAGTCAATACCCCAAAGGGCAGAGAGAGAGCTTCCAGTGGCAGCACGGAAGCGGCAGAGTAGCTAAGACCTGCCGAAACCAATCCTTTGCTAACTCAACGAGCTAGCAACAAAGTTCACGCTAAATACCTGGATGGCATGATGTCACTTGAGGGGACACCCCCGAGGTTCGCGCCAATGCTGGAATAAAGATGTGGGTAGCGGGCGTGCACCCTAGTAGGGCCTTGGGAGGAGCATGGTGGGAGGCAGCACCATAGCCATTCCGGGGACGCCAGAGAGGGTGGCTTGTAGATGCGGCGGTAGCCATTTTCCCAAGTAAGCGGAAGGGAGCCGAGAACAAGGTGAGGCAAATGGTGCGAAGCCGTCTAGGACCGACGGATGCAACAGTACCCCCCTTCAAAGGGCACCCTCCAGGCTTCCTATCTGGTCTTGGTTTCTGAGGATGCATTCTGTGGAATTGTTGAAGCATCTCTTTATCCATGATATTAGCCAAAGGCTCCCACGCATTTTCTTCAGGTCCATAACCCTCCCATGACAGGAGGTATTCCCATACTCTGCCTCTTTTTCTTATGTCAAGGATAGCGTCTACCTTGTATTTGATGTCTTCTTCTGCATCTATTGGTGTAGGTTCAGGTGTCTTCAGTGAAAACTCACTAAGGATTAATGGCTTCAATAGTGAGACGTGGAACGCATTATGAATCTTCAATGCTGGTGGTAACTTCAGACTATATGTGAGATTGCCAAGTCGTCGGAGAATGGGAAATGGTCCAACGAAGCGAGGAGCGACGCGAGCTGAAGGCAGCTTAAGTCCTAAGTGCTTAGTCGATAGCCAGACTTTGTCACCAGGCTGGAACTCTGGAGCCTTGCAGTGATGAGCATTGTATCCTTTCTTAGCTCGTTGTCCTGCTTTAAGAAGCATCTCTTTGGTCTGAGTCCATAGTTGTTGAATATCTTTGGTAGTAGATTGAGCTGCCGGGGACAACACTGACAGTGGAAGTGGTAGTGGTGGTGCTGGTAGTCGTCCGTAGACCATTTCAAATGGTGTTGATCCAGTTGATGTTGCTGGATGAGAGTTGATGGCGAATTCAGCCCAGGGCAACAGTTCAGCCCAATCATTCTGGTGAGTGCCCACATATGCACGAATGAACTGCTTAAGTATCCTATTCATTCTCTCTGTTTGCCTGTTAGACTGTGGATGATATGCTGAGGTGAAGTCGAGAGAGATATCAAATTTCTTGCCCAATGCCTTCCAGAACTTAGCTGTGAATTGGGCTCCTCGATCAGCGACTATGTGCTTAGGCATGCCGTGTAGGTGAAAGATGTGCATGATGAAGAGCTTAGCAAGCTCCATGGCTGTGGGTAAGCCAGGGAGAGCCACAAAGTGAGCCATCTTTGAGAACCGATCTACAGTTACCCAGATCGTGTTGTTTCCTCCTGAGAGAGGTAAGTCTACCACAAAGTCTGTAACAATATGTGTCCATGGCTCGTCTGGCACAGGCAAGGGTTGAAGTAGGCCCCAAGAATGACTGGGTGGCAGTTTCTGTCTGGCACAATTAGCGCAGGAAGCAACGTAGGAGAATGTGTCTTCCTTCATGGTTGCCACCAGTAATAGTTCTGAAATTTAGACAGTTCTGCGTTGACGAGGGTGTCCAGCCAGTTTGGAGTCGTGAGCCCATGCTAGCAGCTTTTTTCTTAGGTTCTTGGGTACAAAGGTTTTACCTGCAGGAGTGAGTGAGTAGCTGCCAAGATAAGTCTTTTCGGGTCGATGATATGTTGCAGTTAATCTGGAACATCCTCAGAGAGGAATGAGCGAGATATTCAGGGCGGTATTTCAGCACAAAGTCAAATCTGTTGAAAAACAGAGACCATCTCGCTTGCCTATGGTTTAGGCGCTGTGCGTGGCGGAGGTACTCCAGATTTTTATGGTCTGTAAAGACTGTGATCTGATGTTGTGCTCCTTCAAGCCAAGGGTGCCACTCCTCGAATGCCATCTTTATAGCCAGGAGCTCTTTATCTCCTATTCCGTAGTTCTCTGCTGGTGAGAAGCGATGGGAGAAAAATGAGCATGGGTGTAAGGCCTTGGAATCACCGGCCTGGCTTAGAACGGCCCCTATGCTGATGTCTGAGGCATCGACCTCAACGATGAAGGGCTTAGTTAGATCCGGATGTCGGAGGCACGGCTTGCTCAAGAAGGCGTCTTTCAGTTTCTGGAATGCTGTTACTGCCTCCATAGACCGATTGGCAACATTGGCAACCTTTCTTTGTCATAGCTGTAAGCAGAACTGTTAGTGAGGAGTAGTACTTAATTCATGTTCTGTAATAGTTGATGAAACCTAGGAATCGTCTGAGAGCCTCCAGCTTCTGTGGATCCATTTGGAAACCTTGGTTGGAAACAATATACCTCAAGAAAGGCACTGATTCTTTGTGAAACTCAGACAACTTGGCATATAGATGATTCTCACGGAGTCTTTGCAGCACTCTTGACATCTTCAATATGAGTGGTCATGTCTTGGGAGAATATCAAGATGTCATCTAAGTATACGACGACACATTTGTAGACATTTGTCGTTCATTAAATTTTGGAAGACAACTGGGCCGTTGCACAAGCCAAACGGCATCACTAGATATTCAAAGTGACAGTCCTTGGTGTTGAAGGCTATCTTCCATTCATCGCCAGAGCAGATGCAGACTAAGTTGTAGGCTCCCTTGAGATCAAGCTTGGAGAAGATCTTGCCTCCCGGTAGTCTGTCAAATAGCTCTGAGATGAGTGGTAGGGCTAGCGACTTTTCACTGTTATCTCGTTAAGACCCCTGTAATCTATACATGGATGCAACATTCCATCCTTCTTCCCCACAAAGAAGAAGCCTGCGCCAATGGGAGACTTGGAGGGTCATATGAAGCTTTTTGAAGATTCTCCTGATATATTCGGACATGGCTTTATTCTCTACCACGGAGAGAGTGTAGACCTGTCCTTTGGGTGGTTCAGTGTTAGGCTTCAAATTGATGGTGCAGTCATAGGGTCTGTGTGGCGGTATACGTCGGCAGATTCTTTAGAAAAAACATCTTGAAATGATGCGTATTGAGGCAGCAACCCAGGCATCAATGGGGTAGTTGGCATGCAGGGTATAGGAGCGACCTCCATCAGACATTTACCATGCAATCTGGACCCAACATGAAAGCTCCAGAGTGGCCCAATTGAATTGAGACATATGCCGCTGCAGCCACGGTAGCCCAGAACTATAGAGTACAATGAAGGCTTCCACAAACTTTCCATCTTCAAACACCTCAAACCCTTACTCAACCACTCGACTTCAGAACCATTCTCCAAGCCCTGATATTCTCTGGCATCGACTACTGCAACTCCCTCTTGTTAGGGCTGCCAAAATCAACCATACACCCGCTGCAAATTCTACAAAACTCCACTGCACGAATTCTCACCGGCCTCAAAAGAACCGATCATATCACACCTGTACTGAAGGGACCTACATTGGCTCCCATTGAAAAAAGGATAGAGTACAAAACCCTGACAATCATTCACAACGCTATCCACCACAACAACTCTGACTGCTTCGAATCCCTAATCCAAACTTACCAATCTCAACGATGCACTAGATCAACCAACAAATCTCAACTCGAAATCCCACCAGTCAGTGCAGCCAATTAACCACCACCAGGAATAGAGCATTCTCTATAGCCGGACCCCACCTCTGGAACGCCCTCCCTTCCACCTTCGGGACCACAAAACAACACATCTATGTTCAAAAAATTACTCAAAACATGGCTCTTCAAACGAGGCATACAAAGATGGGATGGATAAATCACAGGCACTTCCCCTACCTCCTCCACCCCCCCTGCCCTCTCCCTCCATTCCCACACCTTGCCCCCCCTGCCACTTCTTGTATATCCTCACTCTCCTCCTCTTGTTCCCTTCCAGCCCACCCAACCCCCCCCTGCGGATCCTCCGATCACAATGTATTTTTCAACTAAGACCTCTTCATATTAAAATGGACTATACTCGTCTAACTCCTCTCGCATATGCTACCTGTAAATACCCCCCGTTCAATATTATATGTTAAAGTTATCATCTGATTGTTTTGTTAAAGTTATATGTTAAAGTTATCATTTGATTGTTTTTTGTATCTCGTTGTTTTAAAATGTAAAACCGGAGTGAAGGCCTCCACCAATACTTCGGTATATAAAAACCTATAAATAAATTAATAAAATAAATAAAATACATGGCCTTTCTCTAAAACAAAGAAGGAGATGGTTTCCAAATGGAGAGCACCGGTCGTAGACATACTTGTTCGGTGAGTGGTTACTTCGCCCGGAAAGGGTTCTCCATGAATTGAAGATAGGAGTAGTGGAGACATCATGGTGGGTAGTGGGATCCACAAGTGTTCCACTAGTCATTGTAAAAATGAAATTACCTCCTGCCCCTGAGTCCACTAGGGCAAGAGTCTGATACTCTAAGGGTCCGCAGATCAAGGATACAGGAAGAGAGAGCAGAGGAGAGGGTGCAAGTAAGACTTAAGAAGAGTCCTCCCCCAGGACTTAGGTCTGCTAGTTTCCTGGACATATAGGGCATGTTTGAACAGCATGGCCAGCTTGTCCACAAGCACATGCACACCCCAATTTCTTCTGAGTTCTTCTCTCTTTTGATGTCAGGTGGCCTGCGGCCTAATTGCATTGGTTCTTCTTTGCCAGCAACTGGACCCGAGGGGAACAGGCCTGGGTGTGGACTTAACTCGAGCTTCACCCTGACAGGGTCTTCTGGGAGTCTTGGTCTCTTGAACCTTGTCATGAACTCGGCGATCAATCCTAGTTGCCAACTTCACCAGTTCATCCAAGGTCTCAGGCATCTCATGAGCTGCGAGCTCGTCTTTCAAACGAGAGGTTCAGTCCTTCAAAGAAGAGGGTCCTCAGGCATTTAGGGTCCCCAATGTAATTCAGACCGCCAGTGTCTTGATTTGATAGCGAAGTCATCAAAGGTTTGGTACCTTGTTTCAAGTGAACCAACGAAGATCCTGCAACGGTAAGGCCGGGCAGGGTCATAAAAATCTGATTTTGAACAGCTCAAGGAATCTGGCAAGATCATGTAGAACAGGATCATTGCGCTCCCACAGGTGAAGAGGCCCAAGCCAACGCTCTTCCATCCAGATAAGACAGGATATAGGTGATCTTGGCATAAGCTGTAGGAAAATGGCTAGGTTGCCAGGGAAAAGTGCATGCAACACTGGTTAATAAAACCTCTACATTTCCAAACTTCCCCGAGAAGCATGTTGGAGCAGATAGAGATACAGTAGTCTTGACCGTCACTTCTGGCGGTGTAACTTCTTACCTGTGGTGGGTTGGTAAGGTCATCTGTGTGTGCAGCTGGTTGAATGCAGCAGTCAAATTCCTCCAGTGCATTCTGCTTGTTCGGAGATTCACGGGGCCAGGCCTGGAATGGCCTGCAATGCGTTGAACTGAGACGAATCTATGAAGTTAGCAATCTGTTAGGGTTTTAGTGATGTTTGCGTGGATTCTTAGGTACTGTGACAGATGACCACGTCTACGGGGAGAGCCCTGCGGGGAGCTACAGTACTGGGCTAGACTCAAGACGCGCAAACACAGAATTAGTCTTTTATTATACAGCTGATGGATACCACCAGAGGTGGCAGTAGCGAGGTAGTCTGGATTGTGTAAGGCAGCTGTCGGGACCCTCAGTAGAGGGGACCCTTCTCACCCGATGGTATAGGGATGTCCGGTGTAGGTTTCCCAGCAAGGCAATGCTAGAGATGAGACAGACAGAGAGATGTACTCACCAGATGGTAGCTGTAGGTAGGGGATTCCACCAGGCTTGTAGTAGATGTACTGGCACCGAGGCAGGGAGAGCAGCCCTCGAAGAGCAAGTTACCTGATATCTGAAAGGCACCTGAAATAAAGCAGAAGGCCCCTGAGGAGCGGGTACCCAGGTTAGTCAATACCCCGAAGGGCAAGGAGAGAGAGCTTCCAGCAGCAGCACGGAAGCGGCAGAGTAGCTAAGACCTGCCGAAACCAATCCTTTGCTAACTCAACAAGCTAACAACAAAGTTCAGGCTAAATACCCGGATGGTGTGACGTCACTTATTTATTTATTTAACTATTTATTTATTTGTTTATTTATTTAAGGCTTTTATATACCGACTTTCTTGATACAAATCAAATCAACTTCGGTTTACATCGAACTAAGCAGTTAACCATATCCAAATAACAAGAGACAAAATTTGATGAAGCATAAAGTTACATTGTAACAAGGGCGCATTAACTGGGGATAGGAAATAAAGAGGGGCTGACAATGATAGTGAACTATATACAGATGAGGGTGTGGGAGGGAGGCAAAGGAGCCAACCTCATTATGACGTATTTGTGTGTCTTAGTGATTCTTTATATACAGAAGTGATAGGAACAATTTTGAGTCAAGCTGTTGGACCAGGAACAGGGAAAGGCTCGACCGAAGAGCCATGTCTTGAGTTTCTTTTTAAAAGTTAGGAGACAGGTTTCCTGCCTGAGGTCCAGGGGCATGGTGTTCCAGATGGATGGGCCTATTGTTGAGAATGCCCGGTCTCTGATGTTTGAGTGGTGCACCACTTTGATAGGAGGAACGTGTAAGGATCCCTTGTAAGCTTCCCTTAAGGGTCTGGCCATAGAGTGTAGTTTGAAGCGGATGTAGCAGGTCAAGGGGGGTCTGATGGTGAATGCTTTTGTGAATAATTGTAAGTGATTTATGGAGAATCCTAAGTTACTGGAGCCAGTGAAGATCTTTTAATATAGGAGAGATGTGCTCTCTCTGATTAGTATTCATCAGAATTCTCGCCACCGCATTTTGGAGCAACTGGAGGGGTTTATTGTAGTAGCAGGAAGACCTTGCAGGATGGAATTGCAGTAAACGACCTTGGAGAACAGAATGGCTTGGAGAACAGATCTGAAATCATGGAATAGAAGAGGCTTGAGTTTTTTTGAGTACGTGTAGCTTGTAGAAGCACTCCTTCGTAGTGTGGTTTATAAATTTCTTTAGGCTCAGGTGACTATCTATTATGACTCCAAGGTCTCTTGCATGGGAGATTTGTATGTTAGCATGCAGCTGTTGATGGAAGGAACTGCCTTCTGGGGTGATGAGCAGGAGTTCTGTCTTGGCAGTGTTAAAGCACCAAGTTGAGGCTTGAAAGGTGATGGTTGATCGTTTGCAAGTGAGAATCCCATAGTTTGACTGCTGAATCCAGTGAGTTAGATATGGGGATTTAAAATTTGAACGTCGTCTGCGTTTATGTAGAACTTCAGTTTTAGTTTTGAGAGTAAATGGCAGAGAGGGAGTAGGTAAATATTGAACAGGGTGGGTGATAAAAAGGAGCCCTGGGGGACTCCAAATGGGGAGTTAGTGCGAGATTCCTTGTTATCGAGTTTAACACTTGTAGCCTCTGTTGCTAAGGAATGAGGCGAACCATCTGAGAGCGGGATCCTGCGATTCCTGTGTCTGATAACCGTTTTAGAAGGCTAGTATGATTTACGGTGTCGAAAGCTTGCAGAGATATTGAGAAGTGCTAGGAGGAAGGACTATCCTTTTGTCAATGCCAATAATACCTATCTAAAGTGAGATGAGGAGGGTGTTCGGTGTTGTTCTTTTTGGAAATCCATATTGTGACGGATGTAGAATATTATGTTCCTTCCAAGTAATTTGAAAGTTGATTATTTACGATTTTTCTCCATGATTTTGGCTACAAAACGGCAAATTTTGAGATAGGGCGGTAGTGTAGTTATTGGGGTCGTCGGGTTCCAGGTTCGGTTTTTGAGTATAGGTTTAAGGGTGGACAATTTGAGAGCGTCCGGGAAGATTCCTTGTTAGAGGGTGCAGTGTGATAATATCTGCTAGATGTTTAGAGATGGATTCCGGTATGAGAATCAGAAGGTTGGATGGGATTTGGTCTAGAGGGTGAGTGGAGGTTTCATTCTTTTTATCAGGTTTTCCACCTCTATAGTGTAAGTGGGATCGAAAGATTCCAACCCTGCATCTGAGTTCGGGGGGTGGGGGTGATCCAGAGACAGCGTGTAGGGCTGGTAGGTAATCTAGCCAGGGTATTGGAGATTTGTTCTGGAGAATAAGGCCAGATCATTGGCTTTCGATGGGCTAGGTCGTCAGGGATTGATGGGGGAGCAGTTTTGGGAGTTCCAAGACGTACGAGAAGAGAGCCTTCGCATCGAAAATCATATCATGGATACGGTGGGCGTAGAAATCTCTTTTAGTTCGTAGCGTTGCAGTTCTGTAGTGGTGGAGAGCGGCTTTGTATGGTTAGAGAGTGAGGGTTGGGGTTCTTCCTCCATTCCTTTTCTTTCCGTCTCAGGCTTTGTTTTGCGAGCGGAGCTCCTTTGAGAACCATGGCTGCTTGTTTTTTTGAGAAGGGTTTATATTTTTTGTCGACAGTGGGCATAAGTTGTTGGCTATAGTTTCTGTGATATTTTGCCAAGAAGAATAGCTGCATTGGGGTTTGATAGATCCAGGTTAGAAAGTTCTTTGATCAGAGAGTTGCCGAGAGTTCTGATGGGCAGGGTTTCCTATAGTGCAGTGTGGTGAGCTGAGGGGGTGCAGAAGATCTTGTCATCGATCTGAGGGTGGAGGTGATCATGAAATGGTCTGACCATGGACCGGGAGGCAGAGGGGGGAGAGTGGTGTAAGGCTGGTGTTTGTGAAGATAAGGTCGAGTATGACCTGCTTTATGTGTGGGTTGGTTGATGAGTTGTTTGAAGCCCATGTCCGAGAGGGCGGATAAGAGGGCTTCGCAGTTAGATGATTGAGGATTGGCGTCAATGTGTAGATTAAAGTCCCCAAGGATAATGGCTGGTGAGTCCAGGTTTAAGTATTTTGCTATGATTTCCACTATAGGAGAGGCATCCAAGTCTAGTAATCCAGGGGGGCATGTGAGGAGGATTTGGAGAGATTTGGATTTGAACAGGCCTACCTCTAGTTTAGGTATTGTATTGATAGGTTGTAGGATGAGATTAAGATCTTTTTTGGCAGCCAGGAGGAGACTCCCCCTTTTTTCTTTTGTCTAGGGATGGAGAAGACATCGTATATCTGGGTAGGAAGTTGATTTGTTAAGACTGTGTCTGTGGGTTCAGCCAGGTCTCTGTGATGGCACAGATGTCTGGTTTGGCGTCAAGCAAGTAGTCGTATAGAATGTGGGTTTTTTTGGTGATTGATTGGGCATTGAATAGTGTTAGAGTGAACAGGGCAAGCCCAAGGAGTTGGGTAAGAGGGGAGATCATCACCGGAGTGAGATTTCTATGGAATTTGAGATGGTACCGCATCGGTGGCTTCATCTTGAAGGAGGTACTGTGATATAATATGGGTATTGAGTATCCTAGCATCCTTAGAGGATTATAGTGTTTGCGTGTACAAGATTTGGCAGCAGTGGTTATCCTATGGCCTGAGAGGATGTTATGGATTGTGGATATGGTCTTTGAGGGGATAGGATTGATGTAGCGTATCAGTGCTGTTCCGTGGTTCGGGTTCTTGGCTGTTTGGTGCCCGGTGGGGCCTAGTTTGAGGGCGACAGTCACTAGCGGAAGGGGACAGCTTTTTACGACCGCCGCTCCTGTATGGTATGCTGAGAAGCAGGGGACCAGAATGAGCTTGCGTGGCCGGCCTCCGGACAAGTCCTTTGGTCAAAATTAATCTGTAGGGCTACACTTAGGGGCTGCACAAAGGGTCGCACAAAGGGCCTGCCCTTTTGTCGCGCGCTGGGCTGGTTTCAATTTTAAAGGCCTCCGGGCCTCTCTGGATTGGCTGATGGACGGCTGCTCCTATTGGCTGGTCCTAGGAGGGCTGCTTCGTGGGCGGGCCTCGATGATGGCAGGACAGCGCTGGATGGCTCGCGATCAGCGTTGGAACCGCCGAGGGTAAGAGTGAATTTAAAGGGCCTTACCTCGGCGGGTCTGTGGCGCCGATTGCACAGGCCCTCCCTCGCAGCGTCCGACGAAAGAAGGAAGATCTGCCGGGCTGGTTTCAATTTTAAAGGCCTCTGGAGCCTCTCTGGATTGGCTGATGGGAGCGGCTGCTCTTATTGGCTGGTCCTAGGAGGGCTGCTTCATGGGCGGGCCTCGAGGACGGCAGGATGGCGCTGGATGGCTCGCGATCGGCGTTGGAGCCGTCGAGGGTAAGAGTGAATTTAAAGGGCCTTGAGGGGGACGCCCCCGAGGTTCACGCCAATGCTGGAATAAAGACGTGGGTAGCGTGCACGTGTGCACCCTAGTAGGGCCTTGGGAGGAACATGGGGGGGAGGCAGCACCATAGCCGTTCCAGGGACGCCGAGAGGGCGGCTTGTAGATGCGGCGGTAGCCATTTCCCAAGGTAAGCGGGAGGAGGCGAGAACAAGGTGAGGCAAACAGGGCAAAGCTGTCTAGGGCCAACGGACGTAACACCTTTGCAGCAATAATATGACCGAATCCCAAACCCTACACTAACCCCCCATGCTATGGGAAAACCTTTCCGCTTCTACTCTAATTAACATCTACCTCTTTTTCCACACCTTGAACCCCTGTCTAATTGCTCATCAATAATAGTTATTTACCTGTAATACCTACTTCTATGATTGTCTGTTCAACAGCTTATCTGTTATAGATATCCAGTTCGCTGTATACCAACAAGACACGTATATACATACCACTGTTTATTGTTTAAACCGTTTACCAGTTATAGACGTTCCTTTGTAATATATATCTATTCCTTTGTTATTTACTAAACCGTTTTGCTGTTATAGATGTTCTTTGTAACTGACAAGAGGAACCGCTCAGTGTCCTGCACCACTCAGTTCTCTGTAAACCGATGTGATATGTAAAATCGAACACCGGTATATAAAAAAAAATAAGTAAGTAAATGAATAAATAATGCAATGCCTTATCTCCATCACATATGCAGAGCATTGACAGACCCTCACCAAATATAGAATAAGGGATCACAAATTACAGACAGAAATGTGCTAACAAAATCTGAACTGGAAACTCGAAGTAGTATGCCTCGTTACCCTGAAACCTGTGTGAATTATTGGGTGGGGATAGGGGTGCATGTGAACTTTCTCTCTTTTATACCCCTTTGTCCTGTAGACTCCCATATTCCTACTAACTCTATCCCCTCCTCCCCTAGGTCTGATCTAGCTCCCCCCATGATCCTGAAGTCCCCTCAACCTCGTCAAGTTCTGTCCCTGGTTGTCCTTGAATGCCTAAGTCACAATCTCTCAATCACTAGTGGTCCCCAAGTTCCAGAGAGGTCACCAATTGCCCTCTTCCTACAATAGAGAGGAAAATGCCATCTTTACTTATCATTTCCAATAACTCTCCTCCTTGTTTCCTTCCCTGACTGGTCGCACACACCAGCTTTTCAGGTTTGTTTTTATTAGGGATCTTCTCCTGAGAGCTAAACTTTGCCCACTCTCCTCAGACTTGGGGGACGGGAGAGTGACCTGCACCCACGCTCTCCTCAGTAAACTGGGGGGAAAGGAGCCCCAAAATGGAGCACAACACCCAGTCTATGTCCTGAAGGGGATGGGGAAGAGGAGTAGAAAAATATTTTTAAAAACAACTAAAAAAAATAAGTTAAAAAACCCCCAGCAAAACAAAGAAAAAGGCAAGCAAAAGAACGAATAAAATAGCAATACACAATAAATTTTTCCCACTCAAATTCCTAACTGACCACAAAGGTGATCTATCAGAGGTCGGATGGTCTTATATGTCATGCAGCCAACCCACAGTCATAATGCTCCTCTGTGATGTCACTTCTTATTACTCTGCTGTGGGGTGAAGGTTCCACGCACAGGAAAATTCCTCGCTCACAATGCCCCCGAGTGTGGGAGAAAATTTCACAGGAAAATCAAAGCACATGGACTTTAAAATTCAATCTGTGCACATTATTTCCCCCCCCACTTAAATATGCCTCTGTAAATGCCTTCCTTAAATGCAGCCTATAAAGTGTGAGCTTTGAAAATGTGGGTAAGGCTTTAAGAATTGTGCTTCCCATGTACTCCAGTCTTCTACACACACAGAATAAAAAACTAATGGTGTTCTAAAGTGTTGTTGTCCAGTACAATTAATTGCCGCACATCATTCTGCTGTTGTTTATCTAAATGTGTGTGCCCTTTTCTCCGCTTTCCCTGTGTGCTTTCACCCTATAAAATAGCATGTACATGATTACAAGCTACTCAAGTGTACATTTGCTAATTTTACATGCGTTAACTCCTTTGAAAATTCATTTTTTATGCATAATATATTGCAGTTTAAAACATTTGCTTTTAATATAATTATACATGTTCCATGAATAGTCGACTCATGATTTCATTGCAGATGCCACATTTATGTTCTGAAAAAAGGAATATTTCATTCAACCTTATCATTTTGCAGATGCACTGATATTTCGAATTCTGGAAAAGAAGTTTCTGATCCACATGTGGTGTGGTGGCTTGGATGTATATCTGAGGGAATGTGAACGTTTTGGGATTCATAATATGAACATTATGAAATCATGTGGTTTAAACATGATTTTAAATGCATTTCTTTGAGTTTGTGGGCTGCTACACTTCTGTAGCATATCATGTGTTAGCACTGTAACTGAAGTATATTGCAGATGATTAAAACTGAAGAACATGATTTACAAATGGGTACTGTTACAAAGAATTGTTTTAATCTATAACTTCATCGCCTGTAAGGTGGAGTGAGCTAAAATACTGCTCTCAGGTTACATCTTAGAGCTTATAGAAGTAAAATCCGGTATGTTTATTGTTGGGCATGAATACAGATTTTGTGAATGATTATACTATGTGTTGTAATATAACTGTAATTAAGTTGGTTAGATTTTTAGGTCGGCACATTACTAATTGCCACCAGTGTTTTCAGGGGGTCCCAATGCATTTATGGCTAAGTAGTCTAAACCATTGAGACAGACTTAGCTGTATTCTGAAATAGACCAAATGATCAATTCTTTTTCTTTTTGTATTGTCAATTTAATTTTATGATGGAAGTGAATTTTATAAATGATCAGAAAAGATTTTGAAGGCTATTATGGTGAAAATTATTTTATAGATACATTGGCTCTTTTGACACATGCTGACATTTTTTTCTTTCTCTTTAATGGTTCATGACAGGGTGGTGGTATTTTGCTGATGTATCATAGATTAAGTTACTCTTCAGCTTTTGTCCTTCCCATCTTAAATGAGAGCTAGGGGTGTGCATTTGAAAAAAAATGGTTTGGTTTGTTATTTCAGTTCAGTTTCCATTTTTATTTGTTTGTTCATTCTGGATACCAAGTTCATTCATTCTATCATTATATTTGTGTCCATTAAAGTCAATGGGGAAAGCAATGCATCCTCATTTAGTCTCTAACATTGGGGTTTTCTATCCAAGTCTAATGAAACTTGCAAGCAGGCACCAGCAGCAGGAAGAACAGCATTCTAAAACACCAAGAGTGGGGAAAAGTGGTACTAACAGTCCAAGGCAGCATGACCAAGGCAAAGCATCACAGTAGAACACTTCAAGATACCATGAAAGGAGCAAAGGCACCAAAAACAGTGTCAGGAAGATACCAAAACATCAAAGGAAAGGCAAAGGGCACTAACAACAGTGGTATGAAGACTCCAAGTCACCAGAGAAGGCAAAAATGTGGCACATGACACCCTAAGGCACCAAGAGATGGGCAAAGGGTACCAATTTGCATGAAGACCCCAAGGCACCCAAAGAGGGGAAAATGGCACAAGGAGTGGCATCAACGACCCAAGGCATAGAGAGCAGAGTGAGACCGCAAGAGGAGTAGCTGCATTGTGTGTTGTGCGCCACAGAAAAGAGAGCCAATCAGTATAGCTGTAGAAGAGAATTTAAATTAAGGGAGCAGCAACTCAAATAGAAAAGACTGGGCATACTGTATAACTACTGACATCTTGTAGCTAGAAGATAGAATGGCAGGCTTTTATTGCTACTGCTGTTGCTGGTGATTCACCTGCAGCAGAGAGGTGTGTATACTGCTTCTGCTATATATTATTTTTGTTACTATTATGTTTTATATTATTTTTAATGATTTCATTTATACATTTTAATATGTAACTCCTGGGCTAGGGTCTCCCCTGAGGTCCCCAAGGGCCACACCTCAAATTCAGTGCTAGATATTATGTTACCATTTGTTCCTGCTGTCATTTTAATCTGCATGCCCATGATTTCCTGATAGGGGGGGAGATCGTTTCCTAGGCCCTTAGTGTTGGATAGATATTATTCATCCATTAAAGTCTGTCTCTGTAAACGGCAGTAATAATCAGGCTGGAAGCAAAGAGTGGTTTCCGACCTAATTTTACTGATAAATAATGGAATCTGGAAAATCTTTGTTACAGCTATTAATATTCACAAAGTCCAAATTCACATTTTATGATTTTAATAAATTTACAACTCTTCTTCTCTAAATTACTTGGATGGATGGATAGAACCAATTGCTCATTCACTGAATTTATTCCAATTCTATATATGAAATAGTGGTTAAGCTTCTTTCCCATCTAAGGATAACAGTACTTATGTTCCAAATTAATGTTAGTGTCCAGTCCAAATTTCATACCTCTCAGTCCTATTGCTCCACATTCTCCTCTTTTCCACTCCCAATACTTGAACTCTCTAGAGTCTGCTTCTCTTCACCTGTTGATTTCCTAGAGATAATTATGATTCCCTGATTGAGGTCACCAGTCACAAATTTACTCCACAATGATACAAAAATACATTAAACACATGCAGGTAAATTTTGAAAGGTTTGTGCGTGCACGAAGAAACATGAAGAAACGTGTGTTTGTGGGCATGCATGGCAGTGTTTTGAATTATTCTTCCACATGCGCATGAATGCTGTAAAATAAGCATATGTTTTTGCCTCCAAGAACGCACTAATATGTGCGTAAATCTCCACGTGTTATACACAGATGTGGGTTATTGTTCGCATTCTCACAAATGCAAGAGTGGGACTTCCTGTTCCTGGGTGCACTTTCAGAAAATGCCAGGACTAGCTAGGCAGCCCAATTTCACCATCAGGGAAGTCGCCCATTTGATGTCCCTAGTGGTAATAGTTGAGGGTCACCTGTTCCTGATTCCTGACCAGAGGAGGCATCTCTGACGAATGCGCAGGGCCTGGAGGGAACTGCAGCTCACCTTCCACCAGCAGGCCTCTTACCATTGGGGGGTAAGATGACTGCTCTTACAGTGATAATCTTAGCTGTTGCATAAGAGGGGCGGGGGGGGTGGTGGCGAGATAGGCTAAATCCTGGGTGGGAGTGCCAATGGGGATGGCGGCGGAGCAGAGAGGTTTGTATGCCTACCAAAGGAGGGTGCTCAGGATGCTGGAAGTGAACCTATGAGCCTTACAGCTGCTGGAGGCAGCTGTAAGGCTCCTAGCTAGCAGGATGCCATCGTCCTGAGCACCCTCCTCCCTAACTCCCTGGGATATATTAAAACGATACTTATATTGATTGTACTGATTTAACCTGACATTAATAGCATGGACGTTCATTGCTTAACTATATCATAGTAGATAAAAGACATATAGTAGGGCAGATTTACATGGAATGATTGAAGCCTTAGAGACACAAGTATAATAATGCTATAAGAAAGATATGGTACCAACTTTCTCAGGTATTAGAGAATTGTTTAATGCTGATATGTCAAGCAATAGCTTGCAAGATAGTCCTCAGGGGACACCTAGGCAATCAGGCTCTCACGGTAGTCACGATGACTATGCATGAGCCATTCTGACATGCTCAGCTGCCATTCTCCTTTACTCATTATGATGCATGCTTCTAGAGGAAATCCAGAAAACCTACATGCCTAGGTGTGCCCCAGTGAGTGACTTTATAGGATAGCAAACCATTAAGAATGCCTTTAGAAGGCATAGATGAGGGCCACTTGCACAGTCCTTGGAACTGCTCAAGGATATTCCCACTAGTTGCACTGCACAGCTACATGACCTCCTTCATGGAGGTTAAATATTTAGGAATGGTGCAGCTGCAGCATCCATAAATGGATTCCCAAGACCAGCTTCTCAAATCATATAGTAGTAGCATACATTGTCACACACCAGTATGGAGGAACTAATACCAGCTATAGAGCACACTCAATTTTCTCTTCCTATTTCTTTGCATTAGATCGAGGACCTAAAGAAAAGGCCTGGTGGCTGAACCTCCGGAAGAGATGGTGGCTTGATTGGCTACGTGCTCAGCAAGATGGGGCTGGTGGTAAATAAATCTTCCAGCCTACTGGGCACAATAAATTAAATTCATCACAAAGTTTCACTGGACATCATTCTCACACATGCTTTTGTTTAAGGTGCTGCTGAAGAGGTCGAAATACAGGAAGAAGTGGAGGAGGAAGCACCAGCCCCCGCACCTGCAGCAGCCTCTGCTGGGGAGGAGCAGGATACTCTCCCCCCTCATCTATCACCACCAAGGGTGGAAGTGGCAAGGATGGAACCACCCCTTGTGCAAAAAGTGCACCTACAGCTGGACCACACTCCATTCCCGCAGGGCCTCCTCCCAGTTTTGCCCAGAGAGAGATGCAGAGACCTAGACCGGCCAGCATTTGCTGGCCAAGGTAGGCATGGATGGCCTTCTGCTTCCTCTGGTACCCCTCTAGCTCAGCAACCAAGAGGTTCATCATCGGGAGCAAATGCTCCCGATGATGAGACTCTCACAAGGCAGGAGTTTCATGCTTTCCTGAGGGGGATGGCGGCGGAGCAGAGAGCTTTGTATGCCTACCAAAGGAGGGTGCTCAGGATGCTGGAAGTGAACATATGAGCCTTACAGCTGCTGGAGGCAGCTGTAAGGCTCCTAGCTAGCAGGATGCCATCGTCCTGAGCACCCTCCTCCCTAACTCCCTGGGATATTTTATTTTTATACTTTTGTATACTATTTTGTACCTAGATGTCCCCCTTCCCCGATTGCTTTATTATTTCTTTCATTTAATTGTAAATAGTTTTTTACAATTTTGCAAAAAAATTGTTTACTCCTCATTCACCTGTCTGTTTATTGAGTATGTAGTGAGAGGAGGAAGGGAGGAGTGGGGGGAAGGGAGCAAGGGGTTTTGGGAGAGGGAATACATAGTGTGAATAATAAAAGAAGAACAGACGATAAATGAAAGAACTCCAGATAGGTATATGTTCAGGTTTTACTTCATCTTCAAGAAATCTGCCGGCGGTCAAGGAGGGAGAGCCATCTGCCAAGAGATGAGGCATGCAGGCATCTGAAGCATCTGCACTGGAAGGAACTTCAGGAGCACAATCACTATCTCCACCTACAGCAGAGAAGAGCAACGACATTGACATGCAGCTGACAATATAACACATTAAACACATTTGCATTGCGACCTTCATTAACACATTTCTGCATACCCTGGGGACCCAGAAAGCATCCCACCACTTAAAATGTGAAATGCAGCTACTCATGTATAGAGAAGCGATGAATGAAGTGGGACAGGAAATGGGGGAATTCCGGAGGGATGGAAAGGCTTCTGCCAAGAGACCAAGTGTGCATATGTTCCTTTTATTAGTGGCAACTATGGCCTATTTAGTGAGCAAAGGGCTAGTTATGCTGTTCCTCAACCTCTTAGCATGCTTACAAAGCCAATCTACAGGGCAGTTCTTCTCTAGGCTCACTATTCTTCATTCCTCTTCCCCCTTGCTATCACCCAGTATTGCTGGTAGAAGACCTGGAAGGGGTCACTGAGAGCCTTACACAGCACAACACACACACAAAGGGATGGATCTGGCAATAGTCACAAACAGTAGAGCTCCTGAAAGGCACTCTGGCCCACAGCTTTAAACACTCCTGGCTGTGTTGCCTTCAATCTCCTCAGGCTCCCACCCCTGGCCTTGCTGCCTCTGTGAATGTTGTGCAAACAAATGAGGGTAAAAAAGTTGAACATAGTAAATCAAGGGATGGGGGAAAGAGAATTATGTTGGAAGCTCAGACTAACCAGTATAGAGAAGACCAGGCCTTATGAAGAGAGAAAGCTGCATTCTCCTCGCCAGCCCTGTGATGTAGCATTTCCATCCTCCTGCTGCCCTTATCCTACCAGTGTTCATGTGCCATGTACAGAGTATGAACATGTACATAGTATTCTAAAAAGAAGTATTAACATCTCTCTAGCCCCCATGGACCTAACTTTTAACATAAAAACACTGCTAGAGGTAGGTTCATGGCCACATATCATGCTATGCCAACCTGTCCTAAAAAAGCTATCTTTATTATGAGCTGTACTGTACCTAGTATTCTCCATGCTCACAAGTGTTACATAAGAACATAAGAAATTGCCATGCTGGGTCAGACCAAGGGTCCATCAAGCCCAGCATCCTGTTTCCAACAGAGGCCAAACCAGGCCACAAGAACCTGGCAATTACCCAAACACTACCCAGCAATTACCCAAACACTACCCAGCAAATCATCTAAAGGATGCCCTAAGGTCATCTCTTCCAAACCCCCCCCCCCCTCAAAAAAGTCGCTCTGTAACACCTACCTGTGTCTATCTCACAGCTTTTTGGCAAAGTTGGACATGCAGGCTCATGTGCTTATGTTTCGTGAAACACCCAAGCACCCAGCTGAAGGCAATCACACATTCGACTGCTCCCTCTTCCATAATATGTAAAAAGCGAAGGACTCAAAGTGTCCTGATTGAAGGCAATCCGGAGAGCTAGCCTCACACCTGGATGTAGATGTGAAATGTAATTGTCAGCAGTTGTTTTACAATCATTCAGAAGAAAAGCTGGCTATCTTACATAGCATACCCTATGAGTAACGTGTGTACTCATACCTATTTATGTGTGTACAAATTATAGCGTGTAATAGTTCTATCTACTTAATTATAAACTCGTATAAGATGCACGCGTGTAAGACCCACCCACTTATGTACTATTCTGATTTACGCTTCTGTTTATGTATCACTGTGTGCACTACGTGCTTTCCTCCCATAAAAGGAGGGAGTCTGGCCCTTCTTTCTTAGTGCCACCATTCCTCAGGGCCAGACAGGACACATGCATAAGCCTAATTTCCTGCCCAGGGAGGTTGACCTCCTTGTAAAGGAAGTGATGAAGGCTTACATGTTCTGTTTGGCGAGAGGTCCAAAACCATAGGCTCGTACCAGAGAGAAAAAATATGGGAGTGGATCCAGCAAAAACTAAATGCTATTTTTAAAAACAACCGGAGCATGGGTGAGCTGTGCCACAATGGCGAGACCGGCGACATCTCATCAAAAAGAAGATGACACACAGGGAAGCAGAAGGCGCAGACTCCCAGGTGATCTTCATCGTGGCAGAGTGGATGGTGCTCTCCACCATTTCATAGGCATGTGTAAGTGGGGTAGGGAACCTGGACATTTCACACCCTGAGCAGCAGCACAGAGAGTTATGTATATGATACACAGTGATAGTGTGGAGAAATGGTCCTTCTACAATTATGATGTAGGCCTCCAGTGCCCACAGAGAACTGGCATCCAGCCTTGGCTCCAGAGCCCCTGATCTGGAGATTAGGGCAGTCCACCAAAAGTTATGTGTATGCTGGAAATGTCATGATATTACAGTTGGACCTGTGGTCTGGACATAGAGGGCATGCTGTTTTTGTATGAGACTGGTGCATGGGATAAGGTTTGTATTTAAACATGATCTAGTGTTATATACAGTCCTCTTGCCTCCATATCCTATGAAATGTAATCTTCTTTGACAGCTTTGCTATTCCACCATATGACTTAAATGTTATTGGAGAGCTTACCTGGGTAACATCAAGCTAGGTTGAGAGAGCCTTGCCCAAATCTCATCTTGGAGTGAGTTTCCTCACTCCGAAGGCCAGCAAATCTTCACAAGTGACCACTGTTCTGTTCATAGGTGCCACGTAGCATGTCAAAGTGGCTCCTAACCCCCTACACACTTATCTAATCCCCCCTCGAGTTACTAGGTGGGCCTACCCTAGGGATACAAATACCTGCCTATGGGCCATAATATTATGGCCTCTCTCTCTCTCTCTCTCTCTCTCCTCCCTCTCTCTCTCTCTCTCTCTCTCTCTCTCTCTCTCTCTCTCTCTCTCTCTCTCTCTCTCTGAAACACTGGTCCCCCAGTGGTTGAATGCAGGAAATACATCAGGTTTGGCACTTATCACAGAATCTGAAATGGTATCACAATGTGCACTAACTTATCTAATTGCGATAAATACTATATTAGCATAAAACAAGCCCCTTTTGCTATCGCATGCAGTACTTACCGCATTTTGATAAATCCAGGCCTAAGATTGATACAGTAGAAGATTCAGTGAATTCTGTACAACTTAAGGTGGATGAAATGGATAAAATGTAATAAAATCTGAAAAATCTCATTTTGAGAGACTAGAGGTATTAGAAAATCAGGTGAAAAAAAATAATTTGAAGATATTGAATTTTCCTAAGACTCATTAATAACCCCAATAGACTTATTTAAAAGCTACTTGGTGAATATCCTGAAATATACAAAGGAAGCAATACCTGCTATTGCAAGAATATATTATACCTCTCAAAATGAGGAAATAAAAAACCAGGATCAAAATAAGGATAACCATCCTGAATTAGATTTGTCAGAATTGCTAGAAAATCTTTCGAAACTAATATAAATACTAGAGCCACCCTCATTATACAATTCTCTTTTCTATCTGAAAGAGATTCCTTGTTGAGACTATCCTTTGGACATTAGAATGATAAGTTTTATGGACAGGCTATCAGGATTTTTCCTGATATATCATATACAACAAGAATTAGGAGAAAATAATTTCTAGTAATGAGAGGTGAGGCCCAGAATAAAGGGATACAATTCTTATTGAAGTACCCTTGTCAATGTACTATTATAAATCAGGGAATAAGTATATTTTCACACAGGCAACCCAGTTAAGACAATACTTGGATACCCAGTCCTAAAGTACCACCAATGTGTTGGTTATAAAAAAATATATATAGGAGAAAATGATAAAAATTCCTTGTTATCAGTGTTCTTATTAATCTGCTTTTTGACCGTTTAAATTCTCCAGCATTCTCTTTACTTAATTTTGTTTTCTCTGGATGGATATGCACAGTTTGATTAATGTTGATGTTGTAAAAGTATTTTCTTGATGTTTCTTTTAAAGAACTGTGAAATGTATCTGATAAGACATGTAAATTTAATAAACAATAAATTAAAAAAAACAAAACATCAAACATTATCAACAAACATAAAACAATCATAACAGTAAAGCCATACTAATAAAAAATATTTCAAAACAGTTGTTGAACAGAATAAGAGGAAAGGCGGGATAAATAAAATATAAACTACCAATAAGTAAGGGTTAAAAAATCCCCTGCTTTCCATACCCAGGAAGTTTTAATTTCCAGTCGTCCTGAGATTGTCTTTCGTTGGTGTGGGGAACGGGTGGAGCACAACTTTCTCCTCTCTTTCTCATAGACACACATGCTTTCACACACACAGATACAAACACTTTCACAGACATCACACACAGACACGCTTTCATACACATTCATGTTCTCTTTCTCACAAACAAACACACATGTGTTCTTTCTCTCTCTCTCTCTCCTCTGGGAATGGGTAAGCAGCAGCAGTTGCAGACTCTTTGAACAGGCCCACAGTCCCAACGCCTCCTTTCTCTCTCTCTACTGTTTGCAGCAGTGCAGGCCCAGCCGAGGCTACTCCCGTTCAGTGCTCCTCTCTTCTTTCCCCTGTCACATACGCCCAGCCAACGCCGCTCCTCTCTTGAACCGATGATATTGCTGCTCCTCTTCCGTCACTGCTGTCTTTGGCCGAAGGCTGGCTGAGGATGCTCTACCTCAGGAATCCTTTGTCTAGCCTGAGAGGCCATTGCTTTTCTTGCTCCGTAGTGCCATTGCAATTGGACCTCCTTCTTCCTGCCTCTGCATCCCAAGCAACACAACTTCCTCTTCTGGTAGTGGGGGTGGAGGTATGGAAGTGCAATTAATAAAAGTCTCAAGGTTATTCTGCTGCTTAAATATGACATCAGCTAGGCCCGGTAGAAGTACTAAGCTGCCACTCCTGAACTTGCCACATTCTTAACAGTTGCCTAGTCTGCCTAGAGCTTCTACCAGCCCTGAAATTACCCCCTAAGTGGGAAACCAAGCGATTGATAAGTAGAACAGAGGAACAACTCTGTCACTCCTACTGCCAGGCCCCAAAGAATAATGTTCTAGAGAATAATCAACTGTAATATTCTGCCAACTTACAGTGTACTGCTACTACAATGTTATTGTAAAGCTCTGTCACAACTGATACATTGGAACTGACTCATACAGCTCATGAAATAAAAACCCATGTAGAGTATTTTTCACAAATACTTAAATGTAAATTACACACACACACTACATCTCAAACACATCCTATAAAGGGAACAGAAGGATGTTAATAACTTGATTTCACTCAGTATCTTCACTTTTCTTCAAGGGGATGACATGTAATCCATAGGCTCTCCCCATAACTCCCTTCCAAAAATCTTTTCACTGGACAACAAAAATAGTAAAATGAGGAAGGAATAATCCCCTGTATTGGCCAGTAACAGGAAAATCCTCCACTCCCACACACATACAAAAAAATACATTTTCCTAATTCATCCCAAATTGGTCCCATTTTTAGGGCCAATTACCGGTAATACTTCATTTCTTCTACTTAGCACCCCTACCTCATGTAGAATCACTTTACTTTTAAGTATCTCTTGATAGATGGTCTGTACTTTATCTGCTACATATTTGCAGGGGGCATAAAAAATACCATTTTACTTTATCTTACACATGTACATCCAGTGCCTTTTGAATGTCAGAACATGGAACTATACACATTGCACAGGTTCCTACTTTGTAACCTCCTGAACCTATAAATCCTGCACTGAAGCTCTCCTCTAACACGTCAGAATTTCTCCAAAAATGTCTCCTTTGGACCTTCTGTGATCCTCTGAAACATTAAAAATACTTAGTCACAGCTGTAAAATACAAATAATTCAGCATCAGACCATTTGCAAAAGGCTCCCAACATCTGAAATATGAAAATGAGGTAATAAATGTAAAACAGAATTCGGTTGGAGAACTATTCTCTACTGCATTTTAATAATTTTTATTATAGGATTTTATGACTTTTTTTTCCAAATAACTTTAACACATAGAATATCCATAAATAACAATAGAACCATCATAACCAACTTGTTTCAACATTCAAAATAAGGTCAAAATAACACCTCCACAAACTATAGGCACCTAATATCCAGTCCAATAAAAGAAAAGGAAAATTGGTTCTTCTACATGATTCTACATGAGTTCCTGGAATACCACAGATCAGTCTAGATCCTGGGTTTATCATCCCTGCCAGCGGATCGAGACAGAAAATGTTTTATTGATACTGCTATATAACCTAGTGTGCCACCTGCAGTCCCTCAGTATTGACCTGTACCC